>NC_047658.1:132072032-132672032 GCF_011762505.2 Arvicanthis niloticus
CCTAGCTGATGACCAGCTGACAATATATACCTGGGTTTGTTTCTGGACTCTTATTCCATTTCATAGGTTTCTATATCTACTTTTATGTCAGTGCCATACTGCTTTGATTATTGTAGTATGTAATACATCTTGAAATCAGAAAGTGAGATGACTTCATTTTTTTTAAAATTTGCTTTGTATATCTGAGATCTTTTGTAGTTCCAAAATATTTTCAGGATACTCTGATTTCTATAAAATTCCACTGGGATTTGGAAAAGGACTGGATTGTGTCTGAACATCACTTTGGGGGATACAGACATCTAAGTAATATTAATTTAACCTGTGAACATGAGACATATTTCTATTCATTTATATAGTCTTTAGGGTTTCTTTCTTTCTTTTTTTTTTTAATCAATGTTTTGTAGTTTTCAGTGGACAAATACTTTTACCTCCTTGGTAAAACTCAAATGTCTTTTCAAATAAAACTTATGGGAAGACTGGCTATGTCACATGTGATTTTCTTCCTCTGAGGTCAGTTCTTGCTAGGTTGTCCCAGCTGCCTCAACCTTAAGTACCCAGGGACAGTCTTGCACGAAAACTCCTTTCAAGTCACTGAGTTTTAAGGTTACAGGCATGAGCCACCCTGCCTGGCGTCACATGTCATTTTAGCCTGCTGGCCTTCAACTCATATGCCCTACAGCCCTGTAGCAGTGGTCCTCAACCAGTGTCCTATGACCCTCTGGGGGTCAAACCATCCTTGCACAAGATCACATTTACATTGCAATTCATAACAGCAAAATGACAGTTATGAGTAACAAAAATAATTTTTGTTGGGTGTACCTTCCCCCCACCATGAGCAAGCCTGAAGAGACCTTGTTTACCACAACAAGGTCAAGTGACAGGATCTAGGTGGAGTTACCCACCTTGGCTGCCCAGAACACAGAAGCAGAACTGCCCCTGGGCTTGCCTTGAGACATCTCCGGCAGTGACCTGGAACAGACTATGGATTATCCTACCCATCTGAAACCAGGAGGGGTTGTGGGTTGGGTCTTCCCCTTTAAATTGAGAGCTGAACATTAAAGCTTGGGGCCTTGATCAGAGAACTTTGTCTTGGCCTCATCTCTTCTCGCCCTCCTTCCCCTTTCATTCCCAGCCCCCCTTTCAGGTGAACCCAGTTGACTTGTGGCCGCGGGCGGCTACAGTTGGGAGTCACCACAACACGAGGAGTTGCATTAAAAGGTTGCAGTGTGAGGAAGGCTGAGAACCACGGTCCTAAAGACACTTCCCCTTGACACCCCAGAAGCCCATTAGAGATAGCACATCCTCAAGCCTTACACAAAATCTCACACTCCTCTGTACCACTGGCTGTCTGGGGTTTCATCTCATCCAGTCTCTTTTAATTTTTTTGGCTCACTCAATTCAGCAAGCTAGGAATTAATCTAGACTCTTGCCTTTCAGAATGTCCTCCCTTACATCCTGGGAACCCTCAAAGCCCCTTTTCCTCTTTATTCTGGCCACTGTCCTTAGTCTAGGAACCAATATGTCTTGGCTAGACAAATGTAGCAGCCCTAACTGGTCATCCATACTCCCCCAACCTCACAACCATTCTTCAAGTGCCAAAAAATGATTTAAAAAAAAAAAAAAAAGCTGGCTTAGACTTGTCCCTTCTGTTAATCCCATAATGCCTTCTTCACACTGGAATACAATTCAGTCTCTTTTTCTTGTTCCTTAAGCCCTTATCCAGTCGCTGTTACCATGTTACCATGCTCTGTAACTCCATCGGATACTCTTCTATGCCTTAGCCTGAAAAGCTTGAACAGCTCAAACCACTAAGCCTGTCGTTGTTCTGAGTCTGTGTGTGCCATCGCTCTTCAGCCTATGACGTTCTCCTTTAGCTACTCTTCCCAAAGCAGGTGCTTCAGTATGGTTCAAGTTCACAGCCTCTGCTATTTCCTTCCTAACATTTGGAACTGGGAGTGATTTGATTATTTTTCTGTTGCAATCTCCCCTCGCTACAATGTAAGTCAAGGGCTTAATGTGTACACTGTAAACTGAAGTTCTTCACTAAATGCAATGGCTGGCCCATAGTACGTGCTTAGGAAATATTTGTCAGGTGGACAGTTTTACAACTGTACCAGAAATTCTTTCCAATTATCACTCCCCCAGAGCTTTGCTAATTAGTTAATTAGGCTTTCTAAACTTAAAAAAAAATCCTTCCTTACAAAAAGAGGCCAAAATTAATAAAGGAATCAGAGTACTTTGAATGAGTTTAATTCAGATCTGGACTCTAATGTATTTTTATCTTCAAATGTCCACATTGGCTATTATGTGGCATCCCACAGGGCATTAAAGTCATCGTGGATGAAAAGTCATTTATTTAAAATTTCATAGTAGTAATATATTACTAGACAACTATCTAATGTGGAAATACTTAAATAAGACCAGTATCTTACAGCCCATCTGTCTCTTTAGTCTAAACCTGTGTTTCCTTCCACTGCTAATCTTCCTGGTTCAGCATCTCAGAAAGCGCAGCCCAAGGCCTTTTCAATGCAAAGGCCTCAATGTGCACAGTGAACTTCAGCACATACAAACATCTAGAAGATAATCTGGACTGAACGCTTTTTGCAAATTTTATCCCTTAATCTCTTTGTGTATCTTAATTTGCAAGTAATTAAATCCAAGTCAGAGGAAAAGTATGCCACTGAGACAGGAAATAGTTACAAGAACATCTGATTATGCCATATGCATGCCTCTTACTTTGTGGGATAAAATGGTTTAACAATTTCCTAACAGAATAACAATTATCTTATATGAAAAAAAATACAGGGAATACAGAAATACAGAGAAATAAAAACATTAAAACACACACACACACAAAATCCTAATCCAAAATATCCTCACATTTTAAAGCAAACATGATTCCTGCTTTGTTGCCCATATTTTATAGCCATAAATCTAGCAAATGTAGGCTGAATACAGTGTCATATGCCTTTAATCCTAGTGTGGGTCTGAGACCAGTCTTGTCTACATATCAAGATTCAGGCCAGCCAAGGTGACATAGAGAGAAGCCAATCTCAAAGAAAACAAACAAACAAACAAAAATAAATGAAAAAACAAAAAGAAAACCAAACCAAAAATCAAGCAAGCAAGCGCATGTATGTACCACCCCCCATAAGAAACAATGGACACGATGTTATACATTATGTCATTTGTATTTCATGTCACAAGATATGTTAACTCTAAGGTCAAAACACTTATCTTTCTGAAATGTCTGAATGGACAGGTGGAGGAAACTATCTAATATCTTAGCTATTATCTAGAAAACATGGGATCTCAGCTTGCCCTAGCCATGGAAGATGAAAGATGGTGACTTTAAACCTACTTTTAAGCCCACGAGACAGATGTCAAACCTGCCATCAGTTTACTGTCCCCTGTCCCCCACCTCAGCCCCCAGCCTTTTACCATTGAAATGGCATAAGTGTAATGATCACTGATCTCCAGAACAGTTCCTAGCCTCCAATCTCTGATCACTGTGGTTTAGAAGGAGACCTCAGAGCACCGTTTTCCCCATATCCATTATTAAAAATCCTTAGTTAGGATCGATTGAAAAAAGCCTATCCCAGACTCATTTGAAAAAATAAAATCTGAAATACAGACTATTTTCAGAGAACATTTGGTTTATTTTTCCAGAGACAAAATAACTCTAAATACAACTGCCAAAAAAAAAAAAAAAAAAAAAAAAAAAAAAACACTCCAAACTAAGAAATATTTTAAGAACAAACGGACTGAATCAAGTTCTCATGACAGACGTTTTGTATTGGCAAGACTAATGTGGTGGGATTTAAATGTGAATGGCGCATATATTTGAATGTTTGATCCAAAATTGGTGGAACTGTTTGGGAAGGATTAGGATGTACGCTCTTGGTGGAGGAAATGTGTCACTGGGAGAGGGCTTTAAGGTTTCAAAAGCCCACACCATTCCCAGTTAGCTGTATCTGCCTACTACTTGTGGATAAGAACGTAATCTCACAGCTACTATTGCAGCACTGGATCTGCCTGCCTGCTCCCCATCATGATGGTCAGACTCACCATCCAGAACTGTAAACCCCATTAAAGTATTTCTTCTTTCAGCTGCCTTGATCATGATGTGTCTTCACATCAACAGAAAAGTAACTAAGACAGACAACAAGTACTTGTGGTTTTCAGATTTTAAGTTTGTTTAGATGTACATCAGAACAGTTTAAGTTAAAAAAAAAAAACAAAAAAAAACTAAAAACTCCCTGCAGAGTCAGAAACAGTTGGACAATAATGATATAGAACACTCAATGAAGAAAATAACATTCAGCTATTAAAATGACACAGAAGAAAATTTAAAACAATTATACATGTATTAGAGTTTTTGTTTGTTTTGTTGCTACTGTGACAAAACAACTTAAGGGAGGCAAATATTTGTGTTGGTTGATGGCATCAGAGGTTCCAGTCCACCAAGGCTGGAAGGACACAGAGGAGCAGAATAGTTTACACCAGGTGGCCAAGAGGATCACAAACACATCTCCCTAATTCCTTGTGGGTTTCCAGCCTACTGAATGTTCCACCCACATTTAAAGCAGGTCTGGCTCCCTTAATCATCTCTGGAGATACCCTCTAGGACATACCCAGGGTTGCTTCCCAAGCCAACCAAGTTGACAAACAAGGCTAACAAATACAGTACATTACAAGGGAAAGAAGCAATGAACAGAGACAAGTATATAATAACAAGGTGGATAACATCTGTTCAATACTCTCAAAGTTAATAATATGCCTTTCTCATAAGCTCTGCTTTAGTGTTACTGGGAGGTCAGGATGATTGGAATCTGTAACTTACAGTTGTTAGATCAAACCCTTGTCTATTCTGAGCACTGGACCATTTGCTGCTTTGACTACTCCACGTGATACCCTGAGGAGGCTATACTGCAACCACAGCTGCTTGCTACTGGAACGCAACTTGAGCTCAACAATGTAACAACATTTTAGTGATGCTTGTTTCAAACAGTCACATCAGATGCTTTCCCACTACCAGGCTTGCAAAGCTCTAGTGGTCATTTTAGCCCAGCTTGGGCTACTGGGGACCACTTCCTGGTGGTCAAATAGAGGACCTATCCTTGGTGTAAATACAATCCTTCATTTGCATGAGGGGCTGTCCCTAATTGGCACCTTTGCTTTGGCTTTGGGCTGTTTGGCTAACACTCTTTGAGACAACCAGGAGACATCCTCCCGTGGTGCCCCTGGCTGAAACACCAGGTCCATTAGCTTCTCCCAGGGGTTTTCTTCCTCCCCTATTTTTGAGCTTTAACATTAGGAGAAAGGATTGAACTGGCACAGCAAAAGTGGCGGCTGAGCAGAAACAGCAGGGAAAGTGGCTGTAGCCACCATTCTAGTGGTAGCCAAAGACAAGAACCTAGGGGTCTCCATCACTAGAAGAGCTTCTCCTTACCTGCTCATGATTTCTATTAGGTAGAGCAAAGAAAGCTCCTCAGGCTGATGGCTAACAATAGTAGGCTATGCCAGTGTGAAAATTACACAAGTATGTTTAATCACAGAGGGTCTAAAACGGTGCACATGGGAAATGCTGGTAAGGCAGGAAGAGTCATTTATTCCATTTCTAGTTTTGAAATAAAAGCTTATCTTTTATATCCACAGGGTATGTAATTGCTTTTAGCCTATTTACTTTTTTTACTTTTAACTTTATGCACTCTATTCAAGTACATAGCATATGAAAGTTTGCTCAAAAGTGAATGTGATTTAAGCACCTCGCCTAAATTTATAAACGTTGATGAATTATGTTCAAAGTAAAGCCAATTTCTACACTACAAAAACATGAATAATGAGGGACTAAGCTGGCAGATTTCTCAAGTACTTTAAGATCTATATGGAATCCTGGACCATTAGAAAGATGTCTTCCCTAGACTATGCACTGTGTGTTCGGCTGAAAGGTTTCCTGATGTTAACATGCCCACTGGAGGGCCAAGCCTGTCTAGACACATACACTGCAGCTCCATGAGCATCTGCCATCACCAACAAGCATGCATCATGCTTTCTCCACAGCTGAGGGTCAGCAGAAGGGAAAGAATAAATAAGTGTCCTTTCATTCAGGAAGTGTGTCACAAGGATAAGGGTAGTCACCTCATATATACATATGTATTCCTGTATTTCCACTTCCTTGTCCCTAGTTTGTCCCTTCTTCCTTGTCCCTAGGGACTCCCACTTGCTTGTCCCTAGTTTGCACATTACTTTTGTTTCTCCCATTCGAATCTCTATGATACTGTGAGGTAGAAACTACCCCCATTTAATAGGAGAGAAGACGAGAACGGAAGACTCATTTGCATAAAATGGCAAAGCTGGGAAATAGGAGGAGAGCTTTTACCAGTCTGTAGAGGCTGAGCTCTTTACCCTCACACAGACCACTTACAAATACCACACACACGGTCTCACACACACACACACATGCTCACACACACACACACACACACACATGCTCACACATGCTCACACACAGCTATTCCACACACGGTCACACATACATCCACACATACACATCCTCACACATGCTCACACACAGCTACCCCACACAGGGTCACACACACACACACACACACACACCCTCACATTCTCACACATGCTCACACACAGCTACCCCACACACGGTCACACACACACACACACCCTCATACATGCTCACACACAGCTACCCCAAACATGGTCACACACACACACACACACACACACACACACACACACACACACACACGCTCACACACAGCTACCCTGCACATGGTCACACCCAGACACTCCATACAAATACATGCATGCTGACACACAGATACCCCATACAAACTCACACACACTCACATATAGACACCCTCATACACATTCACACACAAGACAACCCATGCAAACTCTCTCTCTCACACACACACCACATACAAACTCTCACACACATACACACCACATACAAACTCACACAAACACACATAGAGACACCACATACAAACTCACAAATATTTGCACAGATACCCTATACAAACTCACACACACATATAGACACCCTCATACACATTCACACACAGATACCCCATGCAAAATCTCTCTCTCTCTCTCTCTCTCTCTCTCTCTCTCTCTCTCTCTCTCTCACACACACACACACACACACAAAGACACCACATATAAACTCAGACAAACACACATAGAGACACCACATACAAACTCATACATGCTCACACACAGATACCTCATAGTCATATTCACATAAACTCATAGACACACAACTACATACAGATACACACAGTTACACACATATTCACATTTTACTTACACACACTCACACACACACACATACATCAAACAGATACACCATACACTCACACATAGATATACCATACACATAGACATACTCACATACCACACACAGACACACACGCTCACAGGAAGGACATACATATTTACATATACACACACACAACACAATACAGCACATACACAAAGACAAGATAACAAAACATCAAAGTAAGAGTTCAGGCAATAGGCAGTTCAGAAAATCAGGGAATTCAGAAGAGTTGAGAGATGCTCCAAAGAGCAGGTAGTGCCTGATGGGGTCTGAAAGATCAAAGTGCAGCTTCAAGACCAAGATCAATACTACCAGAATGCATTCTTCCTTCTGGGATATGAACATGGCCCAGCTGTCCCTAAGTCATCTGCAAAAGACAGGAACAGACTGACAAATGCTCCAGATATAATCTAGTGATGTTTTTTATGATTGACATTTTGTGATTAGAATACATTCCGAGCAGTTCAAGGTGAGAAAAGTATCCTGACCCTCTCTTCCACTATTTTTAATTTTTAAAAGGAATAACACCAATTAAAACAGAAGATCTCTGTCACTAAGTGAAATCTAAGCAGATCATGAACTACTTTAAAAATCCACAGTACTCTCCAAAGAAGAACGTCTCTAGGCTAAGAAACTGGGCCAAACTTACAGAAATAATTGTGCCATTGGTATGAAACTAAGTTTCAATTTATAAGTAGAAAAGAAGCCATGAAGAAAAATAAATGACAAGGGGATAAAATGAGCCAGACAAGACACGAGGAAATGAATCATAAGCTTTTAGCTCTAATGGCTAGCTCAGGATTGCAGTAAAAACACTAATTTATAGATTTATTTTCCATTACAAAATGCAAAGTGTGGGGGAGGGGAAAACTGTCAGTTGGTTTTTTTCCATGTATTTTTCTGAAACTATAATCGTATATATGTAAGAGAATGCTGTAGATTGCTTAGTAATAACATACCAAGAAAGGAAGAAGGAGCCAATAACCCTGTGCTTCAGATGCTCTCTGGCCTCAAGAATTCAAGCCCTTGTTCAGAACAGAGTTTCTTATGTCTGTCTTTCCTCCGTCTGTCTTTCCTCCATCTGACCATCTTCTGTCTCTTTCCTCTGTCTTTCTTCCATCTGTCCTTTTATCCATTTGTCTTTTCTCCATCTGACTTTCTCCCATCCTCTGCCTCTGGTTCTTCTCCTTCTTCCTTCTCGAATCAGGGCCCACTGAAGTGACTCCATGTCACTGAGTCCCTGAGCTCAGTGATCTCCTCTCACGCTGCCTGTGAGATCTACTGCAGTGAGCAGGATCACTAACCCGGTCTATTTCTCCCCACAGCTTCCAGGGTACAGCACTTTCTTAGGTTTCCTACGTCCCTCCTGGCTCCTTCTCTTTCTCTCTCTTCCTGACATTCCAGTGTCATGGTGTACCCCAAGGCTTAGTTATTATTCTCTTTACCAATGCCTAACCCTTTAGCAGACTTGTTTAATTTCAACTTTAAATGTCCCCACAGGCAGATAACTCCTGTGTCTTTGCAAGACCCTCGTCCCTGAACTTCATTCAGACTTGGTCATCTAACTTGTTGATTGAACCCCCACCCCTGCTACCCCAACTAGGATGTTTAATAAAGATCACCTCCTTTAAAATACACATCCAAAATTCAGGTATCTGTGGTGTGCATTTCTACAGCCCTAGCTGTAAGCCCATTCCACGGACAGATCTATTTCCAAGTCTTAGCCGATGGCACTTCCAATGCTTCCTGTTGCTCGGGCTCAAACCCACAGAACTGCTCTTGAGTTCTCTCTCCCTTGCTCCTTGTCCACCTCAAACCTGCCAGCAAAATCTGTTGGCTCTACCTTTAATAATAAATCTAGAATTGAGCTACTACCCATTTGCTGGCTACTACCAACCTTATCCAGGCCACCATGATCTCATACCTGGACTGCTGGAAAGCCTCCTAATTAACCCCATTTCTACCCTGCCCTTTCTCCTAAATCAATTCTCAACTCTTCAAAAGTGTCCCTTACAAAACCCCAAAACTGATCATGTGACTTCTGTGCTTTATCCCTGTGATGGTTCTCACTTTCACTCAAAAGTACTTCTATTCCTGCCTCCTAGACCTCCTTATTGCACTCCTTATTAATACATAGTAAATTACCCTTTACATACATGTAGCCACATAATTCTCCTCTCCACCCTGTTAGGATATAAGCGAAACATATCCTTCCTGGTCCTGCTGACCAGAAAGCTGTTTTTCACATTCATATATCCTAAGAGGCATTAATATATCCTATGAGCCAGTAGGAGGCTCATAATAGGTTTCCACATAAAACTGGCTTAATGAATGAACTTCTGGTCTCTTAGGAAGCTATTAAGAGCTCAGCCATGTGACTAGACTCTTTCCACTAAGACCCTTAACTGCATTCCTCACTTAAAGACACAGTGTTCCCGAGAAAGTGCTTAATAACCAGTTTTCCAATTACTTTCTGTCACAGTTAATGGAAGAAAAAGAATCTCACCATAAATATCACAAAATCAAAAACAAAACAAAAGGCTTCTCATTTATCCATGTATCCATTGATTCATCCACTTAGAAAACGTTTGGGTAATTAGTATGCTGTGCTCAGGGCTTAGGGACTGAAGTAAAAGTCCTAGCTCCAACTTTTGCATGGGGAAAGAAGCAAAGAAGCACACAAATAGAATTCAGTCTGTTGTGGTTTTGATAAGAAAACCTGTCTATAAAACAATCCTCAAAGAGAGCCTAAGAACCAGGGACCATCAGAACCACTGTGCCCCTTTAGATAAGTTCTTAGGGAGTTAGTTAAGGGGCCAGTTGTAGTGGAGAAGAAGAAGGAGGAAGAGTTTTGTTAAGGAGACTGACAGACATACTATCAGAAAGCACAGGCAGATGTTCGAGCAGGACCTACAGGCAATTGTGTGGGCAGTCCTGGAATGCAGGGGCTGTGTGGAGGAGAGGCTCTCTCAAGCTGCTTGCTTTGATTTAATCTTAGAATTAAGTGGTAGTCATTAGAGGTGCTCACTCTAGCTGATTCCAGAAGTCTTTGTAGTAAGCAGTGTGGTAAAGGAAGCCTTGAGAAGGGTATGGAATTTTAACTCAGGTTGTAAGAGTTTTTGTTTTTAAATGGCAAGATCCAATGGTAATTCTTGACCCCAAGACACCTGGTTCTTAATACTATTGTTATTATTTACCATCCTTCACTTCAGTGAGCAAAAATCAGAGAATGTCAAGAGAGTAACTTGCAGTAATTCGTAAACACAGCCTGACTTTAAACTTTGGAGGAAGAAAAACAAAGAATGCATAAATGTTCAAGAAAGCCATGCTATCTCTCTACTTACAGGAAGGTCCAGTGTGACGGCTCCAGACAACATTTACCAATGTTAAAGATAAATAAATAAGTAAGTAAGTAAATAACCAACCTGCTCCCCGGTGATGAGCGCTCACAGATCTCGGTGGGAGGGACAGACACTGACCCTGAAGAGCCACATGTCACTCGAATTTCAGTGATTTCTGCACAGCAACACTGAAATCTTTCTTTGTCCTTTAAGCGAGGGGGAGGAAGAATGGTTACCTCGAACAACCATCTTGCTTTGCTAGGGTACAAAAGCTCTTTCTCCATTCTTGTCTTTCACTGCTGCCTGGTTAGCTAAGCCTGAGATGGTACTCGGGCTAGGGAAACCCCAGTAGACAACTGGAAAAAGAACCAGAGTGTCCTGTCTCACTACTGTAGATGAGTGAAGACGAACTCTTGGCATTCTAGTTTGAACCACATTGCCGTGGAGTTTGTTAATGAGTGATGTTTATATTGCTATGAGAATTTATTCTAGAAGTTCAACACAGTCAAACTAAAAATCAGGAACAAAAGAATTGTGAGTATGGATTATACATTATCTAATGTATACTACCATACACATTATACCTGCCTCTGCCCCCTTGTTTGTTTTTTGTTTCTTAGTTTGTTTGAGTCAGGGGTTTTCTGTATGGTCTTGGCTGTCCTGTAGATCAAGCTGGCCTCAAATTCAGAGACAGCTGTGCTGCTTGAGTGCTGGAATTAAAAGTGTATAAAATGGCTTTTAAAAAAAATGGTGGAGGAGTCAGGAGAGACGACTCCGATTGGTTCTTGCCTTTGCTTCCTCAGAATAGTAAATATAAATAAACAACAGAATCAATTTAAATTTAATGCAACAAAATCCATGAATAGATTTAACAGAATACTAAATCTTATATTTATTCAAACAAAACAATAAAAAACCAAGAGGAAGGGTTGGGTATCTATCTCTTATCTCTTATCATTTCAAATAGCAAATCAGTTTAAAATGTAAAGCTTTGGAATAGTGTCCTTACATACACTTCAGTACTTCTGGTGGAATAATCTTCCCGATATTCTCCTGTAACACAATAATGACAATGAAATGTGTCATTTTAAATAAGTATATCATTTGATTTAAAAAGAAGTGGTGCCACTAATACAGTTAGCAAGTGCCCTAACTTGCGGGGAATTGGGGTCTTCTCAAACAAATTATCAGGAAAAGATAAAAAAAAAAGTACCAAAATCTAAAGGAAAAATTAAAAATGGGACGTGAGGAAACAAACTTGACTTTCTCATGTGTTATTTATAATAAATTCATAGTTTCTACCTCAGAGATTAAACTAACTCTCTCTCTCTCTCTCTCTCTCTCTCTCTCTCTCTCTGTGTGTGTGTGTGTGTGTGTGTGCGCGCGTGTGTTTAATGAAAATGTTGTCTGAGTCCATACTGAATGCTGTATTGAGACCTTCCTTCCAGATATAAATAATATTGATACTCATTTTTATTACTTTTGACAAAATGTTATTTTATCAGATGATTCCCCACCCAGGAAGGCGAAAGGTCTTGTGAGAACTGTCAACTGAAAATCTTGGCTGCCATGCACCAATAACCTTAATTCACTGAAGAGACTACCCAAGGTTTCTGAAATCCAGAGCAAGTAGCACCGGTGAGAGAAGGGGCAGTGTCCTGCATTTCCAGTGAACTGGACATGAATCCAGGGGAAGTTACAGAGGGAAATCACTGCTCAGAAGCATGCAGTAATGTCATCTGTCAATTCAGTGTTCCTTTATTGTTCAGCACTATTGTTAGGGCTATGTATCCAAGGGCCACAGTAACCTGGCTCTGCGGTTTTCTCGTGATGACCGAAATCAACTGTGCAACTTCCAGCTTGGGATTTCCAGCAAGTTTCCTCAGCACACTGCCTCTATTTCCTCATTTAGAAAACAAGGGCCAGGATAGCATCCATCTCAGGTAAATGGTAAAATGATCACATTGAAAACTAGCTCCTAAAATATGCTGGATACACAGAAAGCACTTCATTACATTTTATATAAAGATTACTTCAATTATTCAGAAAAAAAATGACTTAGATGTCAACAAACTGCATCTTGGCTGTCGGGAGCAGTATGACACAACTGTCTATCGAGTACATGGGATTCAGGTGGAAGCTGACTTTTAGGTTGCTCTTCTAGCTCAATAAAATCATCTGTGAAAAAAATACGGTCCAAAGTGCCCTAGAGATCAGGTTCTTCACATACTTTGGTACGGCAGATTATAAGGTTAGACCCTGAATAGACGGGGCAGTCCATCATTTTCTACTCTCTTCTCTGACCATCCTCCATGCCTCTTATTCTACTGTATTTCCTAAGGAATGCTTGTGTCACAGTACACTTTAACTAGTACCTACTGAGCTGACTCTCAAACATAGTCAATTCAACCCACTTCTTCGTGCTCATTCAAATGGAATCCAGTGTGGCCTGGTTAGCCTTCTATTCATTCTTCAGCCCCTCCTTTGCACATTCTCAGGTCATTAAACATTTCACTCACTACTGACCCTACTCTCAAATATCCTATGCTCCTCATTAATTAAAGATTGAAGGAAGCAGATGCAAATCCTACTTATTAATCATACATGCATGCACACAAACACACACACACACACACACACACACACACACACACACACACACACACACACACACACACTACGGCCTTCCTCCACACCTCTGTACCCCTAAACTGCTCCAAAAGTAAAGCAACAGCTACAGGTGTCCTTGCTCAGCCTTTCTGTTTTCCTATCAGTTATCTCATGTAGTCTCTCGAAGTGGGTTATGTACTAGTTTGACCTAATCATTGTGACTTATCAAGAGGCAATCTGATGCAGGTCCTTGTGCAAGGCAAGCACTTTTAAGTACACTTAAAGGTCCCAGTATACAGTAGCCTTGGGTTTGGAAACCCTTGTGATTTCTTTCATTCACAGTGTAATTTTTAAACAGACACAACAAGAGAAAATATACTGCAGAGGTTTATTAGATATGACAAAATGGACTTCTAACTAAGTGCTGTTAATCGCTTTAGGTCAAAGTTTAAGAACTGGCAATACTAGTATCTTCAAAATGTGTTTTGGAAGAAATTGTCCACATGAGCTAAGAAGGAACTGTTGAAGTTACTATGGTGATGTAAATTATTCATACAAACTCTTAGGGCCTTAGTTTATTTAAGATTTACCACCTATAGAAAAGCAGCAGCTTAGGAACATAAAGGCTTTCATGCCTTGTAGAAAATGACCTGGCAAAAGAATAAGAGCGAATACTGGGCATTTAAAAATCACCAAGTGGGAGCTGCAGAGATAGCCCAAAGGTTAAGAGCACTGGCTGCTCTTCCAAAGAACCTGAGTTCGATTCCCAGCACTCACATGGAAGCTCACAAAAGGCTGTAACTTATGGCCTCCCTGGGCACCAGGCAGGCCTATGGTGCAGTCATACATGCAGGCAATCACCCACACATATATAAATAAATAAACTAAGGGGAAAACAAGTAGTGAAGGTGGAACCAAAAGGCAGGACAGGAGGCAAGGACTTCTCCTTCAGAGCCCCCTGAGCCGGAACCAATATTCAGGTATACTCATAAAAATAATAATAGGAAACAATTCTAAGAGCCTAACCCTGAGCAAAGCATCAGTTGGCAGCTGGCTGTGAGTATGCTGAGCACCAGTGGGAGAGAAGCCCAAGGAGGATACAATAACCTGGATCTTACTGGCAGCAGAGATTGAAACCAGGAGTTAGATTCCAGGAGATAAAATCAGTAAGACTTGGTGAGTGATTAAACATGGGCTACAAAAAATGAAGAGAGCTGCCAATGCCAATGCATGCTGAGTCCCTGCCTCTACATACACATCTATGCAGGGAAATGCAGAGCAAGAACACACCCTGTAGAGTGCACACCAAACTGTCAGTGGATGTTACCTGTAGAAAGAGATAGTTTTACATAGTGAGTGTCAGATGTTTCTGGTTTTAAATATATACACACATACAGTACTTAAATATTTAGTAATCTATTTATATAGAGTTTTCAGAAGAAATCCATGTGGATTAAAAAGTGGGGGAAAGGCTGGTTCAATGGGTAAGTTTAGGTTCCTGGTGCCAAGACTGAGGACACTGTGAAAGGAGACACTCAACTCACACTGTTTTCCCGACCTCCATGTGTGCACACGCACTCATGCCACACACACACACACACACACACACACACACACATCTTAAAGGTGCAAACATGTGAGAATATATAATCTATTTAAGAATTAATTATTAAGTAGTTTAGAATCTGCAGCAGGAGGAAGGTAAGTACTGAGAGGACTGAAGTAAATTTAGGGTACAACCAGACCACTTAAAGACCTTATAGGGCTGCCTAAACTATAAGGGCTATAAAGGATATAGTTTTTAAGTATGAAAATGAAAAACTATCATTTATAGTGTAATAAAATTGAGCAATTGTGAAGATCAAGCCAAAAGGGAGGTGAGACACAGGCTGGCAACAAGGGGAGTTGGAGTGGAATCTGAAATACAGTTTAAAAGAAACTGACAGAACTTGGGGATTATGTGTATTTAATTGGAAGATATCAGATGTGTCAATGGTATCCAGTTTAGGAAATGAGGCAAGGATGCCATCGACCTGCAGGAACACACTAAGTATGGAGATAAAATTTGTTTTGAGGCTATTAAAAGTTCCTCTGGAAGCAGGTCAAGGTACCCAACAGGAAACTGGATATATAGGTTTAAACTGAGAAACAATCAGGATGGAAGCACAAGTAGACTATTACCCCAAAATGTTAAACAGACACAATCTTACCCTTGATGTCATTTCACTGAAACTTGATGCAACTGTCAAAAGTTGACCAGTTCCATTTATTCTTATAGTTGTAAAAATTCCACATAATTGATAAAGTCTGTAGGTGACAACTTAAAAAAGTTAAGTAGGAATTTTTGTCATGGTCTTTCTTAAAATATTGTTTTGTTTTTTAACCTTTTCCTTTTGGTCTGTTATTAATTCAATCTGTCTTACCTTTCTAGGATAGGTGAAGTATTGTAAAGAAGTATAATATAAAAAGCATTTGCTGTTTATCTTAACTGTAAAAGAAGAGCACCCCATATTTCTACCTTTAAGAAAACCTAAGTAATGATTTATAGGTCCACTGATCTCCTGCACATAATCAGCCTTTAACTAACATTTCCAATGCTGTTAATATAGCTCCAACCAGAGATGTATCATGCTGTTAAAAATCCAAGTCAGAGGTACCTTTATCTAACCATGCCCTAGCCTGGTGGGGGGTAGGAAGTACCTGTTGGCAAGGAAACAACTGCTTCCTTCCTGAGCAAGGGAAAAGAAGGAGAGTGACAGATGGGCAGAGCAAAAAAGCAGCCACATGTTGATCTGGCTTCTCATTGGCAAGAATTTTAAGAATCAAGACGTGACTGGATAGCTTAAAGTCTATCAAGGATTGAGAGAGTACCCTCTGTCTGGGTGTTCTCCCAACACTCAATGGTGCTTCTCACACATTTACATTTCACAAATGTTAAATATGAAATGGCTGCAAGGGCCTCGGCTTGGCCTGTCTAATGTGAGCTAAGCCTACAAGGCACTGTCCCATTGCATGATTAGGGTTATACCCACAAGAATGCACTTTCTGGTTAAAAGTGTTTTCAAAAAGAAACTTTTCATTTTTGTACTTATATTAGTGTGGTTTACTAGAGTTACTATGAAAATTGTTAGAGTTACTATGAAATTTTTATATACTTCTTAATCTTAAAATATGTGCTGCAAAGTGTTATTTCTCCTTTTGTCGTTTTCCCCTCCCATCTACCTTTCTGCCTAGGACATTAAACATCCGAGGGCTCCCGGGCAAACTAGACAACCAATGGACTGATATGACTAACATATTATTTTTAAAGCTGTAAGTAGGAAAGTTCTTCAGTAGATGGAAAATAGCAACCATTGAAAACACCAAAAATTAGTGTGCCATGAACTATGGAATTTTAAAACATCAGTTTACTAAACTGAAATTCAACATTTATATTTTCATCAGAACTTAATAATCCCATAAATAAATAGAGCTCTCAATTATTTAAAAAATCAAGGGATAACATATGTATTTAGACATATTAGCAGCGTAAAATGTATGCTTCAACACACTTATTGATAAAAAGTCCGAAAATATTACTACACTGAATTCAAGGGCGTCCGCAGGAACCTGACATAGAAATTCTCTAGAATAACATTTTAGGAATTTCCAAAAAGAGGGAAGAGTAAAATAGGAAACAGCTTCAACGTAATCGACAAAGTTCAGTGCTTGCTCTAACTTGATTTTTTTTTTTTTTTTTTTTTTTTTTTTTTTGTCTCTCCATAGTGGGAGGGGGATTCAAGACGAGTGAGTCATTTTGAAGAAAGTTCATCTACTGGAATAAAGGGGGAGGCTGCTTGGGCAGGCGACACAGGAGAGTCGGTGGTAGTGCTGACTTTCGCTGGTGAGTTACAAGAAGATCCGGCACTGCTGCTGTTTCCATCCAGGGTATCGGAAGATACACACACACCGGGGTCTGACAGCTGTGCAACGTCAGAAGAAAGCATGTTGGTGATGCCCTGGAAAAATCTCTTTGGCTGATAATCAGTTTCCATTTCACATTTTCTTTTCAATGGTCCAAGAACACTTGGTCTAATGCAGTTGATGGGACTCTGGCTTCTCCGGGTAGTAAATCGGGTGGTTGGACTGGGAATAGGACTTGGAGGCAATCCGTTGCTACTCACAAAACTTTGCAAGGACGGTGAAAAACACTGCTTCCCAATTCCCCGGGTGGGTGACGGTGCTGGAGACACCGGAATGAAATCGATGCGCTTTGGGGAGGCGGATTTCTCCACGTCGTTGTCACTCAGGCTGAAACTTTCCTCCCAGGAGTGGCTTATCTGCATTGCGGTCTGCACCTCGCGCTCGTGGACCGTCTCTCGGTTGATCAGGTCCATGCCCTCCTCCTGTTTGATCTGGTGCAGGCGGCTGCTGTGCATTCGGACCGGTGAGGCCGGGAGCAGCAGGCCGTGGCGGCTCGGGAACGTCGTGCTGTTCCGCCTGGCGCTGGGCGCCTCGGCCTGGAACACCGGCGAGGAGTCGCTGAGGCCGTGGATCAGGGGGGCGCTGTTAGACCTCCGGAGGCCCCCGCCGCCCGGGCCGCCGCCCTCCGCCGGGCTCGCGCCCGTGCCCGCGGGCAGCTCCAGATCCAGCTCCATCTTCTCCTGAGCCATGTCGCGGCAGGGAGGCGGGGGCGGTGCTCAGTCAGGGCCCTGGGACTCCCATTCCCCGCGGCCCAAGGCCGCCGCCGCCTTCGAGAATCTGTCAGCAGGCTCGCGCCTCTGCGCATGCGTACCCCTTCGCGCAGGCGCCCTGACAAGCCCGTTTTCGCGGCGCCAGCTTAATGCGTCATTGCTGTGGCGCCGCGGCAGGGAAGGGGCCAGTAGTGGTTGGGCGACTTTTCTGTTCGTTCCTTCCGCAAATAGTCACTGGGCGCGGGCTCGCGGGGAGGCAGGTTACAGAGGCCAGGGGATTCAGAGGTCTATGTTTATGAAGCAATTATGAGCTCAGAAAGACAGGTCCTTGGTGATGTGGGGCTTCATGATAGAGCTTGGCCTAGCCTGGTTGGGATTCCCAGAGGGAAGGGGCACAGGCTACTGAAGTCTAAAGGAGGCAACAGCGGCGCTTTGTAAAACTGTCCTGGAAGCGGGAAGCCACTGCTACCCAGCTAGGTGGCAGACGGGGACCAGGAGGAGAGGGTTGTTAGCCTGATGGTGGACAAGAGCAGGTTCTGGGCTTGAGGACAATAAAAACTCCCAAACATTCTCAAGGAACCATAGAAGGCTACGGTAGCAGCTGAACTGTTCGAACCTTTGACTGAGGTCTGAAGAATAAGACATGGGATTAGAAACTACAGGGAAAAGGCCAAAGAGGGCTGTAATTTACACTATGGCAGAATCGGAGGGGCAAGGGAGAGAATAGTAGACTTAAGGCGGTTGGGAGGAAGAAGCTTTGTGGTATTTTTAAAAGTTGTTGTATTTCTACCGCTAGCCATGCACCGAGTCCCATTCACTCGGTGTGAGAATTCAATGAAAGAAAAAAAAAATAGACACAAAACTTCGTATCTCATTAAAAGAAGAACTCTATTTGTTCATTTATTCAGTCAAGTCTCCTATCTGGGTATACCTACTTGCTACGTACCAGGTACTGTGCTAGGAAATGGGGCTTGTGTGAGGACATTCAGTTTCTATTGGGTGGGAGTCGGATATGACAAAATAGGGGACTTTTGGTGTTAAGTCTTTGGGGGTAAAAGTGGGACTGTGTGGTCGAGCAGTACCGATAGTTAAGGGGCAATTGGGCAGAGTTCAGTTGTAAATGACATCCTGTGGACTGTGGGAAGTGGGGGCAGGGCCGAGTGTTCCAACCAATGCTAAGGGCCAAACATCCACGGGTCTGAGGAGGAACAGGAAACGAAAAAGCAAGACAGAGACAGTGACCTTAGAGGGCAAAGGACTGAGCACCTACCTAATCCTATGGTGAGAAGCCACTAAGCAGTGTTAGACAGGGGAACAATAGCCTTGAGCTTTGTTTATCTGTTCTGGTTTGAGATGGACTCGCACTAAGTCGTTGCTCGGGCTAATCTCAAACTTCTAGGCTCCAGTGATTCACCTCAGCCACGAAGGAAGTAGGAGGAAGGGCTTACAGCGCCACTCTCAGCTTGGTTTATGCTTTAAACACCAGTCTGCCTATGTGGAATGAGCTGAAAGAGGGCCAGAGGCAAGAGTGGAGGCCAAAAGACAGAGTAGGAAGCTGCTCCAGAGAGAAGAGTTCTGGAGTAGGGTTGTAGCAGTAGTAAATGGGGAGAAGTGGAGCCACCCGATGATCTGGGGTTCAACCACTAAGATTTGCCATAAGTTTCGGTCAAAGAAATAGGTAATTTAGATGGTAATGTCAGATAGGAAAGGTACACCGGCTGGGGATAAGAGTTCAGTTTTAGTAGGTGTCTTAGGGTTTCTGTTCCTGCAAAATATCATGACCAAGATGCAAGCTGGGGAGAAAAGGGTTTATTCAGCTTACACTTCCACACTGCTGTTCATCACCAAAGGAAGTCAGGACTAGAACTCAGGGCAGGAAGCAGGAGCTGATGCAGAGGTCATGGAGGGGTGCTACTGGCTTGCTTCCCCTGGCTTGCTCAGTTTGCTTTCTTATAGAACCCAAGACTGCCAGCCCAGGGATGGCACCACCCACAATGCCCCCTGCCTCCCTGGCCACTAATTGAGAAAATGCCTTACAGCTGGATCTCATGGAGGAATTTCCTCAACTGAAGCTTCTTTCTGTGTTAACTCCAGCTTGTGTCAAGTTGACACACAAAACCAGCCAGTACAGTAGGCTTGAGGAAGTATAGATATAAATCTGGTAACTTTGAACTAATAGTAATTTGTTTTCAGCTGAAGAAGGTAAGATACAGAGGCCACTGTCATTCAGCATTGCACAGCTTGTTAGTGGTGGGAATCAACACTTGAAGCCAAGTCTCCTGTTTCCCTGTCCATTTGTCTTTCCACTTGGTCTCAAACAGGTTTTAATTGAAGTTCTTACTAAATATGGATCCTTAAGATAAAATAATGTTAAGTACTCATACCTGTTACAGAACTAACTCACACAATGCCACATCCCATTAAATCCTTCCCCATAACAGCACTATGGGGTAGGTATTATTATTGATGCCAATTTGCAGGGAAAACCAGAGATTTAGTAACACCCATAGAGAGCCAGGCCTCAGTGGGTACAAGGCCTTCCTTTGCATGCTTCCTGCTGCCTCTAAATGCAATGACCCTTCAGAACTCAGAGAAGTCATTTGTGTATTGGCATTGTAAAGGCAGTGGTATGAGGCAGGATTTGAAGGGCATGTAGAATTTTAATGGATGACACTTTATAGAGAAGTAGGTGATGAAGCACAGTGAGCTTGACTAATAGATGAAAGGCCTGGAGAAGAATAATGGAGAAAAGACGGAGTCTGAGGATGAAGCTGTAACTGCCTGGCGGAAGTATCTATATTTAACATTGGAGGCAGTAGGGGCTGCTCGGATTCTGATAAGAACACATTGAGAGCCATGGTAGGAACTGCCCATGTTTCAAAGCAGGGGGAACCAACCAATGTTTTAAAGTACCTTTCGCTCTCACTCGTTTCAGCACTCCAAAATCACACTTTCTACTTACTGCACTTTAATAAATACTGATCTGTAAGTTTTTTGTTACAAAATAGTATTGATATTGTTAGAGAGGGACATTTGTCAAAACAAAAAACTACGAAAAAAAAAAAAGAGAGAGAGAGAAATCCTCAAGAGGTCCAGTTGCCAGTACATGTAAGAACAAAGGCCTGAACCCATTCAAATCAAGATCTCAGTTTAAGATGCTGCTGCTCTTGATGAATTTCACATGGACTGTGGGAGAAATTGATGGTTAACTTTGAGACAGAGAGATGCCCTGAAATCAAAACTGGGATAGCAGGAGACACCTTCCTACCCAGGATGAAGAGGGAGAAGTCACAAGTGGCCAAAGTTTAGGCCTGTCACATGTGGATGTCTGCAAGAATAGTACATTAAAACAGCAGAGGAGGTGGGGGAGGAATGAAGGAGAGAGAGAAGGGGTCCATAAAAAGGAAGACATAGACTTTAAGATATCTGTAGAAGATTACTAATTATTATTGCTAATAAGCTTGTCATTATTTACACATGTCTGCTGTCTAGGTATTGATGTTATTAAAGTACAGTGATTGTGATAATCCTACAAAATAAAACACCTATGCCATTTGTTTTTGACCCGAACATACCAGTTAGAGTTCCCAACTTATTTTCATTCCACGCCTTTCACCTACAGTCCTACCAGACTTTCATGATAATCTTTTTTGAACAATTGAATCTTTGCTTTCTTATTCCTTGGATTTTGTTCCTGGATCCCGTTCTTTTGGAAAAGGCTAAGATCATTCAACGGCCCGTGGTTTCTCTGATGAGTCTCTGCCCCCCTGCTGACCCCTCCCCAACCCAGACCTTCCAGACTCTAACAGAGAGTTTGCCCTGAAGTTCATCTAGATACTGCCCAGAACACTCTTGGATGGCTTCCTCCAGTGAACATCCACACTGCTCTGTTCCTTGCACAATTAAAGAAGTGGCCACGGACTGAGACACTCTCTGACATTCAAAAAAAAAAAAAAATCAATAGGACTCTGAAGCACTCAGCCTGCATTTCCAGTCCTCTTACCCTGTTTTTATTTCCTCTGATAGTACCACATGATCTCTCTATCCTTACTTCTAGCTCACTCTAATCTCTACTTCTATGTCTATATTTTCTTGCTTCTTCCACATCTAAAAATGTAAGTTCCTTATGAACAAAACCAGATTTGTTCTGGGCTATATGCTCAGTATCAAGAGCATGGCTTGCCACAGACTATTCAGTGTTTGTCAAACCATTGTGTGAATGAATGATAAAGAATGAATGAACTAATGTGAGTCTGTCCAAGAGGGAAGCAAAGACTGTTATTTGGAAATCTAGCCTAACAGGCTTTTCTAGATTGATCTTAGGTACTTCTTTAGAGGTCTTGTTCTAATACCAGGAATATCATTCTTAGTTATATTGTCCTCCGGCCTACATAGGTAAGTTATTTGAATGAACCATTATGAAACCTAATAAACGGGATCCCTGTGGTTCCATCTGTTTTCAACCTTCTGCTGACACACACTTGACAGAATTAAAATGCTTAGTACTGAAGATTCTAAGCAGTTTAGTATATTGAGTTACTGCTTCCTCTCAAAGCAATCAAAAACAAATTAGAGAAAATCAAAGCCATAAAATGCAATTCAAACTGTTGCAAATGAAGTGTACCAGAGGAAGAATCCAAGGGACCAAGCCCCAGTCAAATAGCCCTTCTGGTTTCACCATGAATTAAATATCACACATGTAGAGTTAAGATTCATGCTCACTTCTACACCATAAACTAGACATCTCATCAGTAAACTTAATTGTGGTTAATATTAGATTTTTAAAAAGTAATGAATGGCTTTTCATTTCTGTGGCATTTTTTACTGTTAAGCCTTCCGGCATATGGCAAAGCAAATTCCTACCTCTCAATCTGTATCAAATAAATGGGGAGTGTAAACACATGTATGTTTATGTACACAATCTGGGATGGGTGGCAAATATCTCAACATCTCACATTAACTGGCATCACTAATCTAAAGCGAAAGAAAACTGTAATCTGAAAATACAGGAGCTTAGTGTTAACTGGTAAAACAATTTAGGAAAAAAGTGTCAGTATAAAAATATATGTACTTCCAGAAGAGGAGGTGGAGAAAAAGAGGGGGAGGAGAAGAAAGAGGAGGAGGAGGAGGGACAGCCATCCTACCCTTGATATACAGAAAACCAAAGAAAAATGAGTGCTGAGTTCTACTAAAAAATGTAAGAATTTTCCTGATTCACTTTTTAATAATCCCAAGTACAAAAACCACCAAGATACTCACAGATGGATGGATACATAGCTGACGTAATGGCCCCACAGATGGATGGATACATAGCTTACTCAATGGCATCCTTTACTCAGAAGGGTTGGAGTCACAGCATGATCCTTCATGAAAGAATTCAAGCCCAGTACATGCTCTATTGTCATATTTCTTTTGTTTTGAAACAGGGTTTTTCTATGTAGTCTTGGCTGGCTTGGAACTCACTATGTAGACCATACAAGCCTCAAACTTACAGACATCTGCCTGACTGCCCCTGCCTCCTCCCAAGTGGCAGGATTTAAGGCCTGTGTCACCAGACTAGTATGGTTATGTTCTTATGGTGTTCAGAATAATCCGAACCAGTTGTATAATAATGGCTGTACTTATTTCCGACTGGGAGGAACACAGAAGATGCCCCACACTCTGATCTGTGTATTCAAGACAGGGTGTGCACATATGTAGGAAACATGTATCAAATGCTCAAAATTTATGTTTCGGTATGTATGGAATTGGATCTCAAAATGTCCACGTGACAAGAAACACAAGGACCAAATGTAAATAGAGATGGAAAGAATAGAGCAAGAATATGAACACACTTCTTGGGAAGCAAGATACTTTGTGTGAACATCAACCTCGGCTCTAACTCTAAATTTTCGGAATGTCGTTTCCATCCCTGTGAAGTGGTGTGGGTGAAAGATCAGCTTCCTGTCCTTGATAGTAGGCAGGAAGCAAAGAGAAACATACCCCCAAAGCTACATTTACCTAAGGCCTCAAGCACCCAGGTTCCATCGGCCTCACAAAGTCCTAAAGCTTTGCTGGGACCATTTATAAAACACCAAAAGAGCTATAAGCTGGCCTTGGCCCTTCTTCCTCAGTGCTTCATAGATGGCTACCTCTGAGAAAGCAGGAAGGAAGACAGCTGTCTCCACTGCAAGCTTCCTGTATTGTGTTTGAGCCATGTTGGCTGTGTTGTCTTGGTAGAACCTCACAGCACAATTCAAAATGGAGCAATTAAACTAGCATGGAGAAAACTCAGTGGGGACTGTTTAAGCATGGGTGAGATTGGATATAGGTGTATATAGTGTCATAAGTCTAACTACCAAAAACTTTTATCATGATGAAAGGGATTTATTTGTTTCGCAAATTTACCAGCCACTCCACTCTACATTATTGAGGAGTCCATGGAGTGTACCTTCAAAAGACTAACTCTAATCTACCAACTATTAAAATAATAGCAACAAGGAATTTACCAAGGGGATCTAGACATTCAGACCCTTCTCAACTTACAATTTAATAACACCTAAAAGCCATATCCACATAGAAAATGTTCAAGGCTGGAAAAGGTCGAGGCTTCAAGCTGAAAAGGGTAGAGGCTTCTACCTATAAATGCCTTCTACCTATACATGGTCCCAGCAAAGGTAGAATTCATACTTTCAGCCAGGTTCATGTAAACAGATGTGAATAGTAGTTATTTTCTGATTTTTTTTTCAAGGAAGGATATCAGGAAAGTAGTTGAAAAGTTTTAAATATTTTTAAATTCCTACTCTTTGCTTTTGTTGTTGTTGTTTTGAGTCTTTAAGATAGAATAGGAAATGGCGTTGGAGCATCTTGCTCTCAGGTATTTCAACACTGTAAGTACCATCTTTTGGTACCTTCTCTTTGGCTTTGAACTCCTCCTAGGTCATAATCCAAGTTTATAATCGAACTTACTTTCCATAGGTATATGCCCATTTCTTCCTGTGTACTATCCCTTGCAAGATTCAATACAATTGCCAAGAAGAGAAAAAACACACCATCACTTTCAAACAATGTATAAAGTAAGAAGAATGAATAGATTTTAAGTAATATATGTTATAAAGTTAATAAAACAAAAATGTTCAAAAGTCTGAGACTCTGTTTGCACGCATATACTTGGGCCTTCCAGATCATGGGCATTCTTGTGAGAGGTAGGGAAGCCTTTGAAGGTGGGGCCTGAGGAGGGAGGTTTTAAGTCACTGGGGATTGTACCCTTGAAGGGACTGTGAAACACCAATCTCTTGGTACATTGCTTCCAAATACAAGGCCAAGTGATTATAGACTGGAGCCTTCAAAACAATAAACCCAAATAAACTTTTCCTCTTTTGAAGTTGACTGCCTCAGGACTTTTGTTATAGCAATGGGAGGCTGATTAACACATGGGTGTTTAGAAATTTTCTGTACAATCTCCATAAATTAGTACTCAGTAGGACTATAATCAAAGAAAGGACCAAACCTGATATCTGCTTATTATTATACTTCCAGCACTATGACATTGCACCTACCTGGTGAATTCTTTAGGATATACTTTTCTCATTTGCGAAATGGGGACACAAACCCTTTGTTGTAGGATCAGATAACAGGGTGTCAATTATAGGCTTGCAGACAGTAAAGGCCCTATACAAACAGGTTACTCTTTGTTAACATACTCTGTGCCTTGATCACAGACTGATCCTGCTCCACTCTTTCACTACCCAGAGAACTTCTGTTTTCTCCTCTCAGTCTGATCTATGGAAGGAAGTCTCTCTTCATCTTCTTTCCCCAGACGGTAGTAATTTTTAAAGCAAGGCCTTTTCTGTGGCTTAGGTATGAATCAAAGGAATCATGTAAGCATCATGCAGAGCATTTCTAAGAAGGGAAGATGGGCAACACCATGCGTTTACAATCCCCATTCTGTGCCTGAGTGTGGCAGGAAAGATGGGTGGTACAGGGCTGAGGTTGTCCATCACTCAGAATGTGGCTGGATCATGAATGCTGTTCCCCACAGCCAGCCATTTGTTAATCCCCTGCAGCAATGCAACCTTCCCTGGTAGCGCTGAACTTTTCAATTGGGACTAATCCCAGAGGCTTATTCTTATTTATTCATTTAAAACCCTGCTTTGAATTACTGCCTGTCACATCACTGTCCTCAGCATAGGACACATTGCAAAGGGATACACACATTTGGCTGTGCCTGACAAACAAGTTGAACTCAGCCTTTCAGAAATGGGGAGGAGGAGGAGGAGGAAGAAGAGAGGAGAGAAAGAAGCTGGAGATTCCAATGTTGCCAGAGGCATGTCTTTGTCTTCAAGTAGCTGAAACCAAGATATATTCTGAGTAAAAGGGAAAATATTCTAAAGAACTCCAAAGCTAATATCCAAACCTAAAGCATCCTAGGCCTAGAGAAGACCTGATACTTAGGGATTCCTAACCTAGGGATTCTTTTGGCTGAGAGGATGACATAGCCATGAGCTTCCTATCCAAGATAGTAAGGTTTTATTACTGAAAAAGAGGAAAGCTTGTGGTTTGTGGTCACCTTTGTACAGAGCTGTCTTCCGAGCAAAACATAACTTCACACGCAATATAAAGCAGTGAGGGCTAGACTGGTGGTTCTCAACCATCCTAATGCCGAGACCCTTTAATACAGTTCTTCGTGTGGTAATCCCCCAGCCATAAAATTATTCCATTGTTAGTTCATACCTGTAATTTTGCTACTGTTATGAATTGTGATGTGAATCTGTATGCAGGATATCTGATATGCAGCCCCAGAGAGGTCAAGACCCACAGGCTGAGAACCAGTGAACTAGCTGCTTGGATGCCTTCTTTTCATACAGACTGTTAAATTAAATACAACTGAAATTTAGTTAAACATGGCTTTGAAACCTGTCGCTTTGTTAGCAGGGAATGGACTTTTATGACCCATGGAGAGTTCAGCCACCCAAATTTCCCACTTATTAGGAAATCGTAGGGATTTTTCTTTCATCTTCCTTTCAATCCTTTTTATTAATTACATTTTATTTTGTGTTCTGGCACATGTGTTATCATGGCGCAGGAATGGAGGTCAAAGCCACCTGGCAGGAGCTGTTTCTCTCCTTCCACCCTGTGGGCTCTAGACATTAAACTTAGGCTGTAAGGCATGGCAGCAGTCACCTTTCACTCACAGAGGCATCTAGACAGCCCTGCACTCCCTAAAATGAAGCTGCTTTTTACCATACGGTGCTATTGTCACTGTGAGTGTAAAGTGGCAGCTTAGGTCTAGAGAGAGTCTGTCCCGGGTATCTTTGTAAGGATTTCGGGTACACTCCTCAGTCCTTTGCTCAGCATTGCAGGACCACCATCTTCCCTGTGCAGAGGAGAGCTTAGGTTTCCTAAGCTGTCTCAGATGAGTAGGCAGCCAAGCGTTGAGCATGTCGGCAGAGTGAGAATCATCATTTGCTTCATGAATAGCCAGAGTCTTCAAACTTGCTGTTTTCCTGGGTCTCAACAAACCATCTCATCAGAAAAAGATGAGGAGTTCAGGCAACAGTATGAGCCAAGAGATATTAATGAGGTCACAAAATGAACTAATTAATAATCCATATTCATTCCAAAGCAGTCATAAACACTCATGCAAAGAAATAGACATCAGAAGTGCCCTACACAAATGCTTGTCGGCAAGGAAATCAATGTTCCAAGGGGGCAGATGTTTTCTTTTTAAAAAATAATTTATTTTTATTTTATATACATTGGTGTTTTGCCTGCATGTATGTCTGTATGAGAGTGTCAGATCTTCTGAAACGGGAGTTACAATAGTTGTGAGCTGCCGTGTGTTAGCATTCTGTCTAAGCTCCGCCTCAGTTATCTGGCAATGGCCAGGTATCCTGACTCACTATAAAGGGGGCTGCTTGCCCCCTCTGCTCTTTCTTGCTCTTGCTTTCTTGCTCCTGCTCTGTCATCACGCCCACTTCCCTTCCTCTCCTCCCCATGTGCTCATGGCCAGCCTCTACTTCTCTACTTCCCCCTTCTCTTCCCTTCTCTTCTCTCCTCTTCTCTCCTCTCCTCTCCTCTCCTCTCTTCTTCTCTTCTTCTCTTCTCTCTTTCTCTCCCTGTCTGTCTCTACTACACTCTTGAATCCCCTCCCCATGCCCTAAATAAACTCTATTTTATACTATATAGAATACAGTTCTAAATAGTATAGAACTCTGTATGTGGCTGGCCCCTCAGGGGGAAGGGATGCCTCAGCATGGGAAGGCTTCTGAGCATTTGTCAGGTAGAGGTAAACATAGAGAGTTCTTTATACATCCCATGAGTGTTGCTTGTCACACTAACAAAGGACAAAGTTCTCTTGCCAATATTGCAGAAATACTGAAGGAATAAGGGTGCTGGGTATGGGCTGGAGACTGGGGGCACCTGCTGGCAGTGAGAGAAGACTTCAAGCCAGAGAGGATGGAGATGGAGATTAGATGGGGCTGTGAAATGGGTTATATTAGAAGCACTTTCCCAAAACCAGATTGAGAAACTTTTTTTTTTTTTTTTTAAATAACTCTATCTGGGTTCCAGGTAGACACTTTTTCCTATTTTCTTGTGGATCCATAGGAAAATAAGCAACATAGAATCGCATGGGGGTGTGACAAGGGACAAGGCTTCCTTCAGCTCATTCTTGTCTGAGAAGTGACTGGGGGTAAGAGAGATAAGGATGAGACAGAGTAAAGTGACCTAGAACAGAAGGAGACGGATTGCAAGCACAGTAACCAGTTGTGAATATTTATTTAAGCCGATTATACTCTTTGACTCTATATTCTCCAAGTCTGGGCAGGGTTTCTTTTTCCTCTCTTTCTTAAATTGTAACCCCTACTTCTTTCAGAGTGCTGATTCCATCTCATCTGCTCCCTCATTGTCAACATAAATATGTCTCCCATTCTTTGGCAAAAGTGAAGGGAAAATATAATTAGTGCCCAGCTTCTAAACCTGGCTGTAAGCTAGAAATGGAACATAGCAGATGTGGCAGTAGAAACCTGCCTCCTTCTTCAAACTTAAATTGCTTTTAGAAAATGTAAATCGCTTTTAGAAAATGTAAATCTGGAGGCTCGATGAACCTTAATGATATGTCAAAGAGCAGAAAGATTTCCCCAGGCATCATCTCTACTGATGAGATGATGAGAAATTCAGAATGAAGAAGGAACAGACTGTGCATTTATTATTATTATTATTGTTATTGTTATTATTATTATTTCAATGAGACAGACAGAGTCTGACCATTTAGCCTAAGCTGGCCTCAAACTTGTGATCTTTCTTCCTTCCACATGCTGGGATTACAGGTGTGAACCTTCAAATCCATCTTATTTTAAACTTAAAATAATATTTCAATTCAAAACCATGGTGGTCACCAGGGCATATTATTGAGCATGAACAACAAACTACCTTTTGTGAAGCAAACATTTCATAATTTGCAGATATTTCCAAGTATCCAAAATGACAAATTTTATTTATTTTTATTTTACCAAATTTTAAATTTTGGTGTGTATGTGTATGTGTGTGCATCCTGGTACATGCATACACACGAGTGGGAGCCAAAGGAAGAACACTGGGTGTCCTGTGCTATCATTCTCTGACTTACTCCCAATAAGATAAAGTCTCTCATTGAACTCAGAGCTTGCTGTCCCCCTCCCCAGTTCCAATTATGTTGGCTAGCCAGAAATCCCTAGTGATCCTGGTCCCCCATCTCTTCCTTGCCTCCCAACCTCCACTCCCAGTGCTTTGGTTACTGGTGTATGTGGTGATATTAGACTTTGATATGGGTCTGGGGAATTAAACTCAGGTCTTTAAGCCTGTGCAGCAAGAACTCTTACCCACTGAGCCATCTCTCCAACCCCCAATTTTACCAAATGTTAATGTATTCAGAAATACATATCAGATTACTTTCTGTCATCATAAAGTGATTCTATTAAAGTTAATTTTATTGACAAATTTACAAGCAATAAACAAATTCTTTTTAAGAACACAGTTCATGGAGTCTTTTCAAGTATATAGTCAGGTAACTATGGCCATAATGAGTGACTGAATTTTAGCCAAGTGTTCTGGGCACCTCCTAAGATGCTCACACAGATTTTTCTATTTTAGTTCACTTAATATGCAGAAAAGCTTCCCTGATACCAAGCCAAGCTTTCATTCCTGTGATGGAATCAACTTGGTCATAGTTATTCAGTGCCTAGACTCTATTTGATGGTATACTGTTGAAAGGCTTTCCATCAATATTTATAAGAAAGATTGATCTGCAGTGCACATGTCCAAACAGACCATCCTTGTCAATTTCTGGTATTAGGATCATATTGACATATTAGCAACACTTGAAAGTCTTTTTCAGAATAGTCAGAAAAAGGTGAACTGGAGATGACTCATGCCTCGTACTATAAATCTGACTAAGAACCATGGCTCACAAGCTCACAGGTCCAAGAGTGAATCCACTACATTTTTATTTTTCTTTCTTTTCTTTTTGTGTTAGCAGACTTAGTATCAAACTGCCCTACAGATTTGTATCTTCCTATGCCAGTCTATGGTATACAATTATCTATACCATTGACTAGTACAGCTCTCAGTTACCACCAAAGAAGGGTATGTGAGTGGGCAGTGGTTGACACAGAAACTTACAGCTCTTCACAGGGCTGTTCAAAGTAAGTGTCTGTAGAATTCTCAGCCACAAGTCAGACGTCTATATCACATGCCCATCTCTCAAGACCAAGGAACCACTGAGGAAGAGGGGGCAGAAAGACCATCAGAGACAGAGGTGGGGAGGACTGGAGACAATATCTTCTAGAGATGACAGATCCACTGCACTCAAGATTCTCACATCAGCTGTGGCTGCCTGCATAAGACCTGCATAGTACCAATTAACATTTCAACATGGAACAGGGAGGGGGCTCCAGGAGAAAACATCTATCCTTTCCTGAAGAACTGTTGACAGTTGATGGCTTCTAAGAAAGGAGGAGTTGGTTTTCTTTAAGGGTGTGACCCCTGGTAAGTCAACTATGTTTACCAGTGGAGAGCTCCACACCTGTGAGTTTACAGGTGTAGTGGATTGGGCTAGGTGGGCACACAAAGTTGAGAGAGGCCAGGGAGTAAGAGTGGACCTGGGAGGAGTGAGTCAGAGTGGATGGGGAATATGATCAAAATATAATGCATGCATGTACGAAATTCTCAAAGGTATTAATAAAAACACATTTTAAAAGGTGAAATAGCAACATGACCATTCACGGATTTTTGCAGAAAGGTTCTAGTACTTCATTCCCTGTGTCTCAAAGCCTGCTTTTATAAGCAGTATCACTGCCCTTCTTAATATCAGCATTGGAGATATTTATTGAACCATGTGGATCTTTTTGACTATATAAATTAGTTTTTGATAGCTGTTTCATTTCCCTGGGGGCCACTGGTTAGTCTCCTCTCTCTTCTGGGAGTCATTTCATAAAATAAATGTTTCTAGAAATACTGACCACTAACCATTTCCATAACAGTAGTTCACAAGGCAGCTTGTAGTATCTTTGGTTGCTTGTAGTATCTCTGCTTCCAGGAGACCAGGAACCTGGACCCTGGGCGTGTTGGGCATTTGCTCTACTCACTAAGTTACATTCCTATCCTACTTCTCCTATTATTAAAAATTAATTTTTATGACAGTGAACAAAATAATGGGTTTCATTATAGTGTCTTCATACACATGTGCCATGATAGTCTGCTCTCAGTTTTGCCCCCCACTCCAACCTTCCCCCGTATTCCCTGACCCATTCTGGTTCATTTCGTTTCTATTCCCAGCTAGTCCGTCCTTCTGCATTTTTATCTTCTCATTTTAAAAATTTTCTAATCTTGCTCAATTTCACTCTGATATTAAGGGTATTTTTAGTTAGATAATCTGCTAACACTTGTTTACAGTATTTGTTGATAGCTTTGAAGCATACTGCACACTTACTATCTAGCACATTACAAAGTAACTATTACTCTTTGTAGAAAGGATAATACACTTATAAACTCTTAAGTTAATGGGCTTAGCCCAACAGACTTAGTTGGTTACAGGATAACAGCAATTGCAAAAACATCAGTGATGAAATTCATGATTCAGTTCTCCCATCTTACACTACAGGTTCCAACAGATGTGTATCCCCAAAACATGAACTGGCCATGTGAAGCCCACATGTACTTCTCTGGACCAGTGCACAGGTCACAATGTATTTACAAGCTTTTCCCAACTTAGCTAAAATGTGCTGGGGATTGTTCCACTATGCTGTGGTCCACCGGTGGCGGTTCTGACTGAGTCCTCACCTCTTAGACTCCATCAACACACTTTGACTGTATTTTGTGCTTCATCAGTAGTGAAGCTGACTTTGCCACAGGGCTGGTGGTGCCTTCCATGGAGGCTTTCGCTGTAGATATTTGTTAATAGTACAAAAATTTATAAACACACAGGAAATAACAGATGAAAATTACCAATAATCTCATCCATCAGAAATAACTGTCCATGGTATTGTCTCAGAAATACTCTGGGTGTTTATCTATCTCCACACACACACAGTGCTCACTAACTGGCCCTTTCCATATCATCTGCTGTGAACACCTTGCCCATACCAACATAGGGTTTATACCTTAAATTTCAATGTGTATGAAGCATGATCATATCATGGACTTATAATAACATCTACAGTAGATACAAGCCTCATTGCTTCTCCTTTACTCACTATGAGACTACAAATACATATTTTGTTATCATACGATACCATATTTTTTTCTGCACAGCCTTATTCTATATACAAGACATAGATAAAAGAGATAAAAGAACCACACTACAATTATAAACCACGATAAAACTTAAGGTATTCCCAACATTTGATATAATGACCATTATCACACTCCCTAACTAATCCAATTATTTTCAAAAACTAATTCCTTAGTTCAGAACGTCTAGATCAGAGATGAGCACTACACAGCTTGGTGAAAGACCTTGAGGAAGCCCATAGTAGCAACATCCCACAGATGATCTGGGAGCTCTTGCTTGATGCGATCACTTCAACCTCAGTAACCCCACTATCTGAGAGTTAAACGATAAAACAAATCCACAAAAAAACCACCACGCCCTAAAAGTTTTTTTTTTTTTTAGCTTGTTCTTTTATTGTCCATTTTCAAGAATTCCTGGAGCCAATTTTTCTGATGTACTGGTTGTTCCTTCCCAGTAAGTAAGTAAATCACTCTACAGGACTGCTTAGTATCTTCTATCTATATATATAAGACAGCCAGAATAAATTACATTTGTTTCATAAAATCGTAGGTCCTATTTTGCTGCAGAATTATAAGACAAAACAAACAACAAAACATGCCCTCGACTTTTAAAGGCAGCTTAGGTGCTATTGCTTAGAGGTTTACTTTAAATTTATTCCAACTCAGATGAAAGAGAAGAACAATTTTTCCCCACGCGGCACCGATAAAGATACAGGTCGAGTATGTTTGGTCACAGCACAGAATTGAGTATAGCACAGTCACACTTGCAACTCCTCTTTACAGCATAAGCATCTGATCAACATTTCCTTCTTTCCAACAGTCTCACCCCCAGCTGCTCCAGGGAAAGGAGCACTGCAGTGACACCAAGATAAGCTCTGTTCCATCACAATGCCAACATCTGTAGTGCTAGAAGTATAAAAAAAAAAAAAAAAAAAAAAACCAGAAGCAGCTTTGCTCAAAGCTGTTTTAAAGCATGCCTTTTGTTATGAACAATTGTGACTGATTTCCTTTAGAGTGGCACATGGTGAATGCTCACTTTTTCATTAAAAAAAAAAAAAAAAAAAAAAAAAGCCAGTTAAGAACAAATGACCTGCAAGTGAATTCAGGATAATGAGCAGAGACTGTAACATTCCATTAAAGCATTTTTGGTTGAAATGCTTAAAAACAATGCCCAGAATGCATATCCCAAAGGCGGTGAATTAGCATGGGCTTTCTCTGCTTTTAAAAAGCGTAGTTTTATTTTTAAATGCATGTATTATATATATATATTTTATGTATTATATTTTAAATCTGCAGCATTTTTAATAGAATTACTAAAGAGATCCTGTTTACATTTTCAAATATTAAGAATCAAACTTTCTGGCTATTTTCATGTTTTTAAGTTCAGAGACGGGACTGGGACCACAGACTAGAGAGGAGGATAAAAGATCCAACTTTATCCACTGTAACTAGACTAAAGGCTTCGGATCTGCCAACATGCTTGCACTAGGGTATTGATGAATTAATACACTGAATTTGTCCATCTTTATAACCTTGGGTACAGCATACAAGTAACGTCGTGATCTTGAATGGTTAGTGATGGAGGTGTTTATATTCCTAAAGCTAAAAGGAGGATACCCAAAGTCTAGCGGTCTAAGGTCTAGTGCCTTGCAAGCTGTTTATTGTTACACAAATAGAGCTGCTTAACTAGACAAAGCTTTGTCTCTTTAAACTATAGGTTCCTGAACACAATGACGTAAATAATAATTACAACAGTTTAGGGCTTTCAATCTTAGCACAAAGAGGTAGAGGCAAACAAATCTCTGCCTCTTTCTCTGTCTCTGACTCTCTCTTGGTGTCTCTTTCTTTGCTTGTATCTCTCTCTATCTCTGTCTCTCCATCTCTCCTCTCTCTCTCTCTTCCCCATAGCGAGTTTCAAGCTAGTTAGGGTTATATAGTGAGACCCTGTCTTAAAAGCAAAACTAAACAAAAATCAGCTTAGTGCAAGATGATATTGAAAATGGAAAGAGGCCTTACATAATTAATAAGTGTGTATTCACCCACAGTGGTGGGCTTACCGAACCAAACAGTCCCAGAAAACATGTCACAATTTGTCTGCCGAAAGCAATGCCCAAAGGGACGCCACGGAGACCATTTCTTGTTGAGATGAAAAATAAACCTTAAAGTATCTCCCCCAAACAGCAAGCACCTTAAAGAGAATTACAAGGAAGCCATGCCCACAAATAGTAATTATACATGGAAAATTCAAAAAAAAAAAAAAAAAAAAAAAGATGTTTGTGAAAGGAGACCTTGGGAAAAGGTGGAGTGCCACCAGTACTCCCAGAAAACAATCCAGGCCTGCAGTAAACAGTGCCTGGCTGATGCCTGGTAGATGAGAAAAGCTGGTCCAGGGAGGCAGCATCACCTATTTTCCAACCCACTCCCACCCCTCCCTAAGAAGTCACTAAGCGTTACACACAGGATCAGGGTTTCCCAAAGCTCAGGAAGCAATCACACCAGATTGTGTTAATCATTATAGCTAATGGCTCCATTTTGAGTACAAATGGATAAAAATAATACTTGTCTTCTTCGGTCTCTAAAGGTTCTGTGGGAACGGATTCACCAAGGTCTCATCAACTTTGCAAAACTGGTGACATAAAGTTTATACATCTACAAAGCTTCAATTTGTACCTTAAAAACAAAACAAAGAAATAAACAACAACAACAAACCTTTAACAATTTCCTCAGCCAACAAACAGTATTATGTCAATACTCACTCGCATGGGCAGGGCAGACTTCCCCTACTTTTTTTCTACCTTGCATATAATACAATTGTGATGATCCCTGTCAACAATACCTGCTAACACATACTGCCTGTTATAATAGTTCATCTAAAGTCATCTCTCTGTCTCTCCCTGTGTGTTTCTCTTTGCCTGTCTGTGTGCCTCTCTCTCTGTCTCGCTCTGTCTGTCTCTCTCTCTCTCTCTCTCTCTCTCTCTCTCTCTCTCTCTCTCTCTCTGTGTGTGTGTGTGTGTGTGTGTGTGTGTGTTTCTCTCCCCACACCTATTTTACTAAGTGGGAAATCAGGGAATGGGAAGGGTCAATAGTCTGTCCCTCGACCCTGTATTGCCACATGAATCTCACACTTGGGTCACAATGGCACACAATGAGTCCTCTGCTGCTCTGGATTCCACATTCACGAAGTCAATCCATTACAGATGGAAAAAACAAATAGCTTCAGTCTCTTTTTTCCTATCTCCCAAATAAGGTAGCACCACAATTGTCTCCACAGCATCTCCACTGAACTAGGTATTGTGTTTAACCTAGAGATGGTTTCAAATAACACAGGGGGATAGAGGCGGATCACATGCATAAACTTTGCTATTTTATGTGCAGAATCTTGACCATCCACAGATTTTGGTGTCCTCTGGAGATTCAGGAAACAGCCCCAAAGATACAATCCAAGGCCCTGTCCACAGTTCTTGCAGTGCAGGATCCTTTTGCATGCACCTCTGTTCCTCTTCCCAGACTGCTAGATCGGCTAAGGAAGCCGTTAGCTATGTTTCTTGTTTGGCCATCACTTGTTGATTTTCAAGACTTGGCTCAGGCAGAGTTTAGCCTCCAAGAACCATTCATGGCACCCCAGCATACCCTAGAGTCAGATACTCCCTCTTCTGTGTCCCTGTTCTACATCTAGTCACGCAGGACACAAGAACCGTGAATCTCTGTGTGAGTCTGTTCCTTCCTAAGCTACATGCCTTCTGGGAATGCAAGGCCTGTAGGGTAAAGCTTGCTAGTGGTGATTTGCATGACTCCAGGAGACTCTGGTTTGCAGAAAGGAGTGATATATCCTCACTCCTGAGCTGCAGAATGTGACAACTTCAGAGTGCTCACTGTGTTGTAAAGGTCCTGGAACTGAGTACACAATCATAAGCCTTTCTAGGTGACTAACTGACTCAGAAGAAATCTCAATAAATGTGACACAGAGCTTGGGCCCGAGCCTCCCCGACTCACTTCCTACCCTCCAAATCAAGGGGACGTTTACATGACACTGTGACCCTAAAGGTGTGCACGAATCCTGTTGCCCAGTAGAACATTCAGCAAATCTCCGCTTCAGCTCCTCAGTTTCCTGTGTGTTCCTCTGGATGGTAACAGTGAATTTTGAGTTCTCTCTCTAGGCCGTTGATAATTGCATAATTAATCTGCAAATGGATGTGACATTTCCACCAGAGATGTAAATAATTATAGCAAGAACCAGATATAAAAATCTACTCAAAAGTGTGGACTAACATGCAAATGAATACAGTCCAATTTTTTTTCTATTTTAATGAGCATATTCACAAGGACATTATGATTTGATATTCAGAAAAACAGCATTGCGCAACTCTCAACCACCTGCTTAGCAGAGGGGTAAAAAAATGTAACCAAAAAAGCTCAAACTGTCTCCTGGACTCTGGAAAATATTTAAGGTATCTTGTGTTAGAAAATTTTAAAAATATTAAAATGAGGCAACACATCCCTAATCCTTTATAAGGACACAGGTTCCATCTTTGCATGGAAACAAACCTTTGCACACGGAAAAACAGACCTGGTGCTGAGGAGAAGCATTGCTACCAGCCTTGAGAAACAGCAAGAAGGCTGGAGAGATGGCTCGGTAGTTAAGAGCACTTACTACTGCCCTTGCAGAGAACCCAAGTCCCACTCCCAGCTCCCCCCCCACTACTGGTGACAGGCAGTTCACACCTGCTTATAGCTCCAGGATGCCCTGGCTTTGTATGTACACATACCTTGATATAGATACTCACAAATACACATAATTTAAAGTAAGTCTTTAAAAAAAAAAAAAACAAGAAACAGCTAGAGATTAGGCAGGCTCCACTGAAGAGAAATTCTTTAGTCATCCTAGGACACTATTCTAATTTTTTTCAGTCACTCCAGTTAACCAACTTAGAGTCAGGGAAAATCCCGGAGGGACAAAAATCACCAGCTCTGAAATGGCTGGCTTAGACAGGATAGCAAAATGGCAGGTAGGCACTCAGCTGACCCTGGATTATCCAGCGTGCTGGACAAAACGGAAAGACTTCTTTAAGTGGAACAGGGAGACAGGAGAGCCAGTCAGCATCCTCACGATACAAGTGCAGGAAACCTCAACCAGCTATGGCTTGCTTTGAAGAGGAATGGAAGCTAGGAAATTCCAGGACTTCTTTCTAAAATCTGCAAATGCATGAAGATAGGTAGATTCCTCCCAGAGCCTTGAGAAGGAAGGCAGGTCTGCAGCATTCTTAAATTTATATAAGTGAGACCAATATGGGGCCTCTTATATTCAGAATTATAGGACAATATGTTTGCATTGCTCTAAGGCTTTCACAGCTGTCAACTTGACACCCATCTAGACTGGTGTATGGCTATATCTATAAGGACTTATATGTTGATTCAAAGTTATGGAACGGTTTTTCTCCAAAATAAAAACTATTCAACCATTTTATTGCATATTTGCTTGTGAACTGGGGATTTCTGTTTCTTGGTTCCAGGCTGGAATATATGGTTAAAACAATTTTTTTTTTTTTTATTTTAGGAAGAGTTAGTCTGGCTTTAACCTGGTTAATAAAACTTACTGATTTGTGAAAGTCCCCGAGTGAAAGGGTTACCTAGTATTGCTTCCTCTCAACTGTAGCTGAACAGCTGAGCCATCCTTACAGAAAGCTGTGGGCATGACGGAGTCACAGGAGCTGGACTGAGAAGCTGACATTTTAGTCCTTGTAAGTGCTCTGTGTGCCCAGATTGATTGACAGCTCTATACTTGGTCCTCATTCTGAGAATCAAGCCCTGGAAGAACTTCCAAATCTCCTAATGTCTTAACAAAGAAAATGAAACAACGCAGTTCCTCATCCACCCTGCCTGACCCTTGAAACATCCTCTTCATGATTTTGCCGAAGCCTTAGCTTATAAACATTGCTACCCAACAATAACGTTAATGTACAATACACAAGTAATTTGAAGTTTCATGGTATTCATGGTTTTTTTTGAAGTATAAAGAACTGTGAAATTTAAACACTTTAACTCTACATATGAAAATATCATTTCAGGTAGTTAAAAAAAAAAAAGAACAGAGAACTACACAGTTTCTATTGCACTTTTAAATTTGCTGTGTAAGTTATACTTACTGTGTATCTCATATCAGGTACTAAGTTTCTGTGGAAATACTTGACTATACTTATCCATTTGATAGCATGTCCTTTAAATGGTCCACTTAGAACAGTTACATCTCATTATTTCTTCTTTCTGCTTTTCTTCCTCTGTTTTGTTTATACCCCTATTTTGTGTTAATGTACCTTTCAGCAGTGCCCCTTTTATTGATTGGTGTGTGTGTGTAACTATATGTCCCATCTGTAGATTTTAAATGGTTCTAGATTACAGTACAGGTATCACACTTGATGTATATTGCTATTACTTCAGTTGGAATAAAAAAACCTTAACATATCTGTACCTTTGCCCACCTTCTTCATGTAGTTATTGCATATCGCATACACTGAAAGCCTTACCAGGTAATACTAAGGTTTTTTTTTTTCCTCTAAACTTTACATGCATGTGAAGGACCAAATGAGATTAGAGGTGCTCTTCAGATAGCCAGCATTTCTATTAGTTTGCCTTCACTTTGGATGGTCCAGGTTCCTCTTGGCACTGTTTCCATCCTGTCTGGAAAACAGCGTTCAGCAATGTTCTTAAGTCAGCTCTACAAGCTTTGCTTAGTTTTCATTCATCTGAGAAAGCCTAAAAGTTCCTGAAGAATATTTTTGCTAGATTGACACTCAAATAATGTTCTCATCGTGTCAGCATCACTTGCCGATGGCTTCCATGATTTAAACCCTCAGGCAGCCAGATCTTTGCTCCTCAGCAGGCAAGCCATTGTTTTCTCTGGTTTCAAGGTTTCCTTTGTCTCTAGGTGTCAGCCGTTTGATAATGATGTGCACAATTCTCTGGGTTAATGTTTGTAGCTTTGCACATCTTGGATCAGCCTGCACACCTCTGAGTACCCCTTATTTATGTCTCCAGTGCTATGTGTGGCTCCCTTCCTTCTGGAACTTGTTCCTTTGCTGTGATTCCACTGGTCCTGAGGCTTAGCTGACCCCAAGCCCCACGTCTCCTTTTCCCTTTGCTGTTAGGTTGTTCCACTGACTTCTTTCTCTGTTGTTTCCCTTCTGATCCTGAGTCTGATGGTTTGCATTTTCAGCTCTTGTGTTTCATTTTAAACTTTGCTCTTCTACATGTATCTCCCAGTCACATGCTGACCACCCCTGCCCCCATTGTTTATCTGTTTCAGTGTGTCTTCCTTGGTTTGTTAAACATCTTTATAATGGCTGCTTTGATGTCTGAGAACCCAGCATCTATGCCAATCTTGGTACTAGTTTCTCTTAACTGCCTTTCTCCATCTGAACTGAGGATGTCCCCAGTTCTCCACAGGCTAAGTAATTGTGCATTGTGTGCCAGACACTTGGAATGATACCTTATGAGGCCATGGGTCTTTTTTAATCCTTGCTGAGAACGGTCCATTTTGTTTTAGCAGATGATTTTCCTGGTGGGACTCAGGCAATCTGCAGCTTTCTGTGGGTTGTGGTTTCAATCAGCCGAGAGTCTTCAAAGCCTTAACACAGACTTTCTCTTCTGGGCACAACACAGTGAGGAACCAAATTTACTCCCTCCTTTGGAAGCCTGGTGGAAAATCAAAATATCGGCTCTTGCCTGCACCTCACAGCCACTCTTTACTTTAACAGTTTGTGCAGAGCTGTTCCATGCATTCCAGCCAGGCTTCATGACTGCAGTCGGTAGGAGGGGACAGAGTGAAGTATGTTTACCTCATCTTATCAAGAACTAGAATTTCTTGACTATATTTGGATTTCATAAAATTTGCAAATGAAATGGTGGCCTCATAGGCCCATTCACCGCTAACATAGTTGAGTGTTTTCCAGGGACTAAACTGAATATATATATACACACACACACACACACACACACACACACACACATGATTTAAACTTTAACTAAACTACGTAAAAAGTCAGTTTTATAGTCACGCTGTAGGGCTTAGAGTTCATATGTGGCCACAGATTACGTTATTGACACAGTAATGTTGGAGAGTCAGCTCGAAGAATATTCCAGAGAAGGCAGGAATATAAGCAAACAACCACCTTCTCTTAAGAAGGGGAAGGCACTCACATGTTCCTGCCAACTGAAAGTCCCCGGGTCTCTTTAGTCAGGACAAATCAGAATTGAGTTTAATGAAGTTATGGCATGCAGCTTCTTGTCTTTAGAACTCACCATCTTTGCAGCAGGGCCAGGCTCCTTCTCTTAGGTTTCCTTCCACACTACAAATGTCAACAGGGAGTCCAAGTCCCAGAAATTTGCTTTTGCCAAACACTACAGCCAATAGCCTCGAGTGGCTTCAACAGGGGGATGATCAGAACAAAGTCATTAAAAGTTCCCTTTCTCTGGGGTTTCCTTGTGTGTTGTTTGGCTTTCAGTTTGCAGATGACTTTGTGTAACCCAAACTGAATACCCAGAATGCACAGCAGCCTCTATATAAATCTTAAAAGGACTATTTCTGACTACAAATGTGTCAAGCTGATAAAATAAGAATACAAGGTTTAGAGAACTCTTCACATTGTTTCTGATTCCAGTCTTTTTTTTTTTTTCTTTCTTTCTTTTTTTCAGCTTTGATAAGAAATGGATCAGCTATGAGTTTTCAGAACTAATTGTATACAATGGAGGAAGGCAGGCTGACTTGTATTTAAAGGTATTTATGTAAAGTATCACAGGGCCAAAGGCCATAAGAAAAACAACCCTGGAATTTAGTCTTAGGAGCAAGGCAATGTGTCCTAGCTCCTCTCCACAGCTTTCTTTGTACACAGCAGGAGGAAGCCTACACTCTTAATATCATGGGGTCAGTGCCAGGTGACTGATCAAAGAGAGCAAAGTGAAGTCTACAGGCAGCTCAGGGGACACAGCCAGCTTTTAGAGGCCACCCAGTAGCTCAGAGAAAAGGGGGATTTGTTCATGTGACCTTAAGCCTTGCAGGGGTCAGACAGGATCACCTCAGCTTTGCTCTTTAGACTTGTGAAGGAGGCATGGGTCAATGATCATTTGAGGACGGGGTGGGAGTGGGTGGAGCCTGTGAGGTCATCTGGGACTCATCCTCAGAGCTCTGGTCACCTCTTCCTCTAGCCCAGCATAGAATACCTTTCACTCCAGCGCCTGCCTGCCTGCCTGCCTTCCTTCCGTCCTTCCTTCCTCTCTTCTTTCCTTCCTTATTTCCTTTCTTCCTGCGTGCTCCACACCTAGGTAGCTAAGGTGATTATTTTGTTAAGCTAAAAGAATAGTTCATATGTTTTTCCTCCCCAGCTCTCTCTCTATATATATATGTATATATATTACACAACACACACACACACACATATATGCAGTGTCACAACAATTAGCTTAGTTATAATGTCCAATATCTTCTACATTTAAATTGTTAAAATTGGGGTGTGTGTGTGTGTGTGTGTGTGTATGTGTGTGTGTGCAGGTACCCACAGGGGCCAGAGAGGGTGTGTGTGGAAACCAGAGGAAGCTGCTGAATTCCTGGAGCTGCAGTTGCTGGTAGCTGTAGTTCTTCCTGTAGAAGAGCAGGAAGCATTCTCAGCAGCTGAGCCAGTCACCTCTTCAGCCTGCATAGTTCCCATATTTGGAGGGGAGTAAAATGCTATGCTCCTTATACAGTACAATGTAATGAAATCAGGTTATTTTGTATGAGGGAGCCCAACCAATAAGAATAATGTACATATCTAAGAAAGAAGATGAATATATTACAAATTAGCATCCCCCCTCACATTGGCACCATGTGCATTTTTGTAGACGGCTGCTGATATTTTTATGGTCGAATCACAAATATACTTTGAAAACACCTATGCTGCTAACCCCCAAAATGGGATCAGCACCTCACACAAACAGTTCTTTAGAAAGGGCATCTCTAAAGTAGGTTGCAATTAAATAAAAACTAATTTACGTTTTAAAGTATAAGTGTATGCTTCAGGCATTCAATTATACTGCACAGCCAAGGTCTTGATAATTTTCCATAGGAGGCTAAGGCTGGACACTCCATGGGTTGCTGAACCACTTTTCTACTGTGACTATGATACACCACAAATTCCTTTTTGATAGATCTTTCGAAATCCAGCACAAAAGATTTGGAGATTTGTTAGATTCACCCTAAAAATAGATCGTTTAGTAGGTTGGTGGGTCACCTTCTGGTGGGTAAAAGCACCTGGCAACTCTCATTCACCACAGTGTACCAAGTAGGTCACACATGAGTGTGTTCCTAAAAGCATATTTTTGGAGAGAGAAAAAGACTGTCATTGCTAAAATACTAGAAGAAAGCTACAACTCATTTACGACTTAAGGCAGAAAAATATGAATGATGGAAACCAGAAGATAAAATTAATATGTGAAAATACTATGATAGTCCATTCACAGAATGTAATAGCATCACTTTATAACAATGACAAAGCCACTAGGTAAAAATAAAGTTCCCTTCACTCTAGAAGTAATCAAGAAGCATATGACGGGCTAAAATTCATACTCATAAACAAAATAAAAGATACTACATAAGCAGTGGGAAGCTAAATGGGAATGCATACAAGAGACATAAAGCCATGTGATTTTACAAAAGGATATGAATGGGAAAATGATGGAACGTGTTCATCAAATGATATGACAAATGTCAAATATGAGAGTTTCTCCCTCCAAATTTTTAAAGTATTCTGTAGCTATAACTAGTATAGCCTTGGGAGGTTTTCTTTATAATTTAACAAAATGACTCTAAAGTTCTTGAAAACTAATCTTCAAGAATGCTTATAAAGATTTGGAGAGAAAAGATGAGTAAGTAGGTTTAGCCTACATTAGAATATATCATACCAATAAGAACGGAAACCTATTCTGTTCTATTCTTTAAAAACAGCCCGGCACGCTGAGCATGATAGGATGCCTCTGACTGAAGCTCTTGGGAGGTGGAGGCAGGAGGAGCTGGAGTTCAAGGCCAGCCTCAGATACCAAGGAGGCCAGACTGGGAACTATATGAGATGTTGCCTCAAAAAACAAAACAAACAAACAAACAAAAAACAAAGTCTGGAATTCAGTGCTCAATTACCAGGGCATTTCAAATCAATGTAAAAAGAAAGATTTCTGAATCATGCTGGTTGACTGCCTACCTATTTTGGAAAAGATCAAGTTAGAACCCGCAAGTCTAAACATTTTACCTTTTTTAATCTCTTATTTTTTATACATTTTCCACAATGAAAAAAAAGTTGGTTTCTGGTCTTCCACAAAAAATTATTTTTGTTTGTTTGCTGGATTTTTTTTTCTTTTTCATGACAGTGTTTCTCTGCATAGCCCTGGCTGTCCTGGAACTCACTCTGTAGACCAGGCTGACCTCGAACTCAGAGATCTGTCTGTGTTTCCCTCTTGAGTGCTGGGAGTAAAGCTGTGTGCCACAACCACCTGGCTTAAAGGAGTCTTCTTTTTTTTTTTTTTGACAAAATAAAATTTTAAAGTAAATAGTATTTTTTCATAATTTTCTACTTACAACATGAAAAATTAAGCCACAAAAAGTACCCAGCAAAATTTAAGGTAATATTTACAAAGCAGCAGAATGGAAAAGACCTGTCTAGTCATGATAAAGGCCAAACTCATAGGGAAAGATATAATCTGACAGCATTGTTTCATAAATCTCTAGGGAAAAAAGCAAAGAACAATAAAAGGTGAACAGGCAGAAGGAAGTGTCTGTGACACATAACAGAAAAGGTGCTGATACCTACACGTAGATGTTTGTGAACTCACTTTAAGAGCAAACCACTCTCAAGAATATAGACAAATGGCATAAAGCAATTGGGAAAAGAGATCACACAAATGACCAAAAATATGCATATGTGCCCAAACCAAAGAATGTATAACTAAGACACGTTACAATAAACATTTTAAGAATCAATTATTTTAACCAGGCAGTGGTGGTGCACGCCTTTAATCCCAGCACTTGGGAGGCAGAGGCAGGCGGATTTCTGAGTTTGAGACGAGCCTGGTCTACAGAGTGAGTTCTAGGACAGCCAGGACTACACAGAGAAACCCTGTCTTGAAAAACCAAAAAAAAAAAAAAAAAAAAAAAAAAAAATCAATTATTTTCAAAAATCAACATATCAAAGATGTTTAAAAAGCAATGACATGCAACTTTAAAGGAAGCTGGAAACAGAATGTCCCCAGCTCTGGTCTAAATCCATGTCAATGTCTTCCCAGGGATAAACTGAGCAGTGCACAAATACCATATTGTCTTATAACCCTGCTGATCTAGTAACTGCCCTTCCAGGAATCTGTCCTAAGGAAGTGACCATGGATATTAAATGCATATTTCTGATATTTGATGATTAAAATTATAAATTTCAAACAGTAGATTTAGAGCAGATTTTCCTGGGGAAGACGTATGCACAGATGAAATGAACCTGCAGATTCTATGAATCACTGGTATCAGCCAATAAGCTCATCCCGCTAATTACAAAGAAATAACCATTAAAAATGCTTTTGAGTCCTGCTTAGAAGCAGAAAACATTCATAATATCTTAAGTGCTTTACAAGCAGATTTTTAAAACAGCATGTCCTCCGTGCTCCTGTTCCAAAGCAACTTTGGAAATAAACATGAACAGAAAGACTAAAAGATATTTTCCAAAATGTTACCTTCTTTAATACTTATACTTTATGTTTTCCACAATGAAAAAATATGTATTGCTTCCATGACAAGCAAATTGACTTACGGCAGATTTTCCTTAGAGGAGACTTCCCAGGAGAGGAAAGGGCTCACACATCCGTAGTCAGGGAGTCCAGGTACTGAAGCTAATTTTTACTTATTAAATTTTACCCTCTCCCATACTTTCTCTTTCTTTCTTCTTTCCCTGGGTGATTTCTCCATTTTAAAATATCTGTTTCCTTCCCTATTTTCACAACAAAAACAAAGTCAAAGGGAAAATTAAAAACCTAACCTGTTTGGTTTGGACACAATGCAGCTCTCATTTTTATGTTCCATGGCTGACGTGCCTGCTTTTAAACCCTCTTTGATCTTTCTAGCTTGAATAGGCCACACACACGATCATACAGAACTTAAAATACAACAGAACTCTGTCTGCATTCCAGATATGACCAGTCCCATCTGTCCACAGCACTGTCCCCTTGTTCCCTGTCCTTTATCCCACCACAAAACAAGATGAAGGAAAAGAAAGACTTATAATAAAGACCTTGCGATAACCTCACCTTTACAGTGAACACAACCACTAACCAGGACACTGGGAGGTGGAAGCAAAGGACTCTAAAAGCAGATCTACTCTGGGCTTGGGGGGCCTTTGAGATGCACAGATAAGGCTCGAGCCCCAGAAGACTGATTAAAACTTGTAGTGGCTATCAGCAGTCAAGGAAAGACAGGAGATACACAATATAGTTACTAAAGGATCAGATTGCTTGTGTTGAACAAAGACAAAGAAGAGAGGGGAAATTTTTTGAAAAAGTCAAACTATATGAATGGCCAAGAGGGCCCATTTGTATACAAGTTCAGTTAAAAAGCAGTGTCCTGGCCTTGCCCTAACTGAGTAACCAGACCTCTCTAGGATTTGGTCACACAGCATGACGAACTCTTAAGAGCTTCCATGTAATACAGTTCAAGTCTATTATCAATAGTATTTACATTATAAAGTTATAGGCAACTTAGGAAGCGATATATACTCAATTTAATTAACACTTATCAGGCACCCATCAAAGTGAAGGCATTCCCAATAACCGGAATCTGCACAATTGACATCTGTTTATGGAACCAATACAACTGCATAACATCATAAATGAGTCTACGGCAGGCACAGAATGTTGCACACACTAAAGTAAACTTTTAAGGCACTTACTCCATGTAAAATAGAAAAGATGTTGTCCTAGTTAGCTTTAGCTGTCAACTTGACACAACTCCAAGTTATCTTAAGAAGTCTCAACTGGGGGACTGCCTGTTGGCATGTCTGTGTAGCATTTCCTTGGTTGCTGATTGCTGTACCTTCTGTGGGCTATGAGCAGAAACCATGGAGCCAGCCAGTAAACAACATTCATTCATGGTTTCTGCTCCAGGCTTCTGTCTAGAGTTCCTACCTTATTATACCTCTGGAGGTCTAAGCCAAATAAACCCTTTCTTCCCCAAGTTGCCTTTGTTCCTGATGTTTACCACAGCAATAGAAAACAAACCAAAACAGATACTAAAATTTGAACAGCTCTTAAGTATTATACAGGGAAGCATCAATATAGAATTGGGTGCCGGCCCTGAAAAAATACACATAATGTAATATTAAGAAAACAACAACAACAACAAATTTTAATGGCAAGGTGATCTTCCTGAGGGCCTTGCGCATGCCAAGTGAGTACTCCAGCACTGAGCTATGCTCCCATCCCCAGAAGCAAACATTTCAAAGGGGAAATTTTAGATTGTTCACAATGCTGGGAGCCACCACCCCTTCTCGTCCCCAGTCCACTCCCATAAGGCAGCAGTACACTTTGGTGTGAGAATTAGTCTGGCCATTTCCCAATGAAACCTTGACCTACTGAAAAATACCCCAGTTCATCCAAGTAATATAACAGGGTAGCTCACTGTAATCCAGAGCCATTCAACAAGTTGCCTGCATATGTCTCTATTCACAAAGAGGAGTGCTAAATAGCACCTGGGAAGGTTGAGCCGCAGAATTGTCCACAAGAACTGACTCTGAATATTTTATAAGCTGGACTTTTATTAGCCAAACTATCCAGTGTCTCTGTTCTCTCACTTCAGTCCACTGTTGTGTAAGTATACACAGAATATGGGAATAGTACTTCAGTCCAAGCTCACGGGAAGCGGGCTCTAGCTGGCTGTGTGGAGCACCATTGGCAGGCAGGGTATATTTGAAAAGTGACTGCCTATTAAAACTGATAATTACAGGTATACTTCACACACGGATTATAATCGCAATGACTAATTATAAGGTACCTTAGAAATAAGATTCTACGTTAATCACAAAATTCTTATTACCAACACTTTCTGAGTATAACATGCCCTTGACACAAGCCTACTCGCTTCTAATACTTTAATCCTTGCAATAATGGCTATAAGGGTCCTGGGGCTCAGGAGAGTAAGCCTAATGACTTCCCCAGAGTCATCCACTTTTCAAGTGGAGATCAAGAATCAGAGACCTGAACCAGGCCTTTTACCTGCCAGGCATACACTTTCCCTGAGTCTGCTTGCCTGCCAGGACTGATTTCCAAACCACTGAATTCCCATGGCAGCTAGATAAACCGAAGCCACAGAGGTTGCCTTTGAAAGGCACTCCCAGGCAAGATGTTCAGAAGGAAGAGAAGGAGTAGCCTTTGAAAAGCACAGTCATCCCAAGCAACAGTCATTAAACTGCATCACTGAGCACTGGGTTCCACAACACACAAGTTATTTTTTGATTACCCTTATGAATATCTTTGATGGTTTTACTCCCAACTCCTATACCTTTTACAGAGTTAGTGAGCATATTATCGTTATTGCAGGCTAGAATTAAGGCTCTTAGAAACATCTGTATTCATAGTCATATCCCCAGGGCACAGAGGCACAATGGCCTAGTCCCCAGTTGCACCAAATTCCTCTTCTTTGTAAAAATAGATGGCAGTATCTATTCACAACACTCTCTAACCTCCGCTGAAAGCTGTTAAATGCTGCTAAATATTTTACATATTTGAATGGGGCCACTGACACAATTCCTTAATGAATTCAACAGTTCCAGTCATTGTAGAGAAAGCTGTAATTATGGAGTAACAGACAGACATGTCACTGACACATGGAAAGAAAGGGTTTGCTTGTTACAGTTTATCCAGGGTATTAGTTAAAGAGTTCAAGGAGTTTGCCTGACTGACAGGTGCTCCATCAAGCCAAGTTTCCACAGCTCACGGAAATGGTGCTAGGAAGCTCTGAGACAGAAGGAAAACTGAGGAAGGGGGCTATGTAATGTTAAAACATGTGCTGGTCTTTTAAATATTTTTATCACATTTATTTATTGGGGTGGGGGGTGAGAAATGTGTGCCAGGGTGTGCACATGGAAGGACAGAGGACAACTTGAGGGAGTCAGTTCTTTCCTTCTGCCACGTGAGTCTTGAGTCCTGAACTCAGGTCATCAGGCTTGATCGTAAGTATCTTCATCACTGGGCCATATTGCCTGCTCCACCCCACATTTGCTCTTTGCAATAGAGCGACTTTTGGAAAAGGGTTTCAAATGTCTGCTGATTCTAGAACAGGTACTACACAGAAAGCTGTGTAATAAACTAGTGTGGCAAACGTGGGTTAATAATCTTCCTGTGTGTTTTACCAGGAACAGTTCTGGGGCCTTACATGATATATTGTATCATTTGGATATCCTCACCATGATGAGACTGAGAGAGTGTCTGGGCTTCCCATAACCACGTAGCCACTTAAAGAAACAGCGAGGGCCAAACCCTCTAGGTTAGTGATTCTCAAAAGAGGTTTTGTTTTGTTTTTCTTTTCTTTTCTTTTTTTTTTGTCCTCTAGGTGATACTAACAACTAACTCATGGAGACATTTTTGGTCATCACAACTGGGGAAAGGTACTACTGTATCTAGCAGGTAGGAATGAGTGCTGCTAACGTCCCACATGCGGGGGTGGGGGTGGGGGGTGGGGTGGGGGTGGGGCAGCTCCCCAGCCAAGAATTACCAAATGTTACCAGTGCCATGGTTGAGAAAGCCTGCTGTAGAGGTGACACTGTTAGAGGTAGACAGACAGTCCACTAATACTGGCTGAAAGTCAGATATTAATAAGTTCTCTCCCTGGGGCTCGGAGGGAGAATCTGAACCTGGTGTCCTCCAGCTTCTCACTGCTGCAAGCCTCGGCCCTCCCCGGCTTATGCTCAGCCTTGGCCTCCACCCTGACACCACCACCTTCTCTGTCTGGCTCTAGTATCTCTCTGCAATAAACTGAAGGGCACCTGGAAAATTCAGAATGATCTCTGTCTCTCAAAGAGCTGGAGGAGACTGTCCTTTCAAATAATCCAACAGATTCTAGACGGTTACAGATTCCAGGAATTGGGATGTGGGTCTCGTCAAGGGAACACAAGTAGGTACTATTATTCCCATTTGTACTTGAGGCAACTATAAACCACCCCCCAGAAGCGGGAGAAAGACCTTTAACCAACTACCCCAAGCCTCAGCCCTGGAACTATTGCAGGCCACCAATCAGTCCACATGTGCTCCAAACACTCTCTGGAAGACTCACGTGTTGACAGACTCCCAGGATGCAAGAGCCTCAAGAATAATTTTGTTAATTCTCTTAACATTCTTTATTGGACATTTTTTTGTTTGTTTCCCAGGAGGTGTGTATTATACAAAGAATGACCTGTAATCCTTGCATGGAGCTGCCTACCTCCTTCCTGAGTTTTAAATATGCAACAAATTACAGCCTTAACTGCACATGTTCCTTTAGTGCTGGTACTTTATGATCAACTTAAAATCTCACTCTTGCTGGGAGAGGAGGTTATTGCCCACGGAGGGACTGATATACTGGGTCTGTGTGTAGGCGGGTGCCGGAGTTTTCATCACCTCCCCTAAATGTTTCAATGCTAAAAATACTGGTTATTCAGCCAGGGCATGGACTAAAGTACTGATACATATTTACAAAGGGCACGAAGCCTGAAAACACGCTGAGGGAAAGAAGCCAGACACAGAACGATCCATTAGTTGACTCCCAGTGAAGGACAGCCATAGAAACAGAAAGGCAGCTAAACAGCTTCCTAGAGCTCAAGGGGGTCAGAACTGGGGTATCCTGGGCTATGTTCTGGAGTGTCTTCGAGCTAGATAGAGGTCAGTTTGCCTCCAGTTTTCACCATAAAACAGTAGACTTTATGTTCTGTGAATATCGCCTGGATAAAAATAAATAAATGAACTATAGCTTAGACCGTCCATTTCTTTGCCATGTGACATTTAAAACATACTTTCTTTCATACAATAAAGGGATTCCTACTTAAGACATTACAACTTCTTATTTTATATAGCTGGGCCAGAAGTTCTCATCTACTCTGCTAGTCTTTAGATTTTGGTAAGTCTAAGAGATGTTTAAACCACATAGATTTACAGTGTTCTTTTACTTTTTTTAATTTTTTTTGTAACTAAAGTACTTGCTGGTTTTTTTTAAAGTTATATTATAATTTATACAAGAGCAACAGTAAGGATTATATTTTTACCTCACTCTCTCCTCAAATTAGTTTCTTACTTGCATTTTCTTACAGCAGGGCCCTGTTAGATAATAGAAAGTGCTGTGCCTACTCTGAAGCACATTTCAAATGCAAGGTATTATGTATATACATAAGGATGCTTGTTGCCGAGATAACATGCAGTACGCTGCTGCTGCTGCTGCTGCTGCTGCTGCTGCTGCTGCTGAGGTACAATGGGCATAGCTAGCCTGAGTCATTGGTGGTCCATCATTTTGGTCACTAGACAAGTGACCAAGCGTCATGCCTGAACAGCTACACTGGAGGGGTAATATCAAGATAGAACCCAGCCAAGAACCAGGACAGTGAGATAAGCTGCCTGCTTTCTCCTGAGGGAGTCCATCCAGGCTGTGGCCTTGAGGACTGTGGGCTGTCCCAGTGGCTTTATGAGGGGTAAAACTCACTAAAAGAAGGCACGTGACCTGTCACTTCTGGGTGGAGCTTATGGGTTGGGAAGAGGATCAGGATCAGGCACAGGTTCATCCTTGAGTTGAGAGCATCTAGAGAGGATTCTAGAACCATCGGGCTCTACAAGGCTCTTCAGGGCCACTCTAGCTGCTGTGTCTAGAGAGCTCTTGCCTCCAGTTTCTTTGGCGTTGCTATCCACTCTCTTCAACCTCATTGTAAAGTTCCACTTCAGTCTCTAATAAGTTCTGGTATGGGTTCCATTACCATGCCTCTGCCACATTGTACTGAGGGGACAATAGTCCAGGTTCCCAGCCAGAACCTGCCTTCATGATGCAGAGTGAGGGAACTCAATTCAGCCCAGGGAGGAGCATATGTTCTCTTGGCAAACCCTAATCATTGTCGGGTCTCTCCTTCTCCAGATCCCTCCCTGCTTGCTGCCAGCCCACATATTTGGGGAATTCATGGGCCCTAGGTGCCTCGGTTCTCAAGGAAGGCGGTGTTCTTGAATTCCAAATGGCTCTTGCCTTACTTCTCAATCCTTTGAACCTGCTCAGCAGATTTCCATATCTCACAGGGAAAGAACACTTTCCAACCTAAACACTATGATCACTATAGTGTCTGGGTTCATCTTGTAATGTGGTCCATTCTTGGCCACACCACACAGATCTGTGAACAGCTAACACAGCTAAAGCTACTGACTTCTTGTCCAAGTCACTGGTTCTCACTCCTATATCCTCCTCCTACTCCAGGGAGACAAATGTAGTTCAAGGGATTGTTGCCAAAAGAGCCTACCACCAAGCTTAGCCCTGGACATCCAGGATGAGACTCAGGCAGTCTTCATTTCCCAAGCTTATGAATCTTCTCCTCAGATATGACCTTAACATGCCAGATTACTACTGCTGTATTCTGGGGCTGTCTGAGAAGCCCAAAGTCTGTGTCTATACTTAGCAGGAAGCCAGGAAGTATCCATCACAGTGCCAGAGTCCTTTTAAAGTCAACCATTTATTCCCCATTTTGTCTTAGTTCATGTAAAGCAAATCTTCAAGTCCACAGGGTTATAAAGGATGACACAGAATCAACCTTCAATAGATTGGCACTTTGGCTAAGCAACAGCACAAAGAGTTATGGCTTCTACCCTTTAGCAAATCAGCACACATTGGTGACATGGCTTGCCTAGTCACCCATGAAGCAGTTTTCTCCTCACATAGCCATACTACTTGCAAGGAAACTTCTCTGAAATTGAGGTCATTTAAAAAGGCATTTTGGCATTAGAGCTACTCAAATAAGACAAAGCATCTGCAAGCTTAGGGCGTGTTTCCCAACTGTGGACTCTCTAGGCCTAGCAGAGAAACTGAGGCAAGAGAGGGTCCTGAAGGATCTCTCAGACGAGGAGCACATGAGTATTCCAGCTCAGGTCTCAAGTGACATTTAGGTGAATACTGTAATAAAATATTAAAAGGACAGGTCTGTCCTCTCTTCACAGACCACTTGCACTATATTTAAGCCTTGCAACTGTACACTATGGTGTGATTTAGGGAGATTTTTCTTGTCTTTGCATGGGCCACTGGGACCATGCCTACTGCTCCTCACCTCGGCTGAGAAGCAGAGCACCGGCGAATCATGGCATTTGACTGGATCAGAGGGAATCCATATTTTGGATATCTGGAAGGAAATGATGCTACTTTACAATGATCTTTTTAAAAAGACTGGCCTTTCACCCGCAGGGAAGGATTTTGAAAGATGAAGCAGTTAAGGGGAAAGCTCACTGGAATGGGGTTGGGAGGCACCAGGCATCAGAGAAGAAAGGCCACGAGGCTGGAAGCTGGATGGGCTTTATCTTGTCTCTGCTGGCCTCAGGTCCCTCATCTGCAGAGAGGAGATAATAAGGGATACTTCAAAGAGCCACTGTGAGGCACAAGTCAAGTGTCTGCATGAAGGCTCTAAGACAGAGGGTATGTGAAACACAGTAAGGTCCAAACAGCGGTGACTTTTATCATGCTATCTACATGCCTACCTTATATGCACCTATCTGCACTCAATGACTATAGGTATAGCTAGGCCCAGACCTCTCAATGGAATCAGGGAAACAAAAACTCAGTTGTTCGGGACACAGAACGTATTGTCCCATACAAATAATGTTTCAAATCATAGAATCCCAGAATTATCTAGTTATTTAGTGAACTGTCTCAGTAAATTACCCTCCACTGTGATATCAGAGAGCTGACTCAGAAAGCACAGAGTGCTCAGGGATCCTCCCCACGGATCACTCGATAGAATGGTATATGCGACTATTTGTATTCAGGGCTGTGCTCAGGAGCCAATGATGTCTTGGAAAGAGCCTGCAATGAATCCCAAATGGAAGGCCTGGAAGAACCCGAAGCAATGACTGGGAACCTGGTTCTGGATGAAACTCTTAAAGCAGTATTCAGATGACAGAGACTATGCGCTGCTAAGTAAAACAAGTCATTTTGTGTGGCTAGGAGAGCGGTTCCGCAGTGCATGCGCAGTGCTTGCCTAGCATGCGCAAGGCTCCGGGTTTAATCCCTAGCATCGCAAAAATAAACCAAAAGAGAGGTTGAAGCAGGAGGAGCATGAGTTCAAGACCAGCCTGGGCTACATAGAGTTCCTGGCCTATTTGGACTATAGAGTGAGACCTTAAAAACAAACAAACAAACAAACATCAAAAATAAAACAAAGCAAAACATCACATAAGCAGAGGCTGGTGAGATGGCTCCGTGGTAAGAAGCTTGCCATCAAGCCTGATGACCTCAGTTCAATTCCCAAAGCCCACACGGTGGAAGGAGAAAACTATAACTTTTAAAACAAAACACAAAAATCATGAAAATGTATACATAATTCACAATTTTAAAATGTATGGTTTTATTTATATACATATCTGTTTATAAAAAGACTCTAGAGCAAACTTTAAAGCATGAACAATTATTTTATCTGTGCTATGGAGTGATAGAACATATTAACTCCTTAAGTGCCATTCAGAAATACTAAAGAGTGGCAGGGCACATGCCTTTAAACCCAGCACTCAGGAGTTAGAGTCAGGTTGATCTCTGAGTTTGAGACCAGCTTGATCTAGAGGGGATTTTTTTTTTCTGTAGATTCCAACCAGGGCTACACTGAGAAACCTTGTTTCAAAAAAAAAAAAAAAAAAAAAAAAAAAAAAATTAAAAAAAAAAAAAAACAGAAATACTAGAGATTTCAAAGCCAATATTTACTCAGAAATGTTCTCCTACTTCCACTAACCCCTCCCACTTTATAAGCAAAGCATCTCTGGCCCATCAAGTCCTATCAGAGCCTGAAATCTTAAGGCTCAGGGATAACTAGCCACAGGACAGCTTAAGCTGAGATCATGTGACATTTACAGTCTGTGCTGCTGCTCCCAGCTAATGAGCGTCATGAGGAAATACTCCATAAAGAAGGAGGCCTTGTTGTGCACACCTACACTTCTCACTAAACAAATATTTGCCCTGAGTCATATCACAGTTTATGACATGCAAACAGCTCGGTTGCAGGGGGAGCCCTGATGATCTCATCAGAGCTACTGACCTGGAACCCCAATTCCAAGCTTTCTCTTTTCCTGCACTGCACTCTGCAACCTGTTTCCAGAGAACTTTCTGATAAGCATATATCAAAAAAAATACCTTGGTCCTTATGCTGTGTATATCTGTGACTGCAGAGAGGCAGTGGATCACTTCTGTCCTTAGCTACACCCTCCACAACCACTGAGCTTCCGGCCCACTATGTCACACTGCAGAAAGCCATTTAACAGTTAGCCAACCCCCAATATCTAACATCAGTCAGACCCAAAACTCTCCAAAACCAGTTACATGTTGAAGGTCTTAAAGGTCTTAGCTACTTCTTTATCCTCAGGAACAACACACCACCTAAACCAAAACCCAAAAAATGACAGCAAAAGACCCATCTAATTGCCTTTGCTTCTTCAGAAAGAAAATTCAGATACCTGATGTGTATATATATGACAGGTCTTTGGCCACACAGAAGTGGCTTCCTGTTTTCCCGTCACGTGTCTTCGTTGGTTGAGGTTGGGTAACTAACTGTTCTAGACATAACCAGCAAGGACAGAGAGAGGCAAAGGGCTATTTGCAGGTGGTGACAAGAGAGAAATGCTTCTTTCAGATAAGCAGAAGGGTCCACAGCTATAATGGGTAGTTTACTTCCTGCCCAAGGTACTAATCAGAAACCTACATAGGACTCCAAGACATACCTGTGCTGGGGAGAGAGCACACAGGATGGTGTGTCACTCACTGTGAGTAAGATACAATGAACTCACAGCAAGAAGATGACAGTAGCTCCCCAACTCACAAGAACTTAGGGCAAAGCCTAGAGCAGGCACTGGCACAGTATCAAGGAACCGGGGGATGAGCCTTGGAAGGACATCGGTGCTAGTCTTAGGAAGAATTCATAGAAGAAGCCAAATGAGAGACGTAGATGAGGAAGGACTAGAAATATTGCCATAATTATTCCTGCATTGACAGAATATGTCAGGAGGGAGCTGAAGTGCATGTTTAAGTATGTAAATAAGTCATAAATATTTTATGATTTTTAAGGAAAGTAGTCTTTCAAGTTTATCCTATCAATCAAAACAAAGGTAGCCCCAATAAATGAACAACCATATCAACGTATTTCTCAATCCAAAATGCTCCACTATGAGATGTTTGTCTTCTTAGATTTTTTTCATTTTATATTTATGACTGTTTTATCTGAATATATGTTTGTGCCTGATGCACAAGGAGGTCAGAATGGGGCATCAGATCCTCTGGAACTGGAGTTATGGATGGTTTTGAACCATCCAAGATGTGGGAGCTGGCAAACCAACTCAGCAATAGAAGCAAGTGCTCTTGATCACTGAGCCATCACTCCAGTCCCAATCACTGTGAGATCCTGACAGAATAAACAAGACAAACAAAACAAATAAAGAACCAAACCAAACAACAACCAAATAAAAAACTCCTTCCAAAAACAGAGCCTAGATTGTGTGAAGATGCATAAGCAATGTGCTATGTGTGTAAAAATACACACTCGATTATGCTTAGTGAGCAATCATAGGAGAAAATTAGACTAGGCAAGAGTAAACTGAGGCTCAGGGACTGTTGTTGACTCCCATCAAGAGGGGGGAATGAAAACACGAAGTGGGAAGAGTCACAAACAAGAGTGAACACTGCTCATAGGAAAAACATATGCTTGTCTCCCTTGTGCCTTAGCACAGCACAGTTCCTTGAACCTGGTGACCTGTTTATCTTATCGGCCTGTCCTCTCCCAGTTCATAGTACACTCTGACTTAGGGAGGAAGAAACATTCTTGAAAGATGCTTTCAAGAATAATTTGGGACACCATGAGAATCTGAGTGTCCCCATTGTTAAGACACTTTTTGGGCAACTCTTTGAGAAGCTTGTGCCTGTCATGGGTCTGAGCTGCCCTCTGCATAGAATCTCTCTTTCCACCTTAATACCACCCTTAAAATGACAGTAAACACTTTTCTCAATTTACTCCAATCCCTGCTTGGAACAAATGAAAGAAAACAACAGAAATTCAAATTAAGGAAGGGCTTGCATTGGTTACGAGTAAATCAAGCTGGGCACTGGATGGGGTGATGATGAAGAACCAAGAATTCAGGGCTGGGGGTAAATGAGATGGCGCAGTGCAGACAGGTGAGTGAGACACTGCAGGCCTGTCCCGCTTGGGGCAGGAGAGATTCATCCAGGAACCCCAGAGGGGCAGGCCTGCGTGCTGAACAAGTCTTCCTCAGATCAAAGAGATTTAACTTTTTAATCCCTCACCTTAGATGCTTAATGAACCTTAGAGGGAAGGGTCCAAAATAAGGTGAAAAATAAAGATAGTTTGTTTATAAGATCCCAAAGGAATCATTTACAAGAATCTTGCCCAAAGTGACCAAACAACAGAAGAATGAACTTGGGCAGCTGTACAGGACTCGGGCATGGTGCAGAGTGAGAACGGAGCCGAGCAATTACCTGTATCCCACCCCTTGCCACCTCCAACTCTCAGATAAAAACCCTCAGACCTCAGACTCAAGAGGCCATTGGCTTACACATGACAACGAGCTCATGGCAGTGCCAGCAGAGAGTGCCACTCTTTCCTTCCCAGCCCAGTGGTCTTCTATTGTGATATCACATCAACCAGACGATGGCGGCCTCACCCTTCTCCCACCAAGACAGAAAGCAACCTTAAAAGGTTCATGTTTGCCATACACACGCTATTGCATCAAGGAAAAAAAAAAAAAAAAAAAAAAAAAAGGAGAAACATCAACTTCCTATTTAAATACAACCTAACCTAAAAATATTCTCATGACTCCCCGTAAATTGATTTGGTTTGGAGCTATTTTTGTAGTTGATAGATAGCAACTTCATATTTTATATTACACATATATATTCTACAAGTTTAGCTAGCTCAGTAAACTCTTTGCCATCAACAGCATTATGGTATGTGTGTGGTGTGGTGGTGGCAGTTGTGGTCGTAGTGTATGTGTGTGTTGTGTGGGGTGCGTAGGGTGTGTGTTTGTGTGTGTGTGTGATATGTGTTGTGTATTGTATAGTATAGGGTATGGGGTGTGGGGTGTGTGGGTATATGTGGTATGTGTATATGTGTGTGTGATGTGTGTGTGGAGTAGGGTTTGAAGTGTGTGTGGTGTAGGGTTTGGGGTATGTGAATGTGTGTGTGTGTGTGTTGTGATGTAGTGTGTGGAGCGTAGGGTGTGTGGATGTATGTGGTATGTGTATATATGTATGTGTGTGGTATGTGTATATGTGTGTGTGGTATATGTATATGTGTGTGTTTGTGTGTGGTGTAGTGCATGGGTGTGTGTGAGATGTGTGTGTGTCTGTGTGTCTTAGACTCTTATCTGAGTCCTATGGATTATTTTTTAAGTTAGGAACATAGAAAGGCCTGCTCATGGAATGTCTTCGAAGGCCAACCTGCACTCTGTCATTGCCCTGTACTGTGGATTTATCTAATTATTTTGTAATCTATCAACACCTCTCTCTCTCTCTCAATGTGCTTAAAAAAGACCTGTGGGAAATTTGTGCCAAATGTTTCTATGAAATTCTTTTTAATTGAGAAACACGTGTCAAAATAGGACGTGATGAATTTGTCACACAAATTAGCAAGTTCCTGCTGGTATCGAAAGATACGGCAATCTATTCTATGGACTTAGAAATTATGGTAACTCAGAACTTTTGCAAGGAAGCATTTTAGCCACGACTAGTTTTAACAACTGTTCTTGTTCTCTCTCTCCCTCCCTCCCTCTCTCTCTCTCTCTCCTCCTCCATGTGTGTAGGGTGTATGCATGTATGCCATAGTGTGTGAATGAAAAGCACAAGAAAGCTTATGGGAGCTGTTTCTTCTCTTCTACCATGTAGGTCTGTCCTGGGGCTCAAATTTGGATTGTCATCTTGGTAGCAAGTTCCTTTACCTACTGAGCCATCACTCTGGCCCAAGTTAGATTTTTCAGAACTATACAGAATATCTATATACCCCAGGTCTTCTGGAAGCTCCCTTGCTGTCGAAGATCTATTCTGTGTTCACAGGCAGTCACTGATATCTGCTAACTGACTCTTTTAGCACCCTGCAATCTGATCGTGTGTGTTCCAGAGATAGGCACTTGCTCAGATTACTGGAATGATCTTTTCCTGTCCACCGACTCCCTTTTAATAATGCCTTTTCCATTTCAAAGACCATTTCTTGGATGAGACGTAAAGGCAAAGGTTTTAATTTTGAATAGATCATTTATTAATGCCAGTCTAACCTACTTAAGCAATGTTCTACTCTGTCTCTGATGTTCTGGTCCCATATACAACTAACAAGTAAAACGAAGCAACTGCCCTCAAAAATATGTGATACCACACAATCGCGCATGTACACACACACACATCAAAACATTCAAGCAAACCAACAAGGAAATTGAATGCACACAATGAAAGGTTTTGCAAGATCCTGTGGAAACACACCTTTGAGTGTGGAAAAAAAAAAGAGAAGCTGGCTAGAAGCCATAATCACACATGTACTGATAATACAGCCTTATATTTAGAGCAACTAGATAAGATGCTCATGACCTTTGCCCCAGGAAGCCTACACCTGCACATTTATCTTAATGGACACATTCAGAATAAGACAGTCAAAGTACACAAATACTGGAGGTATATCAATGTCAAGCCAGTCCCAGATGCATGCCCCAGGAGCAGAACAACAAAGTCCAAAAACAGGACCTGTACTAGGCTGAACAATGGTCTCTCAAAGATATGCAAATCAGAATCCAAGCTTGCATCCGGGAATGGAACAGCCTAAGGTAAGTAAGTGGTACTCTATAGATATAATTAAATTAAAGCTCTGGATTGTGGAGGAAGGGCCACTGCCATCACAGGGTCTGTTGAAAGGAGAGCAAGGTACTGATCATGGCAGAAGGGGGTGGCAAAGGACACTAGAACAGACAGAGGAAGTAGCTGCGAGCCAGGGAATGATGGCGGCCTTAAGAAGCTAGACAAGTTAGGGAAATGTGCTCCTGGCAGGGGTGGGGCCCCAGTAGGAGCACTTTCCAGACAGTATCTCAATATTAGGACTTCTGACCCCTACAGCTAGAAGGTAATGGACCTATGTCATTTAACGACGCTAAATTCATATTGTTTACAACAATAAGAGGAAACACACAAACTATTAAACAGCCACTTAAACACTACAGAGCCATCAAAGGACAGTATTAAGATATACAGGAGACAAGTGATGTGCAGATAATTATGGGTATATGAAACATAAAATGGGGTAAAATTAAAACAGATTAGCACATACTAGTGGATAAAAAGATCTCTAAAGTAGTGTCCCCAATTCTGTTCTTCAGTCCCCACTACTCACAGTGGCCAGAGCAGTCCTTTCAAGTGTAAAACCAATTACCTTGAAGTCTCTTGAAGTCCTGATGCCTCTTTCGCATCTGAAACAAAAGCCCAAGCTTCCTAGGTACTGTATCCAAAATGTCTCTTAGTTCTGGGGACAGCCACTCACACATTCTGTGAGCAGTGTCCCCTGCCCAGGCACTCACTCAGCTGGCATCTCTGCCATGTGGCGCCCACTTTAGCCTTACTTACTACTGATGGATAGCGCTGAACACTACTGCCTGCCACAGGCACTTTGCCAGGCTTTCCCAGGTCACTCCCTTGCTCCCACCTGGTCTCTGCTAAAGGTCCCCTTATCAGTGGGGATTTCTCAAACTACCTTCTATGAACAACAATCCCATTGCCCCACACCAGAATGCTCCATTGTCCCTCATCTTTGCTCTGCAGCACGTACTGTTCACCCGACGTATTTAAAAACTACCCATTTGAGACCCACCTTCCTGAATTAGATGTACACTCCACGAGATCACAGACTTCAGCAGGTCTGTTCACTGAGGTGCTCTTAGGGCTTAAATGAGTTCGCACAGGGGTGTTTAAGTCGAAACCTGCTCAGTGAATGAACGAGGATTAGACCTGACTTCAGAGAAATACAAGCAGCTTCCATTTCACTAGAGCTGGGGTGTCGCTGAGTCCTAAGACTCTGCACTGACGAGCCATGGAAGGCTTTTCACAGACCAGGACTCAGTAACTTTGGATGGTGATAATTTTGGAAGTCTCACTCCAACTATAGAACTTTTCTCCATTTTCTGTGCATGACTTTTTAAAATCTCAATTAATCACAAGGAGTCTTTCCCTCTCTCTCCCTCGCTCACGAAGTCTCCTCATACTTATGCAATCAAGCGACTCAGACATTCTCATTTCTCCTTCGTCCCAGATCCTTGAAACACTCTAAGGTCTGCTTCATTCCCACCGATGCTTTTCAAACCCACGCTGGCAACGCATCTCACGACCCAGGTTTCTTCATCATTCTTATAAATTCCAAAGGGTCAGAGATGGGACAGGAGCACCCAGTGTCCTGGAAGATACAAATGGATGAGCCCCTGGACACTGAGGGAATCCAGAGGGATACAGGAAGAACTGAAAGAGGAAGGAAAGGAGGATGTGAGGCTGGGGTGAGTTGAGCCACAAAATAAAGTGATCTTTGATTACAACTCAATGTGAAAAACAAATTGAAATATACGTAAGTGAGTTACTAATGATCCATGTAACTGAATGAAATGGTCAATGGAGACAAATCTTCCATACAGAAGAATTCCACATAATTTTGAAGCGACATCTACCCTAATGAAAAAGTGTATAACTTGCCAGTCTCATTCTGTAGGCTGGACATAGTGACATCCTACTAGCTATTCCAGAATAAAAACAGAAACCTTTAGAGTTAGGACACCTGGCGAGCAGCCAGCTAGTCTAGAGCAGTATCAGTAGTCCTAAGTCCTCATGACTTAACTAATCCTAGTATGATGTGGTGAGGATGGCATTTGACCTTCCCAGGATGCACTACTCTAGCCAAATGACAAAAACATCAGACAACTCTCCATTGAGGGACTTTATATAAAACCACTTTGCAGTAATTCTCAAAATTGTCAAGGTCAGAAAAAGTAGGGAAAATCCAAGAGACAACCAAGAGAAACCCAAGGGGTCATGTGATAGGATCTCAGAAGAAAGGGGCCTGGGCAAAAATGGAAAACCTAAGTCAATTGTAGACTGAAGTTAAAAATCATTATCCGCTCTGGACTTAAGACAACCGTATCATACCAATGTAGGACAATGATAGAGGAACCTGGAGGTGAGATATTGCTATGTATGACAGAAGTCTTCTATACTGTAGATCTGTAGTGTCCCCAAAAACTGTATGTTAGGGCTTGGCCACCCATCCATCTACGGCACTATCAAGAAGTAATGCAATCTTTCGTAGCTGGGGCCAAATGGATGAAAATGACATCACTGGGGTTGTAATATTGAAGGACATTGGGACCTTGGCCCCTTTCCCTTATCTCATTGGCTTCTTGAATGCTATAAAGTACACACCTTTCTCCACCACACCCTGTTACCATGATGAGCCATATCCCCACAGGCTGAAAGCAGCAGGCCACCTGACTGAGGGCTGACCCTTCCAAAACTGAGTAAAATGATACTTAAAGTTGATTTTCCTCAATTGTTTCGTCATAACAACAGAAGCCAGCACATCCTCTAAATCTAAAAGTGCTCTAAAATAAAGTTTGCTTTAAAAAAAAAAATCCCAAGAACTCATGACCTCCAGTTTCAAAGGCTTCCCAGGTTTCAACTCATAAGGTAATTTTTCCTTAGTGGCCAACGTAAGATCTAGCAAAAGAAGCTTTTCTGCTATATTCAAAGTGACCCAAAGGAGGCCACACATACGGGGGGAGGGGGGGTGTCCTATTATTCATGCCTCAGAAGCAGATACAGTCACTTCCTATTGCCTTTTCCAGTTTTTCGGTTTGTAGCAATGAGGTACCAGCCTTTGCCGCCATCTGTCTGGTTGGCAGAAGATTCCCACAACCATCTAGCAGATGGGCTGCCCACTCCTTTAACCTCACCAAATGCTCTGCAGAGTGGCCTTCCCAACGAACTCTGGTTCTCAGACAGGCGTGTTTTTCTTCTTTATCAGTCCTGATACTCGTCTGTAGATGTGTTTACTCCTGTGAGTCTCAAGACCATTTGAAGCCACAGGAACACGTATCCATTACTACATCAATGAAGACTGACAGTGCTGGGGGAGAGGGGAGGAGGAAGACCATCTAAGCACGAAGTCCATCTTTGAAGGCTCCCAGGGTTCGATTCCAGCCCAGCACTTAACTAAACAGATGCACTGCACCTACCTTTGAGCCTTTGTTCTTGTTCTTCCTTCTCACCTAGGTCTTCTTTTTCTTCTACATTTTACCAATTCTGTGTGGCTCTCATAAACAAGTGGCCTTTACCATGCATGACCTTGTCTTCCGGTGACACCTTCTGAGACTCATCTTCCTTTGCACCTCCCCTGGGGAAACTGTTATGTCTCAGAAGCAGATCTTCCCAGTCACACTGTGAGCTCCTTAGTAGAAGTGACCTCATCAGCTTTCCATGTGCACTTTGGGCTTTGATCAATCGAGTAGTCCAATAAACATTAGCAAATACTTGAAAGTTTATTGCACAGAAATTAAGTGAAGAAAGAACAGAACCATCTCGTTTTGCAGCTGAAGGCCTTAAGGACCTGACTTAAGCAGGTGGCCGACTCTCCTGAGGTCATATGGGAGCTGCAGAGCCAGAAGGCGATGCCAAATTTCAAGCTCATCATCAGCATTCTGCACCTCACAGTCTCCTAACAAGTACTAGTACCCTGCACCTCACAGTCTCCTAACAAGTACTAGTACCCGAGCTGGCGTTTCTATTGCTGCGATGAAACATCATGACCAAAAGCAAGCTGGGGAGGAAGGGGTTTGTTTGCCTTACACTTTCATCACTGAAGGAAGTCAAGACAGCAACTCAAACAGGACAGGAACCTGGAGGCAGGAGCTGATGCAGAGGCCATGGAGGAGTGCTGCTTATGGCTTGCCCAGCCTACATTCTGATAGGTTGACCTTCCTCCCCCATCAATCACTAATTAAGGAAATGCTCTATAGGCTTGCCTGCACCCACATCTTATGGGGGCATCTTCTCCATTGAGATTCCCTCCTCTCAGATGACATAAAACTAGCAGCACAACTAGTCAAAAATTACCCCCAACAATTTTGGCATTTGAATACAACAGAAAAATGAAAGAAAAATTTGTTATTAATTGAATTTATTTATTTATTTTTGATATAATTAAATTTTATTCTTTGACAATCTTGTATGTACATGTATGTAATAGACTCTGATCACTCTTTCTGTCCACCCTCTATATTATCTCCGTTCTCCATCCTTACCCAACCAATTCTCAGATTTTATGACTTTTGGGTGGTGTTGTGATGCACGTAGCTAAGCCAGGATCAACTCAGGGACCATTGGATTGGAACTGTGCATCGGAGCCTAGGGAGATTACTAGTGGATACACAACTGAAGGCAATGACTCTTCCCAGCCCCCCCCCCAGCCAAATCTCTTGTTGCAAACAGTTCCACAGTGAGGAGTAGGCCCCTTGAGCTTCTCTCCTCTATCCATGCTTATAGAGGGATCATTCTTGTGCAGACCTAGGGCAGGCATCCATAGTTGCTTTAAGTGAACTGAGAAAACTTTTATTCAATTGTTCCTCCCCAAACCTAACAGACCTACAGCACGTGTATATGGATTTAACAGGGCACAAGGAAGACAACACTTTAAAATATCCTTCAGGGAACATTGTGCATAGCTATCATTCTCCACACTAATCACAAAGCCAACAGTTAGATGGATTAGTGTATACAAAATGCACATGGAAATACAAAAATACCAAAAAAAAATGAAAGAATATAGAAACAGTAGTACAAAGAGGAACATTCAGAGTAGTAGGTACCTACCTCAAAAAAGAAAGAGAAAGAGAGAGAGAGAGAGAGAGAGAGAGAGAGAGAGAGAGAGAGAGAAACTTGGGCATAAACTTGAGTGGCAGCGCCTGCCTAGAATGCTCCGGGGCCTTGGGTTCAACTCTCAACACTACAATAAACAATGCTAATATACATGTGTGCATAGGGCTTTCAAATCAGTAACCTAGCAAAGCAAAAGAACTAATACAGCAACGGAAAGAAATAACAAAGAACAGAGCAGACATGCATTGAGATGAGAAAAACAATTCAAAAGACTGATAAAACAGACTTGTTTTGAGAAGGTAAATAAGCTGACAAAACTTTAGATGTATTGATCATGGGTGGGCACTGGGGAAAACCCAAACAGAGGCAAGGAAAGAGACAGAGAAAAATGGAATATCCAAGGTTGTGAAGCTTGAGGTGCGGTGGCAGGTGAGCTTCTGGGTTTTTGGAGTAATTAGGGACAAGCCAGATGCTGGAGGAGTAGCCTGCAGCACTGTGTGCATGCCCGCGGTGCCTGTGCAGTGACAAGCCAGAGGCTACCCTGCAGCAGCAGCACGTGACACACAAGCACCCCGACAATGTGCAGCAAGGTCCTTTCAACAATCGGCTTCTCACTTCCCACAGGCAACTCTGTGGTCTGCTTCTTAGGGTTTCTAAAAATAAGTTGCCACCAATTCGATTACACAACTACACAGGCATTTGCAATTACATTGCGGCCCTTGCCTAAATGAAATAAACTTCTCTTTTTATTATGGCAGAAAAGGGACTAAATCTCCTTGCAGGTGCAAAGTACCAAAACTCACTTTTCTGTGACACCACCAGGAGAGTCAGGACAGTGAGTTTTACCAGACATGCCCACCCACTATGCCAGTCATCAGAATTCCAATCTATTCGGCCTCACCAGGGACAGACAGAGCTTTCCATTCCTCTACTCTTGCCAACACTTTCATGCCAGATGCTACTTAACTCTAAGTTCTGCCAGAGCTTGGCCCAGAACACACCGAGTCTTCCTATAGTTTTGGACATGGTAGTTTTTTGCTTTTGTTTCCATGGCTCAGTAGCCTCTGGTGTAGCTGCCAGACTGGAGTGCAGCAGCCCTTCCTCCGGTCTCCCTTTCATAAACTGTAGGTGACCACATCCTGTTTCTTAAGAGAGGCGAGTGAGAACTTTAAAACATGTTATGGCTAATCCTTTGATGCTGAGAGAACATTAACGAGAAACGGTGAGAGAGTGAACCCCCTCTGAATGCCAAACATGTCAAGGATTACGTGAGCAGAGACGCTCCTTGCCTTCGAGAATGTATCATACTCACTAGAAGCTGAGACGGAGTGCAATGGAAATGCATTTAATGTATCCAGTCTACCAAAACATCAGTTTACAATGAAGTGTAGAGTAGCTCGTAGATCACAATGAATATGTACTGATGGAGAGCAAAGTCATCCGTATCATTATGAACAACACTATTAAACAAAGGAATCCGCATAATTCAGTTAACAAGACCTTGGATTGAAGAAAATTCCATTTGTCAACCTCTTGCTCATTGAAAATTAAATGAACCCCTTCCTTACTCAACAAATTTATAATCCAACAGAGAAAGGTAAGACACGCCTACAAATAAAAAAAGCGAAAACGCATTCTGCAGGGTGCCAAGCCCCATAAAACAAGTGGAAACACAGTGTGCATCTCCTACTTTAGTGCTTACTCTAGCGTCCTGGGAAGGATTCTTGGAGTGGTTATGGCCTTGAGAGTAGCACACGGGCTCAGGAAGGGAGCCAGTGGCAGAGGGAGGGCGATACTCCGTGGAAGACGGACAGCAGGAAGAGGCTGTAAGTTATCTCCAAGCCTCCTATAACCTGGCCCGCCCATATCATCAAAGGACTGCAGCTTGCTTGTTACAATGTATTTCCTAGAACTCAGAGAAAGGGAGACAAATTTCAAAAGCAAAGGGCATAATTCTAGCACTTTATCCCTTTTAAATGTGAGACTTAGTAACTTCTATGCGAAATTGCTTTGTGTACTAGTCTTCCCATCTGAATAGAAAAACCATCACACCCACAAAGGCTTAACCTTGAACCTTAAATCAGGCCTTTACCCTACCTGTAGCCACGTTCCTCTTGCCACCTTATCTCTAATTGTGTATTTTCTACAGCCCTCCTATCTGCTGTGAATTTCTAGAGGGCAAGAAGTTGTTTTTGCAATTGCTGCCTCACCTAAGCCCTTCCCTCTAAACACCGTCCCTTGTCCTAGGCATCTTACAAAAACCATTGCACATGGAAAGTACCTGGAAGTGCTTCCCACTATGTGCACTTTTTTTTAAAGGTTTATTTTCTGTGCCTGCATTTGCACAAGCACGTGCCCATATAGACCAGAGGTGTGCCACCCAATGTGGGTGCTAGGATTAGAACTTTTGTCTTCTGGAAGAGTGGTCTGCATTCTTAACCACTGAGCCATCTCCCCAGCCTCTATCCGTGTTTCTTTAACCCTCTTAGTGATCACTCGTGTGAGCAGCATTGCTTCACTTTGGATGCTATTTTCTGCTGAGAAGACAGAGGGACCGAGTCACCTTAGACATGCCCAGTGTACCACTGCAACATCAACTCCACTTCCCTCCTATGTCTCCACAAAACAGCTATCTAGACACCAGTGATGTCAGCTCATATCAGTGCCACCTATACCATAAACTGAAGCTAAACTGAGATGTGACACCTCTTTAGACACAAAGAATTCTACAACAGCCCAGAAGGCTCTGAAGCAGCCCTCGACTGAGGCATATGACCCTTGAAACTAAATTATTACATATTTTGAAAGGGATCATAGGCATGTGCTAAAGGTGATTTTCCTTGGCAACGGTGACTATGGAGGTCAGTCATATCTGTTTACTTGTTAATGATTGAAGGACCAGCAAGGTGGAGAAGATTTCAAATGAGATTTCAAGGAAGCCAGTATCTATGGTGGCTCCCATCTAAGAAAGCCCCTTTCTTCTAAAAGGGAGAGGAGCTACGTAAGACTGCCATACTCCACACTTAAATCCAAAACGATCATGAAATCCCTTCTTCCCTGCTTCCATCCTGCTTGCTGTGCATTCGAGTCTGACATGAATATAAAGGCTACTCCACCTATGTTAAGGGCCTGATGGATTCTAGGGAGTGTATTGTCCCATTCCAACATGACCTGGTAGGACAAGCTCATTGGCTTCACTTCTCAACACAGCCCAGGTTCAACTACATGGTTCCTACGGGCTTTACCAACATCCCCTGCTTTTCCGGGATTCAGTTGTACGTATTCACTATCGAAGTACAAGAGCTGCTAAGAATGTACTAGAGCTTTTGCAGAGGGTTTGTTTTGTTTTGTTTTGTTTTGAATGCTGTAATTGGATATGGGCTGTGATCATAGATCTAAAACTTTCTTTAAGGTAATTTTTTTAATCCAAAAATAAACCTCATCTGCTGACATGGCTCACTTTTTTTTTTTTTTTTTTTTTTTTTTTTTGGCAATCAATGATACTTCCAGTAAGCCTTGACTTGAAGGACATTTCTCCAATTGCATTATCTTGGCCTACACTGGAAGCAGGGTCATCTGTATCCCAGTTCCTGGCTGTTGGTATCAGGCACACCTCCTATCTTGTTGTCCTTGTCCACTATTTTCTACACTCTATAATATCATTTTTTTTTTTTAAAGAAAAAATGACTTGCTTTCAGCTATGCATGGAGGCTCGTTCCTGTAATCCCAATACTCAGGGAAACAGAGGCAGGAATATTGTTCTAAACTGAGATTCAGCTGGACTACAAAGTGAGTTTGAGGCCAGCCTGGGCCAACAGACTGAAGCTTTGTCTCAATAAAACAAAAGAAATCAGAAATTAAAAAAAAAATAAATTTTGTTCTCTTATATTCTTCATCCTGTATTCATATGCAATCAAATGCACAAAAAATGGTTAACAAATTGTAATTTTTTTGTAATATATTTTTCCGTTTATTTAAAATAGATTTCATCATAGTATTTTATCTTTAAATAATCCATCCTTAAGGATAAGATGATTTAGTCATTTCTCTAAATGTCAGGCACTGAAATTATTTTAATCTTTCATCATCATTATTAACATTGTTTCAACAATATTTTTTTCTCCAGTAATTTTGCTTTTCTGAGAAAACAGAAATCACTGGCCAGGCATAGTGGTACATGCTATAGTCTTAGCACCTGAAAGGCTGAGGCAGGAGGATCTCACTTTCTTGATTCCGAGGCAAGCCTGAGTTAAAAAGGGAGAAACTGTCTCAAAGAAAACAAAGTAAAACAACTAATCAAAACAACGACAAAATTCATTATTGGTTTAAAGTGTATGTTTAAAAATGACTATTGTTGCTCCTTTTAGGGCAATATAACTTTTTTTTTTTCAGTTCTAGAGTTCAAGTCACTATACTAGTCTTGAGGCACAAAGACTGTTGGAGAGCCTTAAGCCACTATAGAGTCAGTGTGTCCCAAGTAGGGGAAGAAAGGGGAGGTAAGAAAAGCCCAGGACTTTACGCTGACTGTGCCTTCTTTGGAATGTTTCTCTTGTATCTACATAGTTTTACTTCTGCACTTTGAGTCTACATGATAACTTAAATGCCTGTTTCTCCTTGAAATGTCCATGTTGCAACCCCTACCAGCTGTGTGTATGTGTGTGGCGAGGTGTGTGTGTGTGTGTGTGCACACGCATGCACCTGAGCATGCATGTTAATTCCATCTGGCATCTTTGAGCAGTGATTAAATCATGAAAATGAAATCCTCATAAAGGCCATTAGTGCTTTATAAGAGAAACAGGGAGCACGCTTCCCTTTCTTCCTGCTGACTGAGGATGCTTCTGTCTGTTTCACTGGACTCCCCAACCAGGAAAGAAGAATCTGGATGCTGAGAACTGTGGGGATGGGAATTTAAATGTCTGGTTGCTTTATACCCAAGCAAAAGCCTTTATAACCAAGCAAAAGCTAAGTACTTCTTCAAAGAATGGCCTCACAAAACAAGTCAAGTCATCTTGGGGAAAAGGCACACCCACTGTTTGTACTTTGAGGTGTCCCAGCTATCAGCCTATCATGAGTCTTCCACGGAAGCCTACCTTAGAGAGATGCTTCTATACCTGGACCACCTGGTATTGGCACTGGACTTCATCCTCTTGAGCAAAATGTAATATGTCTGGTCCTTGGTTTCCTTGTTAGGAAAATGGTGATGGTACCCTCTTCTATGCAAGAGTTTCTCTGAAGATGAAGGAAGGTAATGCATTGCTATGGTTTAGTGGGTACCTAGACTGTTACGGACACCAAGGAAGTGTAGGCACATATTGCCAGGGCACTGTCCTTGCAGCCCCTCCCCCCTCTCTCCCTCCCGTTCTTCCTTCCCCTCTTTACTCACAAACTCCTTTTCCAGTATTTATCTCTTTTTCCCCACTATTTATTTCTTAACAATCGTTTTCTACCCTCTACTTATTTTAGCAATTTTGTGTCATTTGTATCTATCTCTATGCTGTAATGGTCAATATGCCCATGTTTTATATTCACAATGAAAATCCACGGACAATGATCTCAAAGACCAACTCTTACTTCTCCTATCCCTACTAAAATGGCTGGTGTTAAATTCCATGCTTTGGGTCTTGGTGATTTCAAACATCTTGGTGGGTACTTAAATCACTAGAACTTGATCCACATTGCGCGCTCTCTCTCTCTCTCTCTCTCTCTCTCTCTCTCTGCCCTGGCCTTCACTCAAAGCTTACTATACCGTTATTTTAAATTTTTTGTTCAGTAACTTTGTCATTTTAAGTACAAATCTCTCCGTGTTTCTACTTATCTCCAAAGTAAAATTGTCTTACATAGAGACAACATGATTATCTATGTAGTAACTTATCTGATAAATAATGAGAGCATAGCTCCCCACCGTGAAAGCAGTTAAAGACAAAAATTAGAAAGATGATGGACATGGTTGACTATTTTTTAAAAAGCCATTTAAAACCACAAGGTACCTCTTTGATAAACCTATTAAGATGACCAAGGTGAACAAAACCCATCATAGTACATGTGGATGACAGACGAGTCGGAGAACCTGGAAGTCTCCAGTGCTGCCAGCAAAATGCAGGTAGCACTGTATGGAACACTACCTTCTAATCTCTCCGTCCATAGCTCCTTTTCCATCAGCAGAGCTTGGACTTTGTTACATAAATCTGTGATCTAGCCTTCAGTCAGACCTAAGTTGGACCAAAAACCAGCTTAACTATGCACCTCATGATACCACCGGACTCACTGCCAGGCTGAGTAAACAATTCAGATTTTAGTGTCAGATTACCAGAGCCAGCACCAGGATTATAGACCCAAAGATCCCTATCCCAGTGTGTTAAACTCCGAATGCAGAAATCACAGCCAGTGGGTGGTGGGGTGCTTGACAAATAGGATGCTCACACAAGATGTGTCATTCAAACATGCTTGTTTTATTCAGCCAAACACTCCTTACAATGTCATACTACATAAAGGTTACAGTAATCTCATGTAACTAGACATCTCACCAAGCCAGGAATGTTTGGGGGAGAAAATGCAGCAGGTTTCCCCTGAGCAAGCCAGTCTGCGGAGAACACTTTAGGACCAGGCTCGGCCAGTATCCACCATGAAGCCTGTCAGGTGGCAGGCCATGAGGGGATGATGCTGTTGGAAGTCCCTTGAGAGTTGTGGTTAGCTCCAACAGGTGGGTGTGTGTAAAGTCAACAACAATGCTAGAAACTCAACAGTCACCAAAGCTAGAAGCACACGGTGGCCAGTTTCAAAGTCCCCTTGTCAATGGTATCAGCTCAGAGGCTCGAGAGCAGGTGTCACACGAGCTTGGCAGTTCCAATGCTTGTATTAGTCACAGAAAATGATTCTTCTCACTTCAATCAGGTATTACCCATGTTGCTAAGTCTAGTCCAATCCTGCTGACAACTGACACATGTCACTGGGCTATAATATGTTTATTACTGAAATTTTCGCTGGCGTTTGAGGAATCCAATTAAATTCAAACATCTTAAAAATTCTGCTGGGCAGTAGTGGCGTACGCCTTTAATCCCAGCACTTGGGAGGCAGAGGCAGGCGGATTTCTGAGTTCGAGGCTAGACTGGTCTACAGAGTGAGTTCCAGGACAGCCAGGGCTACACAGAGAAACCCTGTCTCCAAAAAACAAAACAAAACAAACAAACAAAAAAATCCACAGATGTGTGACTTCTGAGAGTGTCTCATACTGAGCCTGAATAGTAGTGCTCATTGAAACATGGACCCATGTGTCTGTGTGTGTGTGTCTGCGTGTGCATGTGTATGTGTACATGTGTCTGTATACGTGTGTGTCCTGGTGTTAGATTCTCTTCAGCACAGTGAGTTACACCCACACAAGAAGCACATACTTAGTTAATCTTGTGAACATCATGCACTACTCCGAACTCTAACCAATCAATACTTGCTGTCCACCCGAATTCTTCTTTAACAAGTAAACATGAATTTTCCACACCCATATTGAGGGAAAGAAAGCCTTGGCAGTCTTCAGTAAAGTACTTCCTTCCCAACCTTGGGCTCCGGAGATAGGAAAGAAAGTCTTCTTTACAAGGACCCTTAGCTCAGATCTGCTTACCCACCCTTGCTATAAAAATGATGTCCGGAGTGATCTCATTCTGTAATCCCTATAAAATACATTCTCTTGTGTGTGTGTGTGTGTGTGTGTGTGTGTGTGTGTGTCCTCAAAGGCCATCACTCTCTTTGGCTTCTCAAATAGACCATGCCCTTGATCTTGGTCAAGAGCCACTGTTTAGACGTTCATTCTACTGATTAAAAAGGAGAGAGAGAGAGAGAGAGAGAGAGAGAGAGAGAGAGAGAGAGAGAGAGAGAGAAATAGAAGCAGAAGTGAGGTCAAGCCACTTGACCAGAGGTCACCGAAGTGTCAGCATAAGGGCTGGATGAGTCAGAGTTGTGCTTCTCTGACCATAGTGCTCACTGTGTTCAAATTCAACGTGGGCAAATGTAAGCAAATGGCATCAGACGCTCCCAACACTTGCTCAACACGCCAAGAGATAAACTCCGTTTGCAATCAGGGAGAAAAGAGTTGTCAAAAGATACTGTCTTCCTTTTGAGTCTAAAGTAACAATAAAGACAGATCAGAAGTTTCCATTGGCCTTTCTGGACATTCTTAGTACTTCAATTTCTTCCTTTCTTTCTTCCTTTCTTTCTTTCTTTCTTTCTAAAGTAAGAACTAGAATAAGCTGCAAATATTTTTGAAGCAGGCATTTTTGAGGCATATTGACTTATTCAGATCCCACAGAAGTTTAAGTTCCCCCTTTCCCTTTGTTCTTCTGAAGGAAAATTAAAATAACGAGACAACAGTAGTGGCATCTAGGGTGTAGAAGGCATAGAAGCTGTTAAGTTGGGTGGGAACACAGGGCGGGCAAATATGCGGTTGCTGCCTGCAGGACTAGAGTCTGCTTGGAGAGATAAGCGGTGAGGCAATGACAAGCTAGCCTCAGGGGAAAGCTCCAGGAGTCACAAGAAGAAGAATTGCCATTGAGTAAGTGGGCTTGAGAAACTGCTTCTGGGGAAGCTTCCCCAGATGCCTTCTAAAACAACTAAATGTGTACCATATCTCAAAAATTAGACGCCATTTCCTCAAACACAGAAGAAAACAGAAGGCAATTCGGTAATAAAAAGAGAGTCTGAGCTGAAGTATAAGGTAATTAAACTGCAAATTGAGATCAGAGGACAGTATGCTCTGTTACACACACCTTTTCAGGGAACTTTTATTAATCCCAAGCCTGTAAAAATTCACAAGTATCCTAACTGCCATGGCTTCACCATGATATCTTTCCTGACATCTTCCCTCCTCCAAGACTCCACCCGGAGATCCTGCAGGTGTCTCAGTTGCATCTGCTCCCATGGCTTAGATCAGTGTCCACAACCTGTTACCTTACCACAACCACCATATCCCTCCTGGACCACTCTGGTTATAGCCACACCTTGCCTAGACCTCCCACGGGCCTCTCAATTGAACATCCAAAGTGGGACTCATCGTGGCAAACTTCTTGCCTCTGCCATGAGGCCTCTTTTCCACATACGTATCTCAGTGAAGCTTCTCTTTCCACACTCTTTTAGCATTCAGCTAAAAACTAAATAAATCTCTTTCTCCTGCCCCTAATGTTCTCTCAACACTCGTCTCTACGTAGATTGATACCTCCAGGTCTCAAGGCTGCTCCCTTTTTCCCGTGTTCACCACCTTTACTGAGGTCTCAGATCTGTCATTAGCCCGGCTGTCACTGGTTTATTTCCTTTCAAATTCACTTCCCCATATTGCTCACGTGACCAATTGAAAGTATGAGCTCATCACTTGTCTACAAAACTCTTCTTGTGGCATCACCGTCTTCAGAGGAAAAGCTTGACATGGTACAGTTAATGTGTCCATGGTGGGGTCCCAACACAGCATGTCCTATGTCCTTCTCCTGTTTCCTATCCCCCCCATTACCAAAGTATGCAGCTATAAAACACTAAGGTCTATGATTCCATATCTTCCGTGCTGGACGTGGTATATAGCTCCTGTCACTCAGTCATATCATACCCACGATGATGACGATGGTGATGAAAGATGGCCAACAGTCCTGTAGGACCAGACTGTGGATCGATGGTGCTAGGGAGCAAACCAAAACATGTAAGGGGAGGGGAGGGGTGAAACAAAATTTGGGAAGCCACTAAGGAAGGGTAGTTAAGAGGGGTCAGTATAGGAAAGAGGCAAGGACAGAGAATCTTTATTAAGGTCAGCGCCTATGCAAGCCCGGGGTGAATGGAAGAGAAAGATGGCTCAAGTTTCTAAATCTGCAACTCTATGAAAACCTCAAACTTGGAGAAAGAGGCAGGCTGAGGTTTTCTAAAGATTTCTGTGCACACGCACATTTCCCCACTGTGATAAAATTAGGGGTCTCAAAAGTGTAGATGAGTCTACAAGAGATACATGAGGTCATTAAGTTATCTCAAATGCAGAGCACACACCCCCCAAAATATTAAAAACCCCCAAAAGTCTAACATTTGGCAGCACACAAAGCCACTTACTGGAACAAGGACTTGAAATAGTGGTCAGGTAGAAGCCAGATGGTTCACATTTTCAAAAGGTGGGTAAACTAGAAGGTTAACAAAGTAAGTTGCAGCTTATAAATGAATGGATTCTCGAAATAGGAATTGCAGGCCAGTCTTGGGCTAGATCAGAGGTTCTCAACCTTTGGTTCCTGATCCCCTTGGGTAGGGTCATATATCAGATATCTCAATTGTCAGATATTTACATTATGATGGACAGCAGTAGCAAAATTACAGTTATGAAGAAGCAACAAAAATAATGTTATGGTTGGCAGTCACCACAACACGAGGAACTGTATTAAAGGGTCACAGCATTAAGAAGGGTGAGAACTCTGGGTTTAGACACTGCTCTGAGCACTGGGGACAGGAGAGTAAGATGATGAGAGCTAGGTGACACTTCAGTGAAGGATGCAGACTAAGTAGAAAACAAACACAGAGGCAATATGCAGTGTGTCCATCAACTCGAAGCTGCTCAGCCTGTGTGCAGATACTTAACGCTAAGTACTAAACCCCCGTCCAGAGGTTCCAACGTGTGGAAATGAATACCCCTCCAACAAAGTTTGCACACACACACAAAAAGGATGCATTATGCTTATATTACCAACGGCGACGGTGTAGGAGACAGTTTCTGAGATGTTGCTTAACAGAATTGTAAAACCCAGCTGGACAGGCATCTCACAGGCTGAATTTCCATTTTGTTTCTACAAACATATGCAAAAGTCCTATTTCTCTTTGCACTAGAGGCAGAGCTGCCATTTGTCCTGTTTCTCACTCACCCTCACCTCTCTATCCAAACCACGCATCTGGGGGGGGGGGTGTGGGAGGGGACAATAAATGGGCATCATTTAAAAATAGCTCATCAAAGCAACACCCTTTTTGTTTCTTGTAAAAGATGAACTCTCAGGCCAAAGAAAAGCCTGCTTATGTCGCCCGTTAAAATAAAGTTTTCATTAATCGTTGTCCCTGCTTGATGGGAGTTTTGCTGATAGGAGGCAGGAAATTTGAGGGACTTCTCTGTACAATATCTCCAAAGGAAAGAGAAAGACAATTTGTCATCTACAATTCTAAGGACATAAAAATTGAAAATGAAACTGTCACCAAAATATCCATCATTTTTTACTACTATAATTAAGTGAAATAAAAACATTTATGAAATCTTGCTTTACATCAGATAAAGTACCAAATACATTATAAATGTTTCACAAAAAATAAAATGGAAATGAAGTCCATCTCAGCTTTAAAAGGTAGGTAGGACTTTGGAAAATGCACTTGTTATTGGCCTTTCGAATAAGAGAAAGGCAAAGGATTTGACCAAAGACCTCTTGACATCCTCCCTCTAAAACCACTTAAAGGTCACCCCCACTTTCTCCCTCCTTAAGAGTAATTTTAGAGGCTGGAGAGAGGGCTCGGCAGTTAAGAGCACTTGCTGTTCTTCCGATGGACCTGGGGTTCCATTCCTAGCACCCATCTCAGGCAGCTCAGAACCAATTGTAACTCCAGCTCCGGGGACCCTGATGCCCTTTTTTGACCTTAGTGGGCACCTGTATATGCACCTGGGGGCAGGTTTACAAGCAGGGAGGGAAGGAAAGGAAGGGCGAGAGGGAAAAAGACAGATAGAAAGAGAAAGGAAGAGTCTTTTAAAGTGAAAAGCAATTTTAAAGTACAATGAGTCTTATGGAAAGCACAACTTAGACAAGATGGGCATTATCTTGTCCCTAGATCACAGCGTAGCCTCAACAGCATAGCAAACAACAAGTAAGGTTGCTGCAGGTTAGAGCTGAAATGACCCCCACACAGCTGAATGCACTGTTTTGGGAGGAGCTAGAACCTTTGGCACAGCCCTCCAGTTTGAGTCTAGGTTTCCCTGATTCCCTGGGTGGGCCACATGAGACACTGCCACTTCAAGTCTCCTTTGTCACACACCCATTCCAGTCACTAAGACTCCTCTGCCACGTTGGATTGGACTCTAGTTCCTGAACCTTGAGGCAAAAATAAATCCTCTTGGAGTTGTTTCTCTGGGGTATCCTGTTCCAGGGACAAGAGAAGCTAACTAACTCCTAGGCTCACTCTTGAAGCCACGGAGGTAGAGCCTCCTTAAAATGAATGAGTGAGATCAGAGAGACATTTCAGAAATAACAACATGGGGCCAGTTTCTGTTGGTCAAAGAACTCCGCACAGATGTCCAATTCAAAGCTATGCTCAGTTCTGTACAATCTTACGAAGACTTGGGAAAAGATGTGACAGCTTTGGGGAGGTTTTCTGTTTGAAAAATGGCAGTAATCAATGTTGTGCCTTAAGGGACAGACAAGCCCTCTGCAAATAGGAAGTGTGTTCTAGCAGTAGAACAGTCTGCTCAGAGTGTGTGAGCAGCCACGGGGACCCTCCACCCATCCCTTTGCATTTTGTACTTAGTTAGCTAGTTAAAATGGGAAGACTTGATACATCAGTGAAATCCAGATGGAAGAAAAAAATCTCTCAAATTGTCCTGAGCGAACATGTTTTATGTAAGGGTTTGTTTGTTTGTTTGTTTGTGTTTTATTGCTGTTTTACAGTATTTAGATTCTTGCTAAAAATATTATAAACTTTAGAGTAAACATTACTTGAAAAAAATACAGATGGGTTTAGTTTAAAAACTATGGTTCATTGCTGAAGCCTGTGAGTCCTGTGTGACAAGGTGGCCTTATGAACCACTGTCCTCCAAGTCCAAATTCCAACAGGTGTCTACCCTCCATGACTCATCGTGTGTCCTGATAGAAATGAAGACTTTATGGGGAGGGCCCCCACAAGGTCATTAACTGCCCCACCCCCACCTCCTGGAAGGCACATAAATGCAGAGTCTTGGTACGAGAGACACAATCCCAAGACAGTATGAAAGGTGAAGACAGATCAGAGTCAGGCTTTCTACACCACTGAGCCCCATCATGGAAATAATATCAATTAGCGGATCATGGCTACTGTATATTTGAAGTTGGAGGGAACATTCCAGAGCAGGACAAAGTATATTTCATATACTGTGGAAGTGCTGTTTTATGAAACCATTGTTTTGATTAAAAGTATTATTTATATCTCTGTATACACTGCGGTTCATCGTGGAATGTGTTTCTTTTAGGGCACTGACTGCCATATAACAAACTGAAAGCCTGTGTCACCGCCCCGCCATTTCCCCATCCCTCCTACCCAGTCCTGGTCGCCTCCTAAGTCAAGAAGAGTACTCAGGGGTCTGGAGAAATGGCTCAGCAGTATCGACATAAAAACAGCTCCCATCTCAAAGAGAGCAAGAAATAGTTTATTCCGGAGCCATTTTGAATGACCATGTCCCAGGAACATAGATTTATGTTACCCCAAATTCCATATTCCAACGTGGATGCAGTTTCACAGGGTTTTGTTGTTGTTGTTTCAGTGGGTTTTGTTTGCTTGTTTGTTTTTGGTTTTGGTTTACAGGACAAAAAAAATCACAGCAATTTTAAAATGCATTGTTGGGTACACCAGAGAGGCAGATAGACTGAGATGGGGGAAGATTTTCTATAGACCTAACATGTTATCTAATGACGTTCTTAGCTCTTGGATTGGTGGAAGCTAGCACTCCACTTAGTCGCCTTTAAAAGTTTTGTTTGTTTGTTTGTTTTATTATTATTTATTATTATTATAATTTTATTATTATTATCACAAGGTGTTCAGATACAGAGTAGGGTAAGGAATCTAGGCTAAAACTAGCCTAATATGAAGTGATCGGTTCCTGAACCCGAAAAATTCCAATCTCTCCATGGTACTGGAATTCCAATCGGTTCATTAGTCTCTGCAGACACAGAAACTCCTTCCAGAAGGTTTTCATTCACAGCCAGGCAGAACTTCTTTTCCTAAGTGTTTGTTGACAGCGGTTAAGAGTATCTACTGCTCTTCCAGAGGCTTCAAGTTCAATTCCCATCACCCACATCAAGCAGCTCACATGGCCTGTTGGCATCTGATGCCTCTCATCTCTATGAACACCACGCCCCTGTGCAGATGCTCACAATGGATATACACACATATGCATAACTAACAGTAAAACTAAATCTCACAAAAGCAACACTCAGAAGGCTCTCTCCCTCTCTTCCTGCCACAGAACAATATAATGTAAGGTCGGTTCTCCCTCCATAGCCTCAACCCAGAAAGCAACCGTGCCAGCCAGCACTCTGACCCTAGACTTTCAGCATCCAGAACCATCAGAAATAAATTCTGGCAGGTATAAGCCACCTAGCCAACGGTCCTTTGTAGCAACAGACTGAACTAAAACAGATGGCTATTTTTCATTAGTTTTCTGTTCATGGCAGGGAAGTCATTATGGCTGGAGTGGGTCTGTTGCAACAGGAGCTTGCAGTGGTTAACCACCATGAAGGCTCTCATTGTAAGGTTTTAATGCCAGTTACAGAGTAACTGACAAGGCCAAGTGGCAAGAGTAAATGCAAGCATGGGTCAGGTCTGTTTATTTCTTTATTGAGGCACTACTTAGGGTCTCCTACATGGCAGAAAGGTATCCTGAAACCTTCTTTGAATTCTTGGTCTCCCTAAGTTGTCCTGGCTGCCTATGAATTTATTCTGTAGCCTGGGCTGCCTTTGGATTTGTGATCCCGAAGCCTTAGCAACCCAAATAGCTGGGACTACAGATCTGCAGCAGCAGGCCCAGCAGGTCAGAACAACTTAGCAGCTCTGTAGGATTCTGGAGTCCTGTGTCTTATTCCAACCTGAAAAACACCTAGACAGATGAATGTTTTAGCATCTGATTTTTTTCCCTCGGCAGCTGCTTGCTTCTGTGGATGTAGGTGGTGTTGACATTTTCCTCTTTGATTAAATGTTATATTTGCTGATAGAAGCATCCAGACAAGCCTTCTAAAGTCATTTTATATGGTGTGGAATCCTCTTTGAGTATGAGCCACTTAACACCCATAAGTGTGCACAGGGAGAGGTTAGTAACTGGCTATATCCTTGAAGACTGGAGTTTTTAAGAGGATAGCCCTATTCCCAACCCCGACTGCACCTCTATCTTCTCTTCTCCAAAGCACAAGATTGCCTAAACTTCACATCACTTCCTCTGTTACAATGTTAATTTAACTAACTCACACATAAGGTTCAACACTCTGATTTTTAAGAACGGTCTATAATTAAAAAAAAAAAAAAAAAAAAAAAAAAAAAACCTTCCCTTCATCCCTGCTCCCAGAGAGCCAGTTGGTCATCCCAGGAGCATCCTTCTAGAAATATGACTCGTGGACAACCCTCGGTGGGGGCAATTACTACAGGGACCATTACAGAAAGGCTGATCACAGAATTATTCCATCCAGCAGTAGAAAGTTGGAAAAGGGCCACGGGCCGCATTAACTGGGCAGCAGCATGCATGGCATCTGTGCGTTTCCTCCCTTGCCTGGGATTTTGCAAAAGGTTTTTTAAATAGTTTTTGTTTGGCTTTTTGTTTGGTTTGTTTTCTTTTTACAGCTGAAAGCAATGCTACCCGTCAATACTTTTACGTATTCTGGCCCTGTGCTGCTAAGGACATCCTGGGGGAAAGACGCTCATGCTGCGTAGTCTACCCTTCTGAGAGCTTCCTGGGAGCAACGAGTTCAGTAACCACAGCACTGAACCCTTCCCAGAGATCAGACGGGAAAGTGGTGACCGCCTCTTCCAAAGCAGCTTCAGAACTGTCCCGACACATGGTCAGTCAATGTAAGGCACACTCCAGACCCGGCTGCACAGGCTCGAGGGAGGGTCAAGAACCAGCTAGTGCTCAAGCGGGACTGGACACACAATAGTACAGAGTAGACCGGCTACCGTGGGACTGGAGTGACAGTCAGAACGGGGACTCCGCAGAGCCCTTCAACGGAGTCAGCAACCAGACACTCTATTATAAACTAGAAGCCAATTTTGGCATTTTGGCAACAACAAACAACAACAAAAAGAAACAAAACCAAAAGTAACTGGTTTTAATCCATGCCCTGATTACTTGAGTGGGTTTGAATTCATATGTAATAGACCACGTTATTTAGTGGAGGAAATTTCAAGATGGCATAATATTTAGGCGGTGGTAGGGTTAGCGTTCACTGCTTTCATTGAGGCTTACCATGAGAATTCAAAACACAGAGACTGGTAAGGAAACGAGGGAATGGAATTAGAATTGTAGACCACGTAGACCAGTTGTGGGGTTACAGAATGGAGTTAAAGTGGTGGAGAATACAGACCAGTGGTTCTCAGCCTTCCTAATGCTGCGACCCTTCAATACACTTCCTCATGCTGTGGTTCCCCCCCCCACCCCCCACCACAAAATTACCTTTGTTGCTATAATTTTGCTATGAATCATAATGTAAACAACTGTGCTTTCTAATGGTCTTAGATGACCCTTCTGAAAGGGTCCTTTGACCTCCCAAAGGGATTACATGACCCACAGGTTAAGAACCTCTGGTATATAGGGGAAGCATCAATGTTTCTTATAGTTTCTTATAGTCAAGGAGAACCCTTCACACTTTATACTGGCAAGAAAGAAATTGCCTTGAAGGCAAGATCCTCTCCTTTGGAGGGCTCCAGCTTCCAAAACAAAACAAAACAAAAAAAGCAAATTCAGTTGAGACTGAACTTCATTAAATGCCACCAAGAGGATGTTGACTGCTGGAAAATAATCACCTTGGGAAGTGTTTTCCCAAGACCAACGTGTAAAGAAGCCAGTAGAGCTGTGATAAAGGCCACACTACATCTCCAACTGGCAGCAAAACTTGGCAGCACTGTTCGTGCGGTGCTGGATTTACAGACGTGAAATATCAAGAGTTATGGGGTCACAGAGATCTGCACCAAACATCAAGCAGACCCCTGAGGCCAGGTAAAGTATGGAGTGTTGGATTGCTTGTAAGGGGACCCTGAGAGGCCAGTAAGTGATGCTCTGAAAGCAAAGCCCGCGTTGCCATGGAGACCCCAGAATGTTGGCTCTGTCGGGACCATAATGTTCACCGGGGAAAGCTGTAGGCACAATGTGGAGCTGGCTTAAGCAGGTGACTATGTGTGTTGCAGGCAGCAGAGTGTGGAGCTGCTGAAGACCATTGGAACACTGAGACTGCCATGAGCGCCACATGCTGGACCTGGAGTGAAAGGATTTGGTATTCGCCCTGCTTGTTTCCAGTTTTGTGTTGGTCTGATCATTCCTCACTGTGGTCCCATTCCCTCGTTTTGGAACAAGAATTGGTGCCATTGTATTTTGAAAGTATGTAACGTGTTATATTATAAGAGCACTCAGTTGAGAGATTGCCTTGAGTTCCAGATAAGACGTCGGACTTTTGAACAGTGTTGAAACATGAGACTCCGAAGGAGTTCTGAGTTGGAGTGAACACATTTTGTAGTAGGAGAAGGTCAGGAGCCTATCGAGCCAGAGCTGGAACACCATGATTTCAAGTGATGTGTGCCAGTGACTAGGGTCACTTGTGACAGCCAATCTTTACTTTTTTTTTTTTTTTTTTTTTTTGGTTTTTTGAGACAGGGTTTCTCTGTGTAGTCCTGGCTGTCCTGGAACTCACTCTGTAGACCAGGCTGGCCTCGAACTCAGAAATCCGCCTGCCTCTGCCCTCCCAAGTGCTGGGATTAAAGGCGTGCGCCACCACCGCCCGGCCAATCTTTACTTTTAATTAGACTGGTTTAGAATTGCCTTAAGGAAACCCACTTCTCGGTATTTCTGAGGGTGTTTCCAAAGAGGATTAACTAAAAAGAGGAGACCCTGAGTGTCAGTAATGTCAACTGATAGGCCTGGGTCCCAGACTGAATAAAGAGAGGGCAGGAAAGTAAGCTGGGCAGCTGCATCCATCACTCTCTGATTCCTGGCTGTGTGCAGCATGGCTGCTACCTCATGATTCCCACCACCACGCATCATGACGGGCTGCACCTTTCCTTCCTTAGGTTGCTTTTTAAATTGTTAATTATTTTGTCTCAGCAGAAAATAATAATGAACACCCCTTCCCACCATGGGTGCACATATGCACAAACACATACTTGCACATATGCATAGATGTACACAGACACACACACACAAACACACAGCTCACACAATGCTGACGAAACTTCCTGCCCACCATTTCAACTGGTTTCTATTACATGCAAGGACAGAAAGCATATCTTCAAACCATTCTCTTCTTTAAAATCTACCCCTGCAATTATGCAAAGTAACCAGCCGCAAAACACAGATAGCACTTTTTGGAAGATGAGTGTTTTCTCTCAGTCCCTGTCCAAACATGTATCTGCTACACTAGCCATATACGATGCTAAAGGGCTCTGGACCAAGATATGGCCAGCTCAAGCTGGTGACAGCATTTTTCAGTTTCTTGATAAAAGAAATGGGCACACTTCAGGGAGTCCCAGAGCACACTAAAACTTGGTGTTTAGGAAGGGTTGGGTGAGTCCCCAGGATTTACAAGGGAGTTTTCAACCTGCATCCCTTAGAGAAATTGATAATTATGAAGGTGGACCTGTCTACACTCATAAAACCAAAATCATCAGAATAGAATGTTATTTGGATTAACTATTTAGAAAAATAAATCCTCAGCTTAAGCAATAGTGTCAAAGGCTATCAAGACAGAGATCCCTGGCAGCCAAAACCTGTCCAATTCTAAGAGGGATTATCTGGCTACAGGAGACAAAGATCCAGCCAGAATAATAGTGTGCCTGTTTCACCTATATCTATCCTGATGGCTACTGCATGGATAATGGCTATCAGGCAGCCAGAGTAGATGCATAAGTTACCAGCTAGGAGGTGAACTGCAGAAACAACAGCACACAGATGGGTGGGGAAGATACTCAGGGTATGACCGTGATAAAGTCAGTAGATTAGATGCCGCAGAAGGAGTCAAAGAAGGCCCTCATGTTTCTGCTTTTGCTATTTGGTGGCCAGTGAGTTGACAACTTGGAAGTCTGCGAGAGTCTCAGATAGAGAGAGGAGGAATAATGATTTTTTTTTGTTTGTTTGCACACATGGAATTAAAGGGGCCTTTGGGATTTTTGAGTGCAATGCCAATCATGTAATTTAGAATTCTGAGGGAGGGGAGGAGAAGAGAAGGGGAGGGAAGGAGACAGAGAGGGAGGCAGAGTGGGACAGAGAGATAGAGAGAGCAAGAGCCAGAGCAAGTGCACACCAGGTTAAAGGCATAAATATAGAATTAGTTATTTATCTCTTTTTTAAAAATTCTTATTCCGAGCTCCGTACTGAGATGCTATGACAATAACCTTAGCTGCCATCCCTCTGTGCTCACAGACACACGTGTTAACTGAACTGCTTCCCATTTCTCCCCTTGTTGTGCTAGCAGGGCTTATATCAACTAGACAAAAGCTAGACTTCTTTTAGAAGAGATAACCTCAGTTGAAAAGATGCCCCTGCCAGATTGTCCTGTGAGCAAGCGAGTTATCAGCGGTCCTCCACAGCCTGGGCACCAACTCCTGGGCCTCCGGGTTCCTGCTGTTTGATTTCCTGTCCTGAGTTCTCTTGGCTGCGGAGTCTGACCTGAGAGTTATAAGCTGAACTGAAACCTCCCCTCCTCAAGTTGTTTATGGTTTTGGTGTTTATTCACAGCGATAGAAATCCTAACTTAGACACTTACAGATACGTGGAAAGAAACGGAGGTTGGTAAGTGCTTGGGACTTCGTGGGCTCCAGCAAAGTCAGTCTCCTTGAAAGTCAGGGTCATGTTCATGAGCTCTGGACTGTCTCATAGCACCTGTCATCGCTTTAGCTATGAGGTTCATCAATATCTGGAATGCTGAATGGACTTGAAATATTCTGAAAATTGTCAAAAAAAAAAAAAAAAAAAAAAAAAAAAAAAAAAAAAAAACACTGCTTCAAACCAGGCATGGTGATACATGCTTGTAAGTTCAAGGCTAGTCTGAACTACATAGTGAGAGTCTGTCCCTCACATGTAGGTACATATGAAAGAGAACAGGGTTCAAAAAAAAAAAAAAAAAAACTGGGAGAAAAAAAGAAAATCAGTATTTCCCTTCCTGGATACAATGTCTGGTTCTCACTTTCTTATACCTGGCATCTGTTAAAGTAAATATCTCAAAATTTGCTATGCATGGGACGAGGGTCATCACCAATGAGCGATCTCCTGGTCCTGGTAGTACCCATCACTTAGAAAGGGATCATCAATAACACACACACACACACACACACACACACACACACACACACACACAGAGAGAGAGAGAGAGAGAGAGAGAGAGAGAGAGAGAGAGAGAGAGACAGAGAGAGAGACCCAGATACCCAATCCAGTCATAAGAATTTGTTCTCTTGTCATCTCCAGAGTCCTAAAGCCAAGACTGGCAGAAAAAAACACAATTCAGTTTTCCCCTGGTATTTTTGATGAGCAGACAGATGGCACCCTCTCCACACACACAGGGATTCACATGGGAGCACAGAACCCTCTGGGAGGCTGATGTTTTAAGAAAATGATTTAACATTTACAGCCAATACTGAGAATGTGTTGGAACTACCTGGAAGCCCTGTTGGCATCCCTGGAAACCCTGTTGAGTGTTGGCATCCTCCCTCTCTTGGATTCCTGGGGTAGAGTGAAAGATCTGAATCTTTACCAGGTTCCCAGGTAATTCTGATACTGCCCCAAGGACCACACTGTGATTGATAATCACTATCCTCATTTCTTTTGTAGTGATGGATTATTATAATCTAATATTTATAGGAAAACCAGCTGAGGCTGGGAAAATAGACACAAAGTGCCAAAGCCTTCTGTGGCGGCTTGAATGAGAATGTCCCTCACAGGTTCAGAGATCTGAGTACTCAGTCACCATTTGGTGGAGCCATGCAAGGAGATGGTGCTGCCCTTTTGGAGGTAGTATGGCGCTGGGGGTGGGCTGTCAGAGTTCATAGGCTTGTTCCTATTCCAGTGTGCTCTCTGCTGTGTTGGCTGTTAAGATGGGATCGCTCAGCTTCCTCTTCCTGTGTTTGTTTCTGTTGCTTGCCGTCATACCTCCCCACCATGATGGGCTCTTCACCCTCTAGTGTTGTAAGGCCAAATAACCCTTTCCTTCTTTAGGTTGTCTTTGGTTACACTGTTTTATCAGGAGCAACAGAAAACTAGCTAGTACCCTTTGCATATTGTCATGAAGTCTCTTCCTTCAGAGGTGAACCTGTTTGCCATTTAGGTAGTTTTACAGCCTGTCTTAACCATTTTGAATGGGTTTGGCTTATGCTTAATGATTTTTCTTTTTTCTTTCTTTCTTCTATTTTTTTTTACTAGAAGGTAATTTTTATTTTTTATTGGATATTTTATTTATTTACAGTACAGATGTCATCTCCTTTCCCCATTTCCCCTCCCTAGAACCCCCTCTTTCCTGTATGCTTTTACGCCATTTTGATTACATGCATGTATTAAGGTCAGTTCTAGGTTGAGGGTCTAGCCATACAATAGATGCAAATAGTCAAGGAACAAGCAAGAAAATAAACACAAATAGTCAAAGAAAAAGCAAGGCATTAAACCCAGTTACATGAACACTCCCGTGATCACTGTTTCTAAAGGCTTATCAGGATGACCAAAGTATCTGAGCCTACTTCCCTATCCTAGCCCAAGGTCATTTTCTTGTCTGAAGCCTACTTCCTTGTTCTAGCTTAATATTTAGATTCCTGCCTGAGATTACTTCTTTGTTGTAGTCTACGATTTAGACTCCTTCCTGAAATTACTTCTTTGTTCTAGTCTAATGTCAGATTCCTGCTTGAAACCTACTTCCTTGTCCTTGGCCAATGATCTCAACTCGTCACTGACTGCTGTTTTGTGCCTGTGTTATCAGTTGCTTTTTGTTGTTGTCGTTGCCGCTGAGACAAAATGCCTGACAAAAACAACTTGCGGATGGAAAGGTTTATTTTGGCCCAGAGTTTGATCAGTGAAGCATGGCCAATGTGGGGAGAACAGGAAGCAAAACGAAGCTATGCTGGCTCTTGGCTCGTTTTTTTTTTTTTTTTTTTTTTTTTTTTTCTCCCTTTTTCTTCAATCCCTCAGCCCATGGGATGGTGTCAGTGTGGGGAATTACCAATATCCCAGTGCAGTTGGCACTGCTAGCATTTAAGCCTTACAACTAATGATGTCAGCCCCAGACATGTAACAGCAGTGGTGCCCGTTCACACAATAGATAGGACTTACTGATGTAAGCATTTATTGAACACCTACTGCGAGGCAGCCTCTAGATTAGCCATGATTAGTACTAAAATCTAGATTAGCCTCTAGATTAGTACTAAAAAGCCATGATGTACGTCTCCAAGGAATGCATAACCTTGGGTCAAGTGATATGTAAAAGAAAAACAAGTGTGTAAATATCACATTGTGGGGACCATCAGAGGATTAACTCAGAGAAGCTTCAAGCTCACTCTCCTCTCAGAGCCCTGACACAAACTCACTATTATGCCATCTAGTGCTTTAAAAAAAAAAGCTTACCATACATATACACGCATACACACACACACATATACATCAGATACCAAGATTCCATATATATATACACACACATACACAAATACATACATACACACACAAACACACATACATATCAGATAGTTTAAAATAAAAGTCAATTGTATGTCTGTTCCTGTATGTGGGTACACATGTATGTGTGTTCGTGCATATGTGTGCATGCATTTGGCAGCCAGAGGTCAACTATGGGCGTTGTCCTCAGCAGTGACCTGCCTTATTTTTGACATATGTTCTTTTATTAAAACCTAGGTCTTAGCCGGGCAGTGGTGGTGCACACCTTTAATCCCAGCACTTGGGAGGCAGAGGCAGGTGGATTTCTGAGTTCGAGGCCAGCCTGGTCTACAGAGTGAGTTCCAGGACAGCCGGGACTATGCAGAGAAACCTTGTCTCAAAAAACCAATAAATAAATAAATAAATAAATAAATAAATAAATACCTAGGTCTTACCCATAAGCTGGTCTGGCTTGCCTGCGAACTCAGAGATCTGCCCATCTCTGCCTCTCCTGCACTGGGATTGCAAACATACACACATACACACACACACACACACACACACACACACACACACACGATCATGCTCTGCCTTTTATGTGAGTGACAGACTTGAATTCAGGTCCATCTCCCCAGCACCAACGAATAAAATTTTTATTTAGATTAATCGTCCTGCTAAAGAAGAGCAGTAACTAAATAGTATTCTTAAACATGTTAGTTTTTCTAAATACCTCAGAAAATAAAACTACATTTAAAAGCTGACGTCTGTTGAATAAACCCTGTTTATCGTGATGCATGACCACTGTAAAGTACTGAATCTACATTTCATCCGTTTGGCTGATATTCCTAATGGCTTAGGAAAGAATAGGACCACTGAAATAATTAAGAAACATCCAAAGATTTTAAACATTAATTTGAAGGTGGTTGATACAGGTTTAAAGTTTCTCACCATTTGTAATAGCCTTACGTTCCAAGAATATCCACATAAACAAACCAGGATGCCTAACCTTTTTCATGACAAATATTTGCCTAACACCTGTGACATACTTCCTACTCACTCAAATAGGTCACATGACAGTGAGCACAGTTTTAACAACAAAGGTATGAATTAAGCATTAGAAACCCATCACGTGGGCTGGAGAGAAGGTTCAGCTATAAGGAGCACTCACTGGCTGTTCTTCCAGAGTACCCAGGGTTCAATTCCCAGCACCCAGATGGCAGCTCACAACTGTCTGTAACTCCAGTTCCGGGGACCCTCCACAACCACACAAACATACATGCAGGCAAAATGACAACGCCCATAAATAAAGTAAGATAAATTGCCAGGTGGTGGTGGCACATGTGTTTAATCCCAACACTTGGGAGGCAGAGGCAGGCAGATCTTTGAGTCTGAGGCCAGCCTGGTCTATAGAGTGAGTTCCAGGACAGCCAGGACTACACAGAGAAACCTTGTCTCAAGAGAAAATAAGAAAGAAAGAAAGAAAGAAAGAAAGAAAGAAAGAAAGAAAGAAAGAAAGAAAGCCATCATGCAGCATGTTCAACCATTGTATTTCTTGTGCCAGTCTATCTGTGAAGCAAAGCAACACCTTTCTATGAATAGCTATGCCTGTATCCTGGTCTTCAAACTCATCAGTCAGCATTACCAGATGCAGTTTAAATACCCCCTATTTTTCTTATAAAAAAAAAAAAAGATGAACTTTCTATGGGCCTGTCTCCAAACCTTAGTTTCACCCCAAGGTAATTATATCCCCTCACCCCGACCCCAGGCTCCCAGCATGTACAATCAGAATCCTCTCCTGAGGCTCCAGGAAAAGACTGCATACCCATTTCTAGGGTGGGAATAATGTTAAACATGCCAAACACACCATGCTTTCAATTTCATTGCAATTTTACAGTTGATTTTCTAAAATATATTAGAGACAGGATTTTCAAGGACTTACAGGTGGCCCATTGTATAAACATTCCTCCAAACATACTGCTTGTCCTCTCAGTCCCACGAACCGTGAGGAAACAAGTGTTAGGGAGAATACACACTTCACGTGGCCGGCTTCCTCCCAGTGGCTGGGTTCCAAGTCATCCCAAAGTAACCTAGTTTGCAGAGAATGCATGCATTTTCCTGAGAGATCATCATCTTTGTACGTCCCAATGAAGCCACGCACAAGATGATAACATTGAGAATAAATTGTACAAAACCAAGGCCAGTCTATTAGTTTATTTTCAGTAGGGCATGGACTGAAAAAAAAAAAAAAAAAAAAAAAAAAAAAAAAAAAAAAAAAAAAACAACTTATCAATAGCAGCCAGCTATTCTTAAAAATAAGCTTGAAGTTGATTTGTAAATAAACAAAACAAAACAAGCACTAAATAATTAGTAAGACAAACCGATGCTAGGCCCCTGCTCCTTTCTCTGGCTTTTAGCAGAAACACCTCCAGTATCAAAGATAAGGCTTGAAGTGAAGGCTGTGCTGAACTACATAATGTACTGGGCAGCTTCAAAGAAATGTAGGGGGTCCTCCAACTCCAGCCAATGCATTCCTACGAAAGGAAACGTTTTTGTTGTTGTTGGCTTTTTTTTTTTTTAAACAAATAACACATTTAGGACTTGGTATTTTTCAGAGAACAATAAGGAAGGCTATAGACACACACACATTATTTTTCTGCTTTGAATTACAACTTAACAGGACTACAAGCAAATGCAAATTAAATGTATGCATATTTATGCTTTTTACCAGCTGGGTGATGGGGCCACCTTTTGCAGGCTGCCTTTATTTACCAGAATAAAATCATCCCGCATTTGTTTCTATTCAAACGAGTCCTTTTCTTCAACCCCCCCCCAGCAAAGTCTTAATCATGAATCTGCTGATGCATCTTCGTCAAGAGAATGATATCACACGAATGAGAGTAGACATTTATTTATTTTCTCTATAACTGAATCTAGTTAGATGATAATATTTGAAAACATAAATAGGAAAATAAAAATATATCTGCTCCAAAAATTACTGGCAAACCTGCTTTCGGCAAACCTCTACAGTTTCTGAAAGTCATAACTGCACCCTCACGGTAAATCCTGGGACAACTTTGAAAACAAACCTCCTTAACAATGCTACATTAGCTCTGGCCTTGGATCAGCATCCCTGTGACCACGAGCCAGTCTGTTTCCCTTCTAACTCTTCAGCTTTCTTACCTGTAAATGGTGCATCTCTAGACAAGTTAGTATTGGCCTTGGGATTCTTCATCAGAAGGAAATGCATCCCAAACCCAAGTAAACAGCAAGGCCCATTAGCAGTATGTAAGAACCACTGTATTTGTTGTCTCCTTCTCCCACACATAAAACAAACCAAAATAAAACATGTCTCTGTGTATAGGAAGGAATGGAAAGAGAAGAGAATTCTTGAAGGGAACAGAAAGTAGGTTGGTTTCACTAATTAGGTTCCTCTACCAAAACCATGAGGCAGTGTTAAGTGTACCTCAGCACCCTTGAGGAACGGTTCTCTAGACAAGCTCTTCCATAAAATGGCACAAGCCGGTTTCTAGGGATGTATCCTTTAGCCAGCTATACATTCCTGACCAGAGGTGGAAGGGGACAAGAAAGAGACAACTGTTTCACATAATGAATTCAGGAAACAACATGGGTGATCAACAGTGGGCTCCTGTAACTGCACTTCAGAAGACACAACTCACCTCTCACAGGAAAATCATCTCCTGTGCTGGGAACTTACATGCAAGGTGCTGTCTGTTTTATAGTAGTATGTTGTCTTTATGAATGAGTTCATTCACCTCCATTAATTTAACAGCCATGGGGAGGGGCTTATTTATTATATGCAAACCACAAAGCTTTTTTTTTTTAAATGTGCATATACAATTTGTACCTGAGAGAACTTTAACCTGAATACTTCGAAGTCAAATGGAAGCAGTGAACAGCACAGGTGCTCGAAGTTACTGGAGCACACTTGCAGTTTTCTTTCCCTCCATCAACTGGTACACCATGGAAACGACCAAAGTCAGAAAAAAATAAACTGAAGCTGAAATCACTGATTAGCTAACTCCCTTGGCTGACACAGGGAAGACGGTTTTCTCCTAAAGGAAGTAATAGCACATTGCTAGACACCACAGGCTGCTGAGGCTGGCAAAAGAGACGTGACTCTGTAGGCGCTTTTTTTGTTTCCTATGAGAAAGACTTTAGGCTCAGAGGTGGTATGATCTGGCACAAAGGCTGTGTCAGAGCTACAGCCCAGTTCACCAATCAGCTGGCTGAACAGAATGACCTCATCTAATCAGAAGTGGGACAATGACAGAAAACACAAAGCAACAAACTGTCAGGCAATTAGATGAACTCTCCTCTTGGACCCTCCACTCAGAGAAGTGATGCAAAACTCTCATGATGGCCTGGCCCTGTCTTTTCCTACATCTGCAAAATGTGAGCTGCAAATCACAAGGAGGCCGTACTGACTGACCACCATGAGGAGAAGACAAGCCAGGCCATTAAAGAAAAGAAGACTTCACAAGTACAAAGCTGGCACTGAGTGAGGAACAGCAAGCCTGGCTTTGACTCGAAGGACCACTTGTCACTGTGATAAACCCCAGAATTCGAGTCCCCCAAGCTTCCTACAAGCATATGCTAAGCATCTTTACCATGGCTCCCTCAGAAATAGTCGGAATAAGATGAAAATACTAAAAAGCATTTAAACATTGCAAGACACTGATGCAAATATTAGGTGTTTGTTTTTTCAGTCCCTCCAGTTTTTTTTTTTTTTTTTTAGTTTGGACAAGAATGTAACGTGGCTTTATCTGTAAGCACTGTACAGCTTTCTTTTCCAAGAATGGCTGCATTTCCCATTGGTCACCGGGGGCTCTCCACCTCTGTACACAGAATTCTGCATTTCCTTCAACTCAGAGATCACACAGGACACTTAAGGCTCAATCTTGAACTTGGTTAGGTAAGTAAGATTTTTTTCCTGGGGGTTCCTTTCAGCGGGTGGCCCTCTGGCAAAAGCTTTCATGAACCCCATTTCCATTACACTGGAGTCTAAGGAAAACCAATGCTTGGACTTTGATCTACTCCAACAACCGCAAAAACACTACAGCTTCTGCACAGGACAAGAGGGAAGTCTCCTGGAAGAGAGGCAAAGGGGGCCCTCTACAACTAAGTTCAGGACAACAGCCCCCGACGACTAGTTCTTAGATCAGATTAACCAGGTCTCAGTCCTTATGGGCCATTCATTTTACAGGCTGAGAATGTCATCAAGGGGCAGAGCGCGGGGTTGGGGGGAGGTGGCTACTTGCGAGTCAGCATGTGCTTCCTTTATACAGCATCATAGTAAATAGCAGATTCCGTTCAAAGCCCTGATTTCAGTAGACACGAAGAAAAAAATTCACTGACCTACCAAAACAACTTCTCTAGAACAGGTTTCTACCCAGGCATGCTGTGTGCGCGGCAGACAGCCGGCTTGAGAGGGTGGGGGTAAGAAACAAGAACATGCTCATCTGCATAGATGAGAGATAAGCAGACATTTGTTGTCTTCGGTTCTGACGACTCCTGGCACCAGAGTGGCAAATCCAACTCCAGCACTCGCCATCCCCCAGCTCCCCCCGCCCCCCGCCCCAGATGTTGAAGCACCACATTGCCAGGGCCAGTGAAGACAGGGGACTGTAAAAGTCGGCGGCTGTTTTCAGGCTAGAACTGTATTTCACCTGTTCTACCCGGCGCCAGAGCCAGAAACCACTAGAACACCGACTCGCGGAAGCCCCTCTGGACATCCCAGGGGCGCCTAACAAGTTCGCTGAGGTTTAGAAGCAGGGGAGAATGACCGAGACGCCTCTTCTGCTTTAACCAAACTCAGCAGGTTCCCCAGAAACCAGGGAGAGGTCTCTGCCTTAAGTGAGCAGGAGGGATCACCGGGTGTCACTGCGGCCCTAGAGATCAGGGTAGCGAGCCGGTCAATGCCCACGGGGACTGCGCAGCTCTGGCCCCCCGAGAAGCGAAGGTCCTGGTTTGACGACCACGGGCGCCCCCTCCATGTCACCCCCAGCACAACTCAGACAGGCAAAGTGGCAGGGTGGAGAGCAGGTCAGGTCCCAGCAGAGGCACAGAGCCTCAGGCGCGGCGGCAAGGGAGGGTGTAGGCAGGGTTGCCGGGGACGCGCAGGAAACTTACCTCCTTCGGCCGGCGTGCTGGAGCCTTGGCGGCCGAGACCAGTTGCGCCACCGCGGGCAAGTTGTCGGGATGTCGTGGGTTCCCCAGTGGCTGCGGCGGGAGGCAGGCGGGGCGGAGCCGGGGCAGCGCCGGGGGGCGGGCAGGTGCCGGGCCCTGCCGCGGGGCCACACTGGGCTCGGACGCGCGGCGACGGGGACGCGCGGCTGCGAGTGTGCAATGCGCGCGCGCCGCGGCCGGTGTGCGTGTCCCCGCGTTCCCCTTCCTTCCCGCCGCTCCTCTGGCCGACAGAACCGCAAGCGGACCAGTAGGATCAGGCAGCTCCGGGCGGCGCGGCGAGGCGAGATCGGGGATGGAGGCCGAGGAGTGGCAGCGCCCCGCAGCCTCGGGCCCCCGCACGGCGCTCCGGAGTCCGAGCGGGGCGGGCAGCGAGCAGGCTGCGCGGCGGCCGCGACTCCCGGAGGCTGCAGGCCCCGCCCGCCGGCCGCCCAGGCTCTTCCCCCTTTCTCTCCACCCCCTGCTCTGTCCCGCACGCCCTGCAAGGAAGCCAGACCGGTTTGCTGCAGCCAAGCAGCCCGCAGTCGGACCTAACGCTCGAGTCGGTGCGTGGGAGATTGTGCGCCCGGGCCGCTGCCCGCAGCCAAGACCCAGAGCAGGGGTGAAGCGGCTCCCCGAAATTAGCAGGATCCTCCAAAGCTCCAGAGCTTCTAGGCTCTTCTCGGAGTCTCGAAGCCTCACTGCAGCGGACCCGTGTTGGGTAGGGCGTACCCCTGCCCCAGGCCACCAGTCTGGCTACGTCAGACTTGACTCCTCTTCCTTGAGGAGCCTGCACTTAAGCACGCAGAGCCCTCCCCCACTTTACGAGGAAGGGACACGCAAAGGTTCTGAGACCACACTTGTCTCTCTTCTAAGGATAGCAGGTGTTCTCGAGAAGGAAGATCTATCCAACAGGTAGGGATGGGCTAGTGAGGGGTACCGCGCAAGTGAACTGCAATGGGGCGCGCCTGGCGGAGCCAACTTGGAATCTCACCTAGGTTAATTTAGCTGCGAAGAGGGTAGGGGCTAGATCCAAAGATCGGTTTGGGGTTGTGCTGAACGCTAAAAATTAAATTTATCTAATAGGCACAGGAAGAGAGCGATTCCAAATCCAGTTGGGTCGAAGCAAGTGGTAAATTTCAGCTTCATCACTTCCTTCCACTTTCCCCTTCTTAAACAAAACAAAACACTTGTGGGAAAGACAGCTTGTGTTCTGTCCCGAGAAGACCAGCATTTGGTGACCCTTGCTTGAGGACACTCCCTTGAGGCTCTGCAAAGAGCACCTGCAGGTAGTTTTGAAATATTTTAACAACCCCTCACCCGACCCCAACTCGTGGTTTAGTATTAGCCTGGAACGAAGCATAAAAGTTCCTTTATAACAACAACAACAAAAAATGCATTGTTCTTAACTTTTATTGAAGTAAAGCTGACAAGTCAAATAGATGTGTATTGTTATGGACTATATCTCCAGTGTTCTTCCAGGTGTGTGTGGCCCAGCGATTTAGGGCATCACTGACTTAGGACTTGGGTCCTGGCATTTATTAAAGCATAGAGTAAAAGCATGTGTGTGGTCCAGCTGGCACGCTTTTCAGATGAGAAAACCGTAGCTCAAAGACCTCCAGTAACTCATAGGCGAGAACACCGTTTTCCTTACTCTTAGTTCTTGAACAAAAAGTAACAGCAGTACTGACTTAACAGAGTTCAAGATGGGGCCAGTGGAGGGGGCAGCAGAGAAAGAGCAGTGGATCAAAGATCAAAGAACCTTGCAACCAACTGCTGTGAATCACTGTATAGGGGGCAGCATCACACCGCTCTGAGCCACGGACTAGCTGGAATCTGGGGGTGGGGAGTCAGCCTCCCCGTTGCATGCCTCAGACTTCCACTCTGAAATTCAAGGAGTGGGAAGTGGATTTGCTTCCCAGAGAGGCGACACCATAGGGGATATGAAAACTGGCAAAGCCAAATCCACCTCGCATGGATCAAAAGCAGTCAGAGGCATTACACTCAACACACCCCAATACTGCGTCTCCTTCACACAGCTGCTTTTTCCATTAGTACCTAGACTGCTTTCTGTAATCACCGAGGCAAACAGCCTTGGGCTTCTGTAGAGAAGTCCCAAAGCCAACTGCCTACAGGACTTTAGAGAGTTAACACGGTGAAACCAGACTCTAAGAATTTCTACAAGAGCCTTAATACTGCACTGTTCCATGTATGAAAATTTTTTTTCCCGATCCCACTTCTATCAGTGGGAATTCAGGAAAGTCATCCTCTATTGGAAATAAAAGATCATCAACATCACTAGCAGAAGTGACTTGGCCAGAAAAATCTTGAAACCTATTTAAAAAAAAAAAAAAAAAAAAAAAAAAAACAGAAAATAACATTTAAACAAAGTCTTAAAATTGCTATTTAATACTGTCCTTACAGAGGAGACAAGTATGTGTTTCTTATAACAGATATAACAACAACAATAATAATAACGGTTCCCAAGCAATAGCTTCCCTTTATCCAGGGCCTTTCCTCCTGGGATCTACCACGTGATCTACTTTGGCCAATGAAGTAAGTACACTCATGACATAATGGTAGTCCTGAAAACTGTATTTCTGTATTAGCTCTTGGAATTCTGCCATTCCCAGGAGAACAACAAGCCTACTGCTGGACAAAGACCCTGTCCAGCAAGAGCTGAGTCATCACAATGGGGGTCACCTTGGCTAGCCAGCCCTCCTTTGTTTTCAGAGGAACAAGCGAGTCCAAGGCTTGGTCCAGATCAACAGACCATACACCCAAACCATAAGTTCATAACAAATAATAAGTAGCTACTGCTGTAGACAACTCCTTCAGTTATGTACTGCTTCATGACAAACCACACCGAAACACAGTAGCCCAAAACACTGCAGATCGACTGGAAACTCACTTGGCTTCATTCGCCAGGCGGCTAGACAGCGCTAGCAGGATGCTAAAAGCCTTTACTCACATAGTAGGTAACCTGGTCCTCAGTGCTATAACTAACTCCTTACTTCCCAGATAGCTGATTTGGGCTTTTCTACGGCAAGGTCCTCTTATTTCTTCCATGCATCTAATTTCTAAAAAGGAAAGACTAGAAACTGCTGATATTGTAAGGATTGAACTTGAAAGTTCTATGTTATTTGGGTAGTTTATCTACCTTGTAGGCTGCAGCCAGGGAAACAAACACATAAGAACCAGGGGAAAGGGATTGTAGCCATTGACATGGGACAGTAAGGCCTTTGCCTTCTAAACGGTAGAATTGCCTTCCTGTCATGGAAATGTAATGTATAAACAGACAAAGGGGCTTACATGTTTTGTTTAGCTTGATTTTTCTAATTGCTGAGGGCTAATTTACCCTGAAAACCCTGTGCTCTCTAATTCCAAGTTCACTCCTAAAGAGATTCTTGAAATCTCACGTCTACTTTCCTTTTTTTTTTGTTTAATCTTCCTTTATACTTTTCCATTTCTTCTGATCACTCCCTCTTCCTCCCTCAACCCCCATCTTCTTCTCCTTTCTCCTTCCTGCCGCCTTCCTCCCTTCCTCTTGCCTTTTCCCTTTCTTTTTTTAAAGTTTCTATCTTGATTTTTACAACTGAAAAAAAAAAAAGATTTTATATAATGTATTCTGATGAAGATTTTCCCCTTCCTCCCAGATCCTCCCCTACCTCCATACCCATCCAACCCCACCCTCTTTAAAAGGCAAACAAGAAAGGAAGAGGAGGAGGAAACACACCCCAGAAACTAAAATACATAAGCAAGAGACCAATAAGACAAAAAGTGCCCATACAAAGCAAACAAACAAACAACAAAGTCTACAAAAAATATCATTGAGTTGGTTTTGTGTTGGCCAACTAATACTGGGCATGGAGTCTAATCTAAAGTGTAGTTAATATACTCAGTGAGAATTCACTGGATAAAACTATTTTTTTCCCTTAGCAAGTTAGAAAGTTGGTCTCAATTACAGATAGCTTCTTGGTTAAGGGTGGAAGCCTGGGTCCACGGCCCCCTCTCAGTTCTGGAATCCCATCTTACTTGAACCTATGAAGACCCTGTGCCTTTTCCCATCTTTCATCTTAGCCATCCATATCTTTACTCTTATCATGTTTCAAAAGAACATTGAACTAGGAATCCTAAGGCTTGTGTTACCAGTAGCTTGATTGAAAAATGTCTCCCGCCAGGCAGTGGTAGCACATGCCTTTAATCCCAGCACTTGGGAGGCAGAGGCAGGCGGATTTCTGAGTTTGAGGCCAGCCTGGTCTACAGAGTGAGTTCCAGGACAGCCAGGGCTACACAGAGAAACCCTGTCTCGAAAAACCAAAAAAAAAAAAAAAAAGAAAGAAAGAAAGGAAGGAAGGAAGGAAGGAAGGAAGGAAGGAAGAAAGAGAAAAAAAAGAAAGAAAAAAGAAAAGAAAAGAAAAATGTCTCCAATAGGCTTATGTACTTAAACACATGGTTCCCATTGGTCCCACTATTTGGGGAGGTTATGTAACTTTTAGGAGATAAACCGTTGCTGGAGGAAGTATGTCACTGGGGGTGGCTTTGAGGGTTTATAACCTCACCTTACTTCTTGCTCTTTTTGCTTCCTGCATAGAAATGTGGTTACCCAACTTCCTGCTCCTGTTACCATGCCTTCCCCACTATGAGTTCTCCAGCCCTCTGGAAATCCAAGCTAATAGAAAGCCTCATCCTTACATTGCTTTTGGTCCTGGTATTTTAATCACAGCAACAGAAAAACTAACCAACACAATTTGCTGTCTCATTATGTCTCAGACCCTACAGTGGTGAAGTGTCTGAGTTAGGGTTTTAAACTTCTTGAAGACACACCATGACCAAAGCAACTCTTATAAGGACAACATTTAATTGGGGCTGGCTTACAGGTTCAGAGGCTCAATTCATTATCGTCAAGGTGGGAGCATGGCAACATCCAGGCAGGCATGGTACAGCAGGAGCTGAGAGTTCTACATCTTCATCTGAAGGCATCTAGGAGAAGACTGGCTTCCAGGTAGCTAGGATAAGGGTCTTAAAGCCCAGGCCCATAGTGACACACCTACTCCAACAAGGCCACACCTACTGATAGTGCTACTCCCTGGACTAAGCATATACAAACCATCACATGAAGTCTGCACTCTCTTTTGTTTATAGATTCCTGGTCTACCTCACGCTGCCTAGCAGAGACATGCTCTGAAATGTCCCTCATATTTTTCACATTCTAGGATCCTTAAATGTCTTCTGCTGTATATACAGCAGCAAGGTTTGAAGGGGGGTTGAATAGTAAGGACTCTCTAAAACCCTGTATGATTCCCAATACCGAAAAACGTCTTCATAGTTTCCCCTTATAATTAGAAAGCACGAGGCTTTTCCAGATCTAAGCCCTGGCCAGTTTAATTCATTGTTCGTTGCCCAAGGTTAGCATTACCCTAGCTCTCTTTAAAAATGCTGATGTCTGCATTCTCCAGTCAAAATCACTATGAAAACTAGAGGCCCAATGTTAACAGACATACAATTCTAACCCTAAAACATCCTCCCTCCAAAATTTAGGAGACATGAGAAGAGTTTTTCTAACAAATTTATACCAGAATTAAAGCATATGCGCCAAGATTATAATTGCACAAAAAGTTGTACATAAAAAAAAAAAAATCCTTGAAAGAAAAACCACTAATGGATAGGCAGTGGTGGTGCATGTCTTTAATCCCAGACTTGGAGGCAGAGGCAGGTGGTCTATGAGTTCAAGGCCAGCCTGGTCTACAGAATCCCAGATCAGCCAGGGCTACAAACAGAAACCCTGTCTTGAAAAAACAATATCCATGCCCCTCCCCAACCTAAGAATTGAACTATTCATGTTGAATGGGGGTATTCCAAGGCTGTTTTTAAAAGATTGATGTTGTGTTGATTTTTACATTTTGAAAAAATATATACTGTAAGCGTCCCTAGTTTTCACCCACCTATACAATCTGTTTCCTGTCAGATTCACTTCTCTTTTCTTCAATCTCGTTTTCTTGTTAGGAACAGGCTTACATAAACATCCTTTCTAGGTGAATTTTCACTTTGCCCACAAGTTGCAAAAACAACATAAACCCAACGAAAATTTGTTTGAAGAATGGAAAAGAGTAAAAGATCTCAGAGTGGAGGAGAAAAAGAAGGAAAAAGGAATTCCCAGGATGATCAAGAGAACCGCACTGAGTTCTAGAAAGCATTCTAAAGACACAGAACTTTTTTGTTTGTTTTGTTATCTAGCTGAATTGGAATTTTGTTTATTTTTAATAATTTATTTATTGAAATGTAAGTGAATAAAATAATTAATAAAAAAAAGAAAGTACATATGCCATCATACTCCCTTATAAATACCTACCTGCTGACACAGATGTGTGGGTATAGATATGAAAGAGACTATGAAGAAAAGAGAAACTACAATTAATAATTTTTTTTTCTTTTGGTTTCTCTGTATAGCCTGGGCTGTCCTGGAACTCACTCTGTAGACCAGGCTGGCCTCGAACTCAGAAATCCTCCTGCCTCTGCCTCCCAAGTGCTGGGATTAAAGGTGTGTACCACTACTGCCTGGCACAATTAATACATTTAATTGCATTTAAAAATGTATTTTGCTAGTAACTGGCAAGATGCCATGAAGCTGTAATTCTCTTTTTATTACAAGTGTCTAGCTTGCTATATCATGTAGTAAGTAGTTCAGGACTCAGAGGAGCATGAATTTAATCATGCTTAAATATGATTATTGTATCAATGTTAACAGCAACAAAGTTTTTGTGCATAATAGTATGTTGAAGTGAAATGTTACTTTATTTTTATGACACATGGGCCAGAGGCAATTAAAACTTTGAAAGTCAAAAAAAATAATTTATTTAATTTTACTTTTTGTGTGTTGGTAGTTTTGCCTTCATTCATGTCTGTGTGAGGGTGTCAGATTTCCTTAGAACTGGAAGTACAGACAGTTGTGAGCTGCCGTGTAGGTGTTCAGAATTGAACACTGGTCCTCTGGAAGAGCAGCCAGTGCTGTTAACCACTAAGGTATCCCCCCAGCCCTGCTGAATTGAAGTAGTATAAAATCTGCAAGTTGGGATCTTGTTTACTTATTTGTTTAAGACAGGGTCTTTCTACAGAGCCATGGCTATCCTGAAACTCATTACATAGACCAGGCTGCCCCTGAACTCACAGAGATACACTTGCCTCTCTCACCCTTGTGCCCATGCCACTATGCCCAACACGTGGCAGGATATTGGTAAGGGGTAAACAAACCCTCTTTAGGTTGGACACACTGGCATAAAACTTGAGGTGGGGGTGGGGGAAAATAAAAAAAATTCGAGGTAAGAAGGAGGAGTTAGAACTTCGTCCCAAGTCTGCTGTGTTCTCAGAGCCTGTGAAGAGCAGTGTCTTAAAACACTTGTCTGGTGACCACAAAAATCATCTGGGGAATTAGCAGTCAAATCTTGAGAGGACATTTTGTTCCTAGAGCAGGAACAGTTCTTCAGAATGTGCCCCAAGTTGTCCCAATAGAGCATGGGTTTCCCATGCCAAGGTGTGTTGATTGAAGTGTGAATTGGTTTTTCTATTTCACTAAAACATCAAGAAGTTTCTCATTAATGGTGAACACATTTGGCATCGACTGGTTAAAAATGAAAGGGTTAACAGGTCTAGGAAAATAACAGGAACTTGTCCCTCTATATCAGTAGAGTTGATTCTTGGGTCTCTTACAGATGCTGAAGTCCCTTATATAAAATGGCAGAGTATTTACAAGTGATCTATACAGTAGTCACATATACATTTTTGTGGTGCTGAGAATAAACAGGCTCCACATATTTAATCTCTAAATTACTTGTAGTAGTTAATAATATGTAAATGCTCTCTAAGCAATTACAGGACATTGTTTAGGAAATAATACCAAGACAAATCTCTGTGTATGTTCAAACTAGATCCAGCTCTTGTTTCCCCAAGACTTTTGATTCATCATTGAATAGAATCCACAGAAACACAGCCGTAATATAATGGAATCTTCATGAGGCAGGAACATAAGGAAAGGTCCTGATGCTGATGGAGACATTTAATCTTCTGCCATTTCCACAAGTGCCAAGCACTTATGAATCAGTGAGTGTCTTAGTTAGAGTTTCTATTCTTGTGAAGAGATGTCATGACCATGGCAACTCCTTTAAGGAAACATTTCATTGGAGCTGGTTTATAGTTCAGAGCCTCATGGCAGGAAGCATGGCAGCATGCAGGCAAACATGGTTCTGGAGAAGTAGTTGAGAGTTGTACATCTGGATCCCAAGGCAACAGGAAGAGAGTGAGACACTGGCCCTGGCTTGGGCATCCTAGACCTCAAAGCCCACCCAACCCTCCCCCCCCCCCAGTGACACAATTCCTTCAACAAAGCCACATGTACTCCATCAAGCTCACACCTCCTAATAGTGCTATTTCTTATGAGCCTATAGGGGCCACTTTCATTCAGACCACCACAGTGAGCAAGTCTGAGTCTTCTCCTAGATGGAGTGGCAGCTTCTAGGACCGATGCTCGGGTTTCCTGGGCTTCATTTTTCTGAAGGGAGGTGGTATGAAACACAGGATGCTGATAGCATCATTGGAAGTGATTGTGAGCATCAGTCTCACACACACACACAGACACACACACACACACACATTTCAGTAATGGCTATTCTTCATATGCATGTGTTTTGTTATTTTCAGATTGAGTTCAGTTCTCTTTCTTACTCCATCTCTCGGTCTTTGTCTCTGTCTCTGTCTCTGTCTCTGTCTCTGTCTCTGTCTCTCTCTCTCTCTCTCTCTCTCTCTCTCTCTCTCTGTCTCTCTCGTGTGTGTGTGTGTGTGTGTGTGTGTGTGTGTGTGTGTGTGTGTGTCTGTCTGTCTGTCTGTCTGTCTGTCTTGCCTGTCTGTCTATGTGCCTGCCTGACTCTCTCTGCAGTGTGTGTGTTATATGTGTGTGGGTCTGGGTGTTTTTGTATCTATGGGTGGTGTGTGAATGTGTATGTATGGATATAGGAATGTGCGTCCGTGTGTGTGTGTGTGCGTGTGCGTGTGCGTGTGCGTGTGCGTGTGTGTGTGTGTGTGTGTATGTGTGTTTTGCATGTGAGGTGGGTATGGGAGTTTGTGAATGTGTTTGTGTGGTTTGAATCACACTGTTGTTTTAAAGTGTTTGTACACATACACAAGACCATAAAGACCAAATTGCCTGTATATCAGTTCAGAAAATGAACTTTCAACCAAGCCTGAAAAAGTGTCTCCCGAGGACTCTGTGTAGGCCAGTGGCAGAGGGCTCGTCCAGTTGCTATGAAACCTGGATGCTACAGAGAGAGTAAAGGAAAACAGGAATCTCTTAGGGGGTTCTTGTCCCCAGGACTCCATTGTTTCCTTTCAAGATAAAATGGAATCTGTGTAACCAACTTTGGGGCAATTCCTTCAACTAAAAGGTACAGCTTTTGGGCAAGGGAGTCCAAGAGACTCAAGACATGGCTCTAGAGAGCAGCAAACTGCACCTCAGGCCAGGCTGTGTCCTCTGGAATGGAATAGAAACTGAATGGTGGCAGTGTGTGTGTGTGTGTGTGTGTGTGTGTGTGTGTGTGTGTGTGTGTGTGTGTGTGCTGTGTGTATGTGTGTGCTGTGTGTATGTGTGTGCTGTGTGTGTGTGTGTGTGTGTGTGTATAAAGGAGTTTCCAACTTAATTTTAGTGTAATTAGCATGAGAAAGAAGCCCTAGGTCACAAGTTCTTGTGGCATTTCCTCTAGCACATTCAGAAGAGATAAGACAGTGTACTTAATATACAAGACTTCATTTATTGCTTTAAGAATAAAAGATATATTTTGAACTTATACATGTATTATAATCTCAAAAAATACACAAAGTCTAGGTAATTCCTAGAGAGAAAAATGCCAAAATGATAGACATTATTGTCTTTGTGTTAATATTAGACTTAGACTGGAGGCCCCAGAGAGTTTAGAGGTCAGGTGGGGTGGAGGGTTGGGGCTTGGGGACAGCCTCGTGGAGACAGGGGGATGGGTTGGAGGTATGGAATGTGGAACACTTGTAGGGTGGCTGGGGGAGCATAAAATCTGGAGTGTAAATAAATAAATAAATACATAAAAATATTAGAGTAGCTAAAATTATTTTCTTCTAATATTCTAATTCAGAGGGAAACATTAAAAATGGAAGAACATGACAAAAATTATGTGGATTTTTTTAACTTAGAAATGTTTGGGAAAGAAAAAGAAATAAAAGCTTATCTTTTTTTCCACCCAGATATAACTGTACCTAACGTCAGCTAAATATTTTCTATACTTGTTTAAAACATTTAGTGCTACTTTTAGGGCTAAAATAGCATATACAGTTTAAAGACGGGCATAGACATGTCTCCAAAAATATCTCACCAATGGTCAATACACACATGAGAGGGTTCTAAAGGTGACTTGCCACTAAGGAACACAAGTCAGAGCCACAGTGTGCTCTACTTCCACCACCTACTGTAACCAGACTACAACACAGAACAGCTGGCAACACTGCCCATGTGCAGGCAGGGAAATCCAAAAAGGCAGGTGAGAATACAAAAAGGTGAAACTATTTTGGAAAATGATCTGACTACTTACTCCTCCAAAGGCTAAATGTAAGGCTTTTGCCACCAGGCTTGATGAGACCAGTTTGATCTACAAAACCCAGATTCGAGAACAGATTCCTAAAACTGGTCCTCTGACTTCACCACATGCTGAGGCAAGCATGTGTTCACACACATGCATATACACAATAAATAAAGAGAAATTAAAAGTTTTAAAGTTAATTATAAACCAAGCAATTCCACCCCTAGGTATATACCCAAGAGAGGTGAAGGCAAAGCCACATGAAAATTTGTACCCAAATGTTCCTCACACTGTGGAATGCAAACAAATCACCCTGTTAGGGCCACACAGTAGAGTGCTAATTGTGGATGATAGACATGAAGCAAGGATACATGTTACAACATGGGAGAATCCTGAAAACATTATGTTGACTGACTCAAGCCAGACACAGTGTTTATTTGATTCCATTTTTAATAGACTATTGAGAATGAACAAATCTAGAGAGGCAGAAGTCAGCTGAGAGAAACAGGAAGGGGAGCCAGCTTGGGACACTGAGGGAGAGTTGCAGAAGGGCAAGACACTGTGCTATATAGTCCATGGCAACAATATACACACAGCACTGGATTTTCTGGAAACATTGTGTTTTTAATGGATGAATCAGATGGTATGTAACATATCTATCAATAAAGACATTTTAAACGTAAAAAAAAAACCCTCAAAAATGACATAGAAGAGTCTAAAATTAAAAATAAAGTTTTTAATTTTAGTTTTAATTTACCTTCTGATCTGAAGTTTAAGAAAAGACATTTTTAAAAAAAAAACAGTTTGGGGTTTTATTTTCTCTTTTTGTTGTTTCCAATTTTAACATTAAGTTATATAATCATGTTTTCTAAATGGAGCTATTGTTTCAAAAAGGCATCTTTGACATTGTGTTCTGAAAGAAGAAAAACAAAGCTAGCAGCTTTACTGTTCCCCCTTCTTCTATTCCCTTCTGGACTTCCAAACTTTTTGGTTTTTTTTTTTTTTTTTTTTTTTTTTTTTTTTGGTAAGATTTTCACTTTTATCATTTTAAGTGATATACTCAAGTCCTCATTTTTTATTTCATCAATTTTTGACACCACCAGTGACTAAGAAGAAGACTTTATGCATTTCTCAGCCAGAAACTACAAGGAAGAGAGAAGCCCACCAGAGTCCTCTCTGCAGAAGACTGCTACATGCCCTGCTAATTACAATGCTAAGAACCTAATTAAATGTTTCTCAAAGATGCTTCAGAAATTGGCTCGGTGATATTATAATTATCTGAGAATTGATTGTAGTGGCAGAGAGTGCTGACTACAGTACCTGGGTGCCAAGAATAAACAGAACAAATTCTCCCCTCTGCCTATACCTCCATGGTATTTACTCAATAGGTGTTATTTAGTACATTCTGGAGAGACCAATTCTGCTGATGGGAAGTGTCATATGACTGCAAAGTTGAACAGGCAGCCACTGGGGCTTCCTCTCCACCTGGAAAGTTAGCAGCTTGTGAACTCTGAGTTTGTAGGAAGGGTGCTATATCTTTCTAGTGTCTGCTACATCATGATAATATTGTTTCTTGAATCTGTTTGCCAGAGTGATGATCTTGGACCAGGTGGTAAACAGAGATTGCTAGCGTCCAGTTTGGGACTCCTATGGGACACAGGAAATTGAAGAGAATAAGAAGGGGCAGTGGCATTAAAACATGCCATGGTGGACATGCCTCTGTGGTTAAGAGTACTGGCTGCTCTTCCAGATAACCCAGTCTCAATTCCCAGCACCCACAACTACCTGCAACCCCAGTCTGCAGAGAACTACTGCCCTCTTCTGGTCTCCAGAGGCACTACACTCACATATAGCCCAGACATGCATGCATGGAAAATACCTATATATAAGGAATTTTTAAAATAGGAAAATAAAAGCATGCCTAGATAGAATATTGGCACAATAGATGTTACCTGAAACAGATGCTTACTCACACCATCAATAAAGGAAAATTGAAGTGAAGGGGCTCTGCAGCTCTTCTGCCTGCTTCTTAAGAATGGGGGAGGGGCACTGGCTTCCCTGCACTGTGTTCCATGCTCTTACCTAGGTGGTTTGCCTCAGTGATTTCATTCAATCCCAAACTTGGAATGCAACCGTGTTAGCCACATTCCCAGTGAGGCAACTGAGGCAGAAAGGCAATGTTCCCAAAGCCAGTAGAGCTGAGATTCTCATTGGCTCCAAATACCTTAAATTAGCAAAAGCAAAACAATAATTCAAAGTTGAATATTGGGGCTGGGGATGTGGTTCAGGTTGGTAGAGTGCTTGCCTCCTGCATGCAGTCCTGGGTTAAATCCCCAGCACCTCAGACACCAGACAAGGCGGCGCATGTCTGTAATCCTAGCACTTGGGACATGGAGGCCTGAGGACCAAGAATTCAAGGTCATTCTCAGCTACATAGAGAGTATGAGACTAGTTGTGTAATATATGACCCCATATCTACACAGAAATTTAATATGCTCTGGAGAATTAGATGCATTAGATAAATGTTTACCCTAGAGAATGACTAGGAGTGTGGAATTATCAAAATCTGTATTCAACTTGCCCCATCTCAGGCTATGTGCTAAAACTAAAAGCAATTACCAATAAATAAATTAATTAATTAAAAATTAAAATGGTAAAAGTGTTCATTATATGATATGTTTAGTACTTAAGGGAGATCTGCTCATGATTATGCTATAAACCTAAATTAGAATGGAGTCTTTTGGATGATTTTTTTTTTTTATGTGCAGGAAAAAATACGTAAGATATCATTTACACAAAAGTGGACCAGAGCAGATCCTGTGTAAACAGTGAACGATTCACAATGCATTGCAGTGTTGGCAAATTACTCACAGTGCACTGCAGTACTGGCATGTACTGGCATTTGTGTTATTCACAAGTCTATAGGACTTCTGTTATTGCTTCCTGGCTTGCATAGTAAAATATTGAGTTCGAGTCCTAGAAAGGAATCCTGCAACCTCTGCCCTGGCGTCTGTCTGAGGGCCTGAAGAGAAGTGTAAAGGAAAGAGGAAGGACACACTGTGAAAACCCCAAAAGTCTCTCTGAAGACCTTTCCCTGGAAAGAGAGCACGTGCCATGATATCTAACGGCCCCTTGAGATGAAGGCTTGGTGGCTGAACTCTTGGCTCTGCTACTCAGTTGAATTGCTTAGGGCACATGCATAAAGACTCTTCCAGATTTTCATGGAGAACCCAGGATGACATGGAGGACAGAGTCATCTCCTTTTTACAACCCACAAGCACAAGCCCTTTGTATTCCTCCTCATCTCATCAGCATAGACCTTGTGGCCTCCACTCTCAGCTCCTCCCATCTGAATACTTCTGCTAGTCCCATACCCTCAACATGTTCCGAGACACCTACCCCTCCCCCCACACCCTTAACTTCTCCTCCATTCAGTGAGTCTTCACGGTATGACAATATTGCCACCTCTTGGATTTCCAACAGGGTTCGGAGACTGCTCGCCTGTTCTGCTGACCATTCACAGGCTCGTGTCTTCCTCTCCAGGTGGCAAGCTCTTAATTTTGTGTAAATAGTCTGTATCTCTTCAGTGCTTCACAAAAGGCATCAGAACACAGCACAGAGTGTCAACTCCACAATATGAAGTTGACACCCATGCCTTCTAAGAGATAGTGTTAACCTCTTTTACCCGTGGTTCCATTAATTACAGTATTAGGTTTCTGAGCACAGTCCAGCAGATAGACAGATTTAGAGTAAATATGCCCTCACTCATCTTTCTTGGAATGTTAAGCAAATTTAGTTTCTCAATTTCTGAGTCCTTTTCCTCACTCACTAACTAGAGCTGAGTCATACCCTCTCAGGAGAACATAAGGATGGAAGGGACTCATCCCTCATCTCCCAGTTATGATCTTGTCAGGATCCCTTTCCCAGCAGCCATCCTTACATCCATGTCTTGATGTTCTGAGTCTCCGCTCTGTGCTTCCAAACACTCTAAGTGGAAAACTTCCGTGAAGATGCTGTTCTACCTTGGATACTAGGCTAGCACAGACAGCACCTACAGTGTGGCTAATGTGACCGAAGAAATGCATTTTTAATGTTATTTGATACTAATGTCAATAGCAGCTAATGACCATCTAAATTGACCCCATTGTTAATACATGCTCGTCATGTGTCTTCTACTAGATGGGGCTCTAAGATGAAACTTCCGAACGGTGATGAATGCTATGACGGCCCCAGCACCTGGCACACAGCCTAGTTTACAGGGCGTACTCAGCATGGCAGCTTTCAGCCTCTTCAGCAGCATCTTGTTCAATCTTGTATCCTGTAGTTTAGCCCGGCATGCACTGTAGGTGCTCCGGAGTTTGTTGCTAATTGAGCTACTTTTTTTTTTTTTTTTGCTTAGAAATCAACCAATCATCTGCTTCCAGATAGTATCAGTTGCCTAAGTGTATTTCTAGCTCCCAAGACAAAGCCTGATACTTGGTCAGTAGCTATTGTTAAAAAGATGAACTAGGTAGCCAAAACCATAGGATATAAGGAAAACCAAAGACCAGGAGCTAGCCACCGATGGCTGAGCAGCGGGTTTCTTTGAGTTGTGCTGTTGTTTTCTTTAGCTTTCTATATAAAAATGACTTTGTACATAAATACTTTTGTTTACAAGAATAATGTGGGTTTCTTTTCTTTTTTTTTTTTTTCCATTTCAGAAGAGTACAACTTTGCCAAAAGATGCACACTGACACGAAGCATCAGTTGGCCAATTTCAGAAGGCAGGGATGCTGCTGACTGCAGTCTTAGGATCCCTGTGCACACTGCCCTTCCAGCAGAAGCTCCCTGACACTCCTCAGGAGAACTCTCAGCAGTTTTGTCCACCTGTGCAGCTAACAGGAACACAGGCCTACCTAGTGAAAGTCTCACCCCCCGGGGGAAGGAACACGGGGGAGGTCTGACCCTTTTCATTCCATTCTATTCACGGTGTGGTAGGTCTGACCCTTTTCATTCCATTCTATCCACGGTGTGGTCATGTGCCCTGTGCCCAGCTAAGGCCTCTTATCTCCAGCTACCTCAGTCAGTTCTGTTCAGCTGTGGCCTTAGACACTAGGGAGGTCAGGCAAGGTCAGGACTGCAGTAACAATGACTCACTCCCAGGGCTGAGCTCTCCACTGGGCAGACTGGAGCCTGAGGACCACTGTGATTTTCCAGGCTCAACTCCCATGACCTGCATGCCGCTCACTCCCTGAAATATTGGGTTGGAAAGAAAACCAGAAATAGCCACCAAAGGGTGTTTAACATTTAGGGAAAAAAAAAAAAAGAAACTTCTGCTGCTGGGGGTTCTGGTTTCTTGTTTTTTGTGAGATCTAAGAAACCTCTTAAGGCTTAGGCAAAGGGGAAACAATAATTGTGATAAAAGTTACCATGAAATATTACAGGCATACAAGGCTTAACAATAATACAATAAGTAACTCCAATGCTGGGGAGGCTTGATAAGAGTTTTTTAAAAATATCTCACTTACTTTGGGAAATTCTTAACTGAAAGAATCAAAATAAGAAAACACAGACACAGTGTAGCTCCATCTCCACCTGCTCTTTTGCTCCCCAGTGGCAATCAGTAAAAGGCCATGGTTCACTCTTCTACGTCTTGTTTTCCTTTTAGAATAAAAAAAAAATGTACAAAGCAAAGGATTTTCATTATGACATTTTAATATCAATATTTAATTCAATCATATTTACTCTTGTTATCCTTTCTTAACCCCCTCTTCCTTCCCTCTCCTCGCATCCCTAATAGTATTCTTATGTTCATGTCTTTCCCCAATAAACTCTATATGAAAGAAAACCTCTATAGCTTATCTTTGTGGGTCTGGCTTGTTTTATTTAACATGATGACTTCTGGCGCCATGCATTTTTCTAAAAGCAAGCAAACAAACAAAGAAACAAACAAACCATAATCTCACTCTTACTTCTTCATGCATACTAGGCAGGTGCATAGCAAATTGATTTAATCTTTCTCTGTCTCAGATTAATTAAGTGGCCCACACAATCCAGTTTCTCCAACAAAAAGGAAGGCACCTCAGTATTTCCCTGAATCAACCTTTACTCTGTCAGGCTCAATTTTGACACATGACTTAGTAGGGAAGGATCTAAAAAATTACTACAAGCGAGACTCTATGCCAGTGATTCCTAATGCTGTGACCATTTAATACAGTTATGCACGATGTGGTGACTCCCAGCCATAAAGTTATGTTACTGGTTCTTTATAACCATGGTTTTGCTACTGTTATGAGTCATAATGTAAATATCGGATATGCAGGATGTCTGATATATGACCCCAACTGTGGTTTGACCCGCAAGTTTAGAATTGCTGCTCTATGCAAGAATACTGAAAGAATCGTAGGTAAACAGAGGCTTTACTTTTAGTGAACGGGATGGAGTGGAGTGGGTTTCATTTCTTGTTTATATCCAAGACTCAAATACTAGCCCTCAGCCTAATGCCTCATAAATACCATTTAGCCAAGAAAGAAAAAGTGGCTCAAGAAAGTAGGAATTACCCCATAGTCCTGGCTTGTCTGGGAGAGAGGCAGGGCAGGGAAGAAGCTGAGCCTGCAGGCTGGGGAAGCTGGAGAGCAAGTACCTGTACAACTGAGTAAAACCACCAAACCCAGCAGAGAATGGCCATCTGACAAGGAGGCCCAGATTAACCCCCAGTTGAGTAATTTGGAGAGTGGGTAAGAGACCAAAGACTGGACAAGTAGCTTGTTTTGATGCTCTAGAAGCAACAAAAGTGTCAGTATAGTTAGTATGTCAGATGCTTTAATACTTCATCCTTAGTCTCCATGCCAACCTCCCAGAGAGGTACCAACTTCCTAGAGAAGCATCCTTGAGCCTTCATTAGAGATGCAAACAGCAGGGGCTCCCAGAATCCTAGTGCGGCCTCCTCTGTCTCGCTTCGAATGCCAGCTGCCTTCAGTTAGATCTGCATGCCTCCCAGTTTGTGCCAGATAGCCAGAGACTATCTGCTAAGCTACCTGCCAGAAACAGCACTATTCATCAGTAGGTGGGAGGAAGCCCTCTGTCTACACTCTTCTAAGACCCATTGATTCTCTCAAAGTCTTTGCTTACAGGACTGTTAGCACCACTCCAGTCCATCAGTGCTGTGTTTGAATGTAATCTCTCATGTCTGGGGAGAGTCAGCCTTCCTCACTTACTCATAATCGAGATCCAAAAGCTGTCCTTCAGGTGGATCACCTCTGCCCCTTAAACCAAATAAAGGCAGGAGCAAAGTGCATGGTAGGTGCTGTTGTCTGCTGCTCAGATTTGTAACAGCTTGTCACCAACTGGGGAAGTGGTGAGAAAGGATCTTGCCTCTTTGGATGGCAAGGATGCATCATGGCCTGTGGTGCAGTAGCAAATAAGTAGATGGCCACAGCATTATCATCCAGGCCCCGGTCCAGGTGGATAAACTCAAGTAATATTTTAAGTTATAAAAAGCATTTTTCTAAGCAGGTATCTAATCTTCCTGAAGTTCAATTTTTAAACATTAGTCTTCATCCTCATGCCTTTTTGAAGAACAAATGTAAAGACAAGACCCTAAGATTTCAGGGATGTGAACCCTGCACCTCCTTTAAGAGGTGAACCACTGACTCTGGTGTTAGTATAACACATAGTAATAATGCACTGTGAGCCCACCATTGTCAGGAACCATGGCCCACAGACCAGACACTTCTGCATCACTAGGGACTTCATTAGAAATGCAGATTCTCAGACCCCTCTGCAGGCCAATCAAGTCAGAATCTGCATCTTAACAGGTTCTTAGGTGATGCGTGTGCAAATGAAATTAAAGAGGCACCAGGGTAGAAATTAACTATGGAAAGTCCCAGAAATACACATGACACTTAAAGAATCTAATTTGGGCATCAAGAAGGAGCCTAGGTTTATAGAAAGGACTGAGAGGAAAAAAAAAAAACCCTACAGTGGAAATAAAGTTCACATAGAGGAGGATGTCACACATGTCCACTGACAGACAATGATGACTGAATGAGGAGAGGACATTTCTTGCCATGGTGTGGGCAGGTTAAGCAACTATCAATATATTTCTGGAAGCAGACTTCTTCTCTCATCCTGACAAGTATTTTCTGGTGTGATCAGAGGCATGCACCGTCATGCCTGGACATTATAAACATCTTCAATACATCCAAGGGCTTCCATGTGGTTCTAAAACTCCGAGAGGAGATTCATTTTTAGAAATAAACTGCTCCTGTAAACGGGACACATAAAGAAATGGCTTAGGAAGAAAATGGCACCAGAAATTCAGTTTCTCCAAAAGCATAGGTTGGGATATCCATTTATACTTTCCTTTTGAACCACAGGCCCGCTCCACCATCTGCCTTTGCAATGTCTCTGAGACATGATACACGTGTTACAAAAAGCTTGAAAGTGTTCCCTGTCCATCCCCAGACACTGTCAGCATGCTGAATTCCATAAATGACATCACCATCCACCGGGTTACCGGGGAGAGTGCTGGGAATCTCTTTCCAGTCCTTTTTTCTCCTGTGTCTATTGTCTCTCCACATAGACTTGAAAAAAGAGCCATGTCGGCTCAGCTAGGAAGAGTCTCTAGGCTCTAATCTCCTCTGTGCTCCAGTGTCACCTCTTGATCCACCTCTTCTGTTCTTGTCTTAGCTTCCGTTCACCTTTGAAAAGCAACGGTAAGCCACATTACTCTCTCACCTATGTCTTACCCACTGAACTCACATCTTGCCAACTGCTTTCTCTCACTTTCTCAGACCATCCCATTCTTCATATTTATGCCACAGTTTGAAATCACCTAAGGGAGACTCCTCCGCCTTCCTCATCCTAACTAAATCAGGTGCCCTGATTCCCTTTGCCACCTGTTCTCATCACCGAATGTTTATTACCAATCTTAAAGCTATTTGTGCATTTTAGCACATGTGGGTGCATGGGCATCCACAGTGGGCTCCAGGGATCATCGGGAGTGGCACCAAGCACCTTTACCAGCTGTGTGCCATCTCTCCAACTCCCAAACCCACTTCGGTTTATCCTTTTCTGTTTCTGAGTTATCCTTGCATTGATGTGCGCTCCATTGACGTGATGGGGTTATTTTCCCTAAATGTTGCTGCTTGCCCAGCAGCTTCATGGTGCTGACTAAGGTTCAATATGTAATGAGCATATGAACGTCAAAATTACACACACAGGTTTACTGTGCATGTTCCAACATTGGGTTGGGATTTTTCTAAAGCCTTTAAAGGATGGCAAGATGCATTTCCATGAAAGTAGTTTTGATTCTGCTTCCTATTCAGCCTTCACCAGTGTGATCTAATTCTATAGGAATCCTATAGAATTCTATAGGATCGTGATTTCCTTGTGAGCTAATATTATCCACTGTTTTTTTTTTTTCATGTATGGTGGACTAGATGATAGTTCAGATAAATCATATCAGGAAATCTCTTCTAAATCCATAATCTAGCCAAAAGGTGAACCAAAGAACAGCATGGCTCTTTCTCCATCCCTTGGGTAATTGCCCAGTTGAAGATTTAGTCTGTATAGGCATTTTAGTTCTTGATTTAACAAGCAATTGGTATTTGTTAGAACCCTGAATTACCCACATCTGCTTCTTGAAATGGAAAACTCAAGTATTAAGCTAGAAAAATCATAGATTTGTTTTGCCTCTGGGATTCAAACCATTTATGCAAATTAGCCCAAACAGATATGAGCTGGACTCTACAGAGCAGGCCACAGACAAATCATTATTTTCATAAAATGTGAAGTCTGGAGCCACTGCTCTGGTGAAGTGCGCGATCAGGTGGCTGCTGCCCATGCCATCACCAAGCAACAAGTGGCCTTGCATCTCCTTTCATTCGCTGTGCTGTGGTTTTCTTCTTATTCCTTTGTCTTTCCCAACATCCTTCTCTGGGCCCCCTCTCTCTTGCTACTATGCTCTCAGCCACCTCTCCAGTCTGCACTGGCCTGACCACACACTTCTGAGGCTTTAGTCCCCACTCAGATGCAGATGGGATTCAATTCTTCATTCTCTGCCTAAGAATATCACTCCAGGGCTGGAGATCTGTGCTCCCCAAAGCCTCGAAACAGGGTGTTCTGAGCAACTATAACTCAACGTTTACTAACAACGCTTGACCTTCAAACAAAACAGCCCTGCTCTTTCTCCTAAGTCCTAAGTCCTCACACAGTTGTTCAAGCCCAGAACCTGGGGAATCCTCCTTTACTTATGTATATTTTTTACCCCAACTCGCTGCCACACCCAAATGCTCTCAATAGTTCCTAACCTTTCTTTACCATTTCTGTCCTCTTGTGGGGTTAGACCCTAACAGGATAAAAACAAAAGCATGTCTTTTTGAACGACATTCTGGGCACTAGGTCCAAAAAATTTCATTTTGCTCTGCCCAGTTAATCTCATTGGTTATTACAAGTCTCATTTTCTAAGGGGACGCTTGCCCAACCTATGTGGAAAATCCAGGAATACGAGAGACCATTTGCAAGCACCAGGATCTATAGCTGGAATACTGCAATTCTCCTCCACTGTTCTTACACTGTTCTTTCTTTTCTTGAAACTTTCCATGTAGCTATACCAAGGCTTCTCCCATAATGCTGATTGTATTATACTTATTCGGAACCATTAAAGATGACTCACTTCCTATTAGGCATAATCTGAATTTATTGGCATGATCTGAATTACCGTCAGGGTTTTTGCCCAAGCTGAGTCCTTCAAGCCTCACGTTTGGGCCTTTGCCATCTTCCAAATACAGAGACTGATCTTCATGTCTGTAATGTACTCCCCAGCACCCTGCCTCAGCACCCTGCCCCAGCACCCTGCCCCGGCACCCTGCCCCAGCACCCCACAGCCCAGCCCTCTTATTATGCTGGTAGACAATCCATTCTCCTATCTCAAGTATCATTTCTTCCTTATTTTCCTTTTCTTGAAAGTGGTGTTCTTTCCTGTGGCTCCTCGTATGTCCTGAATTACACTAATATAATTTGGCTCATTGTAATAGAATTACTTACCAGCCATGTTTAACCTGGAATGTCATTCTAGAGGGCAGGGAGAATGAACGCTGTAATATATCTCAGACACCTTTGGAACACAGACCGATATCTGACCCATAGTAGGTGTTCATAAAAGTATCTCCTGTTCAAAAGATAAGAAATCTGAACCTCAGAGTGTGGGAACCGGTAGCCTGGGCAGAGTGGAATTTGCCCATCAAATTTTGTATGTGTGATTAAGTAAGTCGTCAAGTCTAATCATCTAATACATGATGCTTTTCTATAAAATTTACTGGTAAACATTCTGTTGAGAATCAGCCCTGTGACAAGAAACAGGCAACACAAAAGAGTGAGACACAGGGGCCACTTCTGATGTGAGAAGACTCACTCGGCCTCAGCCTGGGGCACTCAAACAGAACCCATGCAGACAGCAGGGCGATCCTGTGGATTGGGATAGCACTGAGAAGAGGTCCTAACCAAGCATGGTGGGATCAGAGAGGGCACTTCGTGGGGTCGCTGATGTTAATCATCTAGTGAAAGGGGACAAGGAGCTGGTGGTTGCAGAACACCAAGGGCGAGTGGACCTTTTTGAGCTTCAACACCATTTGAGTGTTAAAGAAATAACCAAGAGACGGGAAATGAAGGGCTCTGTATGCCACAGTAGGAACCTTGGGTTTTATATTGAACCATGTGGGGAGCACGGGAGGGTTTTATACCAGAGAGTGACCTAACTGACCTGTCTTTTAATAATTGTTCAGGCAACAAGATACAGGAAGATGAAAACAGTGTTCCTTAGTTGAAGTAAGAGGTTCAAGGATTAAGGAGCAGACTCGGCTCAGTGGGTAAAGTGCTTGTCCCACAAGCATGAGCATCTGGGTTGATTGTTTGTTGTTTGTTTGGTTGGTTGGTTTTTTTTTTTTTTTTTTTTTTTGAGGCAGGGTTTCTCTGTGTAGCCCTGACTGTCTTAGAACTTGCTCTGTAGACCAGGCTAGCCTCGAACTCACTCTGAGAGGGTTTAATCCCCAGAACCCTTGTAAAAACAACTGGGTGTGGTAGCATGTGCCTGTAATCCCAGTGTGGGAAGACAAGTAGGTCCTCAGGGCTCCCCGGCTGTTCAGCCTAGCACACTTGGCAGAGCTCCAGGTCCTAATGAGAAACCCTGTCTGATCCTGTGCGAACCTTTCATAGAGGTGGAGCTGGAGGACTATCTCTGGAGGAGGGTAGAAGGTTTGGGAAGTAGGTTGGTTTGGGTACACTTGAGTTCGCAGGTTAGCGCACTGGAGGAGAATAGAGCACTCTAGAGAAGTGACTCAGATCCCAGGGAGGAGAAGAGGTAAGTCATGAGCAGCTGTCAATATTGAAGGCTAAGTGAAGGAAGAAGAGAGCTAGTTAAAGCTGGGCTTTAACACAGGAGAGGAGCTGCTGGTGCAGTGTCCTCCTTCAGAGAGAAGGAAGTCAAGAGGTCATAGCATCTGCACACAGTTACCGGCACACCAGAGGTGTAAGGAGCTAATGGGAGGGCACTCTTCGGGAGCCATATGCTCACTCTAGACCAACGGTTTCGCCACAGCCAGAAGCCTGCTATAGTTTTAACAACAGCTGAAGAACAGAATTTTATTTTTAAATTTTGGATATAAAGTCAAAGAGATATAAACACAGATAGGAATAGCAATCATTATCCCTCATGGCAAACGGCTCTGGAATATTTGCCCTAATAGGCTAGTATTTATATATTTGATTTAATCTAATCTCAGGCATGTGTCTTTTCAAATTTTCATTTTCTTAAAGGAGCACTGCCATATCCAGTAAAACTCATTAATAATACACAGATCCAAGCGTTTCAATTGTATTGGGGGTTCATTATGTTTCCAGAGAGAGTGGGGGCGAGGGGGGGAAGATAAAGATAGAGAGGGACGAGTGGACCCTTGAAGAACCAAGGCATTTTCTTTTTTTTTTTTTTTCTTTTTCTCCCACAAGACGCGGGAAACGGGAGAGCGGGACTCGAACGCGAGCACCAAGCGAAGGTGCGCCCTCTGCGGGCGGGCACCTTAAGGGCTGAGCCACAGGCAGTTCGCTACCTAGGCGTTTTCTAAAGGTTTAGTTTGCACCCTTCTGCAGCACTTCCTTGTCCTTGTGGATAGGTATGTTTATCTGTGCATTCACCTAATATTCACTCCCTCGGTAGCCAAGCTCCTGGGAAATCCAATTAGCTTGGTCTTGATTGACTGCATGCAAGACTACATTGTGCTGTTTCATCGCCTGCAGAGTATGTCGATATGAAAATGAAGACACAGCCAGAGTTTCCATGAGCAGCTGCCAAATGGGTTCCTTGTGCTATACTGTTCATATAGAACAATATACCATAAGTCAAGAGGTCTCTCCACCAGTGAGGGGCTGTGCAGCAGTCGGCTGTACCAGTCTAGCCCAGTTACACCATTATAGGTAGGGCATTGTTTTCTAGCCCTTGTTGAAGTGAACTGTGATGTATGGTAAAGAACTAGAGTAAAAACACCAGGAAAGAGAAATTCAAGACTTGTTATGTTTTGTCTTACTGCTACTTAGCAAAACATCTCCATCTCCACCACCTTTGCCAATCAATGGCCTTGCCACACTTCAAAATTTATCCTGTAGAAGTGGTCCAAACTGTACTTGGCAGGTACAGAGAGAACTCTAGCGTGAGACAACCATCAGTGATCCTACATAGATGGAGTAACCATGAAGCTAACAGAACTTAAGCTTTCTGGCCTTGCACTGGCCAGAGGCCACAGGCCCTTCACAAGCCCTGGGGTCATAATTCCCTGGTTGTTAGTTGGCATTCTTTATCTTAAAGAGGGCCCTAGGCATTGTAGTAACTTTCTATCCCACCAAATGTGGATCATCCCTCAGCCTCTAGCTAAATGCTGCTTGTAGCATAACCTACTGGCTGACACAAATAGTCCATAACATAGGAGCAGCTCCTTTGGTTCTAGAGAGAGAAGCCACCTCTTAATAGTATCAGGTAGTGGCAGCCTCTCACTGTTACTGGATAGAGACCTGTTGATGCATGCATGTCTACTTTGGAAATCATTTTGTTATAGCAGCTCAGCCTATGCTCCTCTCCTTTAATAGGTCCCCTGGGTCAGGATAACTTCAGAAGTGTGAGATGGAGTGAGGTAGCAGAGTGAGCCCGAGTCCAAGGATGGGAAATAGAGCCAATAGTGTGTGTGTGTGTGTGTGTGTGTGTGTGTGTGTGTGTGTGTAGAATTGATTAAGTCAACTTATATTAAAATAGTGTCCATTGACTCACACTAAAGAAGAGGCTGTGAACCTGGTAGTTGCTTGGTCCTCAAGGCTGGGTGCCTTAGCGGTCCCAGTTTGGTACTGAGACCTCAGAGGATTCCTGAACAGCATCCGGACCTTGGAAGCCAGAAAATGCTAATTTGATATTACGGAGGGAATAAGCAGTCACAGCATCAGGGTAAGTCAGTAGTGAGGGGAAGCCAAGAGAGCAAAAGGCGGATGTTCTTCCTCTGCTGTGCCCACCTTTGTCTATCTGAGCTGTCACCAGAAGGCGCTGCCCACCCTCAGGGTTTGCCTTCCTGTATCAGTTAAGACAAGGGGGACAATTCCTCTGTCACTGAGCCTCTTCTTGAGACTCCCGATTCAGATGATTCTAACTTGTGTCAAGTTGCAATGAAAGGCAACCATCACAGTACTGACAAGTCAGAATCCAGAAAGAGCTGCAAATCCAAATGGTTTGAAATGGAATTATGATAAAGAGAGTATTCAGTTAAGAAAGGGATGGGCACAGGTTGAGAATGGGTGCAAGACAAGGCTCCAGAAGATTGTCTTTTGGTACCCATGGGTTAGCACTGGGGCTTGGGTGTTTGGCTGCATCCTGGAGACAAGTCCATAAGGAGTCTGTGAACTGTGTACATCATTATGCACGGTTCTTCTGTCCTGCACTGTCTCATTTCACATTAGCTGATGGACTCCAGAATGAGTAGCTGAGATGTCATTTGTATGTCATATACAGGATATGTAGGTTTTCTCTAGAGGATGCTCTGTTCTTAATGAGACTGACTATCCTGATCATTTTCTTTCAGATTTGAAGTTAGAAAGAGAGACCAAAGTGAGGCCCAGCAGTTGCCAGTAGAGATGTATCCATCCCCTTTTTATCAAGGTAACTGAATATTTAACACAACCACTCAAAGGAGGAAAGATGAAATTTAGCTCACAGGTTCAAGGATTTCAATCCATAGGTCTCGGCTCTGTTGTGCCCATGTTGGGTAGATCATCAATATTGTAGAATTGAATGGAAGAGGATGCTGTTTTCTTATGGTGTCCAGAAAGCATGGAAAGGGGGACGGAATAGGGTTAGGTATAACCTGCAAAAACACCCCCACCTCCACACATACAAGACGCTTTTTGCAGTTAGGTCACATGTCCAAAGCATTCTAGAACCCCCTCAAAACATTCTCCCAAGCTGGAGATCAAACATTAAGCATCTGACTTTGTGAGGAACATTTCCTATTCAAACCATAAGAAGAAGTAGAAGCCAAAGGTTGCTAAGGGAGGGGACATAGAGTGTGAGCAAAGCCACTCAGCAGGAGAGATCAAACAAGCTGGGAAGCAGGTGGGAGCAGAAATTGAACCAGCAGCATTTAGTCCACCGAAAGCATGGGTAGCTTTGAAGCTTCTGCAATGATGGCTCCCTCTTACTTCTGTGTATAACCCAATAAATCCCTTTCCCAAAGTGAACAGCGATGTAAAGACACAAAGCTGCCATTGCCAGGAAAACCTGCATTGCTCCTAAGTTTCCCAGTCCTTCTTTATCTGGATTCATGATCTAAGTTTCTAAATGAAAGAGGAAAAAGTGAAGCTTGGGTGTTTGTTTTAATCTTAAAGAAGTGAGGTTGGAGCTAGAGAAGTCGGAGTCATGAAGCGTACCCCCTCGCTTTGCAAATCATTTGTTCTATGAACCTTGGAACAGAATGGAACTGTGTCACTGTTCATGCTCGCAGCAGATACAAATTTAGAATAGTTTGTGTGTATTTAGTCTCCCTGCTGGAAGAGCTGTGAGAACATTACATGCTATTCTGGTTCCCTCCTGTGAGTGCCAGCTATGCTGTTGGGTTAGGAAGTGGTTTTACATTGTGTTCTGAAGACATCCACTTCAAGGAGCTAGTTTCCTTTTTTCCTGAAAAGGAAAGATGGTAGCCTTAAAATACCCAACAGGCAACTATGGACCTCACCATTATGTTTTTTATTGGATATTTTCTTTATTTACATTTCAAATGTTATCCCCTTTCCCAGTTTCCCCTGGAAACCCCCCTATCCCATTCTCCTTCCCCCTGCTTCCATGAGGGTATTCCCCCACCCACCCACTAACTCCCACCTCCCCATCCTGATATTTCCCTACATTGGGGCATTCAGCCTTCACAGGACCAAGGGCCTCTCTTCCCATTGATGCCCAACAAGGCCATCCTCTGCTACATATGCGACTGGAGCCATGGGTCCATCCATGTGTACTCTTTGGTTGGTGGTTTAGTCCCTGGGAGCTCTGTCTGGTTGGTTGATGTTGTCGCTCTTCCTATAAGGTTGCAAACCCCTTCAGCTCCTTTAATCCTTTCTCTAACTCCTAATCTTCTCTCATTTGTCCCCATAAGTCCCAGGGGAGCCAAACGAGGGGAAGAAGCAAGTTAGAAAATGAGGCTCTACCAATCCCGCCTTTTGGTCACTTTTCATGGAACACCATCTGAATTTCCAGTTCTGTTAACCTCAGTAGCAAACTGTTTGGGCTTCAGGAGTACATGCCTTTGCTACTTCATCTCTGAGATTCAGTTCCCACTCATCTGTTAGTTAGCAACTTAAAGCTTGGGTCCTCTTTGAGTTGGTGGAGTTAAGTTTCTTCAGTGGTTTCTCAGTAGTACTAGGGTGCATCATGTCTATGGCAACAACCTGCTTCCATCTAGGGGTTAAGAATATAAAGCAAAGATAGATGACCTCTAGCCTGTAGGCCAAATCTACCTTGCTATCTTTGTAAGTGAATACAAGACTCGTTTGGTTTGATTAATCATTAGAATAAACAATACCTATCTTTTTTCACATCTATGGCTCTCCTCATACATTTAAGGTTCTTATACAACCTAAATGATGAACTTTCTGCTTTTGAAAGTAAGTTAGCTGAACCTTATCTAGAGGGACACAATCATGCTCCAAGATAGCTTCTGATGCAACAGAGATACTCAGAAAAGTCTTACTGAAGCAAAGAGGCACAGGAGATGAATTGACTTTTTCCCAAGGATTTATTCCACATGAAGGTATAAACATGAAGAGAGACAGGGCTGGGGAGATGATTCAGTTGGTAAATACCTACCATACGACTATGAGAATCTGAGTTTGGATCCCTAGCACCCATGTAAAAGGTCAGGTGTGGCAGCATGCATCCTTAACTCGAGCACTAGGAGGGGCAAGGGGGAATGGCAGAGACAGGTAGATCCTTGGAAGCTCACTAGCCAGCTAGCCCACTGAATGAATGAGTTTCATGCTCCCTGATAGACTATTTTACAAAAAGTAAGATGGCGCTGATCAAGGTTAGAAACTCAGTGTTGGTCTTTGGCCTTCACACACAAAACACACACACACACACACACAGGGACAGAGTGGGGGAGAAGATGATGATGACAATGATGATGATGATGATGATGATGATGATGATGATGATGAAGAGATTAAAATCTGAATTAAGATACAGATAGACAAGATGGGAAAGAACTGGGATCAAAGAGATGTTTCAGTCAACTGTTTATTACTAGGTAGTACATTACTTCCTGTTGCTAAAATTTCCTCCCTAGGGGAGATGTCAACATTGTCTACCCTCCTCTATTAAGATCCTAACCCTAAATCAAAGTATGGATCTCATCACAGTTCACCCTGGGAACCCACTGATTTTATCAAGCTTACTTACAGAGCATAGGGGAGGAATGTGATGACCTCAAAGCAGACACTTTGGAAAGTCTTCCAGCACGTGGCTTCCCACTCTCTACACAGGTAGAGCATCCTACCCTCTAGTCTTCTCAAGAATATACACTCAAGCTCCTCTTTAAGACCCCGAGACTCCATATAACTGGGAAGAGTGGCTACTCAGGTGAGGGTCCAATGACCTCTTTCAACCTTTCCTTCTATGAGGGAATGTCCACAGTCAACAAGCTCAGTTGTGATAGATGATGGTTTGGTTTGCAAACAGACCCAGCTGGTCTTATAAAGATGGCTGTTCTATTCAGGCCATGGTGCAATGGCTTGAAGCAGCCATTTCATTCTACTTACGATTGTGTGGGTGGGGTGGTGCAATGGGGCTTGTCTAGGCAATCCTTTGGTTCTGTGTAGTGTTAATGAATATCATTTGGTGGCAGTCAGCTGGCAACGGTGGTGCTCTTAAAGGCCCAGTTTATGCCCAGAGGGAGTGGCCATAGGTGGAACTCTGCTGTAGCTGTCCACCTGCAAGGTAATCAGACTTCCAGAGACAGCTCAAGGCTCTCAGAGCAAACATTTCAGCAAACAGACAAGAACTTACTTGTCTTTGATGACCAATTCACAGAAGTCATATGGATCCTCTTCTTCTTTCATTGGTTGAAGCATCCAAGAGCCTGCCCAGATTCTAGGGTAGGGTAGGGGACAGAGAGCCTGCCTCTACAGGAAAGTACAAAAGACTTTGTAACAATGGTGTTAAAGAAAGTCCAAGAGGTACACAGCTGAGGGCAGGTAATCCATATTTACTATACAGAGGTTTCCATGGGTCTTACACAATAATCTTAATATAAAGCATTATTATTCCCATTTTATAGCTTAGAACACATATTGAAGATTAAGTGACTTCTAATGAAATTATTCCTGATGACTGAGCTAGTGAGTTATGGAGCTGCCTTAGCAACCGAGGTTCATCTAATACTAACTGTGAGTCATGATGCTTATCATAGAGAAATAAACTGTGGCAACTGAAGCAAATGGAGAAATTACGGGAGGTAAGAGGTGAAAGGGGAAGCCTGGGAGCTTGGTCTTCTCTCTCACTCTTGGAAATAAAGTTGTTGGTGGCAGCAGGCTTCTGAGAAAATAGAAAGCCTGGCATAGCTATACTACCTAGAAACCAAGTCCTCAAGGTGCCACATCTACTCCTCCTGGTCAGTCACACTTGCCAGTATGTGCTCAGGATCACCATGCTTTTAACAGTCAGGAGACAGATGCTGGAGAACAGCTCAACTGTCTTCTGCAGCAACCCTAACCACTTCTCCAGGGAGCCCAGACTGAAGCAGAGGTAAATTACTCTTCCTCAGAACTTCCTCAGAAGCTCTCCACCCCCTTACCCTCCCCACCCCTACACTTCTCCTCTATCTCAACTCAGCAGGACAGGACAGGACATCACATTGTCAAAGGTCCTCAGGCCACAATATCATCACTGTCTGCCTCTTTCCTTCCTCCTCTGGGGAGAGAATGTAGCATGGCACTGTAGCACTAGGGCACCAGGTCTAGCTGCTTCTACTGGAGTCTTCGCTGTTATTTTCTTAGTTATGTAACTTCAATTTATTTCATCTCATTGAACTTTAATGTCTTTTTTTTCTCTTTGTTTTTCAATCATGAAATGGCAACATCTTCAAAGACATTTTTAGAAGATTAAATCAATATTTGAAAGGATTATAACAACATTTGGCATGTGTAAGGTACTCAATAAATCTTAATATCATTATGCCAGACTGGTCTCTAAGGTTTACATGCGATGGCTATATTTTTTTGCGGATAAATCAGTAGCTTAGCCTAGGTCCTTATTATTTTTTTCCATACAATTGTAATGACCTCAGAACAGAGGAGATCTATATTCTTGTTTCCTCTAGACAAATGAATGCTCCATAAAAACCATCACAGTGTATTGTTCTCCAATGTGCTGGGCACCACACCAAGCGTTTCAAAGACGTTATCTAGAACCTTTGCAACAGCTTACTAAGTCAAGATGTGACTATCATTTTTCCAGTGACAGATGAGGATACAGAGAAGGAACTAGCTAGTGAGGAGCAGTTACTGCTTAGACAAGAAACCCGATGATTTTCTTTTCTTATACCATATTTAACTCTTTCACAACATACAATTCAATGTCCTCACTCTGCTTAGAAACTCAAGTAAATAAATGGATTCTTGGGCTCTAACTCAGTCCATCAGCCCTGGAGGGAAGTATTATCATGGGCTGAGCTATCTCACTGACCCTTGTCTTGTGGTTGACACCCAGGCTGGCCTCAGATTCACTATGCAACAGACCTGTCTTTGGACTCCAGATCTCCCTGTCTCCATCTCCAAAGGGCTATGGTTACAGGGATGTGTCACAATGACCAGCTTGGAAGTTTTAGAAAAGAAGCATTTTAATGTGGTAATTTAGTCCCAAATTAATTTTATAGCTATAGCATTGGTACTTGCCTCTGTTGTAGTTAAACTTAACTACTCACCAACCCATACAGAACACATGCAACTCCCATCTCCATGTGTTTGCTTATAGTGTCACTCAGCTGGAATAGCCTTTCCTACTGCTTTATACCTACGGTACTAAATTACGCCTAGACCATAGCACAAACCCTACTGCTGAGCAGTCAACCTGATGGTCAAGAACTAAAAAAAGCCCACGATTTGATTCTCAGGTTAACTCCTTATCTGTTTTCATGGGTTTGTGTTCTGGTGTAAACACAAAAATCCTGTAACATACAACTGATTCTTACCTACTTCAATGGTGGTAGAGACAGCAACTGCATTTCTGTGCCAGCACCTCTAGTCCTTATGCCCACAGGGCAGTGTGAGAAAGGACAGGTGAGCCATCACACCTGCTGCCTCTGCCAGCCATTGCCATACTTGTACTCCACTGCTCTAAACTCTAAGCCTTTGGAACCATAAGCTTAGTTAAATTCTTCCTAAATTGTCTTGCTCCTTTATCACAGTGGTTAAAAAATAAAAGTAACTAAGACACCATGTGTGCTTATTTTTAAGACATATAGGACAAAGAATACCCTGTTAATAGTAGGCAGCTTGGTCTATGTTAATATGTAACCTATGGTTAAGTGTTTTGTCTGTTCTAGAGTTTAATTAGAAGCCAGAAAACACTTATCAAAAGGAAAACAGATGCTTACGAAAGGTGGTGTAGGGGGTTGGTCTGGTGCTGCTATATATTCAAAGTTTAAATACTGCACCCCCAAGATCTTGTTGCCCCCAACAAGGGGATTCTCTTGTACACCAAATGATGGTATGTAAACCTTGCCCCCAAGTTATCTCTAATTGGTTAATAAAGATGCCTACAGCCTGGGCTGGGCAAAGGAGAGGTGGCAGGACAAAGGTTCTCCAGCTTGGGGCAGACATCACAAAGACACACACACACAGAGAGAGAGAGAGAGAGAGAGAGAGAGAGAGAGAGAGAGAGAGAGAGAGAGAGGAAGAAGGAAGAAGTTGCCATAGGGTTGGTGGACTATGAATGCAGACAGTTGTGAAGGCTGGCCTGTTGGAGTAGGAGTGGCCCAGGCAGAACATGACAAGTGCTACCTCAGGGTTATTGACAGGAAAATAGACAAAATAATATAAAGGGTTGATATCTGCCCAGCCCAGAATAATAATAACCGTAACAGATGGTATAGTTATGTTCCAAAATCCTAAAGACATTCACTACAGCTCATGCAAAGGGGACTTTCCCAGGTACCATGCAGCATCTATAACTGCCACAGATCCTATGGTATCGGTGGATATGCTGGGTCACATGACCCTGTAGCAGAGCACATTGAATAGCAGACTGTGGACACTTTCCAAAACTGATGGCCTTTGAGCTAGCTGGTAAGTGGGGGGTAGAATAGCACTCCCCGATATGTCATGTGTAGCCTCCAGAATTCAAGATGCTACCAGTCATTTGACCTATTTCTTAGTGCTATGGAGATCCCAGATGCTGAAACCGATTTTATATCCTGGAAAAATAAAAAGGAAAGAAAAAAAACCACATTGACATGAACTGTACAGCTAGACTCTTGGGAGTTTTGCCTAGGTGACAGCCCTGACTTTTTGTCCAATTTATTTTCCTTCCTTCAGAACACACATCACCCCCGATCATTATCACCGTCAGGGAAAGCTCAGTATTGCTCATTCTATGAGTTTAAAACTCTATAATGCATATACCCATCATTATAGAATTCTACAGAATAACCCAGTCCCCTAAAAATGTTTTCCAATTTGTCTAGTCCTATCTCCCCACACCCCACTGAATTGTACTTTATAAAACGTCCCTTGGTGACCATGCTGCAGGAAACTTTCTAGCTGCCTTCTTTCACTTAGTAAGATGTTTACATTTCCTCCATGTCATCTCATGGCTCCATGGCTCACTTCTTCCTCATAGTGAACAATATTCCACTAGGCAAATTTAGTCACATGTGTGATCCAAGGGCCTCTTAGTGCTTCTAAATTTTGGCAATTTTGAGTGGAGTTCTTTGTGCAAGTTTTTTGCATCAGTATGAGTTCACAGCTTTTTTGAGCAAATACAAAGGCATTCAGTTGTTAGATCATGTGTTTAATTTTGGAGAGAGAGAGAGACAGACAGACAGACAGACAGACAGAGACAGAGAGACAGAGAGATAGAACAGTCTGTCTTTCAATGTTGCTGCATCACTTTGCATGTGCACAGGCAATAAATGAGAGTTACAATTATTTTTTCCTCATTGCTGTATCTTCCCCAGCATTTGATGCTGCCAGTGGTTTGGTTTTTGGCCAGTCTATCAGTAGAGTGGTTCTGCCTTTTAGGGACCAATATTGACTATAAAAATGATGCCCCTATAAAAACACAGATTTTATATTGGCCATTCTTTCATTAAATTTTTTAAAGACCTATTATTTTCCTTTATAAATTTGTATGAAGAGAATGAGGGAGTGACAGAGCAAGCATGATAAACTGGGAGCAATCTGAAAGTTTCCCTTTCAGCAAACAAATGTCCACCGGTGTTAAGAGAGAAGACATCACAGACAATATTGTTTATTTACATTTGTGTAAGATGGATGGAACCACCCTATATCAAGCAGAGCTCACTAGTGTTCAGTGCACTCTCTACTCTGGAGTCAGTGACTAATTTTTGCCTGCTATGTACAGGTACTAAAATAAATATCTGTGGCTCTAGGTAGAGACCTACAGATAGATGGTTTAACTATCTATCTATAGGCTGCTCTAGGTAGTGAGCCGAACAGAAAGATGGTGTGAAGAGAAATTGCTCTAATTTGTTTTACAGGATGTTTGCATTCTTTCTAACGTGGGCTACATGGGAATTCTGGGTTTAAATCCTGCTTATAAGTAGAACAGATAGAGGTGTGAATCAATTGTTTTGAAGATGGTATAAAGATATATTGCTTTAAAACATCTCACAGGATACTCAAATTTCTGTCTAATGTGGGCCCCATGGGAATCTTGGGGTTTTTTTTGTTGTTGTTTTGTTTTTTATCCTGCTTGGCAAAATAGGAAAGGCCTAATAATAGGCACGTACAGTACTTTGTTTTGCTTCTTTAGTTTTAGATTGTTTGAATTTTCAAAATGGATGTGATTTTGAGTTTTGTGGTTATATTACTCCTCTGGCAGAGAGGTCTAAACAATGGGTTTTCTGGTTACTGTCTCAAGGATATGATAATTTTGGGAAAAGGTTCTGCCTTTGTGTTTTTAGAAAAGGTGGTTAAGGTATTTACACCTCCCAGAATTATATGGATCAGACATGGCAGAGATAGGCCTCCAGAAGACTAGATTCCAGAGAATCAAACAAAAATTATCTTGATGATACTAAAATTTGTTTTGAGATTTGTATATTACAGAATATATAGCCTTGGTGAATGAATCTCCTTGTCAGGCATGCTGAACTGACCTGCTTAAACTCCTGATGTCCTGGACTTCCAATTGGATCCAGTTAAAACACAGACATCAGAGACTAAATCAATCGTTGGTGTGGCCTTCTTAAGGCCAACTAACTCCTCTATTTACCCTCCCCCCAACCCCTCTTCAAAATATATCTACGCCCATATTCAGCTTGAAGAAGTTATGAAGAGTCAGTGTCTCAATTCCCTGGGTTTTGGGGGCTGGAGGGGGTTATTATTAGGTTGTCTTTCTAGGGAATTTAGAAATGGTCTTTATTGGAACAGGGAGGAATAGCTAGAATTGATTACATAGCCATAATCTACTGGTAGAAATCTGTATAATTGTTACTAAGCTGAAGTCATAATTTCTTATTTTGTGACAGAATTTATTTTGATGCAAATTCAAGGGTCTCATTGGTATAAATTTCTTCTATTGATACAAAATTTTATAGGTACAAGGCTTAGTCCCAGTCCTTCTTTAACTGGTTTTTTTTTTTTTTTTTTAACTGATCTGAGATGATTAGCCTGTGAGTTAAGGGCCTAATAGCAAATTCATGGCTCTGGTTTTATTGTTAGGGTGTTTTCTAGATTTTAATTAGAAATAGCTGAGAGTAATTAACAGACAACAATCCAGATTGCTTTACATAGATGGTTGGTTTTTAAAAACGTAAGAAGCCCACAGAATATGATGTTACAGATATTTCTTTATTAAGGATCATTTGACTGGAGACCTGTCTGCTCCTGACAGCGTCCCTTTCTTGGATTTTAAGAAGAAATTGAGCATCTATGGAGTCACTCCATTAGTGGCAAGACAGCCACTAGGCAAGAATTGCCTCTTTTCATCTACAGACAAATCACTGTTCAAAAAAAGGATACACTTTCGGAATAGTTGACTGATAATCTCTGCCAAGACAGAGTGATCAGCCTTTAAAAATTCTGCATTACTAGGTCAGTTAGATGATCCTGGACTAGAAGGCTGAAGATTGGATGCTCCAACGTTTTGAAGCACAGGGATTGTCCAGGTGATCAGTGGTCTCTACAAATGGGTTAAGTTTTGGAAGCCATGCTTTGTGCTTCCCATATTTTCAGTTAATTCAGTCATTCTGGATTTCTGACAGGGTTGAAGACTTATAGTGTCATAGCCAACCCAGGCTATTTACTTTGAGAGAACAGATTTGAGAGGATGGTTTTTAGATGGCATTCGTTCTAAAGCCAGGATATAAGCCAGGTAGAGAAATATAAGTTCTTTTAAGTTAGGATAGATGACAATGGTCTTTTTTATTGACAATAATGTTGGACTGGCTATTAGGTCTATCGTGTACCTTACAATTTCAAATTGGTAATAATTGTGCTCAATTTATATTTTGAGAGAAAAAAATTTTTTTTTATTCTAACAGAAGGGTGAGATGTGGCAGAAATTTCCTGCCCAATGTATTTGCAGCGAGGCCCCTGTCATTGGACCTGGAAAAGGGAGGCGGAGCTAGGAGCTGGGAGAAGAGAAGAACAAGAGAGGAGGGAAAAAGGAGAGAGAGAGGGAGGCGAGATGGCAGCAGATGTACATGTTTCTAGCAGTTTGAGTAGTTATTCATATCAAAATGTTAGATAATTGGGATGACAATTCTAATTGTGTGGGCATCATGTGTACTGAGTATTTGCTGCTATATAAATCCATTGGTTAATCTTAAACTTTAGAGTTTTGATTTACGGGGTTACAGGAAAGTGGGTCCACCGACAATCGATCGGGTGGTTATGGCTGTGAAGGAACTAGTGGCTCCAGGGACAAGCGAACCAGAGCTGAAATCACAGCGACTGGTTGCTATGGGGGCAAATTAGAGAGAGCAGCCTAATGGAACCAGCTCAGGAGTTCCAAACCTGCTGGAGAGCTTGCTGAGACAAATGGACTTAGAGCAGGAACATGGCAGCCAGGTCTGGAGTTAGCTGGATTTTCCTTTTTTCTAATAGCTCCCACAATATCTATCAGTAGAGTGGCTCTGCTTTTTAGGGACCAATATTGACTATAACAATGATGCTCCTATAAAAACACAGATTTTATATTGGCCATTCTTTCATTAAATTTTTTGACCTATTATTTTCCTTTATAAAGTATGAAGAGAACGTGGGAGTGACAAAGCAAGCATGATAAATTGGGGACAAACTGAAAGCTTCCCTTTCAGCAAACAAATGTTCACTGGTGTTGAGAGAAGACATCACAGACAACACTGTTTATTTACATTTGTGTAAGACTGTATGTATCCCCACTATATCAGGCAGAACTCACCAGTGAAGTCATTTGGACCTGGCCATAGTCCTCCTCCTTCTCTTTCTCCTTCCCCATTCCTCTCCCTTCTCCTTACATTTTTGGAGCAGAGGAAGGAGAAAGGAGTAGATTTTTAATGTAATTATAAGTTCAGCTTCTTTAGTCATTGTAGGTGCAGATAGTTTCCATTTCATCTTGGCTCACTTAAATAAACCTATATTTTCCTGTGGAACTAAATGCTCATTTATTAATATAAATTCCACATTATTCATTTATTATTTTAATAACTGTCTTGTCTTAGTTTATTGCCTGCCTTATCTTATATTTATTGTGTTCTACATCTCTCCTTTTTAATTTTTAAAATTTTGCCCCAAATGTGTCCCTTCTTATAAAATGTAAAATATTTGGTTGGTTTCATTCCCTTTATTGCATTTAATGACAAACAAAACTCATCTGTGAGCAGATTTTCCTAAGTAATCCTGACCTCTCGCTCACTACTCACTACCCACTTGTGTAAAAGTGAACTTGGGGTCTGAGGCTGAAGGACAGCCATGGAGCCCTGAGTGGTGACTGAACTGCTGTAAAGGCCCAAGGACTCTAAGCACTGAGAACTGGGTCTTTTCCACTTCTTAGACCACACAACATAGAAATTTGGGGGCTGGTATGTGCTTCTCCCTGCCATGTTCTGCATTCCACAAGGGAAGATGAACAGCAAGAAGCACTGTGATTGGCTCCTCCTTCATCCGTATTCCTAATTTCTCTCATTTTGTCTTCTATCTGTGGCAGAGAGTTTGAGGGAGATGAGCAAGGCCATTTTTTCATTCATTCATTTATTCATTCATTCATTTTTTCTTTCTTTTTTCCTTGCTTCCTTTCTCTGTTTCTTTTTTCTTCTTTATTTTTTTTAACTTGGCTCTGTTGGACTCCAACATTTTTCTTCTTACTTCCATTAATTCTTGCTCATACATTATGGCTTGCTCCTGTTTTTCTTTAGGCTGCTTCCTGCTCCTTTCAGCTGTGTTAACTTGCCATGCTGTTCCTCTTGGGTTTTTAAATGTCACTGATTTTATTTAATTTGAAATAATTATACTTTGCATTGTAATTTATTTTGCTATCATAAATGAATTATAGGTCTACTTTTTAAGATTAAAAAAAAAAGTATTCTTCTGAAGAATCAATAGCGATCTTAGCTGTGACTCACAACATTGGGGATATGGAACCTGAAGAGGTCACCTCACGTAACCAGACAGGAACCCCCAATGGAGGGGTAGAGAGACCAATCCACCAGGACCTCACTTCCTAATTCTGTTTCCCTTCAGAAAAGAGCAGATGTCCCATGGAAATCAACCAAACATGACATATCAAGTTTCATTACGTCTAGGCACCTTTCCCTGTATGCTGGACTAGGTGACCCAGTATGAAGAATAGGGTCCCCAAAGCCGGCAAGTCAGGGACAGCCCCCATTCCCATTGATAGGAGTCCAATAAGAAGACCAAGCTACACAGCCATAACATATAAGCAGAGGGCCCATGTTAGACCCATTCAGGTTCCTTGTTGGTTTGGTCTCTGAGCACCTATGAGCCTTGACTCTGTGGGATTTCTTGTGGTATCCTTGACCCCTCTGGCTCCTTCCTCCCCCTCTTTCACAGGATTCCCTGAGCTCCACCTAATGTTTGGCTATGGGTTTCTGCCTCTGTTACCAAGAGTTGCTGGGTGAAGCCTCTCTGATGACAATTGGGCTAGACACCAATCTATGAGTATAGCAGAATATCATTAGAAACCATTTTCTATCCTAAGTCTCTGGGTTATCCACCCTCTGGTTCCTGGTCATCCAGGCAGTGTCAGGGTAGGCTTCCTCTCATGACATAGGTCTCAAGCTGGACCAGTCATTGGCTGGCCACTCCCACAATTGCTGCACCACCTTTACCCCAGTACATCTTAAAGAATAAAATTTAGCTTGAGAGTTATGGTTGGATTGGTGTCTTAACCCCTCTTTTGGAAGTTTTGCCTGATTATAGAGGATGGCTAGTTCAGGATCCTTATCCCTCCATTGCTATGAGTCTTATCTAGGGTCACCCTGGAAGATTTCTGGGAGTTTGCATTGCACTAGGTTCCTAGATCACACCCAAGAAGTTCCCCAGTTCTAGTTGTCTCCCTCAGTACTGATTCCTTTTCTCCCCCAACCTTATCTATCATGTTTCTTGGAGATACATATTTAGGAGTAGTATAGCTGGGTCTTGAGATAGGTCTATTCCCAGTTTTCTGGGAAACTGCCATATTGATTTCCAAAGTGGCTGTACAAGTTTGCATTCTCACCAGTAATGAAAGAATGTTCTCCTGGCTCCACATCCCTGACAGCCTGAGTTGTCACTTGTGGTTTGTTTGTTTGTTGTTTTTATTTTTTTAAATCTCAGCCATTCTGACAGATGTAAGATAGATTCTCAGGATCGTTTTGATTTGCATTTTCATGATGGCTAAGAATGTTGAACATTTCTTTAAGTGATTCTCTCAGCCATTTGAGATTCCTCTGTTGAGAATTCTGTTTAGATCTATATTCCATTTTTAAATTGGATTATTTGGTTTATTGGTGTTTAGTTTCTTGAGTTCTTTATATATTTTGGAAATTAATACTGTGTCAGGTGTGGAGCTGGTGAAAATCTCCTCTTTCTCCTCCTCCTCTTCTGTTATCTCTTCACCCTAATCCTTCTCTTCCCCTTCTTCTTTTGTTTTTGTTTTGTTTTTAAGACAGTGTCTGTATAGCTCTGGCTGTCCTGTAGACCAGGCTGACCTCAAACTCACAGAGATCCTCCTGCCTTTGCCTCTGCCTCCCTAGTGTTGGGATTAAAGGCATGTTCCATCATTTCCCAGCTCTTTTTTCATTCTGCAGGGAGCCATTTTGTCCTATTGATGTTATCTTTTGCCTTACAGAAGCTTTTCAGTTTCATAAGGTTCCATTTATTAATTGTCAATCTTAGTGCCTGCATGAGTGATGGTCTGTTCATAAAATTTTCTTCTGTGCCAATGCATTCAAGGATATACCTACTTTCTCTTCTGTCAGGTTCGGTGTATCTGGTTTTTGAATATTTTACCCACTTGGACTTGAGTTTTGTGCAAGGTGATAGATAAGAATCTATTTGCATTCTTCTACATGCCTATATCTAGATAGACCAGCACCATTTATTGAAGATGGTATCTTTTGTTCATTGTATATTCTGGCCTCTTTGTCAAAAATCAGGTGTTCATAGGTATGTGGATTCATGTCTGGGTCTTCAGTTCAGTTCCATTTATCAACCTGTCTATTTTTATACCAATACCATGTGGTTTTTATTACTATAGCTCTGTAGTAGGGCTTGAAATCAGGGGTGGTGATACTCCTGGAAGTTCGTTTACTGTAGAGGATTGTTTTACTATCCTGAATTTTTTTCCATATTGAGTATTGCTCTTTTAAGGTCTGTAAAGGATTGTGTTGAAATTTTGATGGGGATTACGTTAAATCTGTAGATTGCTTTTGGTAAAATGGCCAATTTTTGCTATATGAATAGTACCATTCTATGAATATAGGAGATCTATCTGTCTTCTGATATTGTCTTCAATTTTTTTCTTCAAAGACTTCCTATTATACAGGTCTCTCAGTTGCTTGGTTAGATTTACTCCCAGATATTTTATATTATTTGTGGCTATTGCAAAGGGTGTTGTTTCCCTGATTTCTCTCTGACAGTTTATCATTTGTATATAGGAGAGGTACTAAGTGTTTTTTTGAGTTAATCTTGTATCCAGCCACTTTGCTGAAGGTGTTTGCTGAAGGAGTTCCCTGGTAGAATTTTTGGAGTAACTTATTTGTCATCAAATCTTATGTAAATAGTGATACTTTCAGTTCTTCCTCTCCAATTTGTATTCCCTTGATTTCTTTTGGTAGTCTTATTGCTCTAGCCAGAAACTTCAAGTACTGTATTGATTAGACATGATGGAGAGCGTGGTCAACCCTGTCTTGTTCCTGATTTTAGTGGAACTGCTTTGAGTTTCTCTCCATTTAATTTGATGTTGGTTTTTGGCTTGCTGTAAATTGCTTTTATTATGTTTGGGTATGTCCCTTGTGTCTCTGATCTCCTCAAGACTTGAAGACTCCTTTTTGTCTTCAAGTTTTTGACTTTTTGTCAAAGGCTTTTTCAGCATCTAATGAGATGATGTTGTATTTTTTCTTTCAATTTGTTTATATTGTGGATTACATTTTCAGACCTTCATATATTAAATCATTCCTGAATCTTTGGGATGAAGCTTATTTGATCATGGTGGATGATTTTTTGATGTGTTCTTGGGTTCGATTTGAGAGTATTTTATTGAATATTTTTGCATCAATGTTCTTGAGGAAAATTGGTCTCTAATTATCTTTCTTTGTTGAGTCTTTGTGTAGTTTTGGTATCAGGGTAATTATGGCCTCATAAAATGAATTTGGCAATGTTTCTCCTGTTTCTATTTTGTGGAACAATTTCTGGAAGATTTTTCTTTGAATGTCTGGTAGAATTCTGTACTAAAACCATCTGGCCCTGGACTTTTTTTATTTATTTATTTATTTTTTGGTTGGGAGACTTTAATGACTGCTTCTATTTCCTTGGGGTTTATAGGTTTATTTAATTTGTTTATCTGATCTTTATTTAACTTAGGTAAGTGGTATCTATTATAGAAACTATCCATCTCTTTTAGATTTTCCAATTTAGACTATAGTTTATTGAAGTATGGCCTAATGATCTTGGGATATTCTCGGTGTCTGTTGTTACAGCTCCCTTTACATTTCTGATTTTGCTAATTTATATATTTTCTTTCTGTCTTTTAGTTAATTCAGGTAAAGGTTTGTCTATCTTGTTGATTTTTCTCAAAGAACCAACTCTTCATTTCACTGATTCTTTGTATTGTTATCTATCTATCTATCTATCTATCTATCATCTATTTATTTATCTATGTATATCAATTTTAGCTTTCAGTTTATTTCCTGTTGTTTATTCCTCTTGGGTGCATTTGCTTCTTTTTCTTCTAGAGCTTTTTCTGTGTATTAAGTTGCCATTAAGAGATCTCTCCTATTTCTTTATGTTGGCACTTAGTGCTCTGACCTTTCCTCTTGCCACCATCTCCATTGTGTCCCATAAGTTTGGGTACGTTGTACCTTCATTATCATGAGTTCTAGAAAGTCTTTATTTCTTTATTTTTGCCTTGACCTCACTCAGTAGTTCAATTTCCATCAGTTTGTAGGCTTTCTGTTATTTCTGTTGTTGTTGAAAATTCATATTTAATCTGTGGTGGTCTGATAGGATGCAGAGGGTTATTTCAATTTTCTTGTATCTGTATGGTCAACTTTGGAGAAAGTTCTGTGAGGTTCTGAGAAGAAGGTATATTCTTTTGTGTTTGTGTAAAATTTCCTGTAGATATGTTAGGTCCATTTGATTAATAACATGGGTTAGTTTCATTATTTCTCTGTTTAATTTTTGTCCATAGGTGAAAGTGGGGTTTTGAAGTCTTCCACTATTAATGTGTGATTTAAGCTTTAGTAATGTTTCTTTCATAAATATGGGTGCCCCTAAAATTTGGGGCATAGATATTCAAAATTGAGACATCATCTTGGTGGATTTTTTCCTTTGATGAATATAATGTATGCTTCCCATATCTTCTGACTAATTTGGAAGTCTATTTTGTTAGATATGAGAATAGCTATGCAGCTTGCTTCTTGGGTCCATTTGCTTGGAAAATCTTTTTTTTAGCACTTTACTCTGAGGTAATTTCAACCCTTGATGTTGTTGTGGGTTTATTGTATGCAGCAAAAAGATGGGACCTGTCTTCACGTTGATTTTGTTAGCCTGTGTCTTTTTACTGGGAAACTGAGTCAATTGATTTTGAGAGATGTTAATGACCAATGATTGTTCATTTCTGTTTTTGTGCTGTTGTTATTGTTGTTGTTGTTGTTGGTGGTGGTGGTGGTGGTAGATATGAGAGAGAGACAGAGATAGAAGGATAGAGAGAGACAAAGACAGAGAAAGCTTATTTTGGTTTTATTAAAGATTATATATTTCCTATATTTTCATGGGTGTAGTTAGCTTCCTTGGGATGGAGTTTTCCTTCTAGTACTTTCTGTAGGGCTAAATTTATAGACAGATATTATATAAATTTGAATTTGTCACGGATTATCTTGCTTTCTCCCTCTATGGTGGTTGAAAGTCTTGCTGAGTATAGCAGTCTAAGCTGGCATCTGTAGTCTCTTAGCATCTGCAAGACCTTTCCAAGTCTTTCTAGCTTTTAGAGTCTCTGTTGAGTAGTTGGGTATAATTTTAATAGGTCTGCCTTTATATGTTATGTGGCCTTTTCCTTTTGCTGCTTTTAATATTTTTTGTTCTTTACCTTTAGTGTTTTGATTGTTATGTGGTAGAGGTGCTTTCTTTTCTGGTTCAATATTCTTGATGTTCTGTAATCCTCTTGTACCATTAAGTTCTTCTTAAGGTTAGGAAAATTTTCTATGATTTTGTTAAAACTATCTTCTGGGTCTCTGAGTGGAAAATATCTTCCTTTTTCTATTCTTATTATTTTTAGATTTAGTTTTTTTCATAGTGTCCCATATTTCCTGGATGTTTTGTTTCAGGAACTTTTTTAGATTTAACACTTTCTTTGACTGATGTATCAATTTCTTCTATTGTATCATCTATGTTTGAGATTCTCTCTTCCATCTCTTGTATTCTATTGGTGATGCTTGCATTTGTGGTTCCTGTTCACTTACCTAGATTTTTCTATCTCCAGGATTCTTTCAGTTTGTGTTTTCTTTATTGCTTCTATTTCCATTTTCAGGTCTTGAACGTTTTATTCATTACCTTCAACTGTTTTGGTTTTTTTTTTTCTTAGCTTTCTTTATGAGTTTTATTCATCCCTCCCATTGTTTGTGTTTTTCTGGATTTCTCTAAGAGATTTATTCATTTCCTCCTTAAGGACCTGTATCATCTTCATAAAATTGGTTGTAAAGTCATTCTCTTATACTTCAGCTATGTTAAAACACTCAGGGGTTGCTATAGTAGGGTAGCTATGCTCTGGTGGTACCATATTGCCCTGGCTATTATTGATTGTGTTCTTACACTGGCCTCTAGGCATCTGGGTTTAGGGTGATTGTAGATTTAAGTGCCAATTTCTGAGTTTATGTTTGTTGAATAGGTGTTTTGTCCTTGGTTTCTATTTCCTTTCTGGTCTTCTGGCCTGAGTGGCCTGTGGTTCTGGCGACCAGCAAGTCCTCAAGGTCCAACAGCAAATCTTTGCTGTGGTTTTGGTGGCCTATATGACTTCTGAGGTTTTGGATGCCATCATCACCTCTCAAATCCTGGGGTTCTGAGAGGTGGCATGGCCTTTGGGGTTCCAGGTACTAGAGTGGCCTCTGGTGGTGGAGGAGGTTTCTGGGGTTCCAGGGACAAGCGTGGCTTCCAGTAGAGCAGTGGGCTTCTTCTGGTGTTATGGACTGGGGTATGAAGATAAGAGGAGGAAGTACTGTTGGGAAAGCTGGGAATGCTCTGAGGAAGCCTTGGATAGCTAGGATTTTTAGTACCAGCATGGCCTTTGGTGGAGCAGTGAGCTTCTGCCAGAGTTGTGGGCCAGGGCATGAAGACCTCTTTGTAATATTTCTAATATCATAGTTTTATATTACAACCAATCTTTTTGTTACCTTAAGTAATGGTTTTATAGAATACTAAGATCAAAATGGCCCTAAAGAGTATGTCTTGCCATTGTCTGAAAAAACAAAACAAAAAACCCCTTAAATTCCATTTCCACAGCAGTGATTCACTTAGCTTCTCCCCTATTTGATGGGGAGGGTATAAAGTTGCATGCCAAGTAGCCCCTGTCTTGTCATGAAGTGCCATTTTGTTGAAATGCATTTTGACAGCTTTAAGAGATCTGTTCTTAATAATGGTTTCCTATAATAACATTCCCAAGCAGTATAGACACCAGCTCTTCATGGTTGACATGGAACACAAGCTCCTTCTGAACTTTGGCTAGCTGTTCAACTCAGATGTTTTGGCTAAAACTCTTCTCCACCTGACTGATTCAAACTGGCTTCTTTCAGCTTCTGACTGAATTGTTCTGTTTGTCCTCATACTAACTCTAGCAATCTGTTCTAATCTTCTGACTCCTTCTCATTCTCAGGCTCATTTTGTCTTCACCTGAGTAGCTTGTTCTCTCTCGGCAACCTGTCTCTGTACAACTGTCTCAGTAAAACTGCCCTCTCTCCTTTTCTTTCTCTGTGCTGCTCTCTCTTTCCTCTTTCTTCTCATGAGAGTTGGATATATTGTATTCTGTAAAATCTTTCTCTGTTTTATCACTTTGTCTGCCTCTCAATTAGACATTACTTTCAAACTTGGATGTTTCCTTCTACAAACTAACTTTACCTTCACTGTGTGTGATTAAAGGTGTGTGCTAAGGGGGTATCTGTATTCCAGCCAGAGTAGCTATGTTGCTCAATTAAAATCCCTCTACAAGAAGATGACCCTTTGGTGGGGGTCAATGCTCTGTGTAAGAATTTCATTTTCAAGTGCCCCACCACCCAGCAGGAACCTAAGGTCATTAAAAACAAGATTTTAAATGTCAGAGCCTCTTGACTATCAAGCTTCATTGGGCTCTGTCTATGTGATTATCACTGGACATGATTTTATTCTCCTTATTTTGGGCCATTGATAGTTCCTCATATGAATGTATCTTATATATATAATGCATATGTACATGCATATATGTACATATACATGTATATGCTTTTTGCATGCACTATCCCTATAAAAGAGTGTTTTGCATTTTATAAAGGAATAAATAAAGGGATTCTTGAGGATGAAAATGATAGGTTTTTTTTTTTTTTTCATATCTGCTTCTGCTCTCAAAATGTTGATGCAGTTTGTGGCACACCAACTCTCTGCTTCCATAAACACAGATCCCAACTGACACCTTCTTTTCCTACAGTGGCTCTTGGGTTTTGTCACCACAGAACACTTTCAACAGTCTGCACCTCAATGTCCTGAAACTAAACCAATGGCAACATCTTCTCAGTTTTCAGGAGATGCTTGGTAGAGTAATATGACTTTTCTCAGTTAAAAACTCTTCCCCATAATGTTCTTAAGTTAATTTTTTTGGATTGTCATACAGAGTACTGGGCTTCATCATATTCATAGCCATCTTCATATGTATGTGTCATTATACTCTGTTCTCCTTGTTCCCCTCCCCACTGCCCTCCTCCAGATGGTTCATTTTCTTTCTCCAGTAAATCCTCCTTCTGCCTTCTTGTTACATGTATTCCATTCCCTTCACATCTCTTATCCCCTCTCATTATCCCCTTCTAGTTTCAGCAGCTACTAATACACATACATGTAAACACAACACATGCACAGAGAGTTTTAAGTCTAGGTGCTGCATGTGGGGGAAAATGCATATAATTTGTCCTTCTGAGGCTTTAATTTTTTTTTTTTTTAAAGATAGGGTCCCACTATGTGGTCCTGGCTGACATGGAACTCTGTAGACTAGATCCACTTGCCTCTGCCTCCTGGGGGGCTTAAAGACACGTGCCATCATGCCTGGCTGATGATTTTTAAGAGTTGTGATCTCATGACTGCAGGAAAATGAATAATCAGTAAGAAATATTGGTAACTGAAAAACTCATGTGCATGACAAAATAGATTGCATGCCTCTTTTCCTTGACACTGCAGAGAACTGCACAAGATGTTCTAATAAAACCTTTATTTCCAGAAATAAACTTTTGGGTAAACCCGAGCAATCTAATTTCTATAAGGTAAATTCAAACTCTTGAATTCCACCAGTCTCCACCCAAACCCACCGATAGTGAAAGTTACTCTAGGAAGAAACTGAACATGTCAGTCATTATTACGTGACATTCTGCAAAGGTCACTTCCATTTCAGATGGTTTGACCCATGAGAAATGCAAGAAATACTCCAAGAGAACGTTTTTTACAGCGTTTGTTGTCAATAGTGTTATGTGTGTTTTGTGTCAACTTGTCACAGCTTAGAGTCATCTGGGAAGTGAGAGCCTCAACTGAGAAACTATCCCCACAGGACTGGCCTGTAGGCAAGGCAGTGGGGCATTTTCATGACTGGTGATTGTTGTGGGAGGGACCAGCTCACTGAGGGTGGTACCATGCCTGGGCTAGTAGAGTTCAGGCTAAACAAGCCATGGGGGCAAGCCATCCAGCAGCATTCCTCTGTAGACTCTACATGAGCTCTTGTCTCTATGTTCCTGCCCTGTTTGAGTTCCTGTCCTGACTTCCCTCATTGATGGACCATAATACGGAAGTATAAGCCCAATAAACCCTCTCCTCCCCAAGTTTCCTTTGATCATGTTGTTTTGTCACAACAATAGAGATCCTAATTAAGACAGAATCTCACGAACAAGACTTCCTGAATCCAGCACTCAGGCAACGGGCCCAACAATTTGTGCCGTGACAAACCATCTTCAGGTGGTTCTTATACCTGCTCAAACCTGAGAGCCACTTGCTATAAAATGGCTATAAAATTAAGGTCAGAGGCCTGGCATTGGATTCAGCAAGCAGTATTTGGAAGGGAGAGCAAGGGCGATATTAAGGCATCTTCCACGGCCTGTTTGTTGTTTGTCTGAATAGACGTGTTACATGACAATGATGACAGGATAATTAATTCCCAAAAAGCAATTAACTACTCAGGCCTGAAATTTAAATGAGGTCACAATCTCTTGTGGCCATCTATGCAGTAGGGACTGGTTTTATGCTGAAAATCTTGTTTTGGATTAGACTGATGGATATTTATGAATCATAGACAGTCATGGTAGAAACTGAAAATGTCACTATTTGTGTGAAGGTGCTTTGAAACCATAGAACACTTTGCAAATCCCATTAGTGAAACATTGTTAAAAATTTTGGCAAGTGAAGCCAAAGAAAATGAAGATACTCAGATAAAATGCTTATGTATGTATAGGAATGTCTCAGTGCAAGATGCTGCTAACCTGGGCACAAAGTACTAAAATTATTTGGTGAAGAAAAAAAAAGAAAATGAAGAGGCAAATATAGAGTATGAGAATCAGGACAGGAGGACTTCATTCATTCATTCATTCATTCATTCAGGTAGTTTTTTTTTTTGGCACAAACTATTTACTAAGGAATGTGTTAGGGACTTGGAACAAATGTAGAACAAAAATCAGACATTTCTGCTAAGAGGGGAGATACAGTTACTGGTTGTGTAAACGAGTATCTAACTCCTAAATCTAGAAGAGCATCCTTGAAACAAAAGATCCCAGTTTTATGCTCAAACTCGGCAGCAGAAACTTTCCTGGACTGGGGAGAGGGAATGACAAAGACAAGAAGTAAGTTCCAGATGTCGTCCCTGGAAAAGTAAGCTCTCCAGCTGCAAGTGGAGGACTGGGTGAAGGCAAGTTGGGTTAGATTACAGGATGAGGGGCTGGGACAGAAATACTACAGAGGGAAGAGGGCACAGAAGTCCCCTGTAGGAAAGCAGCATGGTGTCTTTGAACAACTGTACGTAGGCAGGAGTGGCTATACTGAGCACTGGCCTGAGAACAAGGCAAGAGTGACACACAGTAGGGATCAGATTACTTTGCATAGATACATTAGAAATTAAGTTCAATTCCCAGAGCCAGAAATGTGCCTGTAATGAGTTTAAATATAAATGGAGGGTTTTGTTTGTTTTTTTTTTTCTTCTCACAGAAGTTCAGAAGTGGAAAGCCCTCCCTTCACAATCAAGACAGATTTGCCCAGTTTAGCAAAGGCCTTTTCACAGAGCACACTGCATCAGGAAGCTATCTCAGTCTCCACCCTGAGGACTACTGCTGTCTTTAGAAAATAGCCCTTCTTCTCCTTCAATAATTAACCACATAGGTAGATCATTGTTTTGTCTGTGACTATATAGCAAGCATGGCTGAATATAGGCCTCTTGCTATTTCCCCTATGGGATTTCACACTGCCCTGTTCCCAGAGGTACTCTTTGTTTACATCCATACAACTATATTATCTGACAGTGACAGCTTGGTAGAAAGAACATCGAGGTTGAGATCAGGCCAATCTGTACTTAGGCCTGTTTGAACTTGCCGGTTGTGTGACTCTAGGCAGGAACCCAACTTCTCTGTGCCTCTGGCACCTCCACTGTGAAAGGAAGGTCACAGAACTTTCCTCACTCAAAAGAGCTAAGGACACTGAGCTACATAAAAGTACAGTTTCTGGCAAAGCAAGCACGCATGGAACCTTCTGGGTCTGGCTCTCATTGTTATTAGCACATGTACCTTATCGATTTCTAGAGCGAGGTCCATCTTTCATCTTCACTCAGGCAAGGATGATGACCACATACAAGGTCCATCCAAGCATGACTCAGTACTGTAACCTCCTCAACCACAGGGACACGTATGATGTGATCGATCTGATACTGCGTTGTCAAGTGGTGACTCCATGTTCTAACCATAGTCACACAGAATATAGGCTAAATTTGGAATAGGAGTCTTTTCAGTGGATCCCCTTGTTGCCCTTTCTGACACCCTCCCCTAAAAGGAAGGAGGGCAGGAGCTGTAAATTGGTGCTTGAGGTTTCTACTGGAACCTGCTACCACTGAAACCAATAAGTACTTGACTAAAGAACACCTGGCTCTCCCTTGGCAAATCATACTAAGGCAGACTAAATTCATTTCTAGGAGAACCGACCCTCTGCCCCCACCTCAAGCCAGAGTTAACTAGATTATTCCATGATTCTGTTCACTATCTCACAAGATGCTGTGAGGCAGAGTTCTGCTTCTCTGATATCAACTATACCCACCCATTTACCCCAGAGCTACCCCAGACATAGACCATCTGTTGTTGGCATGGGGTCTGCCACACTGTCCACCATGGCTCAGAGGCCTCAATACTACCCTCTTAACAGAGTCTGCAGCAATGAAACACCTTAGGCTCACCTCCTGGAACTCTGTTCCTCACCACTACCCTCTTAACAGAGTCTGCAGCAATGAAACACCTTAGGCTCACCTCCTGGAACTCTGTTCCTCACCTCCTGGAACTACCTGTTGTCTCAGGTAGGAAATGCTAACTGTAGCCTTGACTCTAGAGCTTCTTCCCAGGTGTGGAAGCATGTTCCTTCCATTTGCTTCATCCCCAATTCTCTTCCTCTGTCTTGCATATACACTGGCATAGGCAGGAGAGTGTCAATCATACACCAAACACTCACCACCAAATACCTTAAAATAACTCCACAATAGCCCCACTACCTGGGATGTGTATTTCACTTTGCCATTTCTCATCTCTGAGACCACCTGTAGAGACTACCCGAGCTCCTAGGATATGGTGGGCCCTGCTCTCATTGTCTCTTTTAAAGCTGGAAAACAGCTCACAAGGTCTATTGACTATGATCCATTTTGCTGCCAAGCCCCTCCACACTCACGATGCCAACCTCTGTCATCGCGTTTCCTCGTTATAAAACACAGTGGAGATCGAGACTTCTTTTCTGCCAGCTTCTCCGTTTGGCCTTCACTGGCAGGTGGTACATGGTACAGTCAGCAGATGATACAGTCAGCCCAGTTCTCAGCAAGGACTCACACATAGCCCTCATCTATGCAGAGCCTTCTGGGTTCCTGACAATGTCAAACCCTGTGGTGAAAAAAGTACATCATCATTATAGTGACTACTGAGCCCTTATGAGATGCAAATCAATTACATTTAAGCATTAACAAATGTCTTCTGCACTCAGAGAAAAGGGAAGACTGATGGTGTGTGAGCCAGCCTTTGAAGAACGAGGCCTGTGATAAGAGTTGAAAGGGAGAGGAGGGGCAGGGTGTGAGAAAAAGCAATTGCAAGAGAGAGCATGCAGAGCTGTAACAATGTAATATAACCCTGCACTTGCCCTTCATCTTAGAAGCCCCAAGGAGTCTCTTCTTGTTATTAAAAAGCAATGTTTCTCAACACACAAACCTTTCTTCATCAAAGGATTCACATGGCCTAAGTCTTGGGACAGGAAAGGAACAGCCCATCCCACTGGTGAACTGATACTCTCCTTTATCCACCACCTTCTATGTCCAGCTCTCTGAATCTAACTTTGGGAAACTGTGTGGGAGCCTACTGGTCAGCATGCTGGGGCCTTTTGCTCTATCCTGATAGATGTTGTGGGGAGGCAAAGGGAATCGCTTCATGAGTTGGCCTCTGGTGCCTTTATGTCCTTGGATTTTCATCACAGTGGATGGTGTCAGCAGGCACTCGGGATGGGTAGCAGGTGACACCATCTAGTGCCACAGATCTCACACAGGCTTCAAGGTAGCAAGGCCCTAGCTTCATTTAACTTAGCTCTTATATAGCCCTATAAAATTGGGATTCCTCAGCCTCTGGAAGAGCCTGGCATTAGGATTCCTCAACTCTTGACAGCAGCCAATGCTACAGTTCCTAAGTCTGGGATATCTGAGACCCTTGGCCGTATGGATTTGACAGCTCTCTGAGACTCTTCTAGTGACCAGGGCCAGCAGCTCTTCTTGTCCACCTGAAATGATTAACATTGTTGCCTACTTGACTGGGTAACTAATCACCCAGGAAATCAAGGAATACCTCTGGGTTTACCAGTAAAGGCAGTTCAGAGAATGAACTGAGGGGAGAAAAGATTCACCAAGTATGTGGGTGGCACCGTGTGGAATAAGAAGAAAAGAGATTTGAACTGAACACTAGCATCTATCTCTCTCAGCTTCCTGTCCCCCAGAGAAGTAAGTTGAGGCATCTAGTCACACACACTGCCACCAGGCGCCATCTTCCCCCACGTTTCCCCTGCTGTACTGCACTGATCGCTGTAAAGTGTGCCCTCAAAGAAACCTTTTCTCCCCCGAGTTGCTTCTTGTCAACTTGCGCAGCTCATAGCAACAACAAAAGTAAATAACATCCTGGCTCTTCCCATCTGTCTACTGTAGGCATATATTTTTCACACCCTACTTTAATAAGGATTCAACCTCTCCTTTAGCCCACCACCTACCGGAGGTAGTAGACCTGTTTAAAAATAGTTCTTTTTTAAGGGGGGGGGTGTGTGATTCCAATCTTCATTGTTTTCAGTCTGGCCCACTAGCAAACACTAAACACAAATCAGCAGCTGCAGTCCAGTCTACTTGGCAGATACCACACATGAATCATCTAGGGCAATTCAATCCAGAAGAAACCTCGAGGCTCGCCAACCGCCTGAGTCCACAGAAGTGACAAAAAGCCACAGGAGCTTCACGAGAAGTTCTTTGATAAGTTTCTCTTTATGGAGTCACAAGCAAAGCTCGGCATCACAATGTAAGATGAAAAAATAGATGTGTGTCTTTAGTGAAGACTATGGAGGCAGAGAAAGGGAACTGATGCTCGAGCCCCCATTATCGTGCGGTCATATTTATATTCTTTCTAAATATCACTCATCCTTTCATGTGTCTGCTATAGCAAAACATCCTCTCACCTGTGTCTGCTTCAGCAAAACATCCTTTCACCTGTATCTGCTTCAGCAAGAATAATAATAACCCGAGTTATTATTCATCATTATAACCCGAGTCTTCAAAGAAACCAGAAATGTCCAGTTTAGTCTACCTTCCCTCATCCTCAGCTATCTACTCCCCCTTCCAGTCCTGCTGTGTCGTCCCTTCAATTCTACTCTGGCTACTCTTTTGAACTGCTGAGCCACCTCTTGTCTCTTTAGGGACCTAACGTAACACCAGGAGGGCTCCAGGGTGTCTCCCTGCTAGTTCACCAAGTGAGCCAACCAGTCCGCTGTCATAGACAGTGGTTAATATGGATCGTCAACTTGACACAATCTAGAATCATGCAGGGGACAAACTTCTGCATGCTCGTGTGTGTGTGTGTGTGTGTGTGTGTGTGTGTGTGTGTATGGAGGAATCTCTATTTTGTGTTAAACAAGTGGGGAAGACGCAGTTGAAATATAGGTGGCATTATTCCATGGGCTGGGGTCCCACACTGAATAAAAATGGGGAAAGCAAGTCAAGCTCATGCGTTCACTGTGCTCTGGTTCCCGACTGTGAGCATGCTTGACCATCATTGTCTTGCCAGGATTCACCCTCAACCTGTGAGTCAAAAGAAACCCTCCCTTCAAACTGCCTATGACAGGTGTGTTAACATAGTGACACAAAAAGTAACTAACCCAGCCTGGTGCAGGGGGTGGTCACACCAACCTCAGCAAACCTTTCCTACAAGTCCAAGTTTGTGTCTGAAACAATCTTACAGTTATCCCTTCCATCGGAGTCACAGCCTTTGCTCTGCCAGCCCACCTGGGGAAGTGGGTGGCCCACACCGAAATGCTTGCAGAGACAGCTAGAGGTCAGTAAGACTGGAGACAGAAACTCCAGTACAAACTATTAGAAACCGTCTCGTCCAGGGGCTGCGACACCAGCAAAGGTTTCAAGCAGCAGTGGGTGTTGTGTAGTTTCCTCAAGACACCCAGGGAGTATTCAGCACAGCAGGTGTTGGCATCGGGCAGCCTGCTGGTGATTGGCCTCGGTCACTCTGCTCAAGGCAATGAGGGTAGCAAGGGGAGAGGCCAACTGTTAGCAATCTGAAAGTCAAGTTGCTCCACCCCCCAGTGTCTTGGCTTACTTACAGGGAAATTGTACATCAGAAGGAACACTATCAGTTAAAACTTATCAGTAACACTAATATTGATCTAAAGAGTGCTTTAACAGTGCTCAACACCTGCACAGTGCCCATAGTGAGCTAAGTTCCCCTCTTCTGTCTCTCTTTTATTAGTAGATAATTCAACCAAAGTTAGCAGCATGGTTGCCATTCCCTAACTGTATGCAGGCTTTGAGGAGAGAGTTGGCAAAGCTTGATTTAGTATGCCTTGTATGCTACATAGGATGCCCAGGACGTTGTGTGTGGGACTCATTGAGTCTCCACAAGGAAGGTGGCTCATTAGCCTTTCCCACCCTCTTTAGATGACACAATGGGGTCTAGCAAAATCATCCAGTTTATCTAACGTCGCTCTGCTCATCAGTGTCACTGTGGGGCTCTGGCTGTGTCCCTGTGGCTTCCAAGTATGCGCCATTAGTCTCCTTGTTGTCCCTGCCCATGCCACTGCAGTTCTTAAAGAGCCAGCATCTTCATTTGTAAAGCATTCATGGAAACTTGACAAATATTACATATAATGAAAGTATTTATAAATATTTATATTCTACCCCAAGATGGAGATCGAAGAGATGCCATGTGATAACATAAAACATGTGTTTTGATTTAGGGGGTCATGTTGGAGGATTGAACCCAAGGCCTTGCAGCTGTTAGGCCAATGTTATTACCATTGATCTCTAGACAAGTACCTGAATAAAGAATCTAGCTAGCCCTTCTGTGAATGTAGAGGGCATTCAGACACAATGTCGCTGTTAGTTTTCTCCATTCAAAATACCCTGACTGTTTACACTTCTTTCTCTTGCACTGTGGCATTACACTTCTTCAAAAGGTTTTTTAAGCACTCAGGAACAACTGTTACAAGTTCTTCTGTCGTTCTCAGTCTCCATGATACCAAACAAGCCACAGACACTGACAGCTGATTGCTTTTTAGCTTTTCTTTTTCTGCTGTTTTTTTCTCTCTCTCTCTTCTTCAGAAAGCTCTACAGATCTCACCAAAAGTACTCCCTAGGAGGTTAAACAAGGCTTCATTGTTCTCAAGCAGGGATAGCTGACCTGGAGTGCCCTTGGCTAAGCCATTAACCACTTCCCCAAGTCCTCACTCACTGGGCAGGTATTGGAGCAGGTGTGGTAGCCTTGGGAAGGATGCTCACTGCAGCACACATCGGACTAGTGTATATAATTACACCACCATGACAATGAATGCTGCACTCTTCCGTGGCTGTGCCCCAGCTATGTGTGGGGGTGGGGCACAAAAATAATATCTTAGTTTTATCTTCTAAAGAAATCTTAGCAGGTTAGACTTCCACATATGCTTCCTATAGAAGAAAGAGTTTCAAATTCTCCCAGTTGGTTGCAGATGCCTCCAGAGCAGCAGCGCCCTGGAGCCCCAAATAGTGGTATTAAGTAAACAAGTGGCTGTGTTCCTGAGATACACAGCTTCACTGTTCCTTTGGCAGATTGGAGTAGCACGACCCTGGGCAAATGCAGAGGCTCCCCTTCTTGTATCACAGAGAATGAACTGCGGAACATCAATGCTAAGGTGCAGAGCATCCTGTATCACACACCCCTTTGTCCGAGCTGTCGAGAAGCACAGGGGAATCTTGGTGAGTTGGAGGCACCAGCTCTAGAAACAGCTACAAGTGGAGTAGGGGTGAAGCAGTTGTTTTTCTGTTTGGTTGGGTTTTTTTGTTTTGTTTTGTTTTGCTTTTTATGCTCACTGGACACACATCTTCATCCACAGCCCTCACCCCCTTGGCAGTGGAGTACAATACTCCCATTTCACAGATGGGATCAAGGTTGATCCTAAGTATCTCTCTTGCTTAACGTTATCGTGGTCAGTGCTGGAGCAAGACTCCAGTGGTCTAATCACTTCATTTCTAATCTTTAAAAATTATTTGTTTTTTCATAATTCATACATATGCAATATACTTCAATTGTATTCTTTTGTTATTTACTCTTAGTTTCTGTCCTTCCCACTAAAAATTCTCATTGTCCCAAGAAGTCCTCCTGTTTTCACGTCTTCTCTCCACTCCTGATCTACTCACCCCACAGCTATGGCAGAATAAAGACAAATGTATCTCCGATGGGGGGTGGGGTTCATGTCAAGAAACCCTATTATCCGATCATGTGATATATTTACTTTACAATCAAGAAACCCATCCTGTTTTAATGTAAGAGTGCTCTGTAATGCACTATAAGAACACCCATTTACATGTTTTTAAGCACTTGGAGAAGGGACATTGGGGATAAAATCATTATTTTCTTTCTCCATAAAGGTCAACAGTAGCACACCAAGCACAGCTCTGTCCTTTGTGAAGAATATCTCTGCCATCCAGCATGTACTGGGACACTTCCTGCTGAACAGAACAGATCATGGGAGGCCAACTTGAGAATGACATCTGGCCAGGGGCCATGATCTCTTAGAGAAACCTCATTTGGGCCGAGGCTCAAGGAGCATTTGGGGAGATTTTCTTTTCTCTCTCTCTCTTTCTTTCTTTCTTTCTTTCTTTCTTTCTTTCTTTCTTTCTTTCTTTCTTCCTTTCTTTCTTTCTGTGTCCGATTTATTGTTAGGGGAAGATGCTCAAATTCAGTTGTAAAGTAAAGTAAAATAGATCACAAAAGGAGATCACATGGTGTGATCCCATTCTTCAAAACAAGTGGGAGACAAACAGGAAAAGCATGAATCAGAGGGTATTTTTTTTTTTGCTTGAAGTCTTAAGAATTTACAGGAAAAGGCATTTGTTTTATTATTTCATTCATTTATTTATGGGTGAGTTTGTGTGTCTGTGTGGAGGCCGGAGGACCACTTATGGAAATCAGTTTCTCTTTTTCCACCATGAGGGTTCCAGATATTAAACTCATCCTCAGGTTCACCTGCTGAACCATCTTGCTGGCTGCGGGGAAAAAAAAATGCATTGGAAGGATGCGGTTTATAGAAGTGGTGGTTACTGTGTAACAACTCCAAGCTAGTTGACTTTAAAACAAAGTCCGTCTATTTAGTTGAGCTCTGTTAGGCTTGTCTTCCTGTGTCTGAGGACACCTGCTGTTCATGGAGAGGTCCTGCTCCTGAAAGGAGAATGGAGCCTGGGGATTCTCCTCCAAGGGTTCTCATGCTCCAGTACCCTTGCCCTGTCTTGTTCTTATGATAATGTCAAGTTATGAGAAAACGAGAAGTACTTCATGTTTCTTGAAGCTGAGGCTTTAAGCTGGCACACTGTACACAACACACACACATACTCATGCATACAGGCGTGCGCACACACAGACACACACACACACACACACACATACAGACACACACACACACACACACACCCCTCTAATGGCCAACTAAGCCAAGAAGCATCTGATGTAAAGGGTAAGAATTAGACTCCAGCTTTAGAAGCTGGAGCTAGTGGGGCTGTCAACACATTGAAATTCTTCAGCAGACTTGAAAGGGAAGCTGGCGGAATTAATCCTTCAAAGGCTCGGTGAAGTCCTGCTTGGCTTGGCCCTGGAAACCTGACTGGAGTAATGGGACAAGGAAGGAAGGAAGGACAGACACACAGTCACGTGTACAGAAAAGCTGGGATTGGATGAGCCATGTGCTCTGATGGAGACATACTACTACCATTAGCAACGGATAAACCCAATGTGTTTATCTTAAATATGGGAATCGAAGAGATGGGTTTGTAGTATACAAGTGAACAAGAGGGTGGGTTTACGGCATACAGTTGAACATGAAGGCAGGTTTAGCTAATCTGGGCAGGGGGTCTCTATAGAGAGTAGTCTCAGGCTGCAGTCATTCTTGATGAGGAAGCTGTGGTTGATAGCTTCTGCACACACAAACATTCATACTTGGACCAGATGAGGCTTTCCCATCTCTCTATATCTCAAGGGGAAGGCTTTCTCATTTCCATGGATCTGAGACATTGAGGTCCTTGACATGGCTGTGTCCACGTCAATAACACATTCATTCTGAATCTTACATACTCCCCATAAGCCTGAGGATTGGATCTGCTAAGGGAAACAAATGCCTGAACTCACTAGTGCGACATCTCAGCACAAGGAAGCGTACTCCAGCATTTCAGTTCCCAAGGCTCCTCTACCTGCAGAAAGAATCTCCCCTTTGTCATTTGTGTATACTTTACGGTCAGAAAGATCTGATGCTCAGGCTGGCTATTAGCATTAGCATCTGGGTCAACACACTCACTCATTAGAAATGCTATGCATTTATACACGGAGATACATACACTTCCATCTCATTCCAAAGGGAAACTAATTGTGTCTTTGTCTTTTCTGCTTTAAAATGATGGGAAGACAAGAAATTGTCCCTTAAATAACTTCCATGTGTGAGTAAAATTACACACAGCTCCAGATTTTCTTGATAAGTTACCCCTACAGCTTATCTGACAGCTCCTCTTTGATTGTACTATATATTTCAGCTCTAGAAGCCTTGTAGCCTCTCTGCCAGCATGCTAGAGGGGAAGGTCTTTCTTCTTCTTCTCCCTGTGGTCTGTCTCTTCAGAATATGCTGAGATGAAGGTTGCTGGAAGACCAGTGAGCTAACAGATGCTCTCCCATCCCTGGGGAATGCTGGAGCTTGTAGACCAGAAATCAGTCCCTGAACAATGATTCCTCCACAGTTTCACAGCATTTGAACACTGTAAAGAGTCTGCTGCCACTCACAGGGACTTTACCAGTGACTTTACCAGTCAGTGAAATCTAGGTTTCAGGTAAATCCATCTGCATAAGTCTCGTAGGTTAAATACAGTGATCACGTAGAAGGAACGTGTGTATCTTAACCGTGTATTCACTTTTATCTTGAACTCAGAATTCATGTGTTGAATCTGGCACCAGTTTTTGGCTTGGATTCTTTTTTGGTTTGAACCTGAAATGTGCCCCACATTCTTGTGTGTTTGAACACCTGTCTGCCTGCTGTTGCTACTGTTTTAGGAGCTGTGGAGACTGGGCGGTGGGCCTTTACGGGTGGGACTTTGAGCCCTGTAGTCTGGTTCTGCTTCTGATCAGTCATGATGTAAGAAGCTGCCTCGTGCCCCAGCCACCAGGTCATTCCCGCTGTGATGGGCCAAGATGGGCGGTGAAAGTATGAGCCCAGATGACCTGTTTGACAAGTTGTCTGGCATTTTGCCACTGCATGAGGACAGCAGCACAGACCCCCACTGTTACTTCTCCTGGACTCTACTTCAAGCCTCAGGCATAGAGAGAACATACAAACTGTGTTCTGACTGAACAAAGAAAGACCTAAAACTCCAGACTATTTTGAATATATAAGAAAAAAATCATGAGGAGAGCCATGTGGTAGGATGGATATTCCTTATTCCCTGTGGTCATGACAGAAACAGGAATGAAAATCTGGCCCCAAATTTAGAGAAAAGTGAGTTCTTTGTTTGTTTGCTTGCTTGCTTGTATTCACCCTTTCCTTCTTGAAAGTATGGATGGAGGTTTTTTTTTCTTCTTCAAATTTTAGGGCAAATAAAATATTTTTGGATAATCTAATATTGGGGGTGGGATGCCTTGGTTTAGGGATGTCAATGCTTCCTCCTAGGAAATGGTAGATATCCTTAATAAAAACATGCACAGATTGGTAGATAAGTAAATATGAAAGGTGAGTAGGTAGGTAAGTAGATAGGTAGATGATAGATAGATAATAGATAGATGATAGATAGATAGATAGATAGATAGATAGATAGATAGATTAGATTAGATGGATAGGTACATACATACATACATACATACATACATACATACAAACATGATAGATTAGATAGGTAGGTAGGTAGATGATTGATAGATATTAGATAGATTGGTAGATAAGAGACAGATGAATGGATAGATTGATAGATTAGATAGATGATTAGAAGATAGATGAGATAGATAGATGATAGGTAGATAGATAGATGCTAGATAGATAGACAGACAGACAGATAGACATTGGTTTTTGAACATCATGGGCATATGCTGCTGTGTGACTTACCATTTCTGAATGTCAAAAGGGAGTCCATTCTTGGGCTGGGCCTCTGTGACAAGCTCTCAGACAAAGGGCAGTGTGGAGACAAAGACTGCTCAGTCTTGGCAGGCTTCCCTGACTTCGTGTTTCTTCCTAACACTGTTGTAACTCCAGCATACACTTAGATACTCAGCACCTTAGGAGGGAAGCAACAGGAAACAATGCTCCCTGAAGGAGAAAGCGAGCACACTATTTTCACAGGGAGATTGAATTTGATTAACTAATGACTGGCAATGAGCTTTCATTGTTCTAAAATCTCCACAACTGGAGAAACATACCATCACCTTTATTTCACAGATCTTAAAGCTTAAAAGAGATTCAGGAACATATATGAAGCTACACAGCCCATGCAAACACAGATCAATTTAACACAAAGGCATTTTTTTTCCACTTTGCCAGAATTACTTTTTAAAAAACAGTTGACTTTGAATGTCTTTGCAAGGCACCACCATTCTCTATTGTGTGACACATGACTCAGATGACACACTGATGTCACCTGCTTGGCATCCTCGGGCATCTGATCAAAATTTCAGGTCAGTGTTTGAAGTCCTTGCATCAACATCATTTAATGCTCCTGGTGGCTGTGTAAAGACTGAATGGCAGGTTTTAATCAGCGCCGAGAAGACTGAGAAATATGCTCAGAGCTAAAAGGTGTTTTTCCAGAACCCCCCACCAGTAATTAGAATGCCAGTGTCTTCTTTCCTTTGACAGAATCAACACCATATCCAGAGAAGGCTGACCCATACAGTATTAGGTGAAAGTCATTATACTCCCCGGGATTTCATTTACATTAGAAGGAAAGCTAAAGAAAGTGAGAAAAGTTGGAATTAAGAAAAAGAAAAAAGACTCTGTTCAAGTCTGATTTGTATTTTGCTCATAGATCCAATCTAGTAAAAATCTCTGGTTCCTCAAAGTATTCAATCTGCCTTGAGGATGATGATGATGAAATAATAATAATAATAATAATAATAATAATAATAATAATAATAATTATAATAATAAATAAAGGTTGGTGATAGACTGGCTGAAGAAGTCATAGGCAATGTTCTTCAATAGCCCAGAGAAACACTGGGGTCTCAAGGGAATGAGAGTGGTTGTAGTCAGGAGCGTCATTACTTCTCTCTTGGTCAGTGTCAAGCAGCCTTCAGGGTAGCAGCCACTGAGCCTGTGCTCCTGGTGAGGTCGAAGCCGGTCTGTTCTGGCCTCTGTTGACAAAGAAGAAACAGGGCAGACAGGTGGCCAGAGCATGCACCTAGGGAAGGATGGCTGACCGTTGTTTGTAATGGGTGGGTTACCTCAGGTGATAGAATGCTATTCTTTGATCATGTTTCCAAAACAGAGGCTCATACAGTGGTCAGATCTGCCAAGTAGATCCAGCCGTGTCTCCCTAGTTTATATGCTTTCCTCTGTTCACTGCAGTAAGGAGCTACAAAATCAAGGTCAAGTTGCCTCTTTATTGCCTGAATATCAAAAGATGCTTCCTACCAACTCATTTAAACCCGTTGTTAGCCTCTCTGGGGAAGACGACCAGCAACAGTATATCAACTGGGGCATAGAGTAGAGAAGTATTTCCAGATCTGAGCGCTGGTAAGTGGCCGAGTTGATGTCTCTGGTCAACTCACTCTCACTTTGGTTATTGTCAGTGCACCACAGAGCTCTTGCCTTTAGCCTCGGTTCTCCCAGTTACCGGAGAATAAAGCTTCTTGAGTGAGAGAGGTGAGGAGGGGGTTTTAGGAGAAGCATATGGAAAGGATGGAAAAGAGAAAATATGCCAGGGCTATTTTCTTAGCCCCAGGAAACCCAGGAAGCTCAAGGAATGGAATCCATGGCTTCCCAGCGAGAAGTTGGGGATCGACTCAAAGTTGACTAGGTGATTTCAGAGAGAAAAAGCCACTTCAGCAGCTGCCTCGTCTTCTGAAATTCATCCTTTATGGTTCTGAAATGCTTGGAAGTGCTTTAGATTTTGCTGAAGCTAGGGTAAATTCCTTTTTGAATGTCAAGAACACATCTGTGTGAAGATGTTGCTAATGGATTTATAATGTTATGCTTTAAATGGTAAATGTCCATCACAGGCTCTAAGGTGTTTAAAAACCTTTGGTCTACTGCCATGAGTGCTATTTTAGGAGGTGCCTTAGTCAGGGTTTCTATTCCTGCACAAAACATCATGACCAAGAAGCAAGCTGGGGAGGAAAGGGTTTATTCAGCTTATACATTGCTGTTCATCACCAAAGGAGGTCAGGACTGGAACTCACACAGGGCAGGAACCCGGAGGCAGAAGTTGATGCGGAGGTCGTGGAGGGATGCTGCTTACTGGATTGCTTCCCCTGGCTTGCTCGCTCGGCTTGCCTTCTTATTGAACCCAAGACCACCAGCCCAGGGATGGCACCACCCGCAATGAGCCCTCCCCTCTTGATCACTAATTAAGAAAACATCTTACAGCTGGATCTCATGGAGACATTTCCTCAAGGGAGGCTCCTTTCTCTGTGATAACTGTGATAATTTTGTGTGTCAAATTGACACACAAAACTAGAAGGTGTGGATCCTTTGAGATGTAAGACAGAGCTGGCTGACATAACCAGGTGGGATGGTTGAGGGTTGGAGGCCAGCCCTGCTTCTGTCCCACGCTCTTTGCTTCCAGTCCACACTTTCTGCTTCCTGATCTGCTAAGATACAAACAAGCCTGGCCACAAGCCCCTACTGCTACAGATCAAGCCATCCCTATCACCTTGACTGACTGCCCCCTTTGCAATGAGAGCAATGAGAAACTAGGGATGATGATGTCCTGTGTCATCCCAATGCAGGGGCACATTTAGAGGGGACATTATCAATAAGTACACAAGGACAAAGGGGGTGGTGAGCGAGTGAGCAGACGCAGTCACCGTCACCCTCACTATAAATAGCGAACTAGAGTCTTCAAGCCATGACACAGGTTTTTTTCCCAGTTGGGACATCATATGACACCCTTGTCATCCTTGCCCTGACTGATCATTGATGAGACGGCCAGATTTACCAAGGGTTGTGGGAGCGCACCAGAGTTTTGACTGAACCTGCTGGCCTGCTTTTGCCTATTCCTGAAAAAGCCCTTCAGTAGAGCACCCCCAAATGCTGGGCCAGGCGCTGCATGCAACCACGGTTTATGACCATTTCACACATGGATGGGTGCCACTGTTGCTTTGATGTAACTTTTCTCTAAACTCGGGCACACTCCGCTTCAGTGGAGAGTGGCAGGATGCCAGGAGCGGGATGTCAGGCCTTGCCTGTTTCCTATTTTGACATTTCATCAAGATGAGATTTAGAGACTAGAAAAGATAATATTGCAATATCTGACCTTAAGAAAGGAACAATAGCTGGGTTTTTAGTGTTTAGACACTCCTCTGCTTGTGTATTGGTTGGATAGCTCTGGCTTCCCTTTTTATTGTTAATATATGTCTCCTTGGCATCCTGCCAACTAAGACACAGAAGAAGGAAATGGAAACACGTAGCTGTGAGGAAAATGTGGGGAACTGAAGGGCTGGCATGGGGCAGTGATTTCTTGTGCACAAGGAGCAGGCTTATCCTAGGCTGTCCAGGGTGCAGACACTCACATGTTAAACAGTGTATGTGACCTCTCTCTTTTGTTCAATCATTACGGGCAAAAGAAAGAAATGGAGGCAGAGTTGTTGTTTTTTTTTTTTTTTTTTTTTTTTTTTTTTTTTTTTTTTAATTTATTTTGAGACAGGGTTTCTCTGTGTAGCCCTGGCTGTCCTGGAACTCACTCTGTAGACCAAGCTGGCCTTGAACTCAGAAATCCGCCTGCCTCTGCCTCCCAAGTGCTGGGATTAAAGGTGTGCGCCACCACCGCCCGGCAAGGCAGAGTCTTACTATATAGCTCTGACTAGCTTTGAACTCCCTATGAAGACAAAGCTGACCTCAAACTCAGAGATTCACCTGCCTCAGTATTCTGAGTGCACAGAAACATCTATGTGGCTCCTGCCTCTAACAACAGGAACAGCTGGTGTGTTCATAGGAAGCTGTGCACTGCGACACAGCTAGAAGACAGGAGTGCCTCTATGCAGTGGGTTTGTCTGGTGCTGCTATGTATTCGAATGCTAAATTCTGTACCCCAAGATTTGGTTGTCCCCTACATAAAAATTCCAAGGGACAAGAAAATCCTCATGTATACCGAGTGATGCTATGTAACCCTGATCCCCAAGTTAATTGGTCCATAGAAGGCTAAAGCCGATGGTTGGGCAAGAGATAGAGATAGGTGGGTTTTGAGTTACCTGGCCATGTGCTTGTGGTTCATGTCCTCTCATGGTAGCCTCCTCTACATCCACATCCTTTTTTTTTTTTTTCTCCTCACTCCTGCAAACCCCAGCCAGGTAACTGAAACTCTGTCTCTCTCCATTCCCCACCCCACCCCCAGTAATTGGCTGTCACCAGTTTTATTTAACCGACAGTTTTAAATTGGGGAGCAGGGTTTGCATAGCATCATGTGGTATACATGAGGATCTCCTTGTCTGGGGCAACCAGATCTTGGGGTACAGAATTTAGCATTTGATTGTATAGCAGCACCAGATCAAACCACTACACCTCTAGGCAGTTTGGAACTTGGGCACCTGGAATTGAAGGTGTGGGCTACCATGCCTGGTGAGAGGAATGTTGTGAATATTGAAAAAAAAAATAGCCCGTAGTATTTTCTAAAATATGTTCAGACATTAGAAAAATAGGTAAGGTGGGAAGCAGAACTTCCTTCGTCAGCCCTGTAGCTCCAGTCTGTAGCAATACGGTTGACATTTACCTTTTGGCACTGTCTAGGTGCACAGAAGCAAAGCCTGTGCACACACAGATGCTTCATGTGTGTGCCCTACGGCTTCACTGTTTATTTTTAAAATATAGCTACAAAATGGAGGCATCTCAGAAAGTAATAAACAGAGGGCCTTTTGAATGTAAGTTTCTGTGACTTCTGAATGATGTTACATAGAGACGCTGTTGAAGGCCTGAAATGTTTTACTCGCTGTACTTAAAGTTACTTTTGAAGTGTGTGTGTGTGTGTGTGTGTGTGTGTGTGTTTGAAACAGACCTTGCTATGTTGTCCAGACCAGCCTAGACTCTTGTGCTTTGATGATCCCTGCTCCCCCCACCCCCACCCTTAGCTGGTTATTTGGAATTTCAAACACATACCACAGCCCTTGGCTTGCTTTGACATTTTTTTTTTTTCATTAAAAAATGTACTAGATGCTTGGAGGAAAAGGAAACATATTTTCTTCCAATGCCTGGTCTGAAGAGACAAGGTGTTCATCTTACTCCCACTATTCAGAGCTGGATATACTGGCGGACTCATTTCAGCCACCAATGGTTTAAGCAGAAGCCATTTGACCAGCCAACTAGGAAGCTGTAGAGCAGTGGTTCTCAACCAGTTGGTCGTGGGAGTCGAACAATCTTTCCATATGGGTCACCTAAGACTACTGGAAAACACAGATATTTCCATTACTGTTCATAAAAAGTAGCAAAATTACAATTATAAAAGTAGTACCAAAATAGATTCATGGTTGGGGGTCACAACTGTATTAAGGGGTCACAGCATTGGGGGGGGGGGGTTGTGAGTCACTGCTGTAGAGACTGAAGCTCCAGAGGGCACTGCACAGAGCTGGAGTGGGTGCTTCCTCAGCTCACTGCGTGTTCTGTTGGGACCTGCTGAGACTGCAGGCATTGCCTTGTGAGTGGCTTATGCATGAGACACTAGCTTTTCTCAGCAGGGCAGCTGGCCCTGGAAGCTGCCCGCAGTGACCAGGGCACAGGAGTTCCTGCAGGCAGCTTTCTACTTGAGTACCTGGATTTAAAAGAAGCAAATTCCTCTCTAAACAGTCCAAGTTTTCAATTTACAGCGGATCTTGAGCATTCCTAAGAGCCTTCAGAGAGGGAGGTCAGGACTTTGCCTGTTTCCTATTTTGACATTTCATCAAGATGGGATTTAGAGGCTAGAAAAAATAATTTTACAATACCTGACCTTAAGAGAGGAACAATGGAGAGGTTTTCAGTGGTTACACACTCCCCTGCTTGTATGTAGATTGGATGGCCGTGCCTTTCCTTTTTTATTTTGAACTTTAATAATGTAATTATAATATGTATAATCCAAAACCTCTGAACATCTGTATACTTTTGTGTACATTTAACAGTTAACACATTTGGATATATTATTTATGTATACATAACTAGCAACTTTGGTTGGTTTTACTAACTAGATTCCTAACTAGATTTTACTAGTTACATTTGGTTGGTGTTTTAGCACAGAAACAGGATAGTGGATGCTCCTGGGCCACTGGCCCAGGAACACATTTTGTCCATTTCACGTTGTCTCCTCTAACTGGCTTTATTTCAAGCCAAGCAGATCAACCCAAGTTACAGGCAGCCAGAATATGTTCTTGAGAATACATATGCAAATAACACACGCACACGCAAACCAGAAATACCTTAGAAATTCCTGGAAGTCACCCTGACTTGCCATATTCAGGAAATGCCTCCAAATTGTGGTTTCTTATTTTAATTGAGATAGGTTCTACCAGAACTCAGTCACTATTGGGGCAGGTGGAGCTATTTAAAAATACTAACCACCAGAGGGCGCACTGCCACTCCACAACAAGCTTGAGGAATGGGAAAGGAGAGGTCACATTTGAAAAAAAAAAAAAAGAGAATAATATATTTGTGTATACACACACAAACACGTACACATATAAACTATTAGATATTTATTTATTATCATTCATTTATTTTAAATGTTATTTATATCCAAATTTAAATAATACTTCATTTAATGAATTCCTTTGATTTAATTAATTTAAAGATAATTTATTTCATTTATTTATACATTATAAATTTCTAAAATAAATATGATTTAATTCTAGACTATTAAATGAATTTAATAATTGAATTTACAATTTATTATTAGGCATCTATTTTAAATATTTATTATTTAAACACTATTTTATTTTAATGTGTGTGGGTGTTTTGCCTGCATGAATGCCTGTGCACCATGTGTGTGTCTGCTGCCTATGGAGGCCAGGAGGAGGTGTCAGACCCTCTGGAACCAGAGTTACGGAAGACTGTGAGTTGTCATGTTTATACATGGGAATTGCACCCATCCTCTGGAAGGACTACAGTGCTCTTAACTGCTGATCTCTCCAGCCATTATTTGTTTATTTTTTCTGCAGGCCAGGCCATCTTCCTTTACTTTTTGCCATATGCATGGATTCAGGACAAACACACACAGACAGACACACACACAAACACAAAGGTTTTTTTTTTTTTTTTTTATTAATGAATGAAGAAAAACAGCTATGAAACGTAAACTATTCTTTTCCTCAAGCTTCATTTAATATTTTAAATTATTCATCATGTGTATACACACGTTTGTGTGCATGCATATGCACGTGGAGGCATGTGCATGTTGATTTAGCTACACTGACCAGCCAGCAAGTGCCAAGGGTTCTCAGGTCTCCCCCTCCCCACATGGGAACTACAGCACTTGGCTTTTTAATGTGTATGCTGGGAGTCAAACCCAGGTCCTCATGCTTGCATGACACCATACTCAGCTAATAGAGCCATCTCCCCAGACCTTCAGACTTTATTTTTAACAGCCTCAACTTTCAATTTAAGAACTTTCTTTTTTCCCAACATAATATTTTGATTGATTATTTGGAAATTTTACACAATACACTCTGATCACCACTCCTCCCAGGTTCTACCTTCTTGGAGCTTAGTTAAGCTTCCATTAGCTAGCCCCTTAAAGATAACTGAGTCTCCCCCTCCCTCCCCCCCCCCCCAGGCCATCAACTCTGAAGATCTACACTTAACCATCTTTATCACAGTTTTTAGGGACTCTCTTTAACAGCATCCTGTCTAGTCTGGTTTGGTTGGCTTTTGGGAGTGGGGAAGGGGTTGTCACAGAATCCTTCAATGTCTCTCATTCTCAACTCTGAGTCTGCAGTCATTTATCCTACTACAAAAGAAACTTCTTGCCCGTACCAGTCAGCAGCAGCAAAGATCATGGACGTCCACCTAGATTCCAGTGGCATTGCACATACCATGTACTTTAACATGAGGTCTCAGGCAGCCATACAGAACACGGACATCCACATAGCCTCCGGCAGGAGCACAGACCACGTACATCAACATGGCCTCAGATGGCAGCATGATCCACAGATATCCACGGAGTCCTCTGCTGGTAATAAGATCCACCAACATCAGCCTCGTCTCAGGTGGCAGCATAGACCACAGGCACCAATTTGTCCTCTGGTTGTAACCTGGACCATGAACACCAATATGGCCTCCAGTGACAGCATGGATCATGGAAGTCTTTTGAGTAGACCCAATCCAGAAAATGAACTGTCTCCATCTCAGACATCCTACTGATGCTCAGATCCAGGGTGATTGTGCAGCTGGGCTGCACATCCAGGCTTCTGCATACCACCCTGCCAGCTCTAATCCTCAACAACTTGTTTCCCAGTCCACCATAGCTCTGCTCCCAGTCCACTGCAGCTGCCCTCCCATACCTGTCACTGCAGGCCTCTAGTTCTGCCATCACCCCATGGCTCCGTCACACACCTATTCATCAAAGTGGCATTGCCCACTGCGGTGTGTCACACGGTATATTTTTGGCCCAAATAGGTCAATACCTATTGCAAGGAGTCATTGGTCTGGTTCAACATTTCTGGTTTCTGAAGCGCCCTTAAAACCTATCTCATTGCTGAGATTCGTCTCAGATATCCTATTGTTGCCCAGAGTCAAGGTGATCTTGTGGCTGTGCAGGGTGTTAAGAGGACAGGATCTGCCTGCATGAACTCTGGGTTGATGCGCACCTCTCTGCCTTCAGTTCCAGTTGACCCAGCCACCCTTAGCTCTCTGGCTGCGGGCCACGTACACTGGCTCACACCTTCCAGTGGGCTGAAGACCATCCTTAGCCATGGCATGTTCCTTTGTCCACTGTTCTCGTACCTATCACAACCACATCCCAGGTTTAGCCACTTACAACCATGTGAAGGACTCTGTTCTTCCAATTTTATGAGACCTATCCAGGAATGTATTTGTGATGCTGCAATGACTTAGCTGTTACTGACTTAACCACATTCTTTTAACTGTCAAAGAGAGACAAGACAGAAAAGCAAAGCCAGAGAAATATTAATCTTCCCCTTTAACATCAGAAAAACCAATGAAATAAATATACCCAAGATTGACAAATAAGAAGCCAAATATCAGTAGATCATTAAAAATACAAGGAGACATGTCAGAGGAAACAGGCAACAGTAGGTCTAACAAGATTGGTATTCAGGAAACAAGACCCAATTTTCTGACATAAACTATGCAGTGATATTTGGGTCTCAGTTTCCCCCCTCTCTGTTTCAGTTTCTCTCTCTCTCTCTCTCTCTCTCTCTCTCTCTCTCTCTCTCTCTCTCTCTTCCTGTCTCTCTCTCTCTGTATGCTTTCAAAAAACATTGGCTACTACTTAAAATCTAATAAGTGCTTAAACATTTGTAGACAGCCTTGGGTTCCAGCCTCAGATCAGCCAGCAGTAGTATTATGACACTGGGTGGATCCTTTTGCCTCTTTGGGTCCTCATTTCTCCATTTGGAAGAAAAACTTTTTCACCAGTTAATGTACTATTATGAAAATGCAAATGTAAAATGCTTTAAAAAACACTTTTTAATATTACAGGCACAGTCTTTCCCCTAGATAATATGTTAGACTCAACAAAAACATTTTAGGTTACAGCAACATACAACTGTGGACACACACACAATTGCACACACACACACACACACACACATGAACATGCACATAAACCACTGAATACAATCTTCCTGCCCTCTATCTGGCTCTCCCTTATCCCTTTGCATCCAGGGATAGCTGCGAAGTGACAAGAGATAATGACGGAGTTCCACTCCAAGGAGGCCACAGAATGTACAGATCTGCCTAATGGCTGACCTGTGGTCCAGGGCAGCGTTAGCTTGCTCTGCTCTCTAGCTCTCCTCTTTCTCATGCATCCTGGTTTTCTTCCCCCACCAGCATGAACCTGCCATAAGCCTGATTAATATTAATCATTTACATTATAAATATTATAAATATTAATATTAAGCATTAATATTAATACTTAAGTGAATAAAGAAAATTAACTTTTCAGTGGTGTATTAGTTAGGATTTCCCAGAGAAAGAAATGATTAATAAGGTGTATGTGACTCTTGTCATATATACATGCACATAAACACACATAAATGTATATGTATAATGGTAGGTATTGGTTCATACAACTATGGGAGTGGAGAAGTCTTCACAAGCTGAAGAAGCAGAGAAACTGATAACAGGGTATGAGGAGAGGGAGAGAGGGAGGGAGAGAGAGAGAGAGAAAGAGAGACAGAGACAGACAGAGGGAGACAGAGAGAGAGACAGTGAGAGAGGGAGGCTTAGCTCAGCAGAGAGCAAGTCTGCATCCTTGGCTGTTTTGCTCAGCTCAAGCACACATGGATAGGATGATGCCCACCCGCATGGGTACACAAGCCACGGTATATTTACGCCATGTAATCTCATATGCTAACTACTGAAAAAAAAATCTCTGAAGCGTAATGTTGAGTAATCGAGCATAGCTTTCAGAAATACAATACAACAGGATGCACTTTACCTAAAGGTATGCCATTACATTGTATATTATTGAGGCAGAAGTTATCAAGAATTAAATTCTGACAAATGCTTTTATGTCATTTATAATTGTTCACTAGACTAGAAGTATTTTTAAAAACCATGTATTATGCATGTATGAAGTAGGAAAATACAAATCAGAGTATTCTCCAAAATCTTCCACATTTAAAATCTGACTTCTCAGAGACCTTTCCTGATGCCTGTGTTTCCCATAAAACAAACCCTGCATCCAAGTACTATCCTATGGGTGTTATCTCACTCCCAAAGAAGCCCACGAGAGCAGGGAAAGTCCTCGTCACTGGACTTTTAACCTATTTTGCAGCTGTAGCTGGCCCACTTTGGTCCGTTCTCCTGGATCATTACAAATGCTTTTGATTTGGTTCCTGACACTCATTACACAAACATTTGACTCCTGAGGATAAAATTAGTTCCCTGTCATTGCACCAATGTCTCCCGTGTTTCCTTGACTCATTCTGCAGCTTCCTCCTTGGTTCTTATGCTATTGGAACATGTGCAGGAAGTGACATCATGACCTACAGCCACCTGGCTGACAGGTGTTGCAAGATGCTATCAATTATGAGAACATCTGGATTTCAGTGATAAGAAAATGTGAAAAACCTGTGTGCCTAAGAAGTAATGACACATTAATAGATTGTTATCAATAGATTATGATTAATAATTTATTAATAGATTATTGATGATTGATTAATAGATTATTATTCTTAGATTAATAACCCATAGAGGGATGGGAGTAGCTCAGTGGTAGAGCATTTATCTAGGATGGGCTCGAGACCAGGGATTTGATGCCCAGCACCAAGGGGAAGTAAGCTGTGTAAAAACGTGCACACATGCACACTGCTGTGTCAAACATTAAATGGCACAGTCGTATGGAGACGAGGCATGTGCTGGAGCTGATATGGGTGGAGCTGTAAGTGAGCTGTTACCCTCTCTTTCCTAAGCTTAATGGCAGATGCATGGATAAGTACTTGAAACTATCTATCAATCAATTGATTGATTGATTGATCGATCGATAGATAGTTTTAATGACACGTGTCTCTCAATACAAACAGAAAACACCACAATAGGTATAAATTCACTGTGAGCCAGTGTGAACTGTGGCTCTGGGGAATCGGTGCAATTTTAGTTTCTGACATACACTACAAAGATGGTAATCCCTGCCTCAGAGGAATGCTTGCCACATTGTCACACTGTCATGCACCACACAGAAAGGTCACTGAGAACGCTGTCTCAAGAAGTAAGCAAACGCAGGTATGTGGGGTAGGAGCTACTCCACTGACCTTGGTGGCGGGCAGGGCTTTGTGTTTTGTTTGAAGTTCCGCTCTTTAGGGACCATAGGTTTGAGTAGGAGAGCCAGATCCAGATACCATGAAGCCCACTAGAGAAACTAATTCTTACAATTCTGTTTCTCTAGACCTAATTTTGGTACCACAGCTTGTATTAGTCTGGGTTTTCTAGAGGGCCAGAGTCAATGAAATGAATATATATGTTTTAAGTTAATTTATCACACTTAGATAGCTGTGTCACATACAGTTGCTTGGTCCCTGAGGCTGGCTGCTTCCACAGTTGGAGTAGGCCTGCACTAGCTGTCTCTCATTAGGGAGGCCACCATCACAGTAGCTTCTTAGTACACATGCTGGGTGCCTTAGTGTCCCAATCTGATGCTGAAAACCTGGAAGATTCCTGGAAAACCACCGGTCCCCAGTCTCCAGTGGAAGCCTGGAAATCCTGGCTCTGGTATCAGCAAAGGAGTCCACAGCAGTTATACGGTAAACCAATTGCAGGGAGAGGGGAAGCCACGGGAACAAAAGGCAGATAAGCTTCCTGCTGCCACGCCCTTTTAAAATCTGAGTTGCTACCAGATGGTGCCAACCATATACCACTTATGTAATCAGGCTGATTCCTCAGGTGAGGTTCTCTATTCAGGTGGGGTCTTGGCCAATGGATGTAGAATCTCCACGGGGCAGCTAGAAGACTGCCTTGCTATGAAGGTTGGTTTTAATCAACTTGCTAGACTGTCTTCCAGCTGCCTCATAGAAATTCTATATCCATTGGCTAGGACCACACAGAGGGAAGGACAGAGGGCCTGAGGACAGTCTGAATTACTGTGGAGCATGAGGCAACTCTTGTTGGTTCTATGTATTTAGAGCTAAACCATTATCACTTAGCCTTAAAAATACCCTCTGTACATTCAAGGTAAAGGAGGGGATTGCCCAGCATTTGTATCCTGGGAGAGGGGGGGTATTTGGCTTTATTATTCCTCATTGAAACCTCGGGAGAGGTCACATCCTCCTGGGTACCAGGAAAGACATCAGACAAAGAGGCCTTCAAAACAGGCCTTGAACAATGGGAAGGACACGAGCAGGCTGGAAAGAGAAGGTCTGCTCGCAGTCAGTCTAGAGGCCTTCCCTCAGTGAGGTTTTGCAATAGTTACTGAGATGAGAGCTTACTGCTTATGAATCTGGCTTGAGCAATGATAAAGGTGGGGGGGGGGGTCAGCTGCTGCATAAGATACAACTGCAGCATCCTATTCAAAGGCCCAATAGCAAACCACGAAGATGCTCCTATTCCAACCAGACCTATGAACGAAGCTATGTCCTACACTTACACTGTCCAATTAATATCATTCTAGATGTTATTAGATACCAGTGCCATCCATGTCCTGCTCCCCCCTCCTGATATACAGTCCACATGACTGTATGACACTAAAGTACAGCATCATCCAGGCATCTGTGGGTACCAAGTTGCCTCGGGCTAAGGTTCCAGGTGGTACCTATTGAGGTGTAGAGCAGCATTTCTGGGCTGGGTGACTAACACTTCTGCCAGGCTAATTATTCATGGTATGAATGATCTTTAATCTCCTTCAGCCCCTTATTGCTATAAAAACCTAGTGTATACATTCAAAGGATATGTTCTTAGCTATGTGTAGAAGAGGCACTCAAAGAAGAAGCCTCATCATTGTCCTTACGTTTAGCACCAGAGCCCTTTGCAATCATACTTGGGGAAGGACACCAAAGTCTTCCCCCCAAAGTCCATAGGTGGCTCCATTAAATAGGCACCGATAAAGGTGGCTTGCGTGGAGACTGAGTGGACTACTTTCTTACAGCCCAGTGTGAGAGTTACTGCTGTCTGACCATTCCATGTTACCTCCACTACCTCAGGAATATAGGTAAAGGAGATATTTTTGCATGATCGGAAAGTTTCTTGAGACATGGCTCTCTTTAGCAGACAAAGACAAAGATATATATATATATATATATATATATATATATATATATATATATATATATTTCAAAAAAGTTTGAAGAGACTGAATAGGAGAAAATGATTTTTGTATTCCATTGGCTCTAGGCACTCAGTATAAAGCCTGACTCTTAGGTGAAAGCAGGGTAAATTCGTAAGCAAATACAAATTTGAAATCTCACTGAAGCACAAGGATCTCACTGTCTCCCTCTAGTGGTCGAACTGTGTTTCAGCAGGTTGAATCTTGGGATGGGGACTCTGGAGCCCTCTTCTGGAGGGCAGATTTCTGCATTTCTGAGCTTGGAGACTCCTGGCTGCAAAGCCAACAAAAGACAGAACGGGCCTGCAGGAACCACTGCTAAACACTGAATATTTTCCATGATAGTTTGAGAATATTTTCTCCTTCAAAAACTACTAAAAGAAGAATAAAATAAATTTTTTCTTTGTTTTTCCAAGACGGCTGAATTTAGTGTCTTTTGTTTGTTTGGGTTTTAGGTTTTTGAAAAACGGATCTCACTATAGCTCAGGCTAGCCTGGAAGTTGCTGTGTATTCCAGGATGGCCTCAAATCTGTGATCCTCTTGTGTCTGCTTTTAGAGCGCTGGAATTATTGACCCATACTGCTGTGTCCAGCTTATGTATCTTTTTAAAAATAAATACATTTTTGTATCTAACTATGCTGTGGCATTGGGTAAACTCTCATACTTAGCTAGTTTCAGAAGTGTGGTGTCTCATTTCTCAGACAATTTCTGTGGATGAAAAGATAGCTACAGAGAGCAGATGTTATGGGCCTCAGAACACTGCCGTGGATTCAGCTTGACGTGAGTGAAGCCATCTCGCCACCACGATTGCCTAAAATAACTCTATTCAGTTTTCCTTTGAAGTTTTTCAAGAAACTGTAAGCAAAAAGCAACCAACCATCACCACCACCGCCATCATCAAAAACAACCAACCAACAACGAGTGGAACATGGATCTTTATAGGCAGGCCCTGGTGCTGAGAATATGCCCAGCTCTTTGATAGTATTTTAAGACAGGCCAGATCTATTCCAGCTAAGGTGAGATTTCTTTTGTCCCAAACTTTCTTTTGCCCCAAGTGATGGGATCTTGCTGTCATCCAGGGCCTTGTGTTTTTTGTCAGTAAGTTTCTTGATACATTGTAGTCTATGTAGTCTGTGTCCCTTTCTTCAGTCTCCCTGTTCAGGTTGGCCTAAAACATCGTTGCAACATGGGGTAGATTTTGCAGACAGGAAGTATCAAAGACCAGACTGTCTAGTTCTGATTTAGGGTCTGTGGCATTCTGACCACATACACACACACACACACACACACAGACAGACACACACACACACGTGCATGCACACACACACACACACACACAAATTCCATTTTTCCTCTTTTTCTTAAACACAGTACATGGCTGATATTACCTTTTTTTTTTTTTTTTTCAAAAACTCAGAATTTTAAAAACTGGCTCCTACTGGGTGGTGGTTGCACATGTCTTTAATCTTAGCTCTTGTGAGGGAGAGGCAGACAGATCTCTGTGAATTCCAGGACAGTCAGAGCTACACAGAGAAACCCTGTCTTGAAAACAACCAAACAAAAACCTGGCTCTCACTCTTACATAAAACCAATAAAGCAAAGAGAGGCGGCTGAGGTCTGCATGTGGTTCTCTCATTACCTACCACCCAGTAAAGGGCTGTATGCAAACTGCCTGCAGCCTGCAAGGATGCAAGGCCTCATTCCTCTCTTCATTCTCCTCCCTCACTAGCTTGCTGCTTGTCTCTAAAACTCCCTAGTCCTGCCTGCGTTCTAACCTCCTGCAGGATTAGCAATGAAGACCGTAGCTTGTGAGCTCTCGGCTTTAAGCAACAAACAACTATATTCCAGCTGAGCGCCTCGTGGTTCTCTCTGCAGAACACACGCTTCCCCTCTCTGCATGTGCATGCCCCTTTGTGCCATGTGCTCCTTGCCAGTTGTGCAGAAAAGAGCACACATTAAAAGCATTGATTTGTGCCTTGGCTCCTACACAAGCAGACTGAAATCAAATGTGTTGTATATGGTAAAGGAAAGCCTATGCTCAAATGACCAGAATCCAACTCACTCCGTCTAGAGATTTTTCTCATCAACCAATAAACATGTTTTCATTGTCTTGCTTTGGAGAAACCTCACAAAAGTTTAGTTTCTCATTTTGCCTCTGCAGTTCAAAATCGTTTGTGGTTTGGAGATGCCCAATTCATGAATCACTGGATACTTTTGTGCTATAATTTGCTTTTAGACAAGATCTTACTAAGTTGTCCAGGTTGGCCTCAAACTCACAATCCTCCTGCCTCCGTTTTCTGAATGCTGGGATTATAACATGTACATCTATGCTTGGGCCTCAGCTGATGATGTTTCGGTATACAGCTGCAAGCTCTGCATCCTGCCCACCTATACCTTTATAGCTAACCACTTTATAAAACTACACTTTGTGCTGGGTAGTGTTGGAATGCTTACTAGAATGTATGAAACTCTGGGTTCAATCTCCAGCAATGCCACAAACAAACATACAACCTATTCTCATATGCCCCAAACTGAGTGCCCCATTCTTTTCCTTCTGGATGTCTGACATATACATTTTATTACGGAAAAATGAAGCCTAATGCATTTTGGCCAACTCGTTTAAAAGCATTTTTCCTGTTATTCAAAAGAGTAAAATAATAATATCACTTCTTCTTTTCCTTTTCTCTCTTCAAACTCTCCCATATATCTCCTCATTATGCTCTTTCAAATTCATGTTCCCCACTTTTGTTAACTTGTTATTATGTGCATATGTGTGTATGTATATATGTATATACATATGCATATCTATTCCTAAATATAACCTGCTCAGTCAGTCTGTATAATGTTCCTTGTATACATGTTTTCAGGGCTGACATTTTTACTGGTTAGTGTTATCCACTGTGATCTCTGTGGAACGCACTGGAATATAGTTACAAAGCCAGGCCAGTAAGCTGAAGGTGAATGCCTTTGATGGGTTTTCTGAACGACAGACCTTAAGCTCAAAATACAAGTGCAGGTGAGTTATTAGGAAAATGTTTCCAGAAGGTCCTGTGTAAGGAATGGAAGGAGGATGGAGAAGAGGGAGAAGGTAAGCAATGGTTCAGTGTTGGGAGACAGCTGGGTCTCCACCTGAGCTGATGGGACCACTGGGAGAAAACTGCACTTCATGGGTGTCTCTTCTCAAGGCTAGGAGGATGCCATGTCAGATGTCTCCTCCCCCGCTGGGGTCAGGTATTAGCAGGAGAGGTCAGTATGTGTGTTGGGGGACTCTGAGCTCTTCAACTTTCTAAATAGATACGCTCTATTCAGAAGCTATGTTCAAAGCTCTGAGAAGAGCAAATCTTGATGAAGTTGAGAGTAAGGTATAGAGAGGCCGGGAGTGAACATGGAACCCAAGGGTTCTAGAAAGAGTGCCAATATCTTCCACCAGAGTTCTCATAAGACATACAGGAAACCAATCAGCAAATGAGTAAAGGCTCCCAACTTCCACTTATAAACTCTTGTTCTAACACATAAGGTGTCTTTTAAAAAATCATATTTACATATATTGCATCCATATTACATAGTGTACATAGACTAAAATTTTGGCAAAGAAATATTGCTCAAGTAGAAAGCTGATCTCTCCATGTCTAAGGCACTGGGTCCATTTGTCAGGGTTTTCCCAGATAAAAAGAACCAATAAAATGATGGCAACAGGTAGATGTACTGATAGCTGAAGAGATGGACACATACATACATACAAACATACATACATACATACATACACATACATACACACACATATATATACATACACGCATACACACTACGTACATACACACACATACATACATGGATACATACATACATACATGCATACAGGAGTTGGCATTGATCATACATACATAGAGGCATTTAGCTTGATCAACCAAGGCTGCTTACAGGAGTCATTACAAGGGTACCAGTGAAGAGTCCCACCCCCATTTATCAAGACTCATGAAGGCTGCATCACTGGAGTCCCCAACCCTAGTCAACCTTTCATTTCATATGCATTCATAGCACAATACTCTTCTCTAGAGCATAATCCAGGCCAGATCAGCCAGGAACAGATTGTCTGTAGCTGAATGGGGACAGAGAAAAGTGGCTAAGATCTCAGGTGAGGGTTTGATGACTCCACCACCTCATGAGAGAATTTTTTTTTTTTTTGGTTTGTTGCTTTTAGTTTAATTTTTTGGTTTTGTTTAATGAAAGATTTCATGTAGGCTTGCACTTACTTCGTAGTTGAGGATGACCTTGAACTCCTGACCCTCCCGCCTTTACCTCCTAAGTGCTATGGTTTCAGGCATGCTTTAGCATCCATGGCTATGATAGCCCCAGTCTCCTGACCACTGTCTTCTGTGGGTAAACACAGCTACTGATTTCAGTCCAGCATTGGTCCTTTCATGCCCAGTAGACAAAGTTCCACTACACTCAGATAGCTGATAGAGCATTAGTTCTGGGTGTGTCTATGTGCCCATGTTTTGGGAAGAGATTAACACTTTCATCAGCAGACAGGGTAGAGCAGGTCCAGGCTTAGTAATCTGGGCAGCAGCATTCAAACAGCTGAGGGCCAAATAAAACTCAGATGGAGAAAAAGTGGAATCTCTCTCTCTCTCTCTCTCTCTCTCTCTCTCTCTCTCTCTCTCAGTACAAGGACATACATCTTCTCTTGCCCTTGGACTTCAGAACTCCAGATGCTTGGGCTTCTTATACCAATGACTCCCAGGGTCTCAGGTCCTTGGCATTTGATTAAATTATTAATATATTGACCTCCATAATTAAATGCACCAATTGCAACACTAACTCCTGTATGTATACATGCATGTATGTATGTATGTAGAAATTCTATATATTTTCTGAATTGAAATGACTATGTTCAGATGATACTAAACCCTTTCTCCCTAAGTCCCTGATGAAGGACCCCAATGTAGAGGGAACCACAACAGGAATATGTATATCTGAGGGATGAGAAGAGCCTGAGGAAAAGGAGGTGCAGTGACAGGCCCAAAGTGGGATTCAGTTCAAGGAGAGGTCCCAGGGCCTGACACTAGTACTGAGGCTATGAAGTGCTCCCACAAAGGGGCCTATCATGACTGCCCTCCAAAAGACCCAACAAGCAGCTGAGTCAGATGCAGATACTTACACCAACCAGTGGACAGAAGCTGCTGATCCCTGTGGTGGAGTTAGGGAAAAACTGGAAGAAGCTGAGGAGGAGGGCGACCCTGTAGGAGGACCAGCAGTCTCAACTAACCTAGACCTCTGAGATCTCTCAGACACCGGACCACCTACCAGGCAGCACACACCAGCTGATCTGAGGCCCCCAACACATATACAGCAGAGGACTGCTGGGTCTGGGTTCAGCTAGAGAAGATGCACCTAACCCTCGAGACTGGAGGCCCCAGGGAATGGAGAGGTCTGGTGGGGTGGGGGTTGGGAGCTGTGGGGACATCCTCATGGAGAAGGTTGAGGGCAGGGGCAGGAGGTATGGGGTGTGGAACAGTCAGAGGGTGGATCGGGAGGGGGATAAAATCTGGAGTATTAAAAAAAGATAAAATAAAATAAAAAAAGAAGAAGTCATGCTCAAGAAGTTCCTGGTCCTCACAATGCAGTTCTGGATGATGGTGTAGACCTCTAAGATATAGTGCTTAGCAGGACATCCTGAGATGGTCAGAGTGTGCCCTCAATGAGGATTATTTCTTGTGGAAACCTGTTTAGTTCTCCTGAGAGAGTGGTGTTTCTTTATTTGTTTTTTAAAAACAAAACCTCGTTGTTATTTTTTTAAGGTCATAGTACATAGAGCTCATTACCAAAGTCTTGTGTGTCTTTGAACTATCTTAGAAAATAATAATAATAATAATAATAATAATAATAATAATAATAGTAATAATAAAATAGTAGTAGCAGTAGCCCAGATATCTTCCTAGTAGTTGAAGATATAAGATCAGTGGCTCTGGCATGCAGAATCTCAGGACATGATGTACCAGAAGGAAACCCAGAATACTCTTGCCTGCCATATTTGAATCTGGAAGTTTCCAAAGTCCTTTTCACTGTGGACAGGTGCACACTGATATAAAGGATTAAGAAAGAGAGCAAACAGTGCCTTGACTCACCCTCTAAGGGAAGCAGGAATAGAAGCCCTGACCACAAACTTGCATGTGTTTTCAGTAGAGAATGTACAGCTAATCCAGACTGTCAGTACCTTCTGAGCTCTAAGCATTAATAGCAATAGGCTGGCACTAAGGGAAATCTCCAATCTTACCATAAAGTGTAAGCCAAAATTTAACAGACAAATCCAGCCCGTTAGCCTATGGTCCACATTAGGGATAGGCTATGGTGGCTGGGGCAAGGGGATAAAGACATGTTGGATAGAATCTTTGTCCTAAGTAAGACTATGAGAATGTCTGTAGCAGAAACAATAGGTCTCTTAGTTAACTCAGGCCATATCACAACATACCAAATGGCCAGCTTATAAACATGAGAACTGCAGTTCTGATCTCACCAGGGTACAGGGAGCTATGGATCAAGGCAGTGGCAGGCTTGTTATTCAGTGAGGGCCTGCTTTCCTGGTCATAGACAGTGAGTCTTAGCTGTATCCTTCCTTCTTGGGAGAAGAAGGAGTCAATGCTCTGGGGACTCTTAAAAATGCTTTACACAATGCTTTACAAGGGTCCTTGTGACTTAATCCCCTCCTAATGGCTCTACTGTCTAATAACATCACATTTGTAAGTGGCAGTTCAGTGCAAGCATTTGGAGGGACACGTGCGTTCAGCCCATAGCAATAGTCTGGCAGTGAATTAGAACCATTCTCTGTTGAAAATTTGAGATAAAGAAGTTAGTAGCTTTCTAGAAAGGAATTTAGGACATATACATGTTCAGGGATATTAAAAGGCAGAGAGAAAGCCTCTGATGTTTGAGTTTATGCCCTCTTTGACTCTTTGCCTGACCTTGACTTTGGGAAATGTTTCTCCTTGCTGCTAGGTGAACAAGAACTCTCTTGGAAGCTTTGCCCAAACTCAAGTCACTGTAACAGCATGAAGGTCCAAAGACAGACAGACTTAGCACAGGCTCAGACCTTTGCTGCTCTCTACCCATCATCCCCTAGCACCACGATCTAGTCAATGTCTTCAAAAAGGAACCATCCTCTTCCTCCTGGGAGCTGATGTCACACTGTGGAGCTGGAGCCCCATCTTATCACCCTACACAAACACTGTGACTGGAGTAGACCTCAGGGAAGGGAGGAGCTATCGTTTCAGGTTCATTTTATCTTAAGGCATCTGGTGTCTACCCTTAGTCACTCTCTATGGCAGTTGCTCTGCTTGCAGGTATCATTTTGGGAGGAAAGGAAACCATGGTGAAGTAAGAGCTGTGTTACTGAGTGTGTACACGACCCACATTGGTCACACTCATCCGGTGTAAGTTATGACTCGGTCACCCTTCTCTCATCAATGGCCAGCTTTTAAAGTGAACTGTACTGACACCCTTGACATGCCTCCATTGGGGCAAGATCTCACTTTCCATTGATCATTTTTTTTCTCAAATGATTTTCTTGTCACATAAAATGCTCAATACTCACTGTAGAGAGAATCTCTTATATGCTGTATGAACGTATCAGTTGTTAATTTAAAAAAAAGGCCTATGGTCAATGAGCTGAGGCAGGATTAGGAGGTGAGATTTCTGGCAGAGTTTGAGGAAGGGAAGGAGAGAGGCAAAGGGAGGGAGGGAGGAAATGAGAGAGATAGAGAGAGAAAGAGAGAGGGGGGGGAGAGAGAGGTGGAGAATAAAGAGGAATTCTGGGAAAGAGTCAGAGGCGTGGGAGATTAGACTGGGAACTCTGAGAAGACTTAACAAGCCATGTGGTACTTCATAGAATATAATGAACAGATAATTGAGTTATGAGCTAGTCAGGGAAATAAGCCCTAGCTTATGGCCTAGTTGTTTGTTCATAAAATATTCAGTCTCAGAGCCTTACTCTGAGAACAAAGTGGCTGGGTAAAAACCTTGATGTTATAACTCACAACTATTTACTTCTCTATGTGTTGTTGTTGTTTTTCCCTAGCTAACTTTGCTCTTCTTGGGGACAAACCCTTCTCCATCATCCTGTACTTCCCATATCCATGAGGTCATTGTTTCATGGACTAAATGGGTAAGTGACAAGTAAGGAAAATGAAAACACTCTTTATCCATCTTTGTTTACACTGATCTTTTTCTCTGGGGAGGGGCACACTTGTCCTCTTGTGCCTATGAAAATGTGATTGCAAAGGAAGCTTTCTGTCCTCAAGGAGGGACTCCCAGGCTCCAGATCTCCACTTGAACCACCTGGGAAATATATCAGAAATAAACCCATCTTTCCCAGCCCAATGAGAACAGAGTCTCTGTGGGGAGGGCCTGAATATCAGCATCTTCCCAAAGCTTCTTTGATGGCTCTATCGGGTAGACTGCATCAGGACCACAATCTTTACGTCATCCTGATGCCATTCAAAATCCTCTAGGAGAGGAGGCAGCATAGAGAAGAGGCCATAGTAGGTGCCACTGCCATCCCTGGGCAGAGCCCTGCTGGAGGGAGATGCCTCCAGAGGTGTTATGTGGGGCTTGCATTAACCCCAGATCTTTAAAAAGGGTTTTCTCTAAACCTAGCTGATTCAACTTTTAAACACAACATTGGAAACTTTTATCTTCACACTTCTTTGCGTACTACTGTTTCCCCTCTTCTAACTACCTCACTCTAAATAGTTGTCTACCTTCTGACCCAAACCTTGAGAGTTCTACTTGACCACTATCAAGGCTGCCATGAAGTAGCTTCATGACAACAGAGAATCTTGTTTTAAAACAGGCGTTAAGGCTGAGCAGAGAGGACTGAGGAAGGAGGCCATAGAAGCAAAAGAGCAGAAGCCTAGCCTAGTAGGAATGAAAGGTGTAGCCCAAACACAGTTTATAAAAGTCCTGTCAAATGTGGTCAGATTGAAGTGTGTATTAATGGCACTTAATCAAAATAGAATGTGTTAATATCTTAATACCGAAGCCTCCGGGTGGACTACACAATACTGGCTCAGGAATCTGTGCTGTGATAGACAAGTCCTCTCGGAGTCTTGAATTTGTATGTAACAATTAAATGATAACCTAATGTTCACTTTTGAGATGTGAAGAAACTGGGCTCCAAGGGGGTGAAGTGGCTTAAGGTCATATTCCACCTCAGAGCAAAGACAGAAGTGGCACCAAGGGCCACAGCTGACGCTCTAAAAGGGTTGAATACTGCTGTGACAGGGTGGCTAAAAACTGCTGATGGCACCATAGGATATCATCAAAAATCAAGAGAAACCAGGGAAGTAACTCACAGCTCAGTGACAGTGTGCATGTTCATCATGCAGAAGGTCCCGGGGTCAATTCTGAGAGGAGGGGAGGGGTAGAGGTGGGGGAGGGACCATAATTCCTCTTGGTGTCTCTGGAAGCACATTCCCACCCTCTTTATGAGCTGACCGGGCATTTGGGGCTCGATTGTCAGCATCTTTGGGCCCCTCTCTTCAGCTTGGCCACTATTCTGCCCCTCCTCACCCCAGTGGACTCCGTCTGGTCCGTGTGAAACAGAAAGGCTGTGGACTCAGCCCTCCCACAGGAGGCCTCCTTGCTTACTTCCCCCATCTGTTCTTGCCTCCCACCCTTGGGGCAAGCCGTCGTTTTCCTCAGATCACTGTTTGGTCGAATAATTTCTCCAGCCACATAAAGTGTGCGATGCTCATAATCGTTTACTTTCCTATGTGCTCTTGTTCTTGTCGTTCCCGGACTCTCCGGGGACAAAGCCTTCCCTGTCATCCTGTGCTTTCCACACCCGAGAGGGAAGTCACTCTTTCATGGGCTACATGGATAAATGATAAGTAAGGACAATGAAAAAAAAAAGCCGTCTCCTCATCTTTTTTTACACTGATCTCGTCCTCTCTGTGAGGGGACAGACTTGTCCCACTGTGTCTATAAAAGTGTGATTGCAGAGGTAGCATTCCAAGCTCAAGGTTCTTCCTGTTGCTTGCTCCAAAAGTGAGGACTAGAAGGATCTAACATTAAGGGTGATTTAGAAGCTGCATTGACCCAGTACTCTGTGAGTTAGTCAAGGAAGCCCCTAAAAGGCTGGTGGGAAAGAATGAATCAGAGTCTCCCAGTCTTAGTTTGCTTAAAGGCTTTATTGCATTTTACACTTGACATACAGCTGATCATGAAATCAATGCAGGAACTCAAGGCAGGAACCCAGAGAGAGAAACTAAAGTCCAGCCCATGAAGGAACACTGCCTACTAGCTTATTCCACGTCCTGCTCAGCTTGCTTATTGTTTGTTTGTTTGTTTGTTTGTTCCAGACAAGGTTTCTCTGTACATCCCTGGCTCTCCTGGAACTCGATTTGCAGATCTGCCTCTGCCTCCCGAGGGCTGAGATTAAAGGAGTGTGCCACGAATACCTAGCTCAACTTGCTTTTTGATACAGCCCACCCCGCCCCCTCAGGCTCAGTGGTGGTACTACCCGAAATGGGCTGGGTCCTCCCACATTAATTAAGTATTGAGAAAATGTCTCACAGATTTGCCTGCAGGCCACTCATTTTGATGGAGGCATTCTCTCCGCTGAGATCCCTTTTCCTAGGCTACTCTGGCTGATATTAAGTTGACAGAACCGAATCAGCACACCATTCTAATGTGAACAGTTGCAAATGGCAGTCCAAATGCCCCTACATCTCTTGTGGTTTGCCTCAGAGGCCTAAAGCTTGACATCTCTGTAAATGGTGATAACTCAGTAGTCAGATACTGAAAGTAGCCAGAATACCTCTCTCCTGTGGTTATCAAAAACTCATTCAGCGGTATGAGCTTGTGCAATTTTCTAACCTGGGCTACCACAGCTAGGAGCACAGAGTCTGACGAAAGGAAAGGAAAAGTGGTTTCCTGGTCAGCTTGCCTTCATTGAGGCATGATCCTCAGCACTTTATTTTCTTGATGGAGCCTCTGCTTGCAGATATAGGACCTACATGGCTTCTTCAGCAGGTCCTGGGAAAAGGAAGATTTTTTGTCTTTCTATAGCATGTGAGAGTTGAGGTTTCCGGGCAGAAGTGCCAGGCACATCCTTCCATGGGAATTGTGCATCACACCAAACATGTGCAATTCATTAGACACAGGCTTGCTTTTTAAAGAGCTTTCTCCAAAGTAGACACTTTGTGGTTTCCCCTTCTTTTCTAAAGAACTCAGCTTTTAGCTTTCTTTAATACCCATCTGGAATCCTTGGACCCCTTCTGAAATCCCAGAGGAGCCTTATGAACAAAGGTTTGCCTACCAGAAAACTAATCCCTAAGCAAGCTACTTGTCTCTTCAAAGTTAATCACTAAAAATGCCTGGCTGAACTTCCTAAACATGTCTCCAAGTACAGTGTGAGGAGAGAGATGCAAATATGGGCAAACTTGTACAAGGTTCATTTTGTGTTCCTATAACAAAGTACCGAAAGCTGGGTATTTTACAAAGTTTAGGTGGCTTGTGAGTCTGGCAGCTGGAATGTAAACAGCATGGCACAGGTGCCTAGGAGGGACTCCTTGTATATCTTAAAACAGAAGACATCACTGCATGGTGAGGGAGAAACCAAGACATGGGGGAGGGATTGATCCATTCCTTTACAGTGAATGCCCTGTTGTGGAGGCAACCACTCAGCTCCTGCTTGACATAAGTCATTGCCCAAAACTGGCATAAATTTCTTTCCAGGTGACACTCTCTTCACCTAATCACCACTCCCTAGGTCCCACTCCCCAGACCCATTGTCTCTCACTCTCTTTACCTTGGGATTAATTTCCAACATATGAATCATAGGAGAGTAACCTGTATCTAAACCACAGTGCATGGCAAGTTGTGGAAGACTATTAGTAATTAAAAATGTAGACTAAAAAGCTAAAAAGGTTTGGACCTAAACAGGAAGTATTGGAGGTCTGACAGGCTCCGCAGTTTTATTCAAGACATTTGTTAATGCATGCATGCATGTGCGTGCGTGTATGTGTGTAGCACCCGAGCAGCCCCACGTTGGGCGGCCAAACTGTAACACCCGAGCTGCCCCACGTTGGGCACCAAACTGTAACGCCCGAGCTGCCCCTCATGGGGCAGCCAAACTGTAACGGCCCGCTCTGTGCCGCAGGTCTGGGTCTAGAGAGAGAGAGAGAGAGAGAGAGAGAGAGAGAGAGAGAGAGAGAGAGAGAGAGACAGAGACAGAGAGAGACACAGAGAGAGAGACAGAGAGAGACAGAGAGAGACAGAGAGAGACAGAGAGAGAGAGAGAGAGAGGCAGGCTACGCGAAGAATGGAGACAAGACAGAGGTTCTGAGCAAATCTCAAGTCTTGTTTATTGTCTCTCTCTCCTGTATTGTCTCTCTCATTGTCTCCCATATTCTCTATTGAAGGGAAATCTGGGGTATTTATAGGCTTTTGCCTTGTAGGCGCGTGGATATCATGTGCCTTGCAGGTGTGGATATGACGTAAGCCTTACAGGCATCTATAGCGTGGATAGCACGTGCACCATGCTCCTTGCAGGTATGGATACCACATGCACCTTGCAGCTGGGGGCAGTAAACAGCAAAACAAAATATGTGGGATATCAGAGTGTGCTTCAGCTGTTGTAGGCTGTTGAAAAACAAGTCTCACGTCAGGGTATATGGCTTGAGATGGCTGCAAAGTTGGTAGCTGCTTTCTGCTACAAGTAGGCTCCCAACATATGTGTGTGTGTGTATGTGTGTATGTTTGATGTGCTGGGGATCAAACTCAGGGCCTTGTGTATGCAAAGCAAGTGCTCTATCGGTCAGGGTTTACAGCTGTAGCTGTCTGACTTAGCAGCTTTCATCTGTAATCTTGGGGAATTATTTACCCCCTCTGAAACAATTTTCTATCTATAAAATGGAGAGAAAAGAAAAAGCAAACATTTGGCACAGTTAAAAAAAAAAACCTTTAGATGTTCCATAAAAATGCTTTGACATGGTTTTCTAATGTGCGGTGCTTTAAAAATACTGGCTTCCTCTTCATTTACGTTTACTTAAATGTAAATTTGCAACTTTAAACATAATGTGAAAAAAACAATAGACGAGAACCCAAGTGGTCATGGGTATTTTCCACTTATCTTACAGATAAGGACAATGAACCAGAGTCACAGGCTAATAGCCAAGCTCACGCCTCTATACTGCAAGCTCAATTCTATATTGCTGAATTCACATTGATCATTGATCAGGAATGTGATGTAAGGCATGGCTTCAAATGTTAGACAGTGGGCTTATAGTTAGGAGACAAGGGAAAAAATTGGAATAACCAAAATAAATAATAGGAAAAGATTGCCAAGTGGGGCCGAGGGTGGTATAAGGACGTTAGATTATGTAGGATACTAAGCATGGCCAAAGGAACTGGGGAAAGAGACAGGATATTAACTATAAGGCTGAGCCAGGGAAATCACTCAATCAATAAAGTACTTGCCACACAAGTTTAGGGTCAGAGATTCAAAACTCATGGCAAAGCCAGAGACTGTGGTGCACTTGTAACCCCAGGACTGGACAGGTGGGAGATGGGTGGGTCCTTACAGCTCACTGACCAGCAGTTTAGCCAATCAATAATCACCATGTTCGGTAATGGACTGGGTCACAAAGAATAAGGTAGAAACTGACTCAAGAAGGCACCTGCTGCTTGAGTACACATATGTGTACACACACACACACACACACACACACACACACACAGCAGATTGTTATTGACCGTAGTAAATTTTCGAAAGAACAATTTGCCAATCCAGGGGCAACTTCAGACTTGCCAGGCCTTGTCTTTTGACTTTTCTCTCCCATTTTTGTTGTCTGGCACGTTGTGAGATGGGATTCTTTATGTTTTAGAATAAGCATGAAAACTTTCAACTGTCTAAGGCTTATTGACTTGGAGAAATGATTGCTTTTTCTCCCTCCCTCTTCTTTATCTGTTGATTTGAGTTCTCGAGTTAGGAAAACTTGGAGCAGCATCTAGGTATTGAGATTCTGTTCCCAGGCCTTGTACTTGCCTTTTACAAAGAAACCTCCCTAGAGGACTGCTTCACGGCAAGGTGCCCACACTTTCACAGCCCAGATCAGTACTACCCATGTTCCTTCTTTAGAAGCTTATGCCTGCTCTGTATATACAAGCAGAGACAGCCTGTTTTAGGATGGCTCATAGAGACACAGGCTACAGAAATAAATGATTATTAGAAATCCTGTTGTCAACCTACTAGAAAATCTAGGCTTTGCTTCCTACCCAAAGCTTGTCCTGCTCCTCAGGGAATCCCTACCCCTTGGGTTGTAATGCCAGATCATGTATTTAAAGGGAGAAAGGAAATTTCATGATTGTGAGGACTAACGGAGATTCAGTCCTGTCAAATGACCTTATGAAGCTTCTTCTAGAAAGGGGAGATTCAGTTCAAGCTTTTGTCCTTGGGGAAGTATCATAAGCCATTTTGTTACAGCCAGTCATTTATAGAATCCAGTTCCCCTGTCATGGTGGCATTTATGAATGTTCTGCTCTGAGAATGAGCTGTAAGCTTTAAGAATTGAGAAAGAGAGAGAAAGGGGGGGGGGCATGGAGGCAGATGTTCACGTGTCTCCACCAGTCAAAGATAGTTGATATATCTAGGTTGGGTATTGGGTTACACTTCTGATTGAGCATTACCAAACTTATAAAGCCTTTGATTAACATTTTTAAAAGTGTATAAAAGCAAAAAGGAAAAGGGGGCGTGGGATAGGGGTTTCTGGGGGGGGGGGGGAATGGGGAAAGGGGATGGCATCTGAAATGTAAATAAAATATCCAATAAAAAAAAAAAAGAATTTTCAGGGGCCGAGTGGTGGTGCTCCACACCTTCAATCCCAGAATCTGAGAGGCTGAGGCAGGCAGATCTAAAAGTTCAAGGCCAGTCTGGTCTACAGAATGAGTTCCAGGACAGCTAGGGCTACACGGAGAAACCCTGCCTCAGAAAGCAAAAACAAACTAACAAACAAACAAGCAAGTCAGAGGTATTCAGTACACAGAAATGAATTAGGCAAGGCCCATTTGATCTCTAATGATCACACCAAGTGCTACAATTTACCTGGTCCTTTAGCATCCCTTTATCTAAATCAGCTCAGCTCAGTGAAATCCAGCAATGGTACATTTATGTCATTATCAGTCATAGAGACCTAAACTACACTTCCCAATCGTTCTCAATGTCTATTTTATGAGGAAAAAAATCGGTAGTTTGTAAATCAATTTCCTCACCACTTCTGTGTGTGTTCCACTGGATGGTGGCTCTCAAAAACACAAGCCTGGCGACCTGTTGAAACACAGCTTGTGGGGTGCTGTCTCAGCTTCATGCTTCAGTGGATCTGGGATAGGGCTGCTACACACACACACACACACACACACACACACACACACACACACACACACTTCAGAAGTGTATGTGTGGAACACTGAGCAGATCCTGGGCGAGCAGATCCTGGGTGAGCAGATCCCGGGCAGCAGCTCTGCCCCCAATCTCACAGAACTCAGAGGAAGTAGGCCGCCCAGGAGCTCTAACCGGGCAGTATCTTAGGTAAAGAGACAGCAATACCAGACACAAACAGGGAGTAACTGGGACCCACTAGGACCTAGGAATTCACTCCTGGCCTGGAGCACTGGTTCCTTCCTGTCTGTGCCTGAGCACTGAGCAGATCTTGGGCCCCAGCTCTAACCCCAGTAGTAACACCTACCACACAGTTCTGATACAACCAAGATAATAGGAAAGACAGGCTCCAGTCAGGGACAGGGCAGGTAGCACTAAGGAGATCCAGATGGTGAAAGGCAAGTGCAAGAACATAAGCATCAGCAATCCAGGGTACTTGGCATCATTAAAACCTAGTTCTCCCATACAAGAAAGTCCTAAATTCCCCATATCACTAGGAAAGCAAGATTCAGATTTAAAATCACTTCTAATGATGATGTTATAGGACTTTAAGAAGGACATAAATAACACTCTCAAAGAATTTGAGGAGAACACAGGTAAACAGGTAGAAGCCCTTAAAGAGGAAGCACAAAAATCCCTTAAAGAATTACAAGAGGACACAACCAAACAGGTGAAGGAATTGAACAAAACCATCCAGGACATAAAAATGGAAGTAGAAACAATCAAGAAATCACAAAGGGAGACTACCCTGGAGATAGAAAACCTAGGAAAGAAATCAGGAGTCATAGACTCAAGCATCACCAACAGAATACAAGAGATAGAAGAGAGAATCTCAGGTGCAGGAGATACCATAGAAAATATCAACACAACTGTCAAAGAAAATGCAAAATGCAAAAAGTTCTTAACACAAAACATCCAGGAAATCCAGGACACAATGAGGAGACCAAACCTAAGGAAAATAAGTATAGATGAGAGTGAAGATTCCCAACTTAAAGGGCCAATAAATATATTCAACAAAATTATAGAAGAAAACTTCCCTAACCTAAAGAATGAGATACCCATAAACATATAAGAAGCCTATAGAATGCCAAATAGACCAGACCAGAAAAGAAATACCTCCTGTCACATAATAATCAAAACACCAAGTGCACAAAACAAAGAAAGAATATTAAATGCAGTAAGGGAAAAGGGCCAAGTAAGACATAAAGGCAGATCTACCAGAATTATACCAGACTTCTCACCAGATACTATAAAAGTGAGAAGATGCTGGACAGATGTCAAACAGACCCTAAGAGAACACAAATGCCAGCCCAGGTTACTATACCCAGCAAAACTCTCAATTACCATAGATGGAGAAATCAAGATATTCCACGACAAAACCAAATTTACACAATATCTTTTCACAAACCCAGCCCTACAAAGGATAATAGCAGGAAAGCTCCAATACAAGGAGGGAAATTATCCCCTAGAAAGAGTAAGAAAGTAATCCTCTTCCAACAAATCCAAAAGAAGATAGCCACACAAAGATAATTTTACCTCTAATAACAAAAATAACAGGAAGCAACAATCACTGTTCCTTAATATCTTTTAACATCAATGAACTCGATTCCCTAATTGAAAGATATAGGCTAATTGACTGGATATGTAAACAGGACCCAGTATTTTGCTGCATACAGGAGACCCACCTCAGTGGCAAAGAGAGACTCTACCTTAAAGTAAAAGGCTGGAAAACAATTTTTCAAGAAAATGGTCCTAAGAAACAAGTGGGAGTAGCCATTCTAAGATCCCCAGCCCGAGAACACAAAGGGAGGGACTCATGGCTCCTCCTGTGTAGGTAGTTGAGGGTGGCCTTGCCAGGCATCAGTGGAGGTGGACAGCCTTGGTGCCTGAAAGTTTGAATTCCATAGTGTTGGGGAATTGCAAGAGCAGGGAGGCGGGAATGAGAGGATGGTGGGAGCACACCCTCATAGAAACTCCCAGAATTGTATGGATTATACATGACAGAGGCAAGCTGCCAGAAAACTAGATTCCAGAATTCAAACAAAACATTATCTTGATACTAAAATTTGTTTTGAGAATTGTATACTGCAGAATACACAGCCTTGGTGTATCTACTCATCAAGCAAGCTGAGCAGACCTGCTCAAACCTCTGATGTCCTGGAATTCCAGCTGGATGCAGAGAAGACACAACATCAGAGGCTTATCAGTTTACCCTTCCCCCTGCCCCTCTTCTAGTATATCAACACCTGTAACCAGCTTGAAGAAGTTAATGAAGAGTCGGCACCCCTATTCCCTGGGCTTGGGGGCTGAGGTGGTTAATATTGGGCTGTCTTTCTAGGGAAAAGTAGTGGTTTTGTTGGAACAGGGAGGATTAGCTAGGATTTATTGCATAGCCATAACCTATTGGTAGAAATATGTATAATTGTTATTAAGATGAAGTTATTGTTGGGAGCCAACTCTTAACAGAAAGTGGCTATCATCTTTGCAGCCATCTCAAGCCATATACCCTGATAAGAGACTTGTTTTCAACAGCCTACAACAGCTGAGCACACTCTGATAAATATCTTGTTTATCCCACACAATCTTGTTTTGCTGTTTAGTGCCCTCAGCTGCAAGGCACAAGGTGCACATGCTATCCACACCTGTAAGGCACATGGCAAAAGCGTATAAATACCCCAGATTTCCCTTCAGAAAACTAGACTTGATCAGAACCTCTGTCTTGTCTCCATTCTTCGCATCTTCTCCCCTTTATCCCCACTCTCTCTCTTGCTAGACCCTGACCTGCGGATCAGAGCAGCAGCTCGGGCAGGACAAGTTATAATTTCTTAAGTGGTACAAAATTTACTTTCATTTCAAATTTAAGGTTTTAATTGGTACGAGTTTCTTATTGATATAAGAGTGAGATTAATATTGTTACTTTCATAGGCATTATGCCTATATAACACGTTTAGGAATACAAGGCTTAGACCCAGTCCTTTTTTTAACTTTTTAAACTGATTTGAGATGTTTAGCCTGTGAGTTAAGGGCCTATAGCAAATTCATGGCTCTGAGTTTATTGTTAGGGTGTTTTCTATATTTTATTTAGAAATAGCTGAGAGGAGTTAACAGATAACAGTCCAGATTGCCTTATATGGATAGTTGGTTTTCAAAACGTCAGAAGTCCACAGAATTGATGTTACAAACATTTCTGTATTAATGTTCATTTTGATTAGAGACCTGTCTGCTCCTGAGAGCTTCCTGTCTTGGATTCTAAGAAGAAACTGAGCATCTTTGGAGTTACTCCAGTTGTGGTGAGACAGCCACTAGCCAAGAATTGCTTCTTTTCATCTACAGACAATTTACTGTCCAGAAAAGGACACACCTGTGGGATAGTAGACTGATTATATCTGCCAAGACAGAGTAATCAGTCCTTAATAATTCTGTATCACTAAGGTCTGTCAGATGATCCTGGGCCAGAAGGCTGAAGATCCAATGCTCCAACATTTTGTAGTATAGGGACTGTCTGGGTGTTCAGCAGTTCTATAAATTGGCTAAGTTTTAGAAGCTATGCTTTTCATAGCTTCTAAATAATAATTTAATTTCTTTCCCATAATTTCAGTTAACTCAGTCATTCTGGTATTTCTGACAGGGTTGAAGACTTATAGTTTCATAGCCAATCCTGGCTATTTACTTTGAGAGAAAAGATTTGAGAGGATGGTTTTCAGCTGACATTAATTTTAAAGCCAAGAAAAGAAAAAGCCAGGTTCAGAAGAACTAAGTCTTTTATTTAGGAGAGATGACAGAGGTTCTGGTTAGTCAAGAAAATGATGGACTGGGTATTAGGTCTATCTTGTATTTTACTGACACAAATTGTTATAGTTATGCTCTAATTGTATTTTGAGAGAAAAGTCTTATTTTAACAGGAAGGGTGATATGTAGGAGGAACTAAGGTGGGAGGAGTAAGGAGAGGAAGAGGAGGAGTAAGGAGAGAAGGAGGAGAAGGAAATGAGGAGTTAGGTGACGGGGGGGGGGGCATGGAGGCAGATGTCCACGTGTCTCCACCAGTCAAAGATAGTTGGTATATCTAGGTTGGGTATTGCATTATACTTCTGATTGTATGGGCACCTTGTTATTGAGCATTACCAAACTTATAAAGCCTTTGATCAACATTAAAAAATATTGTATAAAAGCAAAAAGGAGGAGGGGGGATGGGATAGGGGTTTTCTAGGGAGGGGAAATGGGGAAAGAGGATGGCATCTGAAATGTAAGTAAAATATCCAATAAAAAAAGAAAAAAGAAAAAAAAGAAGTGTATCTGTGTATGTGTGCACACATGCATGTGTGCGTGCATTCATGTGTGTTTAAATGTGATACCTGAAGAAGAAGGAGGAGGGAGGGAGAGAAGGAGAGATAGAAGGTTAGAGAGAACATACATGAATGCAGCAGCAAAATGTTACTAACTGGTGAACCTAGATAGGTTTGGGGAGTTTTATTTTAGTTTTATTTACTATTTGTGTGTGCGTGCATACACCACAGTGTAACTTTTAAGCCATTTCAATACACCCCCTAACCAAAAGAATTCTTTATTCTTGATTTCTGTTTCAAATCGCTTAAGAATAAAAGTTAAAAGAAGTTAAAATTATGTCACACTTTGACATCCAGAAAGTCAAGGAAGTTCAGAAGCAGGAAGAAAAGTCCACATGAATGGTTTCCCTGGGTACCCGTCTTGGGTTTGAATTGTGCCTGGTATTTGAGGCACTGCATCCTTTCTTGGTTCTTTACTAGCACATGGTTCACATCATCTGCTCACTGCATCTGAGAGATGCTTGTTAGTGATTAGAATATGGGCCTTGGGTAGTTCTCAATGTGATTCCAGCTTTGGCCAGTTACCAGCTCTGTAAAGCTGGGACTCACTTAACCCAGGGCTGCTGCGCTGTACTGCAGATGGTTCTATTTTCAAAGAGAACAAAGTGACTGATGTTCCCAGTAGTTGTACAAGACCATGGCTCTGATTGAACCTCTCTGAACTGCCCTTCCTGTCTCTGGGGTATAGGGAAAATAACTTTACCTGGAGACTATAGGGATTAAACAACAATTAACGTGCTTGTCAAGATTTTAACCCAGATTTCTAGTTTCTAGTAAAATGCTCAAGAAATGGCAACAGAGTTGAGAAGAATTTTAAGTTCAGTACTGGCAAACATGGGATCTTTGGAAGGATAAATGATCTCCTTAGTCCCTTCCAGCCCCACAGCCATTCAGAGGCATGGGCTTTAATTACTTTTGTTTCACACTGTAAAGAAAGCTCACATCTTCTTTGAAGTGGGCCACATGAGGGACAATTATTCTGTGATCAATAAGGTCCAGGGTCTCATTGATAGGTGTCTGCATGCTTCATTTCTCAATACCAAACACTGGGAACCTTTAGGAAATAAACATTTATCCATAGTAATTATCTCCCTTAGAAGTAGCAAGATTAATGTTGGAAAAGCTACACTAGGCAGTAAATCCGGTGAGCCTGGTAGAAATACAGTTAGAAGCAAGGAGCCAATAGACAGGAGAATGAGGGTCGGTATGGGGCATGCAGGTGTTGCTCTGAACCCCATCTCTGAGTAGCACATGGGTGCTAGTAGTCAGTTTCTTCAAACACTAAAGACCACTGAGAACATGGACGGCTGGGAAGGCAGGGACCTTCCGAGTCACAGACACAGCTCGTCTCCCAGACCTTAGCCCAGGAATCTGTGTCCCCATAGAAAGAGGGCTGGTGACATCAGGGCCTTCTCAATGTGCACCTCCCGGGCTCCTTTTATAAAATCAGCTTCATGAAAATATTCAGCTCAGTATCCAATAAGTGAGAGGCGTCCTGCTGACGCTAGGTCCAGAGGTTTATTCCATTTGTCCCTGAGCTCTACGGCTCCCAAGGGAAATCAGAAGAACTCCACAGAGCAGGCTGGAAGGCACTGAGCTGAGAACTGCCTTCCAGCTCCAATACTCACCCTGTGGTTTTGATCTAGTTCCTCAAAGGAAAGACCATGTTCAATACTAAATTCCACGAAGTCCTATCCTCCCAAACCCTTCCCAGGCTCTTTTATCTTCCAGGCTCTGCATGGAAACCGTTATTAAGTTAACTTCGTTCATAGGCAAATTATTTGCCCAAGGCTTTTGAGAGAGACAGGATCAGGCTCCAATTTAAAAGAAGCAAATCTTGCCTCTGGTACCCAGACTGAAATAAAAGATGACTTTCAACATTTCTCTGATTGTGAGCATTGTAACTCATGCTGATTTTATTTGATGCACAGGTTGTTTTGTTTTGTTTTGTTTTTGAGGTGGCTTAATCCTAACTTTCTGTATAATTGTGTTTCTAGAGCTAAGAATCTTGTACAATGAGACAGCTGTCAAATGTGTGACACAATTTAATTTATTAGCTACAGAGAAGTTGCTGGAAAGCTTGGAGGGAAAGCAGATGGATATATATATATATATATATATATATATATATATATATAAAATAAGAAATTACAGATTGTTGTTTTCTTTGTTGTACCTTTACTCAGACAGATGGCACAAGACTGGGAGCAAGAATTCCAGGTTTCCATGGCAATTGCTAGAAAACCTGGATCTCTTTGCAATGATGGCAGGAGCAGTCTTCAGATCAAAGGTGATATTGGAGGACTCTCTGTAACTCGGCAACTCCTACTGACTGCAAGCTAATCAAATGTCTTCTTTAGAGTCCTGTGGAGGTAAAGACAATCTCCTAACTATTTGGGAAGGAGGCAGAGATGTCAAAGATAGCAGACATTGTCTTCTATTCCTAAAAGCATCTAGTGAATATGTGGATCATATAGGAGCTTTAGGGAGACCCACAGATGCTCTATTGCCATAGCTTTTTGCCTTAAGCAGCAGTCATTCAGTTAAGCAGTGGCAAGAATTAAATTCTTATAAGCTGAATTAATTACCGACCTCTTTATTTATATACCATATAAAAGGCATCCTAGCTCTGTAGCTGAGGGGATGGGTTCTGAGTCAAGGCATCAGAGCTCTGTGCTAAAAGTATGGGTTCTGAGCCAGACTGCCTCTGTTGAAATCCCAGCACTGCCAGTTTCTTTAGTGGGGTGACTCTGAATAAGCTACCTGACTTTGTTTTTTCTTAGTTTCCTCATCTGTTAACAGTGGCAATAATAAAGGCGTTTAGCTCACAGGGCGGTTAAGAGGGCAGTTTTAGTTAATAGGTACTGAAGCCTGGTCTGGTGGCTAAGGCCTGGGATCCCATCTGCTTAGAAGGCTAAGACAGGAGGATCTCATGTTCAAAGTCATCCTTGTGTTCACTTCCCCGTAGCTCCCAAAATAACCACAACCACAACACAACAAAGCCAAAACAACCAACAACAAACAAAACTTGGAAAACTCTTTCAGCGGGCTATATACTCAATATCCATGAACTATTAGCAAAGATTTTTAAAAAAAAAAAAAAACACCTCAATATAGCACTGTTCACTAATGTTCTAAAAGCAGCACTGACCTGAGGGAGAGAAGGCCAGGGTGATGTCACTGCTACTGTGCTCTGTGAGTCCTGCTGGGAACACAGGACTGACACATGCTAGGAAGTCACTGTCTACCCAGGTCTCAAAGCCAGTGATTTCTGGAGCCCTGCATCCTCTCTAATTTCTCTGAGGTAAGTAGAGTGAATCTCTAGACTCAAGGCCAAAGCTGGCCAGCCACCACACTATGAGCCCCTTGATGCACCAGGGGCTCCCACAATCCTCCAAACTACCAGTTCAAGGCAACAGAACCAAGTAGCTAGGGACAGAAACTTGTGTCACCCAGAGGCAATATAAACCTTTGCTATTTTAAAGTTGCTTTTCTTGAGTGTTCTGTCATAGTGATAGAGGTTTCATGGTAGCAGAAGGATGGAGAGGTGATGAAAATTCTTCTCCAATCGGTATTTACACGATTTGAATTTCCACCAGGGTGGAGGAGAAGCAGCTGACACCTGTCTCAGCATTTGGGAAGGAGGCTCATGAGTTCAGAGGTCAGCTCAGGCTATGAGACTCTAAAAATAAATAAATAATATAAATTAATGAGTGGAATAAAATGAGATCAGATTCTGTGCTTCTTTGCCTTTGGGAGTTGTCGTGAAGTCTGAACAAGGTAACACATAGACACCCAGTTGCCAGTGGAACAGCAAGTGCTCGATAAATATTATCATTAAAATAAGTTTTGTTTATTTAAAAAGACGACTTTTGAAATTCCTCTACGAACACAAGAAGCAGCATCTGGTTTATCCTTGCTCTACTTGTTTTTACTAGATTTTTAAAAGCCTCAGTGAAGTCCCTGCATGTGAAGAAACAATTATCAGCTGTCCTCCAGCCAGCCATCTCCCACTGATTGTCACTTGGAACACTTTCCCATAGAAACGATGCTATAAATAGAGTCTGCTCCCAGAGAGACGTTCACATTCTTTCAAAACGGTAGGATGGCTAAAACAGTCACTGATGGAGCAGGGAACACTGAATACCACATCACCACCTGGGCCTCTCTCCATGCCACGCTCTCCTGGCTCAAGGTGACTCTGGGTAACACTGAACCTTAAGACTTTTGGAAATGTTGATGGGCCAGGGGTTGGTGGGTTAGAAGCCCATCTGATGGTGGCGCTCGTGTGCAGCGATGTCTGCTCTTACTGACAGCCCATAACTCAGACCCCAGTGGGATTGAGACTGCCTTATTATGGCTAAGGCTGTCCCATACTCCATGGTGTCAAGTACTGGGGCCCAGAGAAAGATAACGATAACTCCTGAATATAGAGGATTTCTTTTTTTTTTAAAGCATGTTGATCCATTTGGTCTAGAGAAAATGAAGACTTTAAAGGCTTGTACCCAAAGTCAAGAGCAAGATCCTCTCCACATGTTCCTTTATCTTCATCAAGACCAGACTATAAAGGGAGCACAATTGCCTTCTAGAATGTATATATTAAAGTCATATTCGGTCACACCTATGACTGCCTCCATCCTAGGATATGGGTTTTTCCATTTGCACTTTAACCAGTGTTTTACTCTCCCCCACTTTAAGTTCCAAGTTTCCTGAAGAAGAGGCAGGAAAATTCCCTCCATTGGTCTAGAGGCTTGGGGACATTCTCTTCTCAGCCATCAGGAAGCATCTGGAGCAGGGCAGACAGTGAGCACTTCAGTGAAGACTTTTACTTTGGCCAAGGGAAAGAAGACATGGACTTTTAATTTGTAAGCAGAGTGGAATGGGCAAGGTCTGAGCAAGAGGTTGGACAGGACAACTCTGGGTACCTGGAAGAGGCTCAGAGCAAGTCACGAGGTGACTCAGAGCTATTCCCACAGTTCGTAAGGAGATCCACCGGAGAAAAAGGCTGGCCTGGGTTATTGTGCTCTAAAGATCTTAACAAACATCTGGTCCTTCTCAGCTGATGGAATCCATGGGGTGATACATCTATAGCAATGCAAATGAGGGCAATCTTGGGGTACAGGTGGAGATCTTCATCACAGGGGCAGCAGACTAGGGCCGCCTGATGACACAAAGATAGTAGATTTGTAGACACACGATGTCAGAATCACATTCTTGCAGAACATTTGGAAGGTAACAAACACTTTCTGAACACCTTCAAGCCTGGCACTTGTACTGCGATGCATTGTTACCATCCATTTTGTATGTTGGAAAAAATGAAGCAACAGGCAGTTAAATAACATGCCCTATATTAGACATCTGATGGGTGACAGAGCCAGAGACTGACAGACACAGCCTGCTTCATGCAGCCAGGAGCTTCTCCAGAGGCTCCATTCTCTTTCATACCAAAGGACACACCAGAACCAGCACCAGACATACACAGCAAGGGATTCTAAAGGAGATAAATGGAGTATGTGAAGAACGATTTTCCCTAACATACCAAACTCCATGTGTATATGAGATAAACAGTGAAAATCCCTTTGTAAAGTTGAAGTTTTCACTTTTTGATCGTAGTCTAAAGTATGAGAAGATAAAGTTGATTCTTGACTTCTTTTTCTGGGGTAATTTTTTTACCAAGATAATTATATCATTTCTCCCCTTCCCTCTCCTCACTCTGGCCCCTCTTTGTTATGGCCCCACACTGCCACTCAAAATTAATTGCTTCTTTTTCTTAAGTTGTTGCTACCTATCCAGTTTATATGTTACCCATATGTATACGTTTCCATTTGGTGTTGGGTAACCAATTGATGTGGTCTTTCTGGGGAAGAATATTTATCCCTCGCTGGTTATTCCTCAGTTGCCTATAGTTTTTGTCTCAGGATGAGGCCTTGGGGGCTCTCTCTCTCTCTTCCACTTCAGCACATCTATTGGTGTTATCCGTGCTCAGGTCTTGCGTGGGGAGCCGTGTTGGTGAGAATTTATGAGGATTGTTTCTCTGACAGTTCTAGGAGGTGCAATGTCATAGCAAACTTCCTGTTCCTCTAGCTCTTCCAGTCTTTCCTCTCTTGCTTCTGTAATGATCTCTGAGCTTTAGATGCTAGAAATTTGTTCTAGATACATCAATTGGGACTGGGCTCTACAACTGTGCATTTTGATCAATTATAGTTTTCTGTAATGGTCTCCGTCTGTTGCAAAGAGAAGTTCCCTCGGTGAGTGGTGGGAACTACATTTATCTGTAGGTATAAGGATACATATTTCAAATATGGTTAGGGATTGTGCTGGTTTAGTAAAGTGGTAGTTGTAGGTTCTCCTCCCAAAACCTGTGATTTTACTACCTCTGGGTTAGAGTCCTATTACCAGGCATGGTTTCCTTCTTGTTGAGAGGGCCATAAGTCCAATTAGAGGGCCATTGGCTATAACCAAGCTGTGTGTGGCAATACTGCATACATTGCGGACTGCTGTTGTGATTCATAGTCACCAGAGTTGGGTAGCACTACTGGCTGCTTGCCTCCTTGGGTCACTTGCATGATGCCTTCCGGTGAGTTGCATTTCTGTCTCTGATGATAAACTCTCCATTCTAGAGTGCCTTAACCTCTCACATTGAACAGTGAACTATTGAAAGTACTTAAAGTTTCCATGATCACACCACATTATGTCTCTCAAGCTTCTTAGAGGCTTGCCCTGACACACTGCTTTCACTTTATACTCCAACACATCTGGGTACCTTATCACATACTACCTAAGCTCAATTTCCCCATAATCATACTTCTCAGAATAAAGTCCTGGACTTAGTAAACAAGTGTAGAAGCACCCTCCGAAGGTTGACTACTGATTTCCATTTCCTGTGAAAGTGGGTGGCTGGGAAACACACAGGATACTTCAGTGACTTTATGTTCCTTATAAAGGAAATAAACCCAGTTTGAATGTTTTTAAAGTGCATGTTAATAAGTACAAATCACAGCAAAAATTCCCCTTAAACTCTGCAATCTTATAGAACTGTATGGAACTAAGTGTAGCTTTCACAAATTAATCTGTCTTTAAATGCTAGATGTCCCTGGTTGTCTTTGCTTTCCCAGCATGCCTTTTCACAGGAAGCACATAAGAGCTAAATGATAATCTTTCCTAAATGTCACGCATTGTGCAGCACCACCATCTACGGCGTCTCGAGTACTGCATTATGCTCTTAACTTAGGTTAACACATTTAAACTGCACAATAAACTTGCAGGGAGGCACTGTTCTTACCCTGGAGAATCAGAGACACAGAGACGCTTTAACATGCAGTGCAACGTCATTCTGCGGACCGTTTGGCACCTCCAAGTATCACTTTGGCTATCAGTCCTGGCTTATTTATTTTTTGGAATTTGATTCTGCTCTTTGAAAACGTGTTTGCTCATTGAGTTGGTTCGTTCTTGTGGCACTCTGGGTTGAACCCAAGCCCTCACACATGATAAGCAAGTGCTCCACCACTGAACTGCAACCCAAATCCTAAAGTTCATTGTAGAAGGAAATTTCACATCTCTACTATAAATGGAAACTCCGCATCACTAGCTATAAATAGGAAGTGACTATGAAAATAGATACAATGAGTAGAAAACAAGGTGTTTAAATTCTTGTGTGGATCTCTTGTCTACTCTATTGGGCTCTTCTATGTCTTCCTTATGAGGAAGGAGGTTAATGGAGAAAATCAATTGTTACAGAGATGTGCAAGATATCTTAAAACCAGGTAACACAGGTAGCGACAACCGATCCACTTCCTTCTTCCTCTCATACTCCCAAGCTAGGCTTGACCCCTTCAAACACCAGCAGCTCCAGCTGCTCCCCACCGCCTTCAGGGGCCTGAGTCCTGTGTCCCAGTTGCATCAGAACCTTCTTTCCAATGAAGGCAATGATCTGGCTTAAGAGCTAGCCTCTTCCCAGGAAGAACCTCTAGCCAATGGTCAGCTGATCCAGGAAGACAAAGTCCTGGTCTTATTGCCTCAATGGGATGACTCTGGAGCAGTGGTTCTCAATCTGTGGGTCACAACTTCTATGGGGTCACACATCAGATATCCTGCATGTCAGACATTTACATTATGATTCATAGCAGTAGCAAAAATACAGTTGTGAAGTAGCAACAAAAATAATTTTATGGTCGGAGGGGGTCACCACAACACGAGGAACTGTATTAAAGGGTGGCAGCATCAGGAAGGATGAGAAGCACTGCTCTAGAGGAGCATCATATCAAAGCTCCCTGCAGAGCAGATCAAAGCCTTAGGGTTGCAGCCCTGTTGAGGGTCAGCCTTCTTTTGTTCTTAGTTCTGCCCTCTTCGATACTGCTACATGCAGCTCTCCCTCAGTCTCTTCCAGAGTCAGAGTTTCTTTTCTTTCTTTTTCTTTTCTCATTCTTTAATCTTTTTTACAGTCCAGACTATATCCCCCCCCCAGTCCACCCTCTGACTGTTCCACATCCCATACCTCCTCCTCCCACCCCCTGTTCCACGTCCCCATCCCACCCCACCATACCTCCCCACTCTCTGGGGCCCTAAGACTCTCGAGAGTTAGGTGCATCTTCTCTGACTGAGGCCAGACCCTGTATTCCTCTGCTGTATATGTGTTGGGGGCCTCAGATCAGCTGGTGTATGCAGCCTGGTTGGTGATCTAGTGTCTGAGAGATCCTGGGGGTCCAGGTTAGTTGAGACTGCTGGTCTTCCTATAGGGTTGCCCTCTTCCTCGGCTTCTTCCAGCTTTTCCCCAATTTAACCACAGGAGTCACCAACTTCTGTCCGTTGGTTAGGTGTAAGCATCTGTATCTGACTCTTTTAGCTACTTGTTGGGCCTTTCGAAGGGCAGACAAGAGTTTCTTATGGAACCTAAAGTTTGCTGTCTAGAGCATCATCATATGTGACATACAGACAGAAATGGGTTCTACAAAAATATTCTATCAGAAAGAGGGATGCATGGCACGAGGGGTTGGCAAGTCAGAGAAGAGAGGGAGAATGACTGAGGGAACCTCTAGGAGGCAAATGGAAATGAAGTGAAGAGTGCCCACCCCTAAGTGAAGTGGCCAAGAGCAAAACGACTCCCCTGGAGCTTTTCCCACAAGCCTTACATGGAGCATCACTAAAGCCAGCTAGATACTGCAACCATTCAGCCTTCTCTGCCTCCCAGAACAGACTAGAGGAAACGCTGCCAGAGCCTTGCTTAGAATAGGACTTGAATCTCCTCCTCCAGCAGAGGCCTCCCTCTCAAGGGATTGAGTGCTTGTTTTGCTCTTCATCCGGCCTGTGCTCTCTCTCTGTGTTAAGCAGCTGAGATGACAAGAAGAAGAGATCAAAGATACTGCTGAAATCACAGCTCCAGCAAAGCTTTATTCCCTCCTGTCCCTGCCCACATCCCAGGCTAGCCTTGCATCTTTCATCATGTCTGTCACACTTCCAGGCTAGACAGAGAAGAGGAGCAGCTGCAGCAGGCAAGACTGTTCTCTCACTGCCTGTTCACTGGCTGGAATAGAAGAAAAGATGGTGCAGTTTGGTCCTGTAGGATGTAGTCCATGTCCTTCCAAAGCCTGTCCAAGGGTGACTAGAGAATGTATAATTGCTCTTTGTTAAGGTCTAATACATCTCTTTTCCTATTCACTCCCCTCCTCGGCAGCTCATCCGTGTTTGTCTAATCAGCAGCTGATCAGCACAAGACAGAGTCACGTCATAAGAGTAGCAGTCGGGAGACAGGGGTCAACCACACTGTAATATTTAACTATATTACTTAAAACAACTGGAGAGCCCTCGTTTTAATTTTCAACTTCAAAGAGAGGCCTAGGCCAAGGAAATTATTATAGTATCGATCTAGAACATATCAGGGAATACCAGGTGAAGGGCATTAAGTGTAAAAGAAACACAGCTTCCATTGTCAAACCAGTGGCTTTGCTGGCTCCTGTCAGTTTAAAGGCAGGCATTGACCTGGGACCAGAAGAGAGAGACCAATAATGAAGGACAGTAGGAATCTGGAAAGGATCATAGCATAGATGTATTCTGAGCATTCTTGAGGAGGAATAGAGAAGTCACACTGGGACAAGTTATTGTTGGGATCTGATTTGCCAGGGTCTTGCTGAGATGAATGACAAAGTCAGAGGCCTAATGAGGATGACACGTGAACTCCAGTCACACTTGATGTTCTTTACTTGGACTGTGAGACAGCTCCAAATGTCTTAGAATATTTCAACAGGTAATGGTCCACCTTCAGGAAATCAGGTATCCATCTAAAGAAATAAAATTCTATTTGTCAATGAAAGCAATGTAAAGAAATGTGTTGGTCACAGCTTCTGTCACGTGGTGTCTTAGTTAATGTTTGATTGCTGTGACAAGACACCATGACCTAGGCAACTTAGAAAAGATCACATTTAATTTGGGGCTTACAGGTTTCAGAAAGAGCCAATAACCATCACGGGGGGGGGGGGGGCATGGCAGCAGACAAGTAGGCATAGCTCTGGGGGAAGAGCTGAGAGCTTACATCTTGGTTCAGAATGATGAGGCAGAGAGAGCTAACCGGGAATGGAATGGGCTTTTTGAAATCTCAACACTTACTCCCACTGATATACCTCCAACAAGGTCACACTGCCTAATTCTTTCCAAGTAGTTCTACCAATTGGAGACCAAGTATTCAAATATATGAATCTAGGACCTACAGGGGCCATTTTCATTCAAACCATCACACATGCTTAGTTAAAAAGTAATGATTATATCACTGCTTATTACCAGGCCCTAGGCTTAGTGCTGAATACCATGGTAAAGGACTGAGACAAGCATAGTCCCCGCCTTGTTAATGTTTGTGATCTCACAGGGAATAGAGACCTGAGGACAAATGATAAACTCCAATTGGGGTGTGTGTTATTCTGAAAGGATCTAATGTTATGTAAGCCAAAGAAGTCTCTAGAGGTGACAGCCTCTGAGACATCAACAAGTGTGATTCAGAGAAGAGCTGGGGAGATAGTACAGCCAAGAAATAGGGACCTGAGTCTGGATCCCCAGCAGCTATGGAAAAATGCCTGGTTCTGGGGGTAGGGAGATGGAGACAGGAAGATCTTTGAAGCTCATTGGCCAGGTAGTCTAGCCAATCAGTAAACTGTAGGTTCAGTAAGAGACCCTGTCTCAAAAGACTGTGTGAAGAATGATGAAGGAAGACAGTCAGCATTGATCTCTGGCTTCTACATACATGTGCACACATATGCATGCACACATGCTTATGTACACATGGTTATAGACACACAATAAAAATGTCAAAAAGAGCTCTCAACATCTTCAGCCATCAGAGAAAAATGAATTAAGACTACTTTGATATTTCATTTTACCCCTAGTCAGAATGACTAAGATCATGGAAATAACTGGTAACAAATGTTGGCTAGGGTGTGGAGAAAGGGGACCCCCTCATTCACATCTGGTGGGATTATAAACTAGTGTGGCCATTGTGGAAATCGGTATGGAGAATTCTCAAAGAGCTAAAGGTAGATTTACAGTATGACTCTGTTACACTATATACACTTTGGCATGTGCTCAAAGGATGCGCTATCCTACTAATGGGATACTTGCTCAGCCATGTTCACAATGGCTGCTCTATTCACAGTAGCTAGGAGATGTAACAACCTAAGTGTCCTTCAACCCACCAGGGTGATAATGAAAGTTGGATACCTATGCACAGTGGAATACTTTTCTGCTGGCAAGGAAAAGGAAATCATGAACATTTCAGGTTGGTGAATGGAACTAGAAAAGACTACATTGAGTGAGGTAGTCCAGACCCAGAAAAACAAACACTATGTGTTCTCTCTTATCTGTGGTTCCCAACTCCAAATCTTCAGAGATGATGAGACGGTACGGAGTAACTGCAGAAAGCAAGAAAGTGTGAGCAGATTGTAGTAGGGGTGAGGAGAAGGAGCTCTAGAGTGGGGACTAGCAGGACACAGGTGCTATGAAAGGGGAGGGAAGGAAACATGGTGGAGACATTAGATGGGGAGGATGGGAGGGGGGTTATACAGAAGGAGAGGGGCAGGAGGAATAAACAACACTAAGGATGTCTAGATAAGTCACAGGAAAGCATTATTTTATGTTTACTTAAAAATACATATGTGCTTGTTGGTTTTGGTCAATTTGACACAAAGTAGAGTCATATGGGAAGTCAGAGCATTTATTAAGAAATGCTTCCATCAGATTAGCCCACAGCCATTTCTTGATTAATGATTGATGTAGGGAATGTGACAACCATTGTAGTCATTGCCCTTCCTGGGATTTTGATGCTGTGTTGTATAAGAAAGCAGGCTGAGCCAACCATAAGAGCAAGCCAGTCAGTAGCATTGCTCCGTAGCCTCTGCTTCAGTTCCTGTCTCCAGGTTCTGTCTTGAGTTTCTGCCTTGACTTGCCTCAGTAATAGACAGTGACATGTCTAAGCCAAATAAGTTCTTCTTCTACAAATTGCTTTTGTTCATGGTGTTTATCATAGTAACAAAAAGCAAGTAAGGGCAACATGTATACTGTGTAATATTATACATACATAATATGAAATATTATATATTTAAGATGTAACATAATATGTAATATATAATACAACACATATGTGTATACATACACATATCTATATATCTGTATCTATGTTTAGGTTATTCAATCTAAATTCATCAGCTCTAAACACATATACATACAAGTAACACTAAATGGATTCTGTAGATTGTGTGTGAGTGTGTGTGTGTACATATATATGTGTGTGTGTATATGATAAAACCCTGACCAAAACCAACCCTAGGAGGAAAGAATTTATTTGCCTTACTTATCTAGGTCACAGTCCATCACTGAGGGAAGTTGGGGCAGGAACTTAAGGCAAGAAGTGGGAGGCAGACACTGAGAGGAAGCCATGGATGAATATTTTCCTGGCTTGCTCTCCAAGGATTGCTCAGCTTGCTTTCTTATACAATTCAGGACCCCTGGCCAGGAGTAGCACTGCCTGAGTAGGCTTAACCCCATACCCCATCATTAGACAAGAAAATGTTCCCACAGATTTTCTTATAGGCTAACATCATGTAGCAATTCTTCAAGTGTGTGTGTGTGTGTGTGTGTGTGTGTGTGTAACAATAATAAAGAATAGGCCATAAATTGGAGAGGGAGATGGGGGTACTATATGAGGAGGTAGAGGGTGGGGAAGATAGTATAAATATAATACTTGTATCTAAAATTTTCAAAAAGTGGTAAATAAATTAATATTTTAAAAAGCCCAAAGGAAGGCAGTGGTGGCACATGTTTTTAATCCCAGCAATTGGGAAACAGAGGCAGGCAGATCTCTGTGAGTTCAAGTTCAGCCTGGACTACAGAGTGAGTTCCAGGACATCTAGGACTGTTATACAGAAAAATACTGTCTTGAAAACAAGCAAATAAACATGTAAATAAGTAGACAAAAAGAGACAAGCAAAGAGAGTTTCTGGAGCAGAGGCATCTCCAAGGCTCCATGAGCCAGTGGAGAATGTGTGAAATATTATAAGCAGCCAGATTGGTAGCTGGCACAAGGCAGACAGGAGTCAGAGATCATCCCAGCACACCTTCCAGGACAGTTCATTGGTGTGTGCTTTGACTTTTAGATTTAAGGATAGCCGTGGCATAGCTAGTCATCCCTCTGCAGAGTTAGTCATCCCTCTGCAGAGATAGTCATCCCTCTGCAGAGATGGTGGTGGGGAGATGAGCTAGGGAATGAATGGCTGAGACATCAGTGACTTTGGCCACGACAGAAGTGCATAGTGGAGAGGAAGGAATTTAAAAATTACCTATCAGAAAGGGATGTAGGGGTAAATTAAACAAAATATATAAACAGAAAATGTTATATGCAAAAGAAACCAGAAAGGCCTTAGAAGGGCTTCCCAGGTTTTAGGTTACATAAATGGGAAGCTGGTTGTTTCTTTTCCTAATGTCAGAAATCCAGAAGGAGGGACAAATTTGGAATGGCAGTAGAGAGAGGATTTGAGAAACTCTTGATGGGACCATGATAAGGAACCCCATCCAGCCTCACTTGCCAGGTAGGCTGAACATGGCCATTCTAATCTCTTTGTCAGTAGTGAGTGAGCCCACTGGTTAATCATTCTTAATTAATCTAAAGGCAACCTTGGTGAGGGTGTTTAAGAAGAACTTTATCAACCTAGTCACAAGCTGAAGGTGGACTTCCATGTCCCATCTTTAGTTTACCTGTAGTGGGTTTTCTGGGTGGACCTAATGAGGAGGCAGTTGAAGATTTGACATTGGAACTGATATAGGAATAGAGATAGATACAAATTGGTGTAGATGATGTACAGGTTGAGATAGAAGTGAATGAAAAGATATGAGATTTGGGAGATATGATACACATGACAGAAAGTGTCCAATAATATGGTGGATGAAAAACCCAGGGACCAAGAAGTTCTTTATACACCGTGATGTAAACACAGCAGCTCTGAAGATCACAACTGTCTATAACCTCCAAAGACAGGACACAGCAAGGACCTTATCCACCCCTACCAACATTCATTTTTGTTTCATTGATCAAGATTGGTCACATGACTAAGCTCAACTCAATCACAGGCAAGAAGGAATAAAATGACCATGGATGACTTAGACTGATTAATATCCTCACCCCAGTGGAACTGGTATAGGTCACTCCCATTACCACCACCATCAGCACCATCACATCACCATACCACTACCATTCTACCACCACCACCATCGTCTTCATCATCATCACCATCATCACTTAGCAGCTTGTTACAGATGAAGTTCTACTCAAGTCCTGCTAAATCAGAGTCTGGATGTTCTTAATATTCCCTGGGTGATTCACGTGACACGTGCTGAGTCTGAGACACACCAGTCTAGATGGCCCATGGTATCTACAGTGTCTGGTATGTTAATCATACTATCTAGTTCTTTATTTGTTCCCCCACTTGTTCATCTGTCTCCAGACCCGGAGTGCTACTAATAAAAAAAAAATGAAGACTTTGCTTAATTTACTTCATAACTGGCTTCTCTTTTTGTTTTTAAAGAAGACAAAGAACAGAGCTTTAGTACAAACCCAGCTGCTCTCCTCCCGTTTGAACCTGATGAAACTATTACTATTGGTTTCTCTTGCCTCTCCACTCCTGCATAGCCTGGATTGACAATGCTATTTGGATGCTGGAAGCATCTGTGTTCTTTAAAACCACAGGCAAGCCTTTGGAATACTTGTTAGGTTGTGTGATTTCTTTTTATGGTGTCTTTGGTGAGTCTGTGGTCTTGCAGATTCTAATCAAAACGTCTATCCTGACGTCTGTGAGGATTGTCTAGCTCTTCCTTACATCCTCATAACTATTATGTAATGGGGAAGGACTTCCTTTAGTGAGTTCTGTCTAGTGTTTGAGACTTCAAGACTTTAAAAACACACACAGAGGACCTGGACTCTTTTCTATCAAGAAATAACCAGGTTGGTTAAAGAACTACAGAACCAACCCTAAGAAGAACCCTTAAAAGAATTCACATGCCGAGGCTAAAGAAAGGGTGAGTGAAAAGTCCCTGACGTGTGAGATGGACGAGTTCATCAGGCTTGGTCCAAGCAGTGCTCCTCAGTATCACACTCAGAACCCGCTAAAGCAGAAAGGATTGATGCTGTGTTTTCACTGACTTTCTCCCTGTCCCTTTTTAAATTTTACTCATCCACACTTACCTGGCAAGCATCAAGTGCTCTCTGATGGCAGTTTTGTGACTTTACTTTAATGGGTGTGAGAACATATCCTTCTAAGAAACATAAATATTTCTAGGAGGCATGATTTTGGCAAAACTGTAACCATCCCCATATGAGGTGCTGTTTTCCTCCATGGCATGGGCCCTCAGTGGTTTGTCCCAGATTGCATCTCCAATCCCTTATTTCATCCTTCCACTTGCTTGCCTGCTTCTGTTGCCCTGCTGGCCTGGTTCACTTTCGCCTCAAATGTGCAAACAAAACTCCCTTAAGCAGGCTCTCATTTCTCCTACATGCCTCTTTGGTGATGTGAAACTGCTCCAGAATTTCAGCTCATCTGTGAGACTCAGCAGATGGCCACTTAACATTAATTACCTTTACCTCTAACATAGTGGTTCTCAACTTTCTTAACACTGTGACCAGACCATTTAATACAGTACCTCATATTGTGGTGACCCCTAGTCATACTTTTTTGTTGCTACTTCATAACTGTAATTTCATTACCATTCTGAATTGTAATGTAAACATTTTTGGAGATAGAAGTTTGACAAAGGGGTCATGACCCACAGGTTGAGAACCACTGCTCTAACATGATGCTCACACTATAGATTAATGACCACACGGTCTTCTTTACATTATGGAAGGTAGCTTGTCTCCCTCATCAAAAGACAAAGCTCCCATCTTATCCACTTTGCTCCACTTGTGTATTGGCTGGTTTCATGTGTCAACTTGACACAAGCTGGAACTATCACAGAGAAAGGAGCCTCCCTTGAGGAAATGCCTCCATGAGATCCAGCTGTAAGGCATTTTCTCAATTAGTGATCAAGACTGGGAGGTCCCTCTGTGGGTGGTGCCATCCCTGGACTGGTAGTCTTGGGTTCTATAAGAAAGCAAGCAGGGGAAGCAAGCCAGTAAGTAACAACATCCCTCCTTGGCTTCTGCATCAGCACCTGCTTCCTGACCTGCTTGAGTTCCAGTCTTGACTTTCTTTGGTGATGAACAGCAATGTGGAATTGTACGCTGAATAAACCCTTTCCTTCTAATTGCTTCTTGGTCATGATTTTTTGTGCAGGAATAGAAACCCTGACTAAGAAACCTTGGTACCTGTGTAAAGGCCTGGCAAGTAGAGTTAGTTTGCTCACCAAATATCTCTGGCTACTAAGGTTGTCTGGGCCTTTATTACACTTATTCATCTTGGCTTCTTGGGGATATAGTGCCAATTATTCTCATTGAATTACAACAAAGTGACTTGTGAACCTCTGGGACAGATGTTAATTACCAGCCCAGGACCCTACAGGTTTAGGTTTTCTCATGTGTCTGCCACTGCTTAGCTTCTGATCATCTGGGTCCCAAAGTGATGGTAGTGTCAGCGTGCAGCAGAGTCCAGGTGAACTACAGTGAACACTGTAACTGAGCAAGAAACTAACTTTCAACATCTAAACTCACCGAGATCTAGAATTGTTTGCTACAAAACAAGGCCCTTTGTGCTCTGGTTGATATCTCAAAAAGAAATGTTCTCAGTTGTGAGCCTATAGTTTAGAAACTGATAAAAAGCACCAATGAGCAATTTTACCATTGATTCTAAATTTGCTAAGCAAAATTTCTGGCTTTAAATATGCTATGTAAGATGGAGAGTGTTGCAGGTGGCCTTGAGGTCTGATCTTCTTAGAACCCAGCATCCTCTAGAATTCAGCATTCCCTTAGAACTCAGCATCCTCTAGAACTCAGCATCCTCTAGAATTCACCATCCCCTTAGAACTCAGCATCCTCTAGAATTCAGCATCCTCTAGAATTCAGCATCCTCTAGAATTCAGCATCCCCTTAGAACTCAGCATCCTCTAGAATTCAGCATCCCCTTAGAACTCAGCATCCTCTAGAATTCAGCATCCCCTTAGAACTCAGCATCCTCTAGAATTCAGCATTCCCTTAGAACTCAGCATCCTCTAGAACTCAGCATCCTCTAGAATTCACCATCCCCTTAGAACTCAGCATCCTCTAGAATTCAGCATCCCCTTAGAACTCAGCATCCTCTAGAACTCAGCATTCTCTAGAACCCAGCATCCTCTTAGAACTCTACATCCTCTTAGGACTCAGCATCTCCTAAAACTCAGCTTCCTCTAGAACCCAGCATCCTCTAGGCTTGGTGGGAGCTTAGGATGCCTACTTACAGAAGCGTTGTGCTAATTAGAAACAGTAAGCAGACATACTCAAAATATAGTGATCTCAGCAGATGAGAGGGATTGTGTTAGGTGTATTTCTTATAATGGATCACATGAACGTAAGAAATCTAAGGAACTATTTAGACCAGCACATTCACTGCTTTTCATTCCTATAAGTCAGTAGCGATTTCATCCCTCTGACTTTCTATTATCAATCTTTTAAAAACATTGCAATCTGAGATTTTTTTTAAAACCTTTAAAACCTGGGGGGGGGGTGTCATCATTTATGTTTAAATTTCATTTTCAAAAAGAAATATTTGTGCTAGACCACAGTGACTCACATTAAATAAACAGATGGATTGAGTAAAAAGTGAAGTAAAGAGAAAAAGAGCCAGCATTTTGCTTCTCCATGATTTTAGGCAGGAATTAGGGATCCTCTACTTTTGCAGCTCCCAATTAACTTATAAGACAAAACAGGCAGGGCTTCATGAGTTCCACCCTTATCCAAGTGCAGTGAGCTATTCATCCTGATACATTTAGACGAAGGTCTTTAAACATCTAGGCTCAGAATCCCACAAGAGTTTACAGTGACTGTCAAGCCATGGCTTGATTAAGCTCCTGGCTGTGAGAACATGTCTCTCAGCATAAACACAGGATGCATCATCTTTCCACATCTTAATAACCTGTAACTGAGCAACACACCCCTCAGAAACACTTCATACATCCTGTGATATTTTCTAGAAGAAACATCATGTTCCAAAGGTTAGTGTTTGTTTCTAGAATATTAATAACAAAAAGGAAAAATCTCAAGTTTCCTATTTCAACTAAGGGTAATGCTTCCGTGAAAGCATCCAAAACAGGGGAAGAGAAATCAAATAAAAAAAAAGTTTGGGATACACATATAACATTTTCCTTCTCACCCAATCAGTTACTCTGCTTTCTGCTTTAGCCTGTCCTCAATTCCCACTTAGTCAATGGAAGGAAAAACTGGATTGTACAAGAAACATTTATAAAGCTATGAAAGCCCAGATCTCAAGCTTCTCCAAAGCTGGCGTTTCCTCTTTTCTCCAACATTTCATTCTTTGGTGTGGAAGAGATAAAATGACCAGGTGTGCCCTAGAATGATACATTACTAAGGTTCTCTCCAAATACAGAATCACTGGAAATAATCTTTTCAAAAACCATGTTGTTCTGCTGGTAAAAATAACCAAACAAAGTATAAAGCACGCAGACAATGGGTCATGATCTTAGCTCCATAAACAATGTCCACTCGTATCCTGGTGCCCTCAGGGGAAAGGGGAACATCTAATTGGCAGCCTGAGTATACTTGTCTGCTTTCCCCGTCATCCAATTATACTGAAATAACAAAAAGAAAAGCTACAACTACAGTTTGGGTATTTTGAAGATTTGTGTAGATATAATTTGACAGAACAATAAAGAAAAATCCAAAGGAAGGCTATCATAAAATCCAGTCGTGCACCTATGTACTGGAGGAGCTCAGGGTTTTGGGGGTCAGGGCATATAGGGGCTTGGTCAATAGTTATCTGGTCCATAAATTAAAAGATGGCATTGTGAGCTGCTGGGCCAATTAAGATCCTCCCAGATCCCTTTTACGCTGGGGTTCTAATGGAGTTCTGCTGGCTCCCATACTAAAGCCATAATATCTGCTTAAATGCTGAGCCAGTGTGTCTCTCAAAAGGGCCAACTAAGCAGAGATGCAGACAGGATGACACTCTATATACCTACCTAAGCTAGAGGTGGGGTGATCACGAGCTTCTTTTATATCAAAGGTTCTTGGGAACATCTCTCACACCAAGGTAATCTACTGCACAGCTGACCAGTCTCCCCTCTATTCCAGAAGTTGGCTCCTCCCCATAACCTTCCTTCACTGGGAGACTGAGTCAGTTATGCAGTAGAAACGCAGCAATGTGGAAGAAATGCCCAGATTTCCAGATCATCGAAGTCACCATTGTATAAAATTGATGTATATACAAATGTTATATGTTATGTGTTATAAAATTGATGTATATACAAATACACACGTGCATATTAAGTAGCAAGGAAATAGGCCACCTAGTTCTTCAGAAGAAAGAGAGAAAAAGGGATTTCCTGAAGCTTTGTATTCCTCTCAGAACTTGCAAGGGAAAGGACAAAGGGAATAAGAACAAACAAACAAACAAACAAACAAACAACCAGAGATGACTTTTTCCAGTCCAGGAGACACTATAAACTGTCATTATAAAACTTTCCTTTTATTTATTGTTTCGTGTCAGTCTAGGAAACTTTTGCCTTCACCATTCACAACTGGCGACAATTTTGATCCCCAGAAGATGTGTAGCAATGCTGGAAGGTGAAGCTGATTGCCATGGGAACAGGTCAGGGTTGCTACTAAACAGGACTCTGCCTAAAGCATCCATGGTGCCTTGGCTGCTGGGAGGCCTGCCTCCTCTAGGCGTCCCTCCCAGCACACCCTCCCTCCCCCACCCAGAGCTTTAGTGAACATCCTTGGTATGCTCCCTCCACCCCTAAGCTTTAATTAACATCCTAGCTTTGGGGTTCAAAATTATGCTTCCTGGTTTTTGTGACTGAGATCTACACTCTGACATTTCTACACTAATGACTAGTGCCTTTGGGAAATAGTTGTAACACGTTCTAAGCTCAGCTGATGCTCTTCACCACTCAATTGTCATTTGTTTTAGAAGCCTCCTCTGTGCTAGGTGATATGCATTTTTAAATAAATAAATCTCATAAATTCATAATTATTTAAGTTCCAATTTAAGATTATTTATATTTTCTCAATTCTTTGATTTTTTTTATTTCTATTTTTCTCTTGTGCTGGAAATTTTAGTCTATGTTTACTATACATAATACATAATATATACAAATTTAAATGACACCTTATGATTTTATGAACAATGTTACAAAATGCAGTTTAGAATTTATCTGCAGGTTTTGTTTTAGAGTAGGATCTCTCCCATTAAATGGAAATCTTTATTTTATGTTTTCTTAAGACAATTGCTTACTTTATGGTATGTGCTAACCCTGATAAGAAGAGATGTATTTCTTTTCCTTTGAAAAACAGGAAAATAGACTTGCTTTGCTTGCCCATCTTGTTGTGGTTTGGATTTAACTGTGTAAGGCATGGATCTAGTGCCAGTGTCAAAACTATTCTTAAGGGACACATTTATACTGACTTGCCACTCAACCAACCTGGTCCCTCCCACCTTGTCTTCTCTGACTCCTCTTAAAAGTAATTCTTTTAAAATTTATTTTGTTTGATTCTTTGCTTTCTTTTAAAATATATATAGGCATGACACACATATGTTTTCATACTATAAACTTTTTTGTTTAATTTGTCCTTTTATCAATACATCTTAGAGACCATTTTGTATAAAGTAGAGATATTATTTAATCCTTTTACACTGGTCTAGACAGACATGTAGTGTGCAGAAGAGCCCCAGACACAGAGGATTATGACTTAAAACATCCAAACAGTCAAGGCTGCTGGGAGCCCTTCAGCGTAATTTCTGTCTCTCTAAGCATAACCTCTGGAATTTTGATATTTTGCTGTACTTTAACTTGCTAACCAGCCCCTGATCTAGTTTGCTTTCTGTTAGTAGGATAAAAGATGTACCAAAACCAACTTAGGAGACAAAGGGGTTTGTTTACAGATCACAGTCCATCACTGAGGGAAGCAACAGTTAAGAACTCAAAGTAGGAACCTAGAGTCAGGAGCTGAAGCAGAGACTGTGGCCATGCTTCCTGGCTTGCTTCTACAACTTGCTCAACTTACTATCTCATACAACCCAGGCTCGTTTGTGTAGGAGTGGCACCACTCACAGTGGGCTAGACCCTCTTGCCTCAATCGCTAATCAAGAAATGCCCCACAGACTCGCATACAGGCCAATCAGATAGAGGCATCTCCTCAATTGAAGTTTTTTCTTCCCGGGTGACTCTAGCTTATGTCAAGTTGACAAACCTCAAACTTAACCAGCCCAGCCTCCCTTTTCATTGAATGTTTTCAGTCGCATGTAGTGCTGCCGCTGTGAGGAGATCTGTTCACTGATGATTTACACTCTGCCAGAATCTCCTTGGAGTCTGTTTCTGCAAGCTCGACTTGCAGGTCAGAAAGAAAATACAAACGTAACATTACTAGATGCTGCATTTCCACCAGCAATGTTCTGGGCAGCCTTTTCTCTACATTTGCCAACAGAGTGTGAAACTTTTACTAGTTTGATATATAAAAATTTGTATTTCACTGTTTCCCTACCATAAGTGAGGCTGGACACACTTTGAATGGCCGTTTTCACTTATGTCGGTCGTGTATTTATCTCTTTTGATTGCATTCACAATAGATCACAATAGTTATTATTTGGCAATTAATGACAATGGGAACATGAAATTTGAGCTGATGTAGCCAGAATATGTGTAGCTCTGATTATGTTGGAAAATGATTAGAAATGAGCACTCCTCTGGTAATTCTGAGAATGAGAAAACAACCCTTGAAAGCCAATTGGAGAGCTTATTACAGTCCGATGCAAAAAAGATGAAATACAAAATGAATAAAACCAAAGCCTTCTAAAGTCCTGGTTTACAGGCAATGCTACAGAAAGAGAGGTGAGAACAGACTAAAGAAATTGTTAATGGTGAAAGCCAACATCACTGAATGGAGACAGAAAATGGGGTCTCTAAAAGAAAACCCTGGAGGTTCTAAGTGCTGCTTCCTGGTGAAGCTCCACACACGAACAGGCTTTGAAAACGCCTAACAGAAAATACAAGTTTGATCAGTTTCATCATACACAAAAACTAAGCACTGGAAAGTGCTGTAGAGTCTGAGGAGATTCAAAAGTTATGAGTAAATAGTGTATATAACAGCATAAATAAATTCTGCATATACATCTCCATGCCATACCACATGTACTCTGTGTGTGGATAGTTCGATTGCAAGGTTGGCAGACAATATATGAAATATTTCTAAGTAATTGTTAATTATGAAATTTGACTTAAAAAGAAGACTTTAAAATTACTATAAGAACTTGAAGATTTGATTAAAAAAAAAACACGCATTAAAATGGTGCCAAAGGTCTCTGCCTGGCATGCAGAAAGTTGGACAGAATCTTTTTCTCTGTGTGATTAAAAGGTAGCCTATAATCCACAACTTTCCTTGAGTCTATCAGAGAGATGGGGTAAATAGCTGACCAAATAACCCAGTCCAAGCTCAAGCCAACAGCCTTCAGGGATGGGACAGAAGGCCTATATAACCTAAGGCTGAACACAGGAAGTGGGGACCTGAAGACCACACAATTTAGGGAGATTAATTCAGCTTCAACTTTTATTTTATTATTTATTTTTATGTGTGTGGTGTTTGCCTCCATGTATGCCTATGCATCATGTGTGAGTATCATATGTGTACAGTGCCTGTGGCAGCCAGAAGAGCCTGAGACTGGAGTTACAGAAGTTGTGAACTGCCATGTAGATGTTGAGAATCAAATCTGGATCCTCTGGAAGAACAGCCAGTGTTTCTAACTGCTAAGCCATCTCTCAAGCCCTTTAGCTTAAAACACTAGCTAGAGTTAGTGCTGGAGAGAGGGTAGGCCCCAAGACAGCCCCAACCCAGTCTGAAGCCTGAGGTATACCTGGGTAACAGGGAAGTCAGTCTCTGACCTTTCTAGCATGCAGCAATTGCCAGTATGGCAATTTGAATTAAATGGCCCCCATAGGCTCTTAGGGAGAGGCATTGTTTGAAAGGATTAGGATATGTGGCCTTGTTGGAGTGGGTGTAGCCTTGTTGGAGTAGGTATAGTCTCATTGCAGAAAATGTGTCACGAGGGTGGCTTTGAGGTTTTAGAAGCTCAAGCCAGCCCCAGTGACCGACTCTCATATCTCATATTCTCTCTCTCTCTCTCTCTCTCTCTCTCTCTCTCTCTCTCTCTCTGTCTCTGTCTCCTGCCTGCTGATTCAGGTATAGAAATCCTGTCTCCTTCTCCAGCAACATGTCTGCCTGCACACGGACATGTTTCTCACCATGATGATAATGGACTAAACCTCTGAACCCATAAGGCAACCTCAATTCAATGTTTCCCTTTATAAGAGTTGCTGAGGTCACGGTGTCTCTTCACAATCATAACCCTAACTAACTAACTAACTTGGCAGTAACTATTGCTGAGAGAATAGGCTAGAATGACAAGATCCTACCACTACCACCACCACTATGAGGTGCACATGTATGGTGAAGATCTGCAGTCAGGATGAAAGAGGAACATTGAGGAACCCCCAATTTAAGAAAGCTGGTCCTTATTGCAAGCATCAATAATGAGCCAAAAAGGCACCACATTCACTCACCCTCCCATACCAATTGATGGGCAGTGGGACGTTTGTGCCATGTCCAGTGAGGGCACAATATCTGGCATTCAATGAAAAATGGCAAGGGTTTTTTTTTTTTGTTGTTGTTGTTGTTGTTGTTGTTTTTTTAGAAAAAAAGAAAAGAAAAAAGATCTCAGGCCAACTGGTTTTATGTGTGAATTTTATAACATCATTGAAGGACATGAAAATTTTTGATTAAGTCATTCAAAAAAATGAGTATGAACAATTAAGAGCTAGGAGGAGGGGAAATAGAAGCTCAATAAGGGAGGTTTCATAAAATGGGACATGAAATGAGATTCCTGTCTTGTTCTGCAGTAGCTATGGAGGACAGTCTCTTTTCAGTTTTCTAGGAATCAGAAGAAATCTGTTCTGACTTATGTAGATTATGTTGGAAGCTAAGCTCTTTCTATAACAAACTTCTCTTCTTGTTTGGTCCACAGATGCGACAAGATCCAAACATGACCAGACTTGACAGAATCAGGAACAGGAATGTCCACTCGGCTTTTCAAATATTGTTTGAAAAATAGAATCTATATCGATTACTAAGGGGTTTGGCCTAGAACCCCACAAACAGAGGGCCCCATCCAGTTCTGGACCAGCTCAGAATCTCTGTCTGGGGGCCTACTGGCTCACAGTAGGCAACTGAGTGGCTGCCTCCTTCCCATGCTAGGAATTTCCTGACTTGCTGTTTGTCCTTTGCCAATGTCAAAAATTGAAATCCCCTCATTTCAATCTTCTCCTGAGTGGGAGAGGGGAAGGTGGAGGCGGAGGAAAAGGTTTAAAAGCAAAGAAAACAAGAAGGAGGAAGTGACTGGTGCTTAGTGAACCCTCAAGTGTGAAAGGCTAATCCAGAAACCACTTAGTAATCAGCACCATGAGGTCAGACCTGGTGGCATCTCCTGTTACGCACATGGTGCCTTCTCCACCTCCTGCAGAGCCTTGCTTCCTGAACCCCGGTGACCTTCTGAAGTCTTCACCTTGGCTTCACCTGTGCTTGGCAACAGGCCCTTCCGGAGCCACAGCCTCCACAAGTCACCAGCTGCTTCTGAGTTACTGGTAACAGGTCTGTTTTCAAGACACTGGCCTGTGCATTCTGGAAACAGAAATCTGGGTATAGAGGACTGGGCTGTGTCCTAAGGCTCTGACTGTGCTACAGAGTAAGAAAGAAAAGCCATTTTGAGGTTGTTCTAATGTGAACCCTGAGGCAGGACAGTGCCTGGAACTCAGGCTGCACACAATGTTCAGAACAGTGCTCGCGGGTCTGTCTAGCTCAAGGGAACAGTGCTGAAAGTCGTTTGCGTCTTAAAATGTTTGGCTGATGGCCAAATAGCATGTTACTGTTGAAACTCCAGATCCCCAAAATCTAAAGGGAATCCAGATATCCAGAAGAAGTGAACCCAATCTAGACTATAGGAGGATTTCTGGTGGTTAGATAATAGCTGGTATGCCTCAGGAACTTGAAAAGCTGGTTCCTCCCCACCAAAAAGGAGCCATTTCCCTTATCACTGGCAGAAGGGACAAATGGCTCTCTGAGGTGCCCATTAGCATGCCAAAGTGTTGGCCTCTAGGCTCCCTCAGGATCACAAGCGCCTGTTACACATTTCAGGACCTCAGCCCTTCTCACCTCCTCCCCCAAACTCCCTCCAGCTTCTGACTCCTTCCATCCTCACAACTACTCACTCTCCTTATAACCCTGCTATCATAGATTCTCTCTCTCTCTCTCTCTCTCTCTCTCTCTCTCTCTCTCTCCCTCTCCCCACTCCCCCTCCCCTCTCCCTCTCCCTCTCCCTCTCCCTCTCTCCCTCTCCCTCTCCCTCTCTCCCTCTCCCTCTCCCTCTCCCTCTCCCTCTCCCTCTCCCTCTCCCTCTCCCTCTCCCTCTCCCTCTCCCTCTCCCTCTCCCTCTCCCTCTCCCTCTCCCTCTCCCTCTCCCTCTCCCTCTCCCTCTCCCTCTCCCTCTCCCTCTCCCTCTCCCCCTCCCCCTCCCCTCCTCCTCCCCCTCTCTCCCTCTCCCTGTCCCCCTCCCCCTTCTCCCTTCTTCTCCCTTCTCCCTTCTCCCTTCTCCCTTCTCCCCCTGTCTCCCCTTCCCTTCCCTCATCTCTCCTTTTCTCCCACTTTCCCTCTTTCCCTCTCTCTATTTCCATTCCTACGTCTCTCTACAGGGCTGGTTGAGATTACTGTCTAGAATCAAATCACTAGGTGCAGCTCACACTCAAATGGAGGGGTCTATTACATAGGAGATGGGAGTCATCAGAGGCCATCACAGGAACGGGAAAACCGAGGGAGCTAAAGGCTAGACCGCAAAGATAATACCAAGGCTAGAAGATGGAAGCGGTTCAAGGACAGAATTGAAGCTAATGAATGTAGGGGTCAGTAGGTAGACTGAGGAAGTGCCTGCAATTGGTTTTTTGATCTGCAGTGTCTTCCTGTCTCCCCTACCCGGAACACACGGAGGTGGAGCTAAGGAAATGGCGGGTACAAGGCTAAAGAATATAAGCATAAATACCATGACTCTGCATAAATAAACACTTTCCCTGCTGGAAAAGCAAGCGACCAGGGATGACGTCGGAGGAATGTGGAAAGCGTCGTCTAGGTAGAAGTGACTCAAGGAGCCCCAGCAGGGAGAAGTCACTCGGTGTAGACTGTCAAAGGCACCAAATAAAAGAAAGTTGGGGAATGAGCCCTGGAACAGATCTGTGGTAAGATGTTTAAACCACAGACTGTGGAGACGAAAGAAACAAAGGCCGAGTGTGTAAGGTAGCTCTGAGAATGTTCCTAGGGCAATGTGACGCAGGGCAGAGGTGTAGGGAAGAGGGTGTGGGGCATCGTTTGGCAGCATCTGCTAAGATACATTTTTACCTAAGACATATTTTAGGGGGAAGGTTTTGGATTTTTCAGAGCCTTTCATCTGCTGCTGTGACCTGTGAAACTGTGTGGGGGACAGAGAGTGGGGTGTAGTAGGAGGAACTTATGACGTGTTCTTTCTTGGTAAACCTGATAGCTATGATGCTGTAGCTTTATGGGGGAATGCCCTTAGATCAAATGCCTGTGGGTCTTTTTTTTTTTTTTTTTTTTGAGAGCAGGAAGAGACTTGGGTGAAACATGTATAATGAGCCAGAAATGGTGGTCTGCACTAAAGCCATATAGAATAGATACTTAACCAGCACCTGTCAGTCAGAGGGGATGGTGGGTTGCAGCATCTGCACCGCCACAACAGGAAGAGTCAGGAACAGAATTCAAACAGCAGTTATTATACCAGGTGCCCTGCCCTCCCCCACCCCCACCCCCCAACCCCAGTCCCTTCTCCAGGATGCTCTTCTCCTCCTGGAATTCTCTTCTATCAACAGGAAGATCACTTCCTGGCCTGTTCCCATGGAATTTTCCCAGTATCAGAGTATTGGGACAATGAAGGGCAGAGTCACTGACACAGGCAAGACAGAGCTAGTTCGGAAAGATAAAATGAAATCGGGAAAGGACTCTTTGCCAAACAACGAAGGTAATAATTTATAGAGAGATGCTAACGTCTCTAGCTTTCAGTACAGACTTTCCTACAGCAAGGGTTGAGAGACCAGTGCCTTCATAATCAAAAGGATTCAGACCTCTGCTCCAGTACCTGGGAGCAGTTGAGGTCCCACCCACCAACCAGGAACATACTGGCTACGTGCAACCTCCCCTTCCTGGAGGACACAATGTTATGTTTCTAGGTTCCCCCTGGAGGATATTACAGTAACTTTCAGTGGTTAATGAATAGCTTCCCGGTGCCTGCTTCATTTAATTGTTCAAAGGCCATTTGTTCCTGTGTATAAGGCTGTGTGATCTGGCTAGTGAGTGCTCTTCCCCCAGCAGACCTGGAAGCAGAGGAGTGGCAGGGTCAGACAGGCTCCAGAGAAGAAAGGATGCAGAACAGGACTGGACTGATTCTGTGCGCCCTCTCCCTCCTCACGGGCTTCCTGATGATTTGCTTGGGTGGCTTTTTCATCTCCAACTCCATCTTCCACTCCCAGAGGAATCTGGTCGTGGCCTATGTGCTTCTGCCTATGGGGTTTGTGATCCTTCTGAGTGGAATTTTCTGGGGCACCTACCGCCAAGCAAATGAAAACAAAGAGATGTTCAACCACGTGCTCAGACAGCACCTTGCTTTCCAGGACCTGCCTCTGGCCACTGTAGACAGGTACGTGCTGAGCACCAGAGGGCACGAGAAGGGCTGAGAGGAGTCACAGTGTGGGAAGGGGAGTGAAGCACAACCCCATAGTGGATCCACTTACAGGAGGGAGGCTATGAAGCTAGGCTTGGAATACCACGATTGGGCAATTTACTCTGAGGCTGTTGTGCATGGGTGGGGAGCAGGGCTGCCTTTGAGGAAAACAGAGGTAAGAGGGAATTTTCTTAGGGTAAGATCTTCATGCCCACAGTAAAAATTCACATAAAACAAATTAAGGGGCACAACCCCTATGTTTTTCCTACATTTTGGGGGTGATTTTAGTTAAAGGCAGGCAATGATTAGATGGCCCTGATAACCTGGTTACCGAGTTATAACAAAAGTCCCAGACCAAGTTCTACCCACAATAAATGAGCAAGCAGACATCAAGTCAGTCCAGCAACTTCTCTGACTAAGGGAAGTTCTAGATGACTGACCTTTTAAGTGTTCTGACCTCACCTCTTATGAAGGATGTATTCAAGGCAAGATGATGACATGCCCATCAGTGATGCAAAACCAAACGGCAGCATGTATATACACACACACACACGCTGCAATATTACTTGGCCTTAAGACAGATCAAATTAATTGATATGTGCCATAGATAATTAGACACTGAAGACATTATGGCAAGTGATACCCGCCAGACAGAAAGGACAAACACTATACTATTTCTGCTTACACCAAAAGCTACCATAGCCTCTCACACCACAGCCACCTACACCAACACTAAGCAGCTACCATAGCCACTTACTGCAGACAAGAAGTAAAACAGTGGTTCCCAAGCCTGCAGTGTGTTGGGGGGAGGGGGCGATGAAGAGTTATTATTTACTGATTATGGGATTGTAGTTGGGAGTGATAGAAAAGTTCTAGGGATAGTTTTGCAGCAATATTAGATCACTAATACCACTAATGCCCTCACAAGTAATACATGTTATTTATATTTTACCCAAAGGGGAAAACAAACAGATAACCTTGTGGTTGGTTAACTTAGCATCCATTTTCTAATTCTTGTCCAAACACAATAACATTGTTCTTAAGGAATAGGGTGTCTTATATAGGGTGTCTTAAGGTATAGGATGTAAGAATCCATAAGTCCTTTTGTACTTTTTTGTGCAAGAGCAGGAAGATTATAAAAGGTTTTAATTATCCCATGTACTTTGAATAAGAGTCCTCTTATCAGTGACTGGCATCCATCACACCAGAGATAACAATCAGAACCCATTTCCAAGGTCAGTTAGACTAACTAGAAATTCTTTGGGTTTCACCTTAGGTTAAGATAACAGAGTGATTTAGAAAGTGTGGCTAGAGTGATTGTGTGTGTATGTGTTGGTGTTTCTGTGTGTGCATGTGTGTATACTGGTGTGTGTTCATGCATGTGTATGCATGTCTGTGTGTTTGTATTCGTATATGTGTATATGTCCCTGTGTGTGTACATTTGTGCATGTATTTGTGTGTTTGGTTTTGTTGTGTCTGTGTGTTCAAGTGTATGTGTGTGTGTGTGTGTATCTACCTTGTGAGTTCTTGCTAATAGAAAATGATGCATCTGAAATTTACCAACACATTCATGTATTCCCTTGTCTGGAGTATTCAAAAGTAAATCATGAATATCTTGACACCGCTCACTGCCCCTTCCCACTGCATCATGAGATGCTCAGCCCACAGAGTCAACTTGAAAAGTTCCATATCTCAAAAGCTTCTCACTCAAAATGGGTAACTAGGCAGAGACATCCAAGTGACTGTTCCTCCAGTGACAGAATTCATGGGAGCAGTCTTTTCGGCAATCTCTCAAGTGGTTCCAGGGACGAGCTCACCTTTCTGTTCCCATGACTCAACCTTGGCTATTCCTGGGAAAGGTCAAGACTTACATCGTACAGTAGACAGCTCCTTCAGCTATTTAGCTCTTGGCTCTGTGATATTTGGAGAGGAGCAGTGGCTACAAATGGCAGGCCTTGCTCTGTTGTGGTTACCCTCCATAAACACTTCCTTTGGCACTGGATAGATTGCCTCTATAAATACACAACTCATGTAAGCTCACCCTGTCTCCCTTCTACTTGCCACACCCCCACCTTCATTCATGATGGAAGAGCCAGAAGCATTTGGAAAGTAGTTAGATGGGCAAGATGACCAGCGTGCTCATCAGTTGAGGTGAATGGCTCTTAACCATGGGCAGGCTGGCAGTACTGTTCTGCAGGGGAAAGCCCCACAAAGCTCTCAGCTGATGCCCTATACAACTGGAATATTTTCCCCACGTTTTCTCTAAAACTAGCTGCCCAGGACTTGACAATGTGTCAGGAGAGAGTGGTAACATTTATTCCGCCATGGACCTGCGTGTAATGAATGGGTTCTGTTCATTATTTTGTTGCTTGTGAAGGTCTGAAGCTTTGAGTGCAGTGGATAATGTGTGTGAATGGTAACAAGGATTGAGTACCGTTAAAAGAGGTTGGATGTGGTCAAAGTCCCCTGTGTCACCTAAAGCTCATAAGGTTGGTGCACTAACCGGCTGTTTCTCGGACTGAAGGAGCAAGCAAGGTGGAATCACTTGGAATGCTTCTGGAACAGGAAGGCCTCCTATGGCTGATGGGGGTGGGGTGGTTCTGGAAGGATGTGCAGTTTTTAGAAACCCGTGATGTCAGAAAAGTACATCTGTTTCAAACTCTGTTTCTTAGCAGTTTAGCTTCACACATTGTAAGTTGAGAGAGGCAGACATATGCTTCCTCACCACACTTGTGGTGTTTCATTCCACAGGCCTGACTTTTACCCCCCGGCTTATGACGAGAGCCTGGATGTTGAGAAACAGGCCTGCCCTGCAGGCAGAGGGCTCCTAGGATTCCCTCCTCCTCTGTATACAGAGACGAGCCTCGAACTTGAAGATGAAAATGCCCCGCAACCAGAGGACCCTCCACCCTATCAGGAGATCATAGCAGATGCAGCGGCTACAGCGAAGGCACAGGATGCTGTGGAGCCAAGCACAGTACTAAAGGCAGGAACTGCTCTCCAGCACTCAGAACTCCCCAGCTGCTGAGAAGAGAGGCTGGCCAGGGACTGGGAAGTTGCTCTGCCACCCTGCATTGGAGCAAGGCCACCATGGTCTCCAGGGACTCGCGGCTTTTAGTCTTTCCAGGGCAGCATGGGGTCCAAGAAGGGGATAGCCACCAGTGGGCAGTGGGTACAGAAAATTCCCACAAAGCCCAACCTAGATGAACCTTAGACTGCAGAGAAGGTGCCTTCCACCTCCTTCCTAACCTCATCACCTCAGCCCAAGTCTGAGCGTACACTTGCTGTGGGTGGGATGGCCATAGCCCTTCACACACTGTGTCCAAAGAACCAAAGGAAAGGATGCCTAAGAGGCATCCCTGTGTCACCCACTGACTGTGCTCCCTGAGTGACATCATTGCTCTCACACACCAAGAGAGATGCCCTAGGAACCTAGGAGTGTTGTTTTGTATCATTGTATTTTAATTGTGTGTGGTTTTTTTTCTATATAAAAGAGACTGTAACATTTGCTTTCAAATGATCCAAACACAACATGTTATTTTTTAAAGAAGTCTTTATACAAGCACACAGGAGTTCTTATAGATTCAAGTTGACTAGATAAAATACTTAATTCATGATACAGAAAACCAAGGGTGATATTAATATATAACTTGCTACAAATCTTGTGAAGTTTAAAAAAATGTTTATATGCAGTTTTCAAAGATGCACCCCTGCCAAATTCAAAATGTAAGCAATTAAAACCTGTAAGTCCATATCTCTATTACCAGGATGGTTTTTTGTTGTGTCTCTAAATAGAGAACTAGACTTCCAGGCTTAACCCAGTGGTCCCTCCTTGGTTTAATTTTCCTTGTGGGAGTTTTTTTTTAAGTCAGAGAACATGTTGGTGGAAGGATGCCAGCAGAACACTCAGGATGATGCTGTCTGTGAGGTGTCTGTGTTAAGATCTAACAGTTAATGGCACACCTTTCAAACAGCAGGTCCAACCAACCTTCCCATGCATGGTATTCAACCCCCACTCCTTCCTTACGAGGTGAGGGCTATGCCCATTTCTGTTTCTGCAATGCATCAGCTGAGGCTTCAAGACTTCAGAAAACAATAAAGCAGTGGCCTGAGGAAGGTGAAGAGCCCAAAGGATTCGAGGAAAGTTACTTACTCTGTACTTTTGCGTTAGGCTAGCTGTGTCTCTCTGGATGCAGCTTATATTGTTGTCTGTATTTCAGAAGTGATCCCTAACAGAAAGAGATGTTCCAGGTTACTGCAATATCTTCCACCCTTGAAGGAGAAAGCCGGGTGGCTTTAGGGTTATTGGGCTTCTCCGTTAAAATATGTCAGCCTTGCTTCCTGCAAGCTTCCTGTGAGCTGGGCCCTCGTAGTTCAGTTTTTCTACATCCTATTGAGGATAGCCACAAAGACAAGCAAGGCAAGTCTTTGAAAACTCACAAGGAAGGATGAAGCTGTCAAGAGAGAGAGTCAACAAGGTGGGACTGGGGGTCCACGGTTTCCGATTCCCTGTCAGTGCTGAGGTCATGACTGTCCTGATCAACACACAATGCCAAATGAACAAAGTCCTAGTCCATGACACACACCTTTGTGAATCTCTGCTTTGCATCCATGACAATGAGGGAATGGCTAGATAAGAAGGCCACTGGTGATTGTTTAGCAGGAAAGCGATCATTTATTAAGAGTGAAATGCATTACTCCTTTCCTGTCATTTCTCTTCATCCCTCCACAGGGCAGTTTCCCCTATGGGTCTGATTGACCAGCATTATTAGACTTCTAACCAGATTCGCGCACAGAATAGATAGTTTTTGTACAACTGGGGGTTGGCTAAGACAAATGTTCAATGTGGTTTGCATAAATTGTGTTAGTGTTTTTAAGGCACTAAATTTTGTATTCAGAGTCTTTTTAAAATTTATTTAGTGGGGTGTGTGTTGTACATGCGTGTGTATGTGCACAAGTGCATGTGTGTGCCCATGCATGGGGTGGCCAGGGAGTGCTGTTTCAGGTAGGCTGGCTGGCAAGTGAATTTCCAGGGATCTCCCTGGAGTTCCTGGCACACATGAGGATTTAAACTAGCTCCTCCTGCTTTTACTGCAAACAGGCTCACCCACTGAGCCACCTGTCCATCACCTGAGACTTTCCTTCTCCTCCCCCCTTTTTGTCACCTTTTGTATCAGAAAACAAATCAGTAGAGGAACTTAAGTCACGGTAGCATTCTCCACAGTATAAAGATAAGTTCATTTTTCTGCAAACCCAGGCATGATTGACAGCAGCTGTTGCTTCCTTTTTAAAAAGAACACTAAAGACAGCCATGATGACATACACCAGCAACCAAGCACTTGCCAAGTAGAGGCTGGAGGATTAGGAGTTCAGAGTCAGCCTTGGATACATAGTAGGTTAGAAGTCAGCCTGGGCTACATGAAGCTCTGTCAGTGAACAAAGGGAAAGAGGGAGGGAGGAAAAGAGACAAAAAGAAAAACAGCACCAATTCCCATTCCTTCACATGTTTCTAAAACACATGTACTCTGACTCAAGAGTCAAGAACCTGGGTATTATGCAAAGTGTTCTTGTGTTTTAGAATCCCACCGACTAGAATCCAGTGGGCACATCAAACCAATGTATCCTACTGTAATGAATGATAACTTCTTATCCCCTCTGCCATCTTCATTCTTTCTCGGGTTTGTGGTCAAATGAGATGCTGCTGGGTTGGGAGCCATGGATCCATGGATGCTGCAGAGAGCATCGGGACTATGAGACAATGAGGAGAAGAAAGACTCTATGACAGAGATTGTTTCTCTTCCTCATCTCCACCTTGAATGATACCCACATCCCAGCTGATAGTTGTACGTTGGTCAACAAGTTTAAGTAATTGCCCCCAGCACCTGGAAGATCAGGATGGCAAGGTCAGTATAAAGTACACAGTGCTGGCTGGGTTTTTGCATATCTGAGTTGTACTGGGCTCTGTCTTGACCTCTCCGTGTAAAAACCTACAGGTGTTTTTATTGATACATTTGTTTGTCAACATTTCTTTAAATGTACTGTTTTTGGTGAAGCATCATCCAAGATCACCTCGATGCTAGGTGCTGAAAGAAGTAGAAAGAAGGGAAATCACGCATTTGTAGCCCATGTCTCCACCGTGTTCTATAAAGTTCCATGACAACCCAGGGTTACACACTAGTGAGCTGTCAACTGCATGGGGTGTTTCTGCTGGTAAAGCCTCTAGCTGGTTGAAGTGGAAAGGGCATTCTGTTAAGCTCTGCCGCCTCAGATAATCTCTTGCCATTTGTAACTGTTGATGGTTCAAACACTGATTTACTAGCCACGGGCATGGAGTCATCTCACTGTCGTTATCCACAAATGCTTCTCATCCTCTACATCAGCCATAGCTCATGCATCTGGCCACTAAAAATCTCAAGTCTTATATTGACCCATGGGTGGCCAAAGTCATGATACTATCATTCTTGCCATGATTAAGTGTGGTCAGCTCTAGCTCAGGGCTCCATTATGGATGGCCATCAGTCTAAAGCTTCTTATGTGAAGGCATTCATGACCTGCAAATACAATGGATACATTCTGCAATTTGAAACAGTAAGACTTGATAAATGTTCTCTCTTTAAAAATGGCTACCCTAGCTGGGCGGTGGTGGCGCACACCTTTAATCCTAGCACTTGGGAGGCAGAGGCAGGCGGATTTCTGAGTTCGAGGCCAGCCTGGTCTACAGAGTGAGTTCCAGGACAGCCAGGGCTACACAGAGAAACCCTGTCTCGAAAAACAAAAAAAAAAAAAAAAAAAAAAAATGGCTACCCTTTCATGTGAATGCATGTGTACACATACATGTGGAAGCCAGAGGTCAATATATTTTGAGACAATGTACTAGCTGAGACATCTTCATACCCACCCATCCCCTTTTTAAAGATGAAGAAGTTCAAGAATCCTGGATGAAACAAACCAACATCTTGTTTTGGGGGAATGGCTGACACCTGGCAGGTACAGTATTTAATACCCCAGTTCTTCCTATAAATGCGTCCCTGGCATTATTATATACATACACATTTCCAAATCTCCAAGATGCATGGGATGATGTCCTGGTTAAGAACCACTCTGTGTGTGTGTGTGTGTGTGTGTGTGTGTGTGTGTGTGTGGTGGCTTGACACTTTCCCGAGGCATATGCTGCAGTAAGGGAACCCCTTGGTACTAGAAGATCACCAGAGTAGCCCTAATAGTTATTAATAGTTACTTCACTTTAACCATAACCTCGTCTCTGATTCACTGTGCTGGCCCCCATAAAACTCTTTTATGTCTCATACTGCTTATTCTGATTTAAAAAAAAATGAGTGTGTGTGTGTGGGGTGCACATGCCAGGACACATGTGAAGGTCAGAGGACAGCTCCTTGGAGTGAGGTCTCTCTTCCTACCTTTATCTAGATACTGAGGACTAAATGCAAGCCCCTCATTAGACTTCTGTACTAATGCCTTCAGCCACCCTCCACCATCTCAATGACCCTCTGGCCACTTGCTTTTAAAGGCTGGCTACTGGGCCTCTGTCTTTGAGAAGCAGAACATCATATAGGGAAGCGTGTGTTGCTGGCTGCCATCTTACACGAGAATAATGCAAGAATACACACATGCAATCTTGGCTTAAGGCAGAAATAATTCCTCAGCAATGTGAACTTGAGAGGGTCCAAAGACAGGCCATGTCCTAGAGTCACTAAGGGAGACCTACTGTTTGTTAATATAACTGAGAGAAAATGGTGGCCGCTCAGATCTGCTGCCCTTGATGTCATATTCTGTGTCTGCCTGAATGTCACCCATCACACCAAGTGTGGCCCTCAATCAACCTCTTCTGTAAGTCCTGGCTAACAAAGACTGTTTTGTTGCTTCCATTCATCTCTGGAAAATTATACAAATGCTTATGGATCCCAAGAAACCCTATTGTTTAGGAAAAGTGTCCTGTTCCAGGTGTCCCACGATTTCTGAGTCAATTACTCTCTGTATGTCCAAAGCTCATGCTTACATCTCTGTTGTAAACATTTACACCTCCCCAATTACTTCTGGGTTTTTGTCACAGCCAACTCTCCCAAAATTGTAAGTTCCTAAGAGCAAGAATAACTTTAAACATCTTCCTGCTATGTCAGAAACATATGCCTGGAGTAGCTACTCAACCAGGGTTTGCTGAATGAATGAATGAATGAATGAGTGAGCAAATAGGTGAGTATAAATTGGGCTACTACATATTCATTTTAAAAAAAGGAAACAGAGTGTTTAAGTAGAACTTAAACTTGAAAGCTAGAGATGATTTAAGTTCAGGAACTTGAAAAATAATATTTGCTTGCCCAGCTATAGCTGATATGCCAAAGGATCTGTCAGATCACACTGATAACATGACTATAGTGAATGAATAGACAGACGTTATCGGTGACCTTTACTCCAGAGATAATGAGAATGAAAGCCACAAGGCAAAAGTTTTCCATTCGAGACATACTTTCTATAACTTTAAAAAAAAGTAATCTTAGCTAAAAGCCACCTTCCTGTTATTCCAAAGTAAACCATGTTATGGTGAATGGCTAGATGCCATTTTAATTTTTGTTGATTCCCAAAATTGATTTTGAGCAATTCTGTTTTTTCCCCTGTCCTATTTTTAAGAATCCGTTTAAGGCATCAGAACTAACAACAGTCATGCCAGTGTTCTGAGCAGCTGACTTATCAGTACAAGTGGCCACTGATGAAATGGCAAAGCCACAAGAGGCACAAAAGAGCTGAGGCCCATAGTCTCGTATGGAGGTTAAAATAAAGAAATTCTGTTTTATTGACTACTAAATGGCCTAGCAAGTTTTTGACAGAAGCACAGAGAGAAAATGGAAACAAACACCTTGCTGGGAATTCCTCGTGGCACTGATCCTGATGACAGCAATCATGCCTTGCTTAACAGTAAAGGGGCACTAGGCCATCTCCTCAAATGGTGTGATAAGCAAACCTGCGGTTCCCAAGGGAGACAAACATAAGCAAACACATCCCGTGCCTGGCTGAGGACTCTGCCCTAGTCCACACGCCTGCTGGATCTGCCAGGTCCCTTTCCTTCCCAGGCAAAGAAAGCCAGTTGTGACAATCCACCTCTCTGTCTCTTAGGACCCACAACTATACCATTAAATACTCCAGCCTCTTCTGCTCTCCTTCATCCAGCCACTGTGAACAAGATCAGAACAAGCGCTGGTATTCTTCCTGGGAGGATCTATACAGACTCATGCACTGGTTTCTGTGACATAATCAAGAAAGCCTTTTCCTCATTTTTAGTCCTTTCTAGAAAATCCTTCCCCACCTGCCCGGGAAACGGCTACGTTCAGAGGGATGCAGCCAGCTTGGTGGCTAAATGAATACTACATGCAAAATAAAAGAAAGGAAAACACCCTTTCTTGTTGGACGTGTGTCATTGTGAATCATAGAAAACCCTAGAAGAGTAAGAGAGGTGGTGAAGAGATGTGGGCAGGCTGGGAAGCGTGGCCATTAGATGGCTGGTGGGAGGGAGGTGTCTCCTGGAAGTTCTAACCTTTCTCCATGGTAGATCTGAATAAGGATACAAATGAATGTTGGTGAGGTCTGCCTGCCCAAAGCCCTTAGAACTTAGAGTCGGATCTAATCTCCTTTCCTCCCTCCCTCCTCCTCTTCCTCCTGCTCCTCTCTCTCTCTCATCTCTCTCATGTCTCAGAATTTTTTCTCACAGATATCAGAAATATACAGGAGCTGTGATTACTAGTTCCCTAGGGCACCTGTCTTTTTCAAAAGGGAAGTGCTTTGGCATGATGAAATCCAGGCATTAAACAGTAGTGAAGCTCTGGCAGACAATGAAGACCCTGCTGCATTTGGAAGAACTGGACAAATCAAAACAAAAGGGGTACTTCCCCCCACTTCCCACCCTCCTTTTACCCCCCCCCCCCAACAGCAAAATAGCTTTTGTTTTTCCAAAGTCCTAAGAGGCACAAACAGGAAGCAGGAAGGCATGGTGAAGCATCTCTCGGAGAGCTCTTCCGCCCTGTGCTCGCTCAGGTGATGACGGTGGGTCCTCTCCGGCCGGTTCTCTCGTGAATCTGGGATATTTTCAGCGCGATGGCAATGAGAGGGCTCAGCACTGCCTGGAAAAGAAAGAAGGATGATAATAAACTTGAATTCAGCTAGCTACCGTACCGGCTTTGGATGGATCTCTACCTTAGAGGTGTGGATTCAGACTGCATTTTGCAGTTTGTAGGCAGTGACTGGAATGGGCAGGACACAGAAGCGGGACAGGAAAGTGCTCTATGAAGTCTTACTCAAGCCCAGAGAAATTAACTCATGATAGGGACGTGCATAAGCCTACTACTAAATAAGACTGTGCCTTCGGGAAGTCTGGAAACCTCCATTCTTCCTCTGATACATTAATCCCTTCCAAGTTACAGCCCTGCCAAACCCTGGCCCACATTCAGTGTGAGGGTAAAGCTCAACCCATGTTTTCCCACCATTCTGAGAACATTCGGGGAAGATGGCGTCGTGCTACTGCTGAACGAGTGGATCTATCTTCCTGTCCTATACCATACTGGCTACTGAGCGTCTTCAGTATTCTCAGAGGGGTGGGGTTGGCTTAAAGAGCTTTGGAACACAGGTCAGCAAAGGACCAAGCATCACTCCTTGATTTTCCTTCCATTGCTTATCTGGTTTCTGAAGAGCTGAGTGCATACCCCAGACACACCCATAAGACATAAATTACGAAGCAGTGGGCAGCTGGTCTGTCTGCATTCTTCAGTCCTGTCACCCCCATAAACAAGAAACTCTGATCACGCTGACCTTCTGCACTTTGCCTTAAGAGTCACCTCACCTGAGGACATTCTCATTATATTTTTACTAAATCTATGTGTGCAATGTACTCCTGCTTACCAAACGATATTGTTTCAGTGTGGATTGTTCGTGTAAACTTACATGTAAGCATAGAGTGAGTCAATTTAGAGACAAAATTCAAAACAGAGGTCTTGATGCAGAAAAGTTGGGCAGTAGTGGAATAAAGAAATAAGTAAAGATTCTATAATTCTGGAAAATGAAGTCTGTGCCGAGAGAGGGGCATTCAAAACTGCAGGGTATTCAGGTTTGCTGTCAGACAAAAGAACAAGCACAGGGCACAGATAGCTCAGGTATTCTCAACATACTGAGTAGTCAGAGAATCCTAAGAGATCAAAAGCCAGTCTGATGTGAGGGGATCTACATGCTAGGGTGGAGCTCACCGATTTAATTCACTATGCAATGGGGGCCATTACTGTCCTTGGAGCCAAAGATTATCATAATCAGAGCAGTGGACATATTAATCTGGGGACATGTCTAGTAAGGTATTACTTTAGGGGGTATTTAATATAATTAAATTGTACAACCTCCATAATGAACAACCACAAGTAATTTCACTTCACTCAAATAATTGAATTAAATTATTCCAATATAATTACCAAAATAAACAGTAAGATGTGAGTACACATATAGAGAGGTTTACTATAAAAAATGAAATTCAGTGATCTAGAGACAATAGAGAATGATGGTTTGTTGAAATAGATGAGCATGAGATGTGAAATATTGGTGAGAAATTAAAACAAAACAAAACAAAACCTTAAAAGGATTCTTCAGCTGCCTTGCTTCACAGTTACATTTAGGTTCCTTTTGGGAGATGTTTTTGTGCACTGCGTATTCAGATGCTGGTTTCTGTGTCCAGAGATCTGGTTGAAGTCTTGACTTTGGTATAACTCAGTATTTTGTAAAACATTATTTTCCATCACCTCCTGATTGGTTAAATCAAGAGCCAATTAGCCTACAGCTGGGCAGGGAGGATAAGGTGGAACTTCCATGCCCCGAGAGTAATGGAGAGTCTCAGGTGGGCTGACTGAATGAAGTCGAAGATGCCAGATCAAGACTAAGGCAGCAGGTCACAGATCACGTGGCTGGGAAGGAGATCAGGCAAGCATAGTTGGGTTAGAACAGCTCAGAACCTGCCCAGCTTAGAGCCCAAAGCTTTTAATAAATATACCAGGGTTCTATGTCATTATTTCAGAGCAAGGGTGGGTGTCAAAAAAGCTTTCCTTTTACAGGTTCTATTGGCACTAAGTAAATAGGAATAAAAGCTGGACATTAGAGAGGATGAAACAGACTCACAATTTTAAACAGTGTACTCATATTCAAAGAAAAATGTCCTGGCCCAAACCTAAATGACTGGAAATGAGCACACAAATCACACATGCACTGTGAAGGACACAGTAAGCAAGACATGTATGCATCAGGACATGTATGCATCAGGACATGTATGCATCAGGACATGTATGCATCAGGACATGTATGCATCAGGACATGTATGCTCCAGGACATGTATGCACTAGGACATGCATGCACCAGAACATGTATGCATCAGGACATGTATGCATCAAGACATGTATGCTCCAGGACATGTATGCACCAGGACATGTATGCATCAGGACATGTATGCACTAGGACATGCATCACCAGGACATGTATACATCAGGACATGTATACATCAGGACATGTATGCACTTAGTGACTTCTCTGAAGTCTCTTGGTACTAAAGAGATGAATTGTCTTCTACTCTGATTACATCAGGTGGTGAGGCCATCAGTGGCAATCAGTCCAGCTCACAAAAGCAGATCATGGTGACACCTTTACCTTTCCTATGTTAACTGGCCAGCCCTCACTCAAAGTACTTGGAGTCATGTTTCCAGTTTCTTTGCTTTTTTTTTTTCTATTCATTTGGGGATATATGCATACTTAACAAAAAATCTTGGGGTGGAAACCACATCAAAAGACAAAATCCATTTTTCTCATACATGCTTTTTGTGACATATAACCCAAGGTAATTTTTTTTTACAATGTTCTCTCTTTTTTAATTTTTAATTTTATTGTTCATTTCATGCATGTGAGTTCACTGTCAGTCTCTTCCAGAAGGTGGCAATGGATCCCATTACAGATGGTTATGATTCACCATGTGGGTGAGGGGAATTGAACTTGGGACCTCTGGAAGAGCAGTCAGTGCTCTTAACCACTGAGCCATCTCTCCAGCCCTGTACAATATTCTCAATACATCTTCATTTTCACTGGGACCATATCACATGAGTCCAAGGGTAGAATTTTCCACATGTAGCACATTGGGCTCAAACAGTTTTGAAATTGGGAACATTTTAGGCCTTGGGATTTGGGGATCAGTGTGCTACACCTGTACCACACTCACCGTTAGTGTGGCAAAAGCACTCTTCAGAGTCTCTCTTCCTTTCCAACCTGCTGGCATAGAATCCTCTGGCCCTATTCCCACAGTAGCTCTTCACCCATACCCTCCTCCTCCTGGAATTTCCTCTAGCATCTACAGCTTCCTAGCATCCATGGTTCACAGGTGATAATCATCTTCTCCCAACCTTGTTACCCCAAGCTGCTTTCTGCAAGTGATCTTCTGTTGTACAAGTCTCAGATGGCTTCTCAAACAGTGGTCGGCCATTCTCACTCCAGGTGGCTGCCAGGCTCCTGATGTGCTAATAACCCTTAGCCTCTCCCCCCTACTTCATGTCATGCATCTATCTTTATTCTAATGTACCTAAAATCAATCAAAGTGGACAAGAAAAAAAATGCCTATAGATAAATCAGAAGTTAGAGCTCAGCACAGAAAGAATCAAATAACAAAACAGGCCTCCATAAAAATGCTTCTGAGGGAAAATCCCCCTCCAGATTAAAGTAGAGGGAATACTCCCAGGGAGATTCACCAAAGTGAAACCAAGCCACCCTCAAAAGCCAAGAGGGCAGGTGCCCTCTGCCTCCTTCTCTCCCCCTTCCCCACTTTTGCCATAGATCTGGGCCTTTAGCCAAGAGATGGCATTTGTATTACAAACCTAATGAAAATATGAGAATCATGAAGATGGCTGTCCTATTTATTCAAATGTGAATTCCATTTGGCCCCACATGTGGAGTCCCGGAGAGAGATCATGGGGCTGGGGAGGAAATGAATAGGCTGGCCAGCTCTATGGGTTCTGCTAGTGGCTGGAGGACTTGGGGCTTCTCACCTTTCAGTGTCCTGCTGTGTAGATCCAAACTAGCCTGCACAAGTTCCCACCTTATGCCTCATGGGAGTAGTTCCCTGCTCACAACTTCTCCCTCCTCTCTTCTCTGCCTGTACCCACCTCGCTTTTCATTCCACCAAGTGCACTGAAAAGGGATGGGGAATTTCCAACTGGTTTAGATCGCTGTGTGACCTTCCAAAGATGCCCACTACATTCTTGTGCATCTATTCACTGGTTATTTCCATAGCACACTTCAATTTTTTTCTTTGTGCAGAATATACTTGCTAGTTTCTTGGGAGATGACTCCCTACCTCTCACAAAAATTTTTAAAAAGAAATCGATCTAAAAGATTGAAGCCAGAAGTTGAGAGAGAGAGAGAGAGAGAGAGAGAGAGAGAGAGAGAGAGAGAGCGAGAGCTATAATCTGTAGAGTTTGTTAGTCTGAGTCTTTTCTTTCTCTCATCTGCCATGCTGCAGAAGGTGTGATACAGGTTACTCCATCAGTTACAGCAATCCAAGTTTCTGTGGCTACAACACTGACATGCTTCAGCTGGGTGCTCTGCTTGTAAATGTTCCTTAAAAACGAAGCCAAAGCATTCATGGCTCAGCTGAGGTTGTCCAGCAGCCTGGACCCAAGGATCAGCCAAGAATCACCCAGGGATACTGTTGTGGGTTCTGGTCAGGGAGAGAGTGTTTGTGCTCCTATGAATCCTGGAGTGTGTGACTCTGAAAAGCTTCCCAAGTGATCCTGATAGATACAGAGGTCTGAGACCCTCTTTTGAAGCATTGTGTTCTTTACCCTAGGACAGGCAGAACAGGATAATGGTTAAATGGACTCTGATCCAAACTTCCCTGAATTGCCTGGCTTTACCTTTCATGAACTATGTGGTCTGAGTAAGTCATTTACACCTCATTAGTTATCATTTTTTTCTTTCATGGAATAGAAGCACAGAGGTGTGAGGCTAAGTGAGCTGGGAGGGAGAAACAGGACTGTCCCAGGCACACAGGGCAGATATATAAGTGGTCGTTACCATTAAAAACCCAAAAAGGAGTTGGAACATGCAAGCTAGGTAGTCAAACAGCTACTAGGTATGCTATACGGTCTTTTATTATAAACTCAACACATGCTGTCCCAAACGGCAAATGAATGCCTCTACCGTGGATTCTAGTTCAAAACTGCAGCTTTCTATTGTTGTGTCTTAACTGCCCTTTTGGCTCTGGTGAGTTGTCAGCCTGCCATTTGGATTTCTGACCCCAGGGATTGCCAAGAGGACCATGCCCTGCATTCATCATGTCTCTTCCTGAGAAATTGGCCTTTGCTATGATATGTTGGGTGTGTCAGTAGTGTGAAGTGTACACATGCTGAGTGCAACTGCACAGTAAACATATACTTGAAAGTTTTTGGCCAGAAATGCCCTCCCTGCATAAGATTTAGGGCTACAAAACCCAAGCTATTGTTTAGACATGGTTTGAGCTTGCCCCTGGGGAGTTATGGATTAAAGGTTTATCCTTGGCTAAACTTTGGGAGATGCTGGGCCTTTAAATGTTGGGAGACAGTAGGCCTTTAAAGAATAGGCCTAGTGTTAGGTCCTTAAGCTAGATGGTGGTATGCCCTCAAAGGGACTATGGGAACACAGCTTCTCTGGCTTCCTGTGTAGAGATAGGATCCCTTCATTTGATGCCTGAACCTGCTATGATACTATCTTCCGTTAGGCCTTCCCCAGAGGCAGAACAAATCAGACTGCCAGATCTTGGGCTTTGAGACTCCCAAACTGAGCCATATGGACTTTATTTTCATAAGCAGCATACTAAGATTTTTGGAGTTGGTATTTTCCATAGCACTCAGCTCATCTTGACTGCTGACGACACTAGTCACTACTGTGTAACAGAAAACTCCATCTCAAAAGCAATTTTCAATCAGGAGTTATGAGGAATGAGGCAATGCACTGGAGACTCTGCTGTTGACGTACTTTCTTTTAGGCCTGGATCCATCTTTATTATACTGGATACTCTGAAGATCCCTGCTACAGGTCAGGGCTAAATATCTCCCAATGAACAATGTGCTAAAAGTTTTGGTCTTCCAAAATTACAGCCTACAGAATGGGAAAAGATTTTCACAAACTCTACATCTGACAGAGGGCTAATTTCCAATACATATAAGGAACTCAAGAAAGTAGACATCAACAAACAAAATTTAAAAATGGGGTACAGATCTAAACAGAGAGTTCTCAACCAAGGAATCTCAAATGGCCAAGAAACTCTTGAAGGAAAGTTCAACATCCTTAGCCATCAGGGAAGTGCAAATCCGAATGACTCTGGGATTCCATCTCACACCTGTCAGAATGGCAAGCCCTTAGTGGTTAAGAAGGCTGACATACAACTAAAGCATGAATATGAAGATCTCAGCTCCAGCCATTTGAGTAACTCACCATCAGTTTTCCCATCACACACTGACATCATAGAGCTGGGTATGAGGGGAAAACTATACCAGAGCCCTGTAAATACCTGGTTCGTGGGGTGAGGAAACTTGTTAAGTAACATCAGCTGATAATGACAGCCAAGGTCACAGTATTCTGTTAGGTCAGGTAAGAGTTAAGAGCTGGCTGGATGATACAGGAGACTCTACAGTAAGTGCATTGACTGCCTACATCAGTGGAGCCTGGCTTTATTTCTACCTCTAGCACAAACTGGACAGGGTATTTAATCTCTTGTGCATTACTTTTCAAATTGGAATCTAATAATAGCTCTTGCTGCATAGAGTCAGGAGCATGAAACAAGATGATATATGACAGTGCCTGTCACATAGTAAACATTCAATTAATGGTAGATATTCATGCATTAATAATATTATTATCAAACGCTCCCAGGCAGATTTAAGTCATGATACTTTTACAAGCATCAAGTAGCTCTCAGATACAGGATGTTCTTTTTTCTATAGACCATCAATTAGTATTCAGACCTGAACGCCATACCCTGTCTGCCTTTAAGTTGACACCAGGCCACAATTCAGAGCTGTTCTTTCAGATTCCTGCTAATGAGCCTGGATGAAGGGATCTTTTTCTCAACTCATCACATGGCAGGGGGCCTCTTGGTCAACACATTCCACAGCTGACAACATTCAAAAGCAAGCTGGCACAGTGGTTGCCAGGCAGGCAGATATACACAGCCTGTTTCTCAGCAACATCCTACCCTGTAGTTGGGGCTCTATCGATGAGTTGCCCAGGAGGCTTCACCCAAGTACATGTATAAATGCACAGTGGGAACTCCACACATGCAGTATCTTCTCTCTCTCTCTTGCCTAAGCAGATCTGGACACCAGAAATGATCTCCTGGCTGGGTCTAACTCACAGGCAATACAAACTGAAATACTGGCTTTGATTTTGGATTCTGAAGTTTCGATTCATCATGAACAGTTTTTGGTAGTGGACACTGAGTATCCACTATGAATCCAACACCATTCTGAATCCATGTGTATCTTAGTCAGGGTTTCTATTCCTGCATGAAACATCATGACCAAGAAGCAAGTTGGGGAGGAAAGGGTTTATTCAGCTTATACTTCAACATTGCTGTTCATCACCAAAGGCTGTCAGGACTGGAACTCAAGCAGGTCAGGAAGAAGGAGCTGATGCAGAGGTCATGGAGGGATGTTACTTACTGGCTTGCTTTCTTATAGAACCCAGGGCTACCAGCCCAGGGATGGCATTACCCACAATGGGCCCTCCCGCCCTTGATCACTAATTGAGAAAATGCCTTACAGCTGGATCTCATGGAGGCCTTTCCTCAAGAGGGGCTCCTTTCTCCAGCTTGTGTCAAGTTGGCACACAAAACCAGCCAGTAGAGTTTGCCAAACTGATCTTAAAAACGGGCTTTGAAGGGATGGTACTATGTTGCTTTTTAGATGAGGAAACTGAGATCCAGAGGCATTGTGTTAACATGCAGGAAGTCACAGGGCTTGTTAGTGCTCTGATCTGAACCTCAAGTTTGGGCAGCTGCTAGCACAGATGACCCCTCAATTCATACATAGGGAAGTTTTCCTTTTCTGAACTCTTTGTTGTTTTTGGTTGTTTTAGTTTTGGGATTTGGCAGGGGTGCAGTGAACTTTATTGATGGTATTCAAGAGAGTAAGGCTTCCTAAGCCCCTCCCTTATTCTGGAGATCTGGGATGGACGCTGTGAGAGAGACGCTCAGTGTCTGGGGCTGAGTTGGGACAGGGATGTCTCAGCAGCCCACGGCCTCTTTCTCGATGTTGTGTCTTGTGTTCTTGCTGGGGTGGGTGGTCCAGGGCTTCTTACTCCTTGGAAGCCATGGAGGCCATGAGGTCCACCACCCTGTTGCTGTATCTGTATTCACTGTCATACCAGGAAATGCTATTTACCAAGTTGTTACTAAGAGTACCTTTGATGCCAGCCCCAGCATCAAAGGTGGAAGAGTCACAGGAGATATCCTGCTCTTCATTATAGCCTAGAATGCCCTGTAGTGGGTTCTGTAGTGGTGAGCCTGCCTCACCACTTTCTTGATGTCATAATATTTAACAGCTCCAGGTGGCATGTCAGATTCATGTCGGACACATTGGGAGTAGTTATATAGAAGGCTGCCATGCCAGTGAGCTTCCCCTTCAGCTCTAGGATGACCTTGCCCACAGGCTTGGCAGTACCAATAGATACAGGAACGATGTTCTGGGCAGCCTCATGGCCATCATGCCACATTTTCCCAGAGGGGCCATCCACAGTCTTCTGGGTGGCAGTGAGACCATGGACTGTGGTCATGAGTCTTTCCATAATGCCAAAGTTGTCATGGATGACCTTGGCGGGGGGTGTGGGGGGCCTGGGGCTACTAAGCAGGATTGCATGTTGACAATCTTGAGTGAGCTGTCATATTTCGCATAGTTCACACCCATCACAAATACAGCAGAAGGAGCAGAGATGGTGACCATTTTGGCCCCACCCTTCAAGTGTTCCAGGCCTTCTCCACAGTGGTGAAAATACCAATAGACTCTACAACATACTCAGTACCAGCCTCTCCCCATTTGATGTTACTGGCATCTTGCTCCTGGAATATGGTGATGGCCTTCCCATTGATGACAAGCGTCCCATTTTCAACCTTGACTGTGCTGTTGAACTTGCCATGGTTAGAGACCTACTGGAACATGTAGACCATGTAGTTGAGGTCAGTAAAGGGATCACTGATGGAAATGATGTCTATTTTGTCAGATGTATAAACAGCTCTGATAACCAGGTACCCAATATGCCCAAATCCCCACACTCTGACCTTAGAGCCCTTGTGTCTCAGGGAAGAGGCTGACACTGCACAGGACAGTGCATGTGGGAAAATGCAGCTGTCTCTGGACTAGAGAAGAGCCTTTTTCAAAAAAGGGTTATCTGAATGTCTGTACTGTAAAAGGGTTCTGTTTCAGGTATGGCATTTGAAATCAGCCATTGAATAACTGTGAATGGCTCTACTTTAGTTCCAGGGGGACTCCAACCTTCTGTTACAGTGGAAGCAAAATACCCATACATGTAAAATAAAAGTAAAAAGGAATTGTAAACTGTTATAACCACACAGACGTTTATTAAATTTAATCGACTTGAATAATACGTAAAATTGATGTTTGTGCTTCTGAGAATAGCCCAAGTTATGTGCAAGCCTGTCAGCTGGCTATCTTTAGCAGTATAGCCATATTGCCTGTACCTGAGATGTTCCAGTAAATGTTCTGTAAGACTAAAGGCTCATCCAGTTCCTTTCAGAAGAATGTGGACCATAAATAATTGCTGCATTTTATCAAATGTGTCCTGTGCTTACCTCACCTCACTTTCTAACTTAATTGCCGTTGTGATAACGGCAGCCCTTTCATTCTCTACCATGGTTAATTTTTACATATGTTTCTGTGTCATGAAAAAAATTATGTTTATGTCTCTTGGTGAATTATCTATATATGCACATCAAGTTGGGTGTGTTTAAGTAATCTATATTAGACCTAATAGGATGCTTGTTTGCTCCAATAATTACTAAAGCAGGAATAGGAATAGGATTATTTTAGGATTAGTAAGGATTTCTTTAATTTTGTTCCTTATAGCTTCTCCAGTCTTTGGGTTTAGAGATTTACATTTATATTTCCTGGGAGAAATTAAGCCTGGTTTTTATTTTGAAGAATCCCTCTTTATCTGTAGCAATGAGTTTGACCTTAAAGTCTACCTTATCTGTCTTGGATATTAGTTATGTGAGTGTATACACACACACAGACACACACAGACACACACAGACACACAGACACACAGACACACACACACACACACACACACACACACACACACACACACCTCCCCACCCCCAACACACATGTGCTTACTTCTCAGTTTGAAAACAGTCAAAATCTGAACTTTTTTTTTTTTTTTTGGACATGATTTTTATAGTTCATCCTTTAAAAATCTCTTTTGTGGAGAACGTAAAGAGCCCTGAGAAAATATGTATTGTCTGACACGGGCACAGCCATGTCAAGGACTTCAATGCCTCAGACCCAAGGAAATGAGAAAGCCTTCCCCAGTGCGACTCAGAGGGATGGCAGAGCCTTCATCTGGTCCAAGTGTGAATGTTGGTGGTGTGTGCAGAAGTTATCAACCACAGCTTTCTCCCCAGGGATGACAGCAGCCTGAGACTACTCCCTACAGAGACCCTCACCCCTACCCAGATTAGTTAAACCTGCCTCTTTGCTCATCTGTGTATCATAGAGCCACCTCCTTGTTCATCTGTCTACAATAAATCTGCCTTCTTGATTCAGATGTATAAAATAAACACGCTGGGTTTTGGGGTTGCTATTGCAGTTGGTGCCTGCCATCAGGGTAAGCACAGCCAGCCAATCCCAGCTTTTCTGTCTGTCTGTCCTATCTTCCATTAGGTTTCCAGGACCAAACCAGGCAGGACACTGCACACTTGCTTTTATTCCTTGTTGCACTTCAATCCAAAGTCCATCTGCGATAATGTCCCTCTGCCCAACACTATCTTGGGGGGCCCCTAATTGTGTGGGTCAGCTGATGCACTACTTTTATGTGTCAGTTTCTAGAAGAGTTTTTCCATGTGTATTCCTTTTACAAGAAGACTTTCACTACATTTGGGAATTCTGGACTATAAATGGTTGGACTTCAGCCCTTTGATTTTCAGTGTTGCTGCAAAAAATTAGTGGTCAATCAGTCAATTACTTGTTTGTCTTTCATTTTCTGTGATTTCAGTCTGGTATATGTAGACATGAGCTGATTACTAATTATACCTCCTGCTTTGCCACCCAGTTTCAATGGACAGATAACCATTTTCTGGCTTTTGCCTGCACCCCAGTGTTTTCTCCACTCCTTTTGGGACCAATTAATCATACTATAATTGTTGAAGTAACTTTCCTGTCTCACACCCTCTCTTCTATTTCCCCCCACTAACTCCAGCTGAGTTGTATCTAGTTTCTTCAGACATATTTTAGGTTCATTAACAATCTCTTCTGTTGTGGATGAAACTATTATGTTTTAATTTCAACTCTTATTTTTTTTTTTTTATTTTAAAATCTTTCTTTTCTATTCTAAAGATTTTAAAGTATGGTTCTGAGTGTTTTGTCTATGTTTTTCTGTGTGTGTACCACATGTGTTCCTGGTGCCTGGGGAGCCCAAAAGAGGGTGTTTGATCCCTTGGAACTGGAATTACAGACACTTATGAGCCACCTTGTGTTTGCAGAGAACTAAATCTTCTGCAAGAGCAGCAAATACTTTTAACTGCTGGGCCATCTCCCTCACCCAAGCACCTTGATTTAAAATACAATAACCTGTAGTTATTTGTAGGGCCAAGAAAGGGGGTCTCGGTTTTGGTCAAAGCACTGGCTGGAAATAGCCCAGAGACTCAACAGGTGTCCATTGCTTGTGAGGGACAGGCATCATCTATTCTGCCACCCTCCCAGAATCCAGGCTCCTAACATGTGGCATAAAACTCCATTGACATATACTGTTCAGTCACATTCAAGGCAATGCAGCCCCACTCAAAGAGCACAGGTAGAGGGCGTGACTACAGGACTCAGGCCCTAGAGAGATTTACATACTAATGAGATACCTAAAGGCCAGAGGGCACAGCCAATTAAACATTCTTCTTCAGCCCCTCCCCTCTTTCTTCCTCCCCATTTAACTCAGGTCTGCCCTGGGGGGTGGGGGGTGGGGAGTGTACCCAGACCATCTACATTCACCATGAACAATAAACTCTTGGAAACCCATGGACTCCGGAGTGTCTATTGTAGCCTGCCATCTTGTGACCATGGAGGACCCCCCTGAGATCTCCGGTGTTTTTTTGTTTTCCTAGTTATTTGCCAGTGGCTTTCTATCCGGTGTTTGAATTCTATGAGTACAGTGAAAATAATTGCTTTATAGTCTTGTCAGACAAACTTTCACACCTGTAGGTCTCTTTTGGATGTATATAAGGTCTGTTGATTCTGGTACTTGATAGTTTAGGTGACTTGCAAACTTTTGCTGGTTGCTGTCCATCTTGTTTGAAGATGTTATAGACGTGCCACAAGGCACAGTCGCTACACCTTCCTTCATTTCGTTCTGTGAGACTCCTGGGGATCCAGTGGGTCTTGGACATGTGACTCTTTGCTCCCCGCCTTCATCATGGCTCCCTTTGTGTTACCCCTGGAACAGGGGTTGCTGTGAATATCTCTTGCTTTGGTGGGAATGTAACTCTCCCTATTTTTTCTTCAACCACATTGAGCTGTCACAGGTCTGCTTCGCTGAAGCCTCTTTGACTAATCCTCTTCATAGCAGAGCTGAATTGTAATGGAGCAGGCTGTCCTGTCCTGTAATGGCACCTGTCATCTATTCCCTGTGTAGTTCTAGACAGAAAGGGTCCTGGCTCATTTCTGAAGCTCCATCTCCTTGTTTCTGTTCCTGCCTATGGGACTAGTGGGGATAAATGCCTCTAAAAGGATGCTTTGATGCATATCTTTCAGGTTTTGTTTTTACAGTCTTAATTCCAAAGAGTTTGAATTACCCAGACTATTTCTACCAGAAGCTAGAACCCTTTTATACAAGGTTTGCTCTATTTTGTGATTATATTACTGCCATAAAAATCCAAATATTTAAATTCTTTTAAAACTAGAAAAATCTAGCAACCCTGATGCCATGTATTAATATAACTTGAGAGAGACCACAGTCCCCCAAACCCATCCCACTCTAGTGTCTTAAACTCACTCCTGTTAGTGGGTATCTGGGCTTGCTACCATGAACAAGCAATAATTAAACAGGGGCACTAAAATAACACCAGTATGCATGACCAATGAGTAAGCAGGGACTATACCTGGATAATTACATACCCAAAGATCTAGGACATTCTGATTTTATTTTATTTTTTTCTCTTTTTCCAACATAGATTCTCAGCCACTAGGGTAGGCTGACAGGTTATATATGGAGCTGGGAAACCTGTAGAGGGGGAGGAACCGAGATCCCCTCCCCGCCGCACTGTTCCAATGGTGTAAACTCTCAGCATAGACCACTCTGAGATGACTTCTCCTCAGGCATAGAACTGTCATCTACAACCTCCAGTCCTCCCCCCCCCCACACACACACCGAAACTGAGAAAGCACTATGAGATAGTCTTTGAGTCTTCTCTCAGGGATAAATAATATTTATATTTATTCTTTGAGGATTTTGTAAGTGAGAAAAAAAAATCTATCTACTTTCATGTCAAACATTCTACTTCCATGAGTGGATAATTAAAAAGCTATAGGGTGATGGAAATGTTCTTTGTAAATCAAAACATTACAATATCAAGGTTTTAAAGATCTGGGGATGGTGATATTAGAATATGGGTATTTAGTACAGATGAACCATAGGACATAAAGGAGAAATATAGAGATAGGTAAAAATAAGGAGTGATTAAACTACAAAGTGATGTTTGGATGTCACTAGATAGGTCAATCATTTCCTCTGGAATATATGTATTTTAACTTATTATCAACACTCAAACTAGGAGACAAAGACAACCAAAAAAGAGAACTGTCTATTTTATTTTACTAAATAAATATTTGCAAACCAAAAAAAAAAAAAAAAAAAAAAAAAAAATGAAGAAAGAAGCAGGCAAACTACTGTGAGAGAGATGAGCTTAACAGAGGTGCCCAGGCTTTCGTTAGCAGGGGAGTTTCCACTGAGTAGAACCCTGAGAGCACCAGCTCTTTTCTCCTCCCTGAGGAACTGCCGAGGCCTAGGCAAGGACCTACACTGCCTCCATGTTGGAGGCCCAGCACCACCGTGTCCTTTCAAGCCACCCCTTGGTGAGGCCACCCTGGACTGGTAACATTACTTATCTGGGGAAAAGTTAGCAGGCTCTCTGTACAGCTGTTTCCTCAGAGCCTTTTACACAGCTGATGTGCTCATCTGTAGCACCTAGAAGATGTTGCTTTCTAAGAGGGTTAGCCTGCTGGAAGAGGTCTGGATACCAAAGGGGTCAGAATTAGACTTGACTTCCCGCTAGTCTGGATTTACAGCACTAGAGGATAAGAGCTAGGAAGATGGGTTGGTTCTCAGTAATTCTATACCAGACTGGAGGATGCTCTGGGTACTCCACGGCATTTTTCAGAGCTGGAGGAACATCCCTATAGTTTTTGTACATGTAGTACAGTGCCGTAGCATCAAAGGATGGGAAGGAACCCCACAGCAAAGGAGTCTTCCCTGCAGTGCAAAGCCATCACTGGGGTTCATGGAGGACCACTATACATTTTATGTGTACTTAGTCACAGGAGCATGGCTCTTTCCACGTTTTGTGCCTTTAAGACTCAGCTGTCATACAAATCCTAAGTGTTTTAAATAATTGCCCTTCTCCTAGTAATGCAAGTTGTGCTAGACTGTCTACCAACAAATTTAGCAAGACTTCCACGTCTTGGAAAAACATCAAATTAGAAGTTTCTTCACTTCACCCAGGGCTTATTTCGAATCTCTCAGCTTAGCTAAGACAGGATACAAAGAAAACAAGCTCGCTTGTGGATTGACACCGAGGTAAGGTTTCTATGGAGACACAAAGTTCTTGTTTCCCTTTTTGTGAATTGACCTGAAAAGCAGGAATAAATCTTCCAAGAGCCTCAGAAATAATTTTTTCCTTGGGTTGTTCTCTGTGCTCTTGGTAATGTTCCAGGAAAGAACAGCAGAGGCTAAGTAACCCCGGAAGTACACGGTAGTTGGGTTGGCATTTGAGGATTTATCTGGAAGGAAAGCCAATCCTCCTAAGCAGAGGCAAAAATAAGGATCTCAAAGGTCATCTACTGAAGGCTTCTCTGACTTTTAAGTACACATGAGTCACCTGCAAGCTTATGACAGTACAGATCTCTTCAGTAGGTCTGAGAGGGCCTGAGTCTGCAGTTCTAAGCAGCGCCTGTTGCCACAGATCAAGGATCCTTTAGGCATGAAATTTCCAGGTCATAGATAAACAATAAATATAAATGTTTTGTAATTCCTCATCACTTTTACTTGTTAAAAGTGAATTTTCGATAACTGCAAATCCTGACTCCTGTTGGTATGAATTAGACAATGTTAACACAAGTGGAAGTGAACAGCTTGTGTCACTGATACAAACAACCACAGACTGAAGGACAGCAGGACACATCCAGCTGCAGGATCTCAGGACTACATCATCAAAGTGTCTCAGCATTCTGGACACACCACACTGGCCATCCTGACTGTAGCTCCCAAGCTACAGTGCCTAAAAGCAAAGGATAGAAAGCAGGGACAGACTCATTGCTGTGGGGGATACTGACTGTGGAAGTGAGTCTGGGAGTTGCCACTTAAGGAGTCTGTTCCTCAAGATCCAACAAGGGAAGTTTGTTCACACTAGTGTAGCTTGGGCAGCTGCTGAAGTGCCTGTCTATCTTCTAACAGTTTGACACAGATAGCAACTAGACTTTTCTTTCTCCATCCCATTTAACCCTTTTCTTCTGGCATAGGTAAAATATTTTTTCTCTAAAAATCATGTCGAAGCAACTGCTTAAAGAGAAGAAAAAGAAGAAGAGAAAAAGAGGAAGAAGGGGGTTAAGGAGGAGGAAAAGAAGAAGGAAGAGGGAGAGGAGGAAGAGAAGGCAGAGGAGGAAGAGGAAGAAGAAGAGGAAGAAGAGGAGGAGGAAGAGAAAGAGGGGGAGGAAGAGGAGGAAGAGGAAGAGGAAGAGGAAGACGAAGAGGAAGAAGAAGAAGAAGAAGAAGAAGAAGAAGAAGAAGAAGAAGAAGAAGAAGAAGAAGAAGAAGAAGAAGAAGAAGCAGCAGCAGCAGCAGCAGCAGCAACTTTACAATAGGAAACAAGATACCTTAAAAAATTAGACTTCAAAAAACAAACATATTTTAAAACATTTCTATGTTTGGTTATAGTCAAAAGCTAAGAAGATTTATCTCATTAGGCCAATTTTCTAGAGTTTTATAAAATCTTGAAATTTATTCAGATTCACAAACACACATAAATACTACTGTAATTTTGCTTTTTTTTACTTGTATTATTTTACTTATTTTTACTTGTATTAGTATTGCCTGAACCTATGTCTGTGTACCACACACTTGCAGTACCCGCAGAGACCAGAAGAGGGTTATTGGATCCCCTGGGACTATAGTCACAGACAGCTGTGAATTGTCATGTAGATGCTGAGAATTGAACCCAGGTCACCTGGAAGAGCAGCCAGTGCTCTTAACCACTGAACCATCTTCCCAGCCCTGTAATTTTATCTTTTATTAAATAACATCTTTAGACAAAGACATTTGGATCCACGCATCACTAGTGTAACTGGAACCTATGTAGCTGTCAAGCTCAGAAGCTGTGAGGCGAAGACTCACGTGATGCAGTCCTTGGTCTGAACCTTGCCTCCACTCAGTTTGGGGATAGCCTATGAACTAAAAATGATTTTATGCCATTAACTGATTTTTTTAAATTATCCAAAGACATCCTGACATGATAAAATTGGAAATTTAAGTTTTGATCCCATAAACATGATTCTCTTGGGATCCTATGCTCACTGTTTTGCTTGGATATACCTGGGTTTGCTTTGGTAGCAGTCAAGAAGCTGCACACAGACCATGTGAATAGTGTCTGGGGTTGAATTGGGCCTGCCTCCCCCAACATCCTACATTGGAGTTCCAACTGCCGGTGCCACCTTACTTGGAGACAGAAGTCATCAAGCTAAACCAAGACCACTAATTCCATTATTGTGCTATTATTTGAATTTCAAATGTCTGCCAAATGCCTATTTTTTTAGAACCTCAGTCTTAGTCTATGGCACTAATAGGAAGTAGAGTCTATAGTAAAAGAAAGAACACCAAGCACTTGCCACTAAAGGGACTATTTTGACAGTAGCCCCTCCTGTTCCTTTTGCTTCCTGACCACCATGAGGGAAGCAGTTTTTCTCTGCCATGCATTTCCCATACTGATATGCTGCCTCTGCTTGAAGGCAGTAGAGTCAACCAACTGTGGACTAAAGCCTCTAGAACCAGGAGCCCAAACCTTTCCTCCTTATAAGTTGACTGTCATGGGTATTTTGTCACAGTGATGGAAAGCTGAGTACCATGACTAATGTTCTTATACAAAGAGCAGATTTGGACACAGAGACACATGGAGAGGAAATAATGCCAGAGGTAGAGAAGACAGCTATATTCAACCAAGAACGGAAGGCTCAAACAGCCCGTTTCCTCAGAGTCCCTAGATAGATGCTTCTCAGCCTTTCTAAGGAAACAACCCTTTTTGATACCTGGCTCTTGAACGATCCAGAATTGTGACATGGTGAGTTTCTCTTGTTCAACCCAGCAGTCTATGGTGCCCTATTACACCAGCTCTTGCAAACGAATGCAGCTAGCAAAGCCCTATGATTTACTAAGGGACCTTTATGGAGTATGCTTGCTGGCCCCTGCTCTAAGAGACTGATTTTCCTGTTCATCTCTGTAAGTTTAATGAGCACAAGCCTGGTGGCCAGCAATAGAGACAAAAATTTGGAAATTCTTCCTTCAATGAACCCATCTTCCATCTCCTACCCACTCTAGTGTCACTGTTCATGGGTTAGAAATGCCCTACAAATAGCACAGCTTCTTAGATAAAATGGATCACCGAGCAAGCCCAACTCAGTACACCTTGCCCCTAGTCAGGGAGACTGTGAATTTGCTCCGAATTCTCTGTGGATGTGGGAGCTCTATAGGATGGTAAAATTGAGCTGGTAGACTCTTAAGTTCAGTTCAAAGCCTTCTTCTCCATAGCACAGTATGAAAATTCACAAGGGCTGGAGGCTTCTTGTGAGATTCAGGTTATCAGCTCCAAGGGAAGCCTCCTTAGACCCAGTTAGATGCTAATGGCAGGTTAATTCCATTTTTTAAAAAAGTTACTAATTATCCAGAGAATCTTTTATTCTCATGTGAGCAGAAGTCCAGGGCTTTCTGCCGAAGGTCTCAGCCACTGACCAGTTTCCCTGTTTAGCATCTATTTTCTGTGATACACTCCTGTTTATGAGCCAAGCCAATGATTTACTTGTGCAGCTTTCTACGAAAAGGCACTGAAATTTTGTCCAGCTGGGCTGGACCAAAGATGTTAGAAAAGCCAGATTGTGCTGACCGCAGCCTGTCAAACCCATCATCTGGCAAGAGGAGCTGTGACTTCTGTACTTGTATGACCAGCACAAATTCATTCATGCTTTCTGAGGCTGAGTAAACAAGATCCAGCAAGATTTGATGATTTGTAGACGTAAATAGTACAGGGTTAACCAACAACTGGTTAAACATGTGCCTGGGGCACAGCAAAGAAGAGGCTCAACGTAAACCTGATAAGAGTTGTATCTTAATTTTAGAAAAACGGGATAACATCAGTAGGAAGAGACTTAAATGTTATATCTCCTTACACTCCTTTAAAAGCTAGTTCTGCTTTTGTTTTGAACTACACGTGTCAAATGAGAGCAGCATGTCTCTTTTTTTTTTTTTTTTTAATATTTAAGATTTCTAAACCTTAAGTTAAACCTGACCCTAAATCAAGGTCAGGCCCTAACGTTCGGCTCCTCCACGTTCTGTTCTTACAACCACTAGGTCTTTTTGGACATGCTGGCAACTGGAGATTCTGTCATGAGGCTTGGAAAAAAGGTCTCTTCTGTTCACACTGCTCTAAAGGAGATATGGCCTGGCCTTGTTGCAGGACTGACAAGAGGGGCATGCATAGGCAGGGTCTATCCTCTCATAAGTTCCAGGCAGGGTACAGTGTAGGTGGACTAGACCAGAATGCATGGAGCACCCTGAGGGATATTCTGACCTCAAAGGCTGGTTTCAGGAAAAGGTTCATTGTCATCAAAACTTCAGAGAGCACTGGTGTGTGACACCCTGGGAAACATGAGCCAAACTCCCAGCCCAAAGCAGGGTTGACATGTCCTCAGATTACTGGTTGTCCAAGGAGGCCTCTTAACTCCAGGGAAGTAACAGACAGACAGAGTGGCTGAGCTGGGGTCCAGATTTCAAATTCAAGGCCAGAAAAGGGAGGACTGTGGGCCTGACGGTTCACTTGACTTCATTTTGGTTTCCCTCAGGAAGTAACTCAACTAAGCCAGTGGAAATATAAGAGGACCTGAACAAAGGGGCTGGGGAGATGGCTCTATGGGTTAGTGCTTGCTGTGCAAACACAAGGACCTAAGTTCAAATCTCCATCACCCAACATGGACCATACACACACATGATGAGTGTGTGTGGCACCACAGAGAGACAAACATGACACTAACAACAACAACAACAAAAGAATGTATAAAACTTCTTTCTTTATTGAAAGATTAATTCTGCTTCAAGTGCAAGATTTGTGAAAGGTGGTCAGTTGTTTTCTACACCACTAGAGGGAAATCTAACCCACCCAGTAGCTTGAACATGATCTCGCTCTGTCTCGCTCTCTGTCTCTCTCTCTGTCTCTCTCTCCAGAATTGGCATTTTAAGGGTGAAATGCTTTGAGACATTATTTTATCAGATCTCTGCATCTTTGCCCATATTTTAAATTTATTTTGAATCTTCACAATCATAGAGTCTTCTAGAAAAGCTCAAACTGGCTATCTTAGCTGGGCTGGTGGAAAAGTCACCGTTGAGAAACAGTCCAGACAGCCAATCTGAACCGCTTCCCCTTCAGCTTGAGTTTATTTCCTCAAATTTCATATTCATTAGCCCTGGTGAACAGCTGGTCATCTGTCACCACCTCGTATTATTTTTAAATTTCTGAAGATGTCTGGGTCATCTGTCTCTTCCAAGAAAATGAGCCAGCTCCTTAACTTGGCCATAGAGTTTATAGCCCAACTCTTTCACCATGTGTTTCTTCTCTAAACTCTCTCTGCATCAATTCCCCCTCCTGCCCTGGGCCACATTACAGCCACACATACTAAATTGTAAGGAGAAAGGGAAAACTGAAGTCTTTCCTTGTGGATTTCTTCAAACATGTGGCTGTTAAGACATCTGATGCAGATCTTTTCCTAAATAGCAAAATTGTGTTTTATTATAAGCTTATCTATCATATGACTCTAAAACCGCGTTCTCACTCTCTCAGACATACAAGTACACACGTATATGCATTCACATCCACATACACTTTCATCACATCCTGAAAACGGACCTGCTAAGTAATGCCTGTTGTGTCACTTTGAAGTCTGTCATGTTTCCGATCTTACGTCATAAATATCTCAATTTCTAATTCTATTCTTCAAGTTTTCGACTAATGATTCCAGGCTATCTATGAGCTATAAAGCATAACCAGCATGCATTTAGACTATTATCCTTTCAATCATGTTGTAAAAGGCTACTTGCGGAAACTCGCCATTTGCCCCTAGTTCTATGTCTGAAATGGTAAAAACCCATATATGCTTGTGTTCCTGGCGTAGATCTAACACTATTGGGATTTCCTGGGTGGTAAGCATTTGGACTGACTGTACTCTGTCCTCACGCTACTTCATCCTCACACAGTGCCTTCAGACAAGGGCACACTCATGTGGTTAGACAGTTGGAACTTGTGACTCCCTGACCCATAGGATGAGCTCAACAATTGAGGGCACTGACTTTATCAATCAAATTTGAGTAACAAAGCTTCCATAACGCCCCTGAAGAAGGCTGGGAGAGCTCCTGGGAAGGTGCACACTTAGAGCCACTCCCGGAGCTGTTGCAGAGGGATGGGGTATTATTGGAGGGAATAGAATCTCCTCACCCACCCTGCCCCATGCCTGGCCCTGCACAGATCTTCCTTGGCCATCCCTGAGCTGTACCTTCTGGAACATACTATTTGCAGTCCACTGGAACCCTTTCCAGAGGTCGGGTAAGACTGAATTGAATTGAATTTTACTAAGTTCTTGGGACCTAGTTAAAGATAGAGGCTCAGAGAACTGATGCATGTAGTAAGAGAAACATCTTAGCTGCTGAGCTATTCCCTCCAGCCTTTGAAGGCAAGCCTCTTCATAAAATTGAACATTTTCCAGACACTGCATCAAACTCTAGTTTGGGTGAGAAATTCTCACACCTTTGGACTTAACCATTTTGTTGTGGCCCGAGCTGCCCCACACTTGGGGGCCAGAAATGTTGAGAATTGCACTACCCCACGTTTGTGGGCCAAAATGTCTCAGACTGTTCTGTCAATGTTGGAACCCACACTACCAAAAGCCTTGGGGGCTCAATTGTCCTGCACTGTTCCAAGCAGCTTCAGTCCACGGGTTGGGGTTCAGCAAGAGAGAGAGTGAGGACGGACACGAGGAATGGAGACCAGACAGAGTGTGATTCAATCCTGTTTATTCTTCAGTCTCTCTTCCTCTCTCCAAGTCCCAAGTCTTGAGTTCCTAGTCCCTAGTTCCTAGTCCCTAGTGCCTCCAAGTTCCAAGTTTCTTCTTCCAAGTGCCAAGTGCTTAATGTCTAATAATTAACTCCAAGTTGTTCTCTCTAACCTAATTCCTAGTTCCAAGTTGTACTCTCTGAAGTGTCTGATTCTCTGTTACTCCAAATTGTTCTGAACTCTCCTGTCTGCCTCTCGCCTTTTATATGTCTCACTTCTGAGCCACGCCTCTAAGTCACGCCTTTAATCATGCCCTTGGGTCTTGTCTCTAAATCAGATCTCTAAGTCACGCCCTTAAGTCACACACCTTTAACTCTTACACACCCAAGGGAAAATCCTGGGTATCTAAAGCAAGATGTTATCAGAGTGTGCTCAGCTGTTGTAGGTCTCTTATCCGGGTATATGGCTCGAGATGGCTGAAAGGATGATAGCCGCCTTCTGTTAGCTCCTCACACCATTTGTCTTTCTTAAAACAAAACCAATCCAGAAATGGTCCATGGATTGGAACAACTCCCTATCAGCATCTCCGCTTATGGAAAACTGGATGATAATTGTAACACTAACCTGTAGGCTCCACTTGTCTAAGGATAAGATAGGGCAATGCTGGGAACTATAGTTCTTGGGAAATAACAAGCCACATGTCTTCCCTCTCCTAAGCAAGTTTGTTGAAGCAACCCTTCCAGCTGTGCTTTATCACAGGTAGGTTTAGGCTTGCCTCTGACTGAACCTGATGGCCTTAGAGGGTTACCTTTCAAAACCCCTGCAAAATGTGACGCATGCCATTTCCTGGGAACCCAAGAGTAGACCTGGCCAGCATTCATTATCCTGGCCAGTATTCAATTCAAGCTTACTTCAAATTTGGTACAAAATTGTGGTAGTGGTCTTATTTTCAACCAGTGGGTTAACAATAACTTCACCAGGGAACAGTCAAATGAGGGAAAACAGAAGCAGTGTATTTAAGTATCTAGAATCAAGCCTGGCACATCGCTTAACTGATTCATTTTAAGAAAGCAACATTAAAAGCATCTCGACAAATCTCATTTCTGAACTCCGGAAACTGAATCTCTAAACGTGGGTCTGCTATCGATGTTTCTATAGATCTTTCCAAGTGGTTCTGATGATAGTCTGGGCTGAACTTCTCTGATCTAACTCTTTCCTCTTTAACCCTTTCTCAGACGCTTCCACCTAAGAATACATGCATTTCTACAACAGGATGGAGTTATGGAGCCAGAGTAACCACGAAGCCAGTTGACAATGGCCAATCTCAACATTAGTATTAACAGATACCTTCACTCTCAAAAGTGCCCTGGCCTGGATATTCGCTCCATACACAAAATCATGGCTCTGCATTGTCTATTTCTGAACTATAAATTATTATAAAAACCATTAGTACAAAATGGCAGGCAGGCTTAGGTTTGACACAGGAATTAAACAGAACAAAACAAAAAGGAAAAACAAACAAAAACCCTCCTGATGCTTTAGGTACTTTTCTGCTGGATGCAGCTTATCAGAAATACATCCAGTCATCAGTTTCAAGGAAGGACTATGAGTATTGGCTTCTTCCCAAGTTTGGAGTGGGCTGGGGTGTGGTTACATCTTGGTTACTCCCAAGCTGACCTTCATTCTCTGATTAACTTAGTCCCTTCTAAACCTGTCTTCCTTTGCCCTGTGGCTGTCTTTTGTGCATTAGCTAGCTACTCCACCCATGGGCTCCTGTGGACAAGAGAAGAAAGCGAACAGGATGTTTAGCAATCCTGGTGAGAAGGAAGGAATATGGAAGTGGCCTTACTGTTTCTAGTACCTGTGAATTTAAACCATTCCAGCCCAACCCTTTTCACAAATTTCCACCAGCTGGTTTGAGAGCTCATTAGGGGCCTGACTGCCAGTAAAACTGAAGTAACTGTGTTTGAAAATGATGTGATATTTCAGCATCTGCCCTTGGTGGGACTTTGAGAATACAGCTGAGACCAAAGCTGTGCAAACCACCTTCCCTCCCAGGGCCTTCCTCAGGGCCTTCCTTCCTTCACCAACAACCATAGCTAAGTATGGATAGACTCAGTTTTAAATAGCTTACTGTAGGTACAGTGATGACTTGACATCAACTTAAAACAAACAGCACCATCACCTCTACAAGAGGACGCAGCAGAAACTCTAGCTATAGGGGCGGGGAGTAGCCGGCCTACTGATCACATCACTAGGCTTCCTTGTTAAATCACTAGGCTAATTTGAACACTTTCACCTTGAGGTAACAAGTCTGAATGTTTAAAGCTGCCTGGTTCTTGTTCTTTAAATGTCTAAGAAAGAAACAATCCATGTGCAAAGTGAAATAGACAGATATCAATAAGGTAACTGAAGGGAACTCTGTCCTCACACAAAATGATTAGAACACTACAGCATTGGGGTGGGTTAAACATACACAGTTACTTAATAGAACTGTAGGCTAGAGAGTACTTTAACAGAGGTATGTGTGTGTGTGTGTGAGAGAGAGAGAGACAGAGAGAGAGACAGAGAGAGACAGAGGGACAGAGAGAGAGAGAGTACACACACGGGTGTGCCCATGTGCACTTGAGTGCTTGCACAGGGATGTGTTCTCTGCAATCCAGGTGACAAAACTGAAGAAGTAGAATCTAAGGATGAACAAACCAGTCCTTGCCTTTTAGGCCGCTTGTCAGGAGTGACCCAGCAGCTTCACAGTGTCATCTTTATCTCTGTTAATGGTTAACCAAAGCCTCTTCCTCTTGGAATTCTTAGAAGGAAAGAGCAGTTTGTGCCAGGAAGCAACATTTTTCCCAGAAGCCTTAAAACCTCCAATGGAAGGGCCTAGATGGATCTAAGCAGTGATTAATGTGGGTCGCCCACTGTGCCTGACTTCCCTCCCTTCCCCTTTCCTCCCCTCCCCCTCCCCCCTCTCCTCCCTTCCTCTTTACTCTATCCCTCCTTCCCTTATGAGGTTAGAATTCCTTTTAAATTCTGACTATTATATCATGATTCCAATGTATTATGCAATAGGGCTTCAGTCAGTGAGTCAATGATATGTGCTATTTTAATCAGGAATTCTATTTTAATACAGAACTTTTAGCTAGATCATGTGCTAAAATAAATGTACTAAGCCCTATCTACTTGGATCTGGGGAAAGACTCTTGCTTGTATTGAAAGAGGAGAAAATGACTGGGATCCAGAGAGCAACATCAAGAAAGGGGCTTCCTCAGCCACTCAGACTAGCACATTTGTGTACCAACAGAGTGGAAAATACGCAGTAATGGAGACTAAAACAAGTACTGTTTATGTTTTGCTTACCCACGCAACCATCTAAAAGCAGGCCTCTGGAGAACTTTTGGCTTCAAGAAAAACCTTTGTCAAAAAATGTCATTTGCTTTTTATGGATCACTGTGGAGACTCATTTGTATATAGAAGGCCTAATGCACTAGAAGCCTAGCATGAGAGGTAAATAAAAAAAAAATAAGCAAGTGTCTTAACCACTTGTCCTGTGCAAATGGGGTGGGGGTGGAGGGGATACTAAGAAAAAAATAGTCTCAAGTCAGAATGACTCAGAGGTGTGGAGGCCAGGAACATTATTCGTCACCCAGTACATAGCTCCTGCCTTTCTTCTCTAGTCTCAATGTGAGGTGTCGCAGACAGTTTTATTCGGAAAGAGAATTTAAGTCTCCATCTAATTCTTGCATGGCTTGTTACTATCTTGGTTGAAATGTGCTCACTGACAAATTATTTTTAGCAGAGCATGGCCTACCCTCATAATCCTGAGAGGAAAGGCTAAGACTTAAATGCCCATCATGGGCTCTGTCTACTCACAGCCCAGCAACCCTGAGAATGCCTTTCAGGCCTCTACTTCCCCATCTGCGATGGTTTTGCTCCCACAGATCTTTGAGTTCCAAGATCAGGTAGAAGAATCCACAACACGGTGATGACCAAGTTCTTTAAGATTCTTCAAAGCAAGACAGTCTGAATAAACTGAACCAATAGGGAAAGGGGTTGCCCCATGGTGACAGATTATAGTGGGAACTTCTGAATAACCATATAGTGACAAATAGCCTGGATTTCTACCCTTCCACTTTTCAAAAGGAAGTATGGCTAATCTTTTAGCCCAGGGGAGCACCCACAAAACTAGACCCAAAGAAAGACCAAGGAGTCAGGAACACCTGGTAGTGCATCACGATGCACTCAAAGGCAGAGTGGGTTCTTTCTGGCTAGTCAGTCAGTCTGCAGTGCTATTAAATGCAGAAGTACAGTGGTTTATGGCTGAATGATTCCTCAGTTTGAGAGAGGAAGTCCAGAGTGGTATTTGTATGGACACCTCAATGCCATGGTTCAATCCAGGGTTTTCCTACCACCCAAAGATTGATAATTTATGTGTATATAATCAAGGGTCCAACAAATTTAACTTCAACTTTTCTTATGTATACAATGTGCCTTTTCTTATTAGCACCCAGATTAAGCTGCAGGACACTGAAGAAAAAGACAAGATATTTGGGAAATCCTGTCTTGAAATTGTCATAGATCCACAGAAAAGTTCTTCTGCCTCAAACACTTTAATGAATGCATTAAATTTGTTTGGGGTCACACACAACTTGCTTCCCATTAAAGTAATCAATATGTCTTTTCATTAAAGGCCCATGGGGCGCTCTAAAGAGGAAAACACACAGTGCCAAGAGCACAGCTCTGATCCCGTACCTGTGGTTCCTGGTCGTGACCACTGGGATCCCTCTCGTAGCTCTCTGCATACAGTCTGATGGTGGCCCGCACACCGCTGGACGAACTGAGCCGGAAGATGAGCCGTGATGCATCAGAGAAAATGATCCTCAGGCCCTGAGACCAAGAACATCCCAAATGGCTCAGTTAACAAGTGAATACAGAGACAATGGTAACTAATGCATGCTGCAGACATCGGAATAGTTCTAAACACTGAAGCCCATCAGGGCCGTGGCTGTTTACACTTGGCTCTGGGTGCTCACCCAAGCACAACACTGTGGTAGACCCAAAGCTACTTGAGGTTATCCATTTGTTTCTTAATTCTATTTCTCCTGTTTTGTGGTTAATGCTGCCAGATGTTGAAGAGCCAAACTATGAACTTAGACTTTCTTGGTCTAGTGATACGAGACTTGAAAAGATAGTAGAGCTAACAGGGATAGGAGACTATTTAATATATGTTCCCAAAGCCAGGGTGTAAGCCTTAGAAATCTGGATGCATTAGGCATTACACAAATTATCTATTGTAATAAGAAATTTTGCAATAAATCGAGTGCAAAATTTTTGTAAAAACTGCAAAAAAGGGTTCTTCCCACTCCCCCCCTTTTTTAGACTGAGTCTTGCTATGTCGCCCAAGCTGGCCCTGCTCCCAAGACCCTGTCCCCAGCTGACAAGAGCTGGTATTATATGTGTGCACCAACATGCTGAGAAGTATCTCATTTTAAGGTTAAAGTTACCTCCGTATACTCTTTGGCTTAACTTTATCCCTTCCCTAATCTTGTAGTAATAGAACCCTGCAATGGGTTCTAACTCAGGACTGCCACCTCATCCCTCACAGGCTGTGAGTATTGCTGAGAACAACCCCACCCTCTCAGATGACCATTTCTTTGCTATCTAGAAGTGCTGTCCCCAGCTTGGGGACAATACAGAGCTATAGCCAGGTGCCATAAGCACTGTCCGACATTACATTTTTATCCTAGAACATCACATCCCCACTCTATGTATTTTTTTTCTCATTAGTGACAGAGATAGTTAAAATACGGCCATATTTTTATGATCATAAGATTATATTCTGACTTCTGATGGAAATATAAGCCAGACTTAATAAGTTAAGTCTGATCAGTAAAGCATTTGAAGTGACCAACGGAAGAAAGAGAAGAAACAGAATGTCTATCCATTGCTACTTAAAAAACAAAACAAAACCTTTTTATTGATTTTTTTGTGAATTTCACATCATGCACCTCAATCAAAGTCATCTCCCAGTCCTTCGTATCTACCCTCCACTACTGCAGCCTTCTCCCCAAAAGAAAATAAGATACAATTTTTAAAAAATCTTGTTGTAGAAGTTGTAGTGTGTCACAGTGTGTCACACAGTACACCCGTTTGTCCATACTTCTTTGCTTGCAAATGTCCACTGCAGTGAGTCACTCACTGCTCTGGTTCGAGGCCTCTGGTTTCTGCTGCATTAACAATACTGGATCCTCATGGGGACTCCTCTTAGTTATCCTGTTGTTGTCCTGTGTCGTGGAGGTTCTGCAGCTTAGGGTCTACAGGACCAGACCTTTTATGTGCCCCAGAAGATCATAGATGGTATAGATGTTGTGGTGGGCCAACTTAAAGCCCTGGATCTAGGCCTGGGAGGTAGCTGAGCTAGTCAGCCTGCAAGCTCTCCTGCATCCTCATCACCAGGATGAATTATCCAGCACTCCCCTGGCTAGCTCACCCACTGCTGCAGGCAATAAGGAACAAAGTCAGCTCTCCTGCTTTCATGCCCTTGGCTCACCAGAGTCAGCTCTGAACTGCCCAGGAGAGGAAGTTGCTACTTCTTTTAAAAGTAGATATCTTAGGTGACCTTGATGTCAGACATTTTTCATAAGTAAATTATCATTATAGTAGAATGCCCCTGGCCCCTAGTCTGCCACTTATGATCTGGCCATTACTAAAACCATACCATTCCTGCTGGGTAAATCTAACCGCGAGTTTCTTACCCCATCCCAGACCTGACCACATCTGATACAGTAGGATGTCTGTCTGATCCCATCTGCATGATTTTCTACCTTTTAACATTTTGTCTCAAACCCCAAACACAAAGCTTTTGTCTCTTAGAAATGTTCAACACAAACCAATGGGAATCAGGCAACCAGGTACTAGTTTTTATTTATTGGATTAACACCCAAAAGTGTTCCTGTGGAGTAAGCACTAGGCTATGTCCTGGGTATAGGAAGGTAAAGACACAATTCATGTCCTTTATCAACCTGGAGTCATTTATTTCAATCATAAAAAATCTGTTTCTTAGCTTTTGCCACCAGAGAGCAGAACAATCAACGAAATCCCAAACTGAGCAAAAGAATGAATTTCCTATTATCCAGAAAACACCTGCTGCAAAGTTACATTCAAACTAATCACAGACCCCTAAAAGTCCCACAGCTATGCTCACAATGATGTTTTAACAGATGCTTTCAAAACTGTTACTGATGTTTAAGCCTACATTCTCATTAACACAATATGGGGCAGGCACACCAGTACACAACTCCCAGCTCCCGGGACTATGTATAGTTTGTCTATAAGTTGATTAAAAACAATTCTAAGCCTGAGAATATTTGACACACCTTTCTTTACAAGTACCAAATAACTTGGGGCGACCCTTTTCCAGTCCTTTCCCAGACTCAAGTCTTTGAGACAGCTTCCCTCACACAATAAACCTCCTGGGTTTGTTTAGACCAGTTAGGAGGTATATACAGATTTCAGGTCATATTGAATCATCAATTTGTAATAAATTCATAATTAAGTCTTTACAAATAAAATCACACACACACTCTCTCTTTCTCTCCCTGGTTATACTGCATGTTACATACATAGAAAACCATTAGAAATCAGAAGGAAGAAAGAGATTTTGACCTTGAAAAGGTGGTAATGACGTGAGTGACATACATCTATCTGCCTTCTGGGAATAGTTTGCACCATCTCTTTTTCCCAGCACACCAACCATAAGAGCTCAACTGAGATCAGTGTTGTGGGAGAAGCAGTACAGGTAAGCCCCATCACAAATCTGTTTTCTACATGGAATGCAAGGCTTTTCAGAACCATCCTTCCTCTACACTGCGATGTTATACCCATGTGTAAGGCTAATGTCCATCGTTGACTTGACCAACTTAGAATTACCTAAGAGGCACACTGCTGAGTGCATCTGTGAGAGTGTTCCCGGAGATGATTCTCCAGGAGGAAAGACCCACTCTACCTGTGGGTGGCACCATCCTATGGGCTTTGATCCCAACTAATTAAAATAGGAAAAGGGAGAAAGACATCAGGGCACCAGCATTCCTCAGCAAGGAGCTTTGCATGCCTACTGCCATGCCTTCCCCATCATGATGGACTGTATCTCCAGCCACCATGATCCAAAAACCAAACCTCCTCCCTTATGTTGCTTCATCTTAGGTATTGACTGGTCTTAGGGACAAGGAACAGAGCTAATACCCCACATGAGTACCATTTCTTTGTGTGAATAGTTGGATTGGATTATCTTGAGATATGCATGTTTCTTTCAATCAGCGTAATGAATTTGCAATCCAAACATGAGCCATGTTCTTTCCAACATGGATCATTATTACTATGAACAAAACAGTAAGGCCAAAGTCACTATTAAACAAGACTTTCCTAGCTTCTTAGTGTTCCTTTATTTCAAAGGATAACAATAATATGCTTTCCCTTTGTTTTTGTTGTTTTTCTTAGGTTGTTTCAGATATTGGGAACAGACTACCTATAGGTAAAATTTGTCAGCCCCCCCCCCCACACACTTTTAAATCAAGTTTCATGGGGACACAGCCATGCCCACTCAGTTAGAAATTGCCTATGGCTATTTTTGCACTATAGTTTTAGAGATTAATAATTGTGACAGAGATCTTTTAGTGCATAAGGCCTAAAATATTTATTATATAGTTCTCTACAAAAGGCGTCTGCTGGCCTTGGGTATAAACAATTACATCATGCACACAGCCTGGAATATTTACCCTTCAACCTTATAGCAGCAAACAAAAAATGTGGCCAGCTGCCACATCAAAACTTCAGCAGAGAGAAATGATGACAATGAAGATTATCATCGGGGGTTCGACCCTCTATTTCCCAGGTGTTCCAGCTGTGGATGCATCTGGACTGTATCCCAAATCTGACCATCTACTCCTACTCTAAGAACATTGCATGAATAGAACTTAAGTTTTCCATTCTCACTCTTAGTGCAGGCTGCGACACCACACTGTCTTAAAACCGTCCACTTTCATCGTCCTGTAGGAATATCGTTAAAAACAGTATGAAGCTAGATATTAGATTTTCTCTCAGAAGCCAAGTGTTTTGAAAGCCATTCCTTTCCCCCCAAAGAACTGGTTGTCTTTAGCTTTCTGACAATAAACACTTTGTAACTAACCATATTTCCCTGCTCAATATGGCTGCCAGGACCCTTAACACTAAACTTGAAGCTGAGTCCAAGTGGCTCTCTATGACTTGTGAAGCTGAGTTTTTCTTCTTCTGTCCTTGGCGTTCTGATTTATATATTCCCTAGTCTTGATCTCTGTTTCTTATTTATATCCTAACAGCTTTATTATGTGTTTCTGTTGCCATAAATCCCCTTGAACAGACAAGGCCCAGAGCAAATGGATAAAAACAAGTTCCCATAGCAATTGAACACTAAAGTGTTTGACTTATTGTGTTTTGTCTTCAGGTCATTCATTAGCTCTAGGAGGGAGAGACTCACACACTTTGTGCACCTCTATTTTAGCTACAGAATCAGGATAATGCCAGGCACAGAGTAGACCCTCCATAGAAACTTGATAACTAATGTTACTACATGGTCAACACCTGGAGTGACAATGCCAGAGACCTTTACCAGGCAGTCACTGAAAGATCCTCCATTCTTAGCCAAATGAAAACAAATGCATGTTCTTTGTGGTGAATTGGGAGCTAAGGGCTCTACCTGAACAGGTAAGTGTAGAAGACAACAGTTATAGATAGCAATCACTAGCACACTACAAACAAGGCAGCTCTGATATTTACCAGCCCATCCTTCATTTCTACAATGTCTTAAAAACAAAGCAAGTTTGTCTAAGGCATTAAAGTTGAGCCAGTGTGGCTTCCTGACTGTGCAATTGTGAGAAGATTGTGAACTTTGCAGCATACTGGAATTAGCTGGGAGAGGATTGTCCTTACAAAACAATAGTGCCCAGACATGGTGATTGAATTTGTATGGGGAATCCCTTGGGCACTGGGATTTAGTGGCTCTCTCGGTTAAGTTGGATATTGTAGTCAGTCTGGACCACTGCAATGGTGTCTTTTCTGTGAGTCCTCTGCCTCATCCCACAGATGCCTGGACTGAGCTTACATGTCAGTTTCTAATTTTTAGAACAATAGTCTATGGAATTCCCAGAACATCCATGAAGGATTCTTCTGCAGCCACAGTAGCTATAGTAGCTAGAATATCACAGTGACATAGCCATGACAAACAAACAAACTTAGGGAAAGATATCTGTCTACTTTAGCAGTTAGGGTAAGTCATGAAGCAGGGTGATATACAAGTTGCTGCCTCCAGTTTGCCTGCAGCACACACCTCAATGCTGAGAGCAGGGTTTGGCCCACTCTAGGTCTGCTGCAATATTGTCTACTGCATACAGCAATCTCTACACAAATACCCAGTCAGCATCCAGAAACCAAGTAGCATGTTTTTCTTTCTCAGATTCATCCCTCTTTGATTTACTGTGTGCAGGCAGTTTGGATAAGGTTCAGGAATAGCAACCAGATATACCAGGCTAGGATTCTGGCTTAGCTGGTGGTCTTGAGTAAATCATTTAAGCCCTCTAAGCCTTAGTTTCCTAACCAGGATGAAAAAACATAATACAGCTTTGCCTATAGGGTGGCTGGGAGCATCACATCAGAAAGTGTGTGTACACGAAAAGTGCTTTGGAAGTATTAACTCATCATATAAGTCTTAGGATTCTTCCTATGTTAGAGTTGAATGATTCTGAATATGATTACCAAATAATCATATTCTTAATGCTAGTGATTTATGATGGCACGTACTTGTTTATTTTTTATTATTTTTATTTTGTTTTATGTTTGTGTGTCTGTGGGGGGTTATGTATAAAAGTGCTATATAGTACACGTATGGAGATCAGAGGACAACTTTTGGCAGTTGGTCTCTTTGTCTACCATGTGGGTCCTAGGGACTGAGGATTGCCTGCCCTCTAGAGTCACTGTTGATCTTGTGAGTCTTCTGCCAAGTATCTTCCACATGTCTGTCCCTGAAATGACTTTTTCAGCAATAAATTGTTCCTTTGTTAATAGTCACTAGTCACTTAGGACCTAAAAACCCTCAGATGTTGTCCTGGACACTTCCTCTGCTTATGGAGGAGATAGGAAATTTTTGAAGCTGGTTCAGTGTTACAACACAGTAAGAGTCTCTAGGTCTTTTCACTCCAAATGATCTGATGCTACCCTGTATGAAAGTACCCATGTTCATGGATCACTTCTCCTGCAAAATGTCTGACCATTTTCTCCTGATTTGTATAGTCCTCAAAGCTGGCTCAGAGCCTTACGTAGAGTAAGTTTCTGATAAGTGTTTGATAAACGAGTATTGGAAGTGTTGTTGTTTGGTTTTTTTTTTAAACTTGCATGTAAATCAAGGCAGAGAGATGTACTAGTTGCTAAATCCATGCAGAGCCACCAGATGTTAGCTTGGAGTCTATAGGAGATGCTGCAGCCAGGCGGGAGGGGGAACTGTGCGTTACCAACAGCTATTGGCAGCGTCTGACTTAGGATGCTGATGTAGGATGAATTCCAGAGGGAAACAGCATATGGCCCAGAAATCTGGTACAGTGTCACATGCATAGCCAGTCAGTTACACGAGGCATATGAACATGTAGTCAGGACAACCTTGGAAGATACCCTGAGTCTAATGTGGATAGTATCTCCCACAGGAAATCCTGGCCATTTATCTGGAAAGCTTCCAGGTAAAAACATTGCCATGTAACATCTGAACCATATTTTGTAGAAGAAAACGTGCAGCCCGCAGAGCAGGGGATTTGGATGGAACACATAAAGAAAAAAAAAAGCACTACATGGAATTGCCTATTTTTCTTTCTTTAAGTCCTAGAATTAATTGGAAACATGAGTTTAAACTTAAGTGAGTAAGGCAGCAGCTAGTCCATACAGGGCATTTATATGAATTACAAGCTGGGACCCACCTGGGTGGGAAAGGGATACAAAGGCACCTCCCCTCTTGGCTAGCTTTGGACTTCCGCTTCAGCTTGCCTGTTAGGCTGGGTGCCTTTGTACAGTGCACTGACTATACATCTACACCCAGAGACATGGCCTCATTTAGGCTTTGCCTTAGTTACTTTTCTATGGTAACTACTTTTCTACTTAGTTACTTTTCTACTGTGACAAAACACAGTGACTAAGGCAGCTTACTAAAGAAAGCATTTAGTTAGGTTGGGGACTCAAGGGTCCCTAGAGTCCATGATCATCATGGCCAGAATCCTGGCAGCAGGCAAAAAGGCATGGCACTGGAGATACCTGAGTGCTTATGTCTGATCCACAAGCATGAGAGGAGAGAGAGAGAGAGAGAGAGAGAGAGAGAGAGAGAGAGAGAGAAGAAGAAGAAGAAGAAGAAGAAGAAGAAGAAGAAGAAGAAGAAGAAGAAGAAGAGGAGGAGGAGGAGGAGGAGGAGGGGGAGGGGGAGGGGGAGGGGGAGGGGGAGGGAGAGGGGGAGGGAGAGGGAGAGGGAGAGGGAGAGGGAGAGGGAGAGGGAGAGGGAGAGGGAGAGGGAGAGGGAGAGGGAGAGGGAGAGAGAGAGAGAGAGAGAGAGAGAGAGAGAGAGAGAGAGAAAGTTCAGTAACAGGCTTATATAATAATAATGTGGGCTTATGAAACCTCTGAGCTCATCCCCAACGACACACCTCCAACAAGGTCACACCTTCTAGTCCTTCACAAACAGTTTCACCAACTACAGACCAAGCATTCAAATGTATGAGCCTATGGGGACCATTCTAATTCCACCCATCCACCCACCCCCACACCTTGCCACCTCCGGTAGCCAGGAGGGCTGAATCTGGGGTCATGAGAGTGGGAGAGTTAGCTCTACCCCCTCACTAGCTGTAGTACTCAGGAGAATGGGCCCTGCACCTTGTCTGAGCAATTCAGTGGAACTGGTCCTTATGGCACAGGCATGGGTGAACCAGCACCAAGGATGGGAGAGTAGCCCAGCCCTTCACAGGCTGCAGCACTTGGGAGAGTAAGCCCCCACCTTGACTGGACAGCACAGTGGAACTGGCTCTGAAGGTGTAGGTGCAGGTGAGCTGGCCCTAAGGGCACGAGAGCAAGAGAGCTGATCCAGCCTCTTACTGATGGCAGCACTGGGTGGCCTAGCCAGAGCAGTGCTGGAGAGCTCACCCTGTGGTGAGGAAAAGGGAGAGCCAGCAGGCTGACCTGTTCAGCTACCACCTAGGCTCAGATCTGGGGCTCTAGCTCACCCTAAAATCTATATCATCTGCAAATAATTGGGACACTTGAAAAGGTCCTGCTGTTTGAAAGCTGTGGGATCTCCATGGTAACAACAGGATAACTGGGAGTAATCTCAAAAAGGATCCAATATTGATAGTGTCACAGAAGCCAGGGATCTCAAACCACACCAGTGACTCACTGCAACAAACATTTGTAGTGAGAATTCTGGAATTTTTGTTTCTTTTAAAAACACAGAAGCATTATAAGAACATGTTTTTGTTTTAATCCCAGGTGTGGGCTATGGGGCTGCTCCACAGCAGCTGACTATGATTTGCCTCATGCTCTAGCAGAGCTGTGGTTTTGCCAGCTGCAGATAGTTTCTGTGATTGTGAGACATTTGGAATTCTGGTTACTTTTCAAAGGGCAAATAAATGCTAGAGTCCCAAGAGTCAGAGTTGGTGGTTGGTGGCCATTGGTTGTGGTTTATTAGTAGTTGTGGTCAATGAAGAAATAGGTAGAAAGAAATTAGAGTCACAGATCTCATTCTCTCTGTCTCTGTCTCTCTGTCTCTGTCTGTCTGTTTCTGTGTCTCTGTCTCTCTCTCTGTGTGTATGTCTCTCTCTCTCTCTCTCTCTCTCTCTCTCTCTCTCTCTCTCTCTCTCTCTCTCGTCTTCTTTCTCTCCTATCTAGTGATAGGGAGTGCACTTGGGGGTATAAAGGGTAGGGAAGAGAAGAACCCACAAAGTAGCAAAGACCAGCTACAAACATTAGCAAATGAAGATGTGTGGACAGAGGGGTATACTATGGGACACACTGACATATTACAGCTTCTACAATGAGATGTTTTCTTGCTTTGTTGTTGTTGTTGGTGGTGTGTGTGTTTTATTTTGAGGGAGAGATTTCAAGGGCAAAGGACTGATATGAAGGGACAGGGAGATGAGTGGGAATGGAGTGCATGATGGGAAACTCAAAAGAGGTTGTTTTTTTTTTTTTTTTTTTTTAAATCAACAAGCCCCTTTGAGTCCAACAGAAAGAATGAAAGAATTATTTGGGGAAAATTAAACCAAACGACCCCTTAAATGCTCTCTCAACGAACCAATCTAGTAAAACTACCTTAAGTGATGAGACGCTACTTGGATTTTTCTTATTAAATCCTAGCCATAAAATGTGTGTAAGTGAAACAGATTGTGTGCACTCATTTTTGATTGGAATTATTGCCCATCCCTGTTTACTCTACATCACACTGGTACTGGGCCTGGGAGACCAAGGACTGAGAAATACCACCCTACACCTCACCCCTGTCACAGCAGTACTTCTTCCCCTCGTTCCTATGAGAATATGCAACCTTGCCTTTTGAATTACCATGACCATACATAGACATTAGTGTTTCATCATGAGGTGCCTGTGATTGAAGACCACTTAGAGGCTCTTTAGAGTTTAGAAGATAGCTCTAAACCTACCAACTTTTGCAAGGAGAGGTTAATGCATTGCAACTGAACTCTCTGGAAGCAGAAGGAGGGCCTCCCACTTAACAAGAAACTATGATACCATTACTCTATTTTCATAGTAGTAACTAACAGGTAGGTAATTATAAAGGACTGACTATGTGTTTAGTGCTTAAAGGACAAATAGGAAAATCTGAGGAAAACCGAATACTGCTAGGAAGAATTTTCCCGATAGTTTTCAAGATGTCCTACTAAAAGGCATATTTAGCAAAGCAGATAGCCAAGTTGTTTTCATCTGCCATGACTACAGGGTTGCAGAACTGTTGAAGTAGAAAATTATAATTGCAGGTATCATAATACCACATGAGATCGTCTATAATCAATCTCGTCAAGAAAGCTAACCAGCCATATAATTATATTCTATTGAAGAAAGACTCAGAGTTTGATGCAATGATCTCACTGGGCCAGCTCCTGCTTACTCTTCTGGGTAAGGCTTAAATGTCATCTCTCTCTGAAGAGCTTTCTAGATTCCTGCCCCACATTAGTTCCTCCAATATATATGCCCAACTAAGTTCTCAAAATAATGTTTGATAAGTTCTACAGTAATTATAAATTCAGTCATAACTGTGGCTCTCAGTGTCTGACCACCTTTCCCAACTGCCCTTCGTTCACAGGACCAAGACTGAAATTTTCCTACTGTTAATATGGGAAGAGTCTCATAGCTGTGGGCACTGAAAATACAGGACCGAGGCTATAAATAGAAAGGACAAGGAAATGATATGAGACTATCTTGGCACTAATGTTCTTGGGATGTTGGTGGTAAAAGGGACAGAGCTAGCACCAATGGATCCCTGGATATGTGCACAACAAATTCAGCCTTGAAGCAGGATTCAGACCCCAGGGCTTGCAAAACTTCCCCATATCTTGCTGCAAGGCATACATTGGGGACATCTTAGACTTGTCAGAATTTGGTCCAACTGCTCCCCTACTCACATTGTAACTAACTATTGGCTTATTTTTCCCACTCAAATTTGAAGAAAGCAGCGTTGGTCACTCATGTAACTCAACTATACCGGAGAATACACAGTGATAGATTTCCCCAAAAGAATATGGAATAATGGCAGTGGTACCAAGCCTTATTAAATTGCTGTTTCTAAATGCAGGAGGTCTTTGATTCAGCCAGAAGCTTAAAAGCAGCAGTGGTAAATCCCATGAAAGTTAGCCATAATCAGGACAAAGGAGTCCCTGGGAATTCAAGTTGGGGTGGAGTGCCTCAGGGCTTCCTTCTTGCTTCTGGCATGACTCTCGCAGGGTCTCAGGTAGGACAGATTTCCCTGAACATTTTCAAGGCCATGGAGCAGGCCAGGGACTTATCACCACAACAGGATTTTAGGGTCAATTTGGCTGGCATGCAGAATGGCTTTTTTCCAGTTATCTGTTTCCTGACTCTGACCTCAAATTAAGGACAAAAGGGAGACTAAATTGCCTTAAAGAACCTTTCCCTTTCTGAATCGGAATGTATGTGTTGGTGGGGAGGGGAGGGGGGATGATGGAGGAGAGGGTAATGTGAGTTGAATCACTAAGAGATGACTCAGAAACCCGGGCCCTTTCAGATCTTCACATGACACCCCAGCAAGTCTATTTTCTCTTTGCTTTTCTTATTACATGTGACTCATCAAGGCTCAGCTCTGTTCTTTTTGTTTCATTTGTTATAGTTTTGGGGGTCAAGGTAGTAAAATGTTCAACCTCTGTTACATCCCTGGTGCTCTCAGGGTTGTTTGGGTATGTTAAGTTAATCACTTACTAGTGTTCTTTTTGTGCCAGGAATTTACAGGTAGTATCTGATTTTCCTAGTGACTACACATGGTAGCCATTTATTATTCCTATTTTTTTTCAGATGAATATCATAAGGAGAACAAATAAGATAATTCATCAAGAAGGTAAAAGATCACCTAACTGAATTTATGGACCTTAGGGGAAAACCTACAAGTGCTACTTCCCTAAACTAGTATAATTCTCAACTGCATTTAATTATTTATTCTTATACCCACAAGAGGGGGTGGAAAGACTGTGAGAGTTGTAGGATCAACATGTGTCTTCTGTATGTCACAAGGAGTTGTACCCATGAAATCTTAATAATGTGGTCACCTAGACTAGACCTGTGCAATGACAATACCAGCCAACATCCCAAGATAGATGGGGAAAATCTTAGAAGATCCCACCTTTGGATGAAGAGCTACAGATAGTTAATGGCTGCCAAAAGAAGAATCTGTCTTCTCCAGGGACCAGCCCCACAGATAGGTTACCCATTTCCAAGTACCCAGCCCCAAATAACATAAATATGAACAAAACTATATGGACTCATCATGTTTACTATTTTACACACACATACATATAACAATAATAATTAAAGAGGAAGAAGACGTAAGTTCGGGAGGGAGTGGAGAAAACATGGGAAGAGTTGCAGAGGGGAGAGAATAGAGAAATGATGTAAATACAGTCCTCAAGTGTGAAATTCTCACAAAAAAAAAATGCTTAAAAAAAAAGAGAAGGGCAAAAAGATAGGCAGTTGGCAAGTTTGAGGCCAGCCTAGGATATTTAGTGATTTCCAGGCCAGCCTAGGATATAGTGTAAAACTCTATTTGAAAAAAATTATTTATTGATTTTGGTGAGAATGTGGAGAAAGAGGATGCCTTATTCATTGCTGGTAAGGGTGTAAACTGGAATATCCACTATGGAAATAAAATCTAAAATGATAACCACCATTTGGTAAGTTTAGCAATCCTAGGTATATACCAAAAGGATTCTAAGTCATCATAACCCAGAGAAATAGTTACATCTATATTTATTGCTTTACTACATGTCAGGCCAGAAGTGAAACCAGCCTAGGTGTCCATTAATAGATGAATGGATAGAGAAAATGTGGTGTATGTATACATTGAAGTTTCATTCAACTATAAAGAAAAATTAGATTATTACGTCTGTAGGAAAATGGATGGAGCTGGAGATCATTATGTTAAGTGAAACAAGCCAGATGTAAACAAATTTCCCATGTCTCCTTTCATATGTGAAGTCTAGATTTAAATTTGTGGGTGGTGGTTAGAAAGGGGTCTATGAGAGGGGAAGAAGAGGTCTACGGGGAGGAGGGAACAAGAGAGAGTAACGGAATGTATGTGACAGGAACACGGAAGGAAAGACTGGGAATGAAAGGGGAGAGCAAGGGGGGTTAGTGGGGTAGAAGCTGAAGATGAGTAAGAAGAAAAATCTATATTTGCCTGAAAATACCACAATGAAACACTTAACCTTGTATGCCATGAGAGTTAATTACCAGCTTCATGCAACCTAGGATCACCTAGGAAGACAGTGTCAGTGAGGGATTGTCTAGATTAACAGGTCTACGGACATGTCTGTGGACATTATCTTAATTACATACATTGAGATGGGAAGAGCCACCCATGTGGGTGATGTCATTTGCTGGACGGGGGATTCTGCAGTGTGTAAGAGCAGAGAAGGCAAGCAGAGCACTGGTACACATGCATTCTTTGCCGTTACCTCCTGATATTGATGAGGTGTGGCCAGCTCTCTCAAGCTTTCACGGCTGTGACTTCTCTGCTATCTCTGATATGATATGCTAGAACTTGAAACTGTGAGCCAAACAAATCCCTTCTCCCCTAAGTTATTTCTGTCGGGGTATTTTATCACAGCAACCAGAAGGATTCCCTGACCACATACTTCAAAGTTGCCCATAGACTTCCCATTGTAGTAGCCTATGTGAGGCATAGGTTACTATAGTGATGTGCTTCCAGACGGTTTCTGCACCAAGTGAATGGCAAAGATTTTGTATAAAAATACAGATTCAGCACAACATTTTCTAGTGCTAGTACACACCATCTATTAGTTTCAAACAATGTACCTATTGGAGTATGTGCATGTAGGTGTGCAGATGCACACTCCTTTGGGGATGATGGGGACAGAAAAACGGAAGGAGGAAATGATGTGCCCTTCCCCCATGCTGATGCTCAAGTTAAGGATTCTGGTTAAAGGGAAGGAACTAGCATTTCTCCAGTGTGGATTAGCTTCCAGTCACGGTTCCCAGGACTTTAGAGAATTGTTTCCTCAGACATCCTCCATCCTCCACATGCAGATCTCATCAACACGGCCTCTCAAGTTGAGGTTCAGAATAGGTCAAGAATATACCCTACAGTCAAACATCTGGACAGTGACAAATCCAGCCTTTACACCTGGGGCCATCCGATTTCAAACAATACAGTAGAAAAGAGGAAGTGGATGTCAAAATGGATCACAGTAGGCTGCATCCAATAGCTGAAGAGGAGCAGAATGCCGAGGAGGACCACAAGTTTCCAAAGAGGAAGGAATAAGACGCTGGGAGAGGACAATGAGTGGCCTCCTATAGCACATGCAGAGTTACAGAGCTGTGTTTTCTGTGTGCTTTGAATACTGTTGTTTTTCCTTATGGAGATAAAATTTATTTTCTTTTTCCTGTCTTTTTTATTTATTGGTGGGGCAGGGTCTCATTAAATGGCCCAGTTTGACCTAGGAATCATGATCTCATGGTTCCCAGCTTCTCAAGTGGCAGGATGGGGGGGGAGGGGGGGCGGTGTGGGGGAAAGAGAGAGACAACAGAGAGAGAAAGAAAGACAGAGAGAGAGACAGAGAGAAAGACAGAGAGAGACACAGAGAGGGAGAAAAACGAGAGAGAGAGAGAGAGAGAGAGAGAGAGAGAGAGAGAGAGAGAGAGATTGATTTTGATTGATTATTCCTGGCTCTGCTTCTATCTTAATTCTAAAGAGTCTACAGTATAGTATCTGTTTTAAAGCAACACTATTTAAAGAAGATACAGTAACAAAGTTAGCTGGACCCTCATATACTGCTGGCAAGAATGTAAAGTGGTAGAACCGGGTTTGAAGCCTTAAGTTCCTTTAAGCCTTGGCCTAATGATTCCAGTTCTAGTTGTGTACCAAGAGTGCTACAACCCATGTCTGCACAACTGCCTGTGAACATCCACACCATGTTTATCACAGTTGAAAATAGAAACTGCACTGATAAGTGGAACCCAGCAACTGAAAACTGGAAAAGAAAACATGGCCATCCATGCAATGGAGCATTACTCAGAAATAAAAAGAATGAAGTATTGATACATTGAATAATATAGAAGGCCAGGTGAATAGATAACAAGTGAAAGCTGACAGGCAAGTCACGTGTTGAGATTCCATGTGACTTGAGCACCTGGGATTCCATTTAGAAGCAATGTCCAGAATAGGCAAATCCATAGAGTCGGAAGTAGGTCATTGGTTGCTAGGACCTGGATGCTGGAGGAATGTTGGAAGGGAGGTGACAGCTAAAATGACCAAGGTCTCATTATAGGCCAAGAAAATGTCCTAAGATTTACTGAGGTGGTGGTGACTGCATTCCTTTGTCAATACAAAAAACCAATGACAGTTGCACTTTAAATAAGCAAATTATATAGTGTGTGGGCTACATGACCATAAGGCCATTATATATTTATATTTAGAAAACTGTACTATTACAAAAAACCCAAATTATATATTTTGTATACAATCAATAAATACCTACTTAGTGATTACACCAAAGAACTTTATGACTATTTTGAAACCATTCTAGTTCATTTAAAGCCAACTATCTCATTGTGGTGTCTATTACTCAGAAAGTGTGCTGATTTTGTACTGTATAACCTGAAGTGTCCCCCAGATTCAACTATCTTTGAGTTGCTGATAACCTATAGGGTTTCACAGTCCTGCTGTGCTGAGTTCCACCAAGACAGCACCCAACAGAACAAACCGTCAAAAAAGTCACCTTGATTAACTGACGACACATGTGTAGCTCAGTGTTAACCGGTCCCTCATCACCCACACTAAACCAAACTCAGGCCTACTGAAATACCCCAGTGGGACTCAGAGTCACCCTTAAATGAAGATGTCACTCACAGGGCCCTGAAATGTGAAAGAAGACAGGTTTGGTTTTTTTTTTTTTTTTTTTTTTTTTTTTTTTTTTTTTTTTCCTCTTTACAAGAAAATTCCCAAGACCAGGTCCTGGCAACACTGATCTATTTATAGCTACGTTAGACCTCAGGTGGAACATGTGTAGGAAGAAAAAATATTCACACATTCCAGAGTTCAAATGAAATATAGTATCTGTGGTTATGGACGGGGAAGGTAAATAAAACCACATCAGGATTTGAGATCTAGCTGAGGAAGTACCCTGGTGGAACTGGTTAAGGAGCATCTAAGAAGAAGACATTTGAATACCCCAGGACAGAAATAAGGTAGAGAGATGCTGGGTCAAACAGCAAATAAATTATCTCCACAGAAAAGCTTCCTATAACTAGACACATTAATGTAGTTGTCTCTAGACCTGACCCCGCCAAAGATAGTTCTAACCTTTCTTCAGAGAACAGAAACCTCACAAGGATACTTTAGACAAGATGGGGAAGCTGGGGTGGGTGGCTTCAAGATGTTATAGCCATAGACCCAGATGTGTACTTTGGAAAGCATATATTTCAAGTTTCTTGACTCTTACTGCAACAAAAAAACAAAGTGAGCCTTGGGCATGGGGAAGGCTGGCCCAGAGAGAAAGTGAAAAAACAATCTGTAAAATACTATTCAAGGCATAAGGACTCAAGGATGCCATGTGAGTACCAGTCTCCCATCTCAAGGGCTGAATCACTGCTGTTATTACAGAGCAAGGCCAGTCGGCAAGAACCATCTTCAGTGATATGAAACATGGCATAAGTACACGGGGTGTTCCCTATTGAGAGGAAAACTAGCACTTCTGTCGGTCATAGGAAGGAAAATTCACACATTTTTCTACCTTATTTCATTCCATGTCTGAAACAGTTGTGTGCAATGAGTGTTCTGTGGATGGAGAAGTATGGGCCTAAGAAATCAAAACACTTCCCTATAATTCCATTCAGTCCTGACTTCTAAATCCTGTTTTCTTGACTGTATTTGTCTTTCTTAGTGGACAATTAAGAACCAGTAGAATGAAGGACCGCCTGTTTTCATTTTTTATGCATGAGTGTTCTGCCTACATGTAAGTCGGTGTATCATGTGTATGTATGGTACCCACAGAGGCCAAAAGAAGGCATCAGAACCACTGGGACCAAAGCTTCAGAAGGTTGTGAGCTTCTGTGTGGGTGCCAGTGACTGAAACCTGGTCCCCTTAGCAAGTGCTCTCAACTGCTGAGCCATCTCTCCATCCCAAAGGACTGATATTTTGATGGAGATGTTAGAAAAATAACTATAAAACTAAGCCAACTGGAGGTAGTATACCAAGAGAATAAAAAAAATGGATGCACCAGGGTTTGGAGTACATGCAATGCAAGATGCTTTCACAGCAAAGACGGCAGAGGGACATACTAGGATACTAGGATAGCAGTAATGCATTTCATCTAGTGACAATCACCTGCAGCGTCTGCCCGTGATACTGTCTGCACTTACAAAGAATGTATAAAAAGATGAGACCCTGGGGGTTTGAGAACTGAAATCACTCTCAACATTATTCAGGTTGTATTACTCTGTCAATGTTAATGCCTGTGATGTGCTCCCAGAGGGGTCACGACTTGTCATAACCAATAAACACACAAGACGGAGAGAAAAACTCATTGTAGAGACATCAACTTTTCTCACACGATCCACAAAGACAAGACCATAATGGAGGCTGCAGTTGGCTTTGCTACTTGCCTGGGATTAGCATTCATCCGTGCATCTTCCGCTTGAGGTTTCTGGGCAAACTTTCCAGCTATTCCTTCCCTGCCAGGCACATTGAACTTATCTAAGCCCTCACGGTTCCTTGATGACATAGGGTAATAGAAAATGAAGCATCCCTACACTGGGAAATCTTAATGACAGAGATTTTGCTCTAGGCACTTCTCTGAATTTATCACCAAGAATATCCACCACATGAAAGCACCTGTAGGTTGCTACCATTAAAGGAGGAAACGCTGGGCCTATTCCTCCTACTTGAGAGCTTAGCATCAGTTACCAGGTATAAGAAATAGGGGACAAAGTGGTCCAGGTTTTAATTCATCCTCCGCCTGTAATGAGGTAACCTTTATTGAGGGCTTCTTCTTCCTGGATAGAGAGCTCTGCTGTTCAAAGTGAAGAGCATGGAGAAGAACACCCCTAAAGGCTTCTCTGGCTCTACACACTTTGTCCACCAGCTTTGCCTGATCCACCTGTTTCAGTGACTCCCCTGAAAATACCTGTTTCTTGGTCACAGTGCCATCCACGGGGTCCACATATTCAAAGCTGTCGGTCTTTGCAATACTGTAAATGTGGCTCCCCACAGCAAACTGCTGGCCGATGAAGGACTTGTCTGTAACCAGGGCCTCCAGGTCCCTCATGATGTAATATGTCGCCTTGGGCTCCAGCCCCTCGTAGTCAAACCTGGTGGGGGAGAGCAGGACACAAAAAAAACAAAACCCAATCAGAGGATGGGCAACTGGGTGGGCCCCTCATGGATCTGGCTCCAGGAGATACAGAAAAGCACATTTAATAGGTCTTGTTTTCTTCTCAAAGCCTCTCCAATGCAGTCTCCCCATGGCAGCCTTATAAAACTCAAATTATGTTGCTCCTTTCATATAAGCCCCTCCCCAAACTCCTATCATGTTGAGAAAAAAAAAAAAGACATAAAACCCCAAACACAGTCTACCACACACTATGAGGTCCAACCCTGCCCTGCTTAGCTTGATCTGAACTGCCTTTGCTCTGCTTCACGTCTTTTTCCCCCCTAGGACTCAGTAAGTATTTAATGAGGTTTAGTTTCAAGTTTAAGTAGCTGTTGAAAAAAAGCTAATAAGACACCTGTAAAATTGATGCCATAAAGTGAGAGAATATCTCTTTCCTATCCACCGAAGATAATAAACTAAAAGAATCTGTAGGCTTTCTTAGAGACAAGCTGTGGCTCTTTAGAGTCTAGCCTGAAACAGGAACCCACATGCTGGGTAAAGAAATGTCACAGAAGGTTCTGACAAAAAGCTTAGTTAAGTCTGATGTTCTAGCTTTATTCATAGTTTGGTTTCTGTGAATGTGAGTGTATCAGGTGTGTGTGTGTGTGTGTGTGTGTGTGTGTGTGTGTGTGTGTGGAGAGAGAGAGAGAAAGAGAGAGAGAGAGAGAGAGACAGAGAGACAAAGACAGACAGAGTTGGATTGTGTTTGAAGCTATTCTAAGCTTTATGTTTGTTCGTTTATTTGGTTGTTTGTTTGTTTGTTTGTTTGTTTTTCGAAACAGGGTTTCTCTTTATAGCCCTGGCTGTCCTGGAACTCACTCTGTAGACCAGGCTGGCCTCGAACTCAAGTGCTGGGATTAAATACGTGTACCACCACTGCCGGGCCGTTTATTTGTTAAGTAGTAGTTGAGCAAGTTAAAGATTTAACGATTGACCAATATATTTAAGATACTATTTATGATGGTATTGGTACAGAGACAGACAGATTGATCAATGGGACAGAATTGAAGGCACATAAATAAAACCACACACTTATGGACACTTGATCTTTGACAAAGAAGCAAAAAATATACAATGGAAAAAAGAAAGCATCTTCAATACATGGTGCTGATCTAACAGGCAGTCTGTATGTAGAAAAATGAAAATAGGCCCATATTTGTTACCTTGCACAAAGCTCATGTCTAAGTGGATCAAGGACCTCAACATAAAACCAGATACACTGAATCGAAAAGAAGAGAAAGTGGGAAAGAGCCTTGAACTCATTGGCACGAGATGGAGGGGGTGGGGGAGTCAGATTTCTGAAACAGAAATCCAATGGCTCAGGCTCTAAGATCAAGAGTTGATAAATGGGATCTCATGAATCTGCTTTACCCCTTAGTTCTCATGCTGACACCTGACCTGCTCCCGCCACCTTGTCCTTGCTGACAGTCCTCTCCTTCACGTCTGTCTTAGGCTTCTTTGTGCCTGATACACTCAGAGCTGGCTTGTCCTGTTCTTTCAGTCTCTCCTGAAAGTGCCATTCTTGAGCACCCATCCACCCACCTGGGTAGCTTGCCTTTCTCTCCTTGCCTGTCACCACTGCACATTTTCTTTTGTATTGTCTTATGGCTCCCCCAGTCTTGTCTTCTTGACTTCTCGTCTGCCTTTGCCCACCCTTCAGGATGTGAGTCTAAGAAGCACAGACCTTAGCTTTCTCATTCTCTGCTGTTTCTGGAGCTATGTAAGCAGCCTGGCATGAGGAAGCAATGGGAGAGGGAGGGGGACGAAAAGAGGGAGAAAGGGGAACTGAGCACACTATAAAAATCTCTGGAGAACTTGAAAGAAATGTCACAATTGTTCCATTCAAAAAAGTCTTCCTAGCCACAAACTATTCAAATTGAATAGTAGGGTTAGGGTGGTAATCAGAAGAAAAAAAAGATTGAAATTATTCTTGGCTTGTTTATTTTGGAGTTTGAAATATGATGATGCATACCACAGAGCTGGCACAATGCCAGGCATCAGAGCTTTTTTTAAAAAAAAAATTGTTCATTGGTTGGTTTGGTTTTTCCCCCCTTAGTCACTAATATAAAGAAATTGTTTCTCCAAACATCACGTATTTGTCTTCAGTTCCAACTGGCACACCATGGCAGGGATGGGTATTTGCAAACGGAGCTGGAGGAGAGGCAGCTGAGCCCACATGGCTTCAGTAGGACTTCACCTCAGAGCTTTCTGCCTCATAGAGAATGTTCAGAATGAGCTGAAAAATGGGAACTCAGATATTTGCTACAACTTTTTATCAACTTGAGAGTTTTAAAGATGGTCAATAAACATCAGAACACTTGCCAAAATGGGGGACATGGAATGACACCAAATCCTCTTCTTTCTCCTACACCAGGTATTTCTTCCCCAGCTTTGGAAACAAGATAACAGGAAAGTCTTTAAAACACTGTCAGCAAAGTTGTTCAGACATGGGAGTCCCATTAGGGATAACTGCTCTGGTAGGGGAAAGACCCATGTAAGAGCTAGGCCTAGTAGTGTGTACTTGAATTTCCAATACTTAGGAGACTCAGGCAAGAGAATTAAATATGAATTCAAGGCCAGTTTAGCTCCATAGTAAGATTAAAATAAAATTACACACACACACACACACACACACACACACACACATCAAGGCAAGCAGAAAGCGGCAGGAAGATGGATAAGACAGGAGAGAGTTCAAGGCAAAAGTACGATGCATGAGAACATTTACAGATGAGGAAGACCATGTTGAGTCTAAAGCTGAGACCATGTCCAAGCATCTGGCCTAGTGTTCACTTTCATACACAAATGACTCCTGAAGCCTCCCTCCCCTCTCTAGCCTGAGAGCCCCGCCTCCAGCCACCACCCCTAGTACCACATTTTCAAAGGATGCAACCTCTAAGTGGAAAACTGATTCTGGGGCTACCCAGAAAAAGAACACTGGGAGACTTTCCTCAACTACAACTTTAATTCCAGTATCAGTGATACTGAAATGGTTTTATGATTTTGTCCCTGACAGAAAAACTGTCACCTAGAGATTAAATTATTTCAAACCCCCCTCCCTCTGACTTGCTATTTTCTGGAACTGCAGGAGATATTTGCCTTTTGCTGTACCTGCTCCTTACTCCCTTCTTCTCAATCTCTGTGATCCTGTTAGACAGAAATTTGAAGTATAGTTCAATGTCTTGCAAGAAATCAAATCTCCATTGCATAGTATTCTCTAATATGGTATTGTTATGAAAAGAGCAATTAGCATTACAAGCTCTTGGCCAGAAAACATGAAGTGTATTATAAATATACTTATTGTTACACCTTTTCTTCAAAACACTGGTAGGAACCTAGATCGACATCCCACAAATTATGAAGAGCACATCTCTGACTTAGAGGAATCTCCCTGCTAGCTGGCAAGCACAATGTATTTTTATCAGGTTGGAATCCTTGTAAGATCTTACTGCACCAGAAGAATTTCTCATGCCAACTAGTCTTTGAATATAAATTAAACAAATATATAAATAAAATCCCCCAAGAATCAGAGGTGTGTGGCCCATGTTAGAAATATTCATGAGCAAGACAAGATTCTACCTTAGAATTTCTGTTTTATGACTCAATAAATAATGTGCTGGTTTATTTATTGTCACATTCCTAGTCATCATAACTAGCCAGGCATCAAAGCTATTATGACTGTTGTCTGGATTTCCCAGAACATTGCAGTCCCTTAGAGTTTAATAAGCACCATCACGGTCTTCCTCATTCTCTGGTATTTATCTAAGTAAATCACTTCTCAAAAGAAGAAACAATCACCATATAAGGGAAACATCTAACGTTCTTTGCCCCTCAAGCCCTTGAAACTCAACTGAACACTCAAAGCTGATAACTACACATAAGCAAAGCAGAATGAGCCACAATCTCTGCTTTAACACATGGAGTCTGAGGTTACCCCACACATAGTTGCCCATAGTCAACAATTTTTCTATACCACCTTTCCCCTAAGCCTGGCTTGGCATGAGACACACCTGGCACCTGGTACACACAGCTAGGTAGCAAAACCTGGAAGGTTCCTACTCTTTCTTAGTTTACCAACAGGAAATGGGTAGACCACCTATCCTGAGTTCTAGCCCACCATTCTTTCATTTACCTCCTTCAGAGGTACTATTTTCTTCTCTGTGTCTCTTTTCCTAAGTATAAGCTTCTAGCAAAATTCTGGGGCTTCTGAACTATATGAGTGATACAAAGAGCCCAGCTCAGCCATGTTAGAAACTTTCTAATATGTGGAGATTAAACCAGGTTGTAAAAAGATTCCAAAGCCACCAAACTATGGATTTCTGTGTCTCCTCACTCCTTAAAAAGATGGATTTGGGACAAACAAAAAATATGTCTGCCCTGACTATAGGACTCACAGCTTCTGTGGCTCCACATCTTGATACCCTCTTGATGATGTGACTGCTCTTTGCCTTATACTTTCTATGAAAAGATTAGAGAGAGCTGCCTCCAGGGCAAGTACAATCTGTTCCTTAGTAGCCTTGACACACTCTCAAACAGCCAGTCCCAGCCTTCCAGTCCCTCAGATGCTTCTAAAAGATGCTTTCTCCTCAAATTCTAGCCCATTGGTTTTAGAAAACATCTCTAAGTATAGCTTTCAAGACACATGCAGAGAGCCTGACCCTTCTCACCGGCAGTAGTAGTGGCGGCCATATTTGGCCCAGTGATCTCTAACAATTTCCTCCACGCTCTGTTTCCGGGCAGCAATAATGGACAGCCAGACCAAGACAGCCCAGAGGCCATCTTTCTCTCGGAGGTGATCAGATCCTAAGGCAAAAAGAGAGATTCTGTTGAAGTTTCTCTCCTGGGGAAAAAGGGAACAAGACCATTTAGCTACTTGGATATATGTTGAAATGACTGTATATATTGACCCACTATGCAGACTTGGTATGTTATAATATTGTTGGCTTTTTTCCTTTAAAATATGTAACTGAAATTCAAATAATAACCAAAAACACAATAAAAATCCTAACGGCTGTTGAAGGAGTTGAAGACCCAAAATGATACAATGCTACCATTTACTCGTCAATTTTATTCAATAAATATTTGACAACTCCTATAGCATCTAAGCATTTTCATATATCCTGGGAATAGAGGAGTAAGGAAGGAAGTTCGGTACTCACAGTCTGAATTCAAGTATATGGGGGCGAGCAAGAGCAAAACAGACAGAAGAGTACGACACATGAAATAGGGACAGATGCTTTGAAGAAATTAGAGTAGATGCTGGCATTAGTGGGCAGCAATAAATAAAGCAATAAATTTATTATTTTATAATAAATATTATAAAAGCAATAAAGGTAGTGGTTTGCCCAAAAGACACATCCTCCTATAACCTATGGCTGTGGGTTTATTTAGAGGAAATAGTCCTTACAAGTGTGATTAAGTCAGGGGTCTTGAAATAAGGTCATCCTGGACTTAGGTGGATCCTAAGTCCAATAATGGTATTCTTATAACCAAAGACATAGAAAAGGAGAAATAGAGCCCCAGGCTGCATAGACGCAGCACCTGGAATTATACTGCTGTGATCTTAGAAGTACGCAGAGGCACCTGGAACTGAAGAAACAAGAAGGGATTCTGCCCCGTAGTCCTCAGTTATTAACATAGCCCGACAGCACATTCATGTTGGATGGATGGATGGAGTCTGGGACTGAGAGAGTACATTTCCACCATTCAAACCACCCAGCTTGTGCTGAACGGTTACGGCAACCCTAGAGACCAATGCAGTTGTGAAGGTTAGGCTCAATGAGTTGCTCACACCTGAGAATGAGACATCAGGATGCAGAAATGCACACAGACATCTGGAGAAGAAGGCATCCAAGCCAAAGGAAAGCAGGTCCACAGTCCCAGAGGCAGGGATGACTTAGAGGCTAAATGGGGAAGCATTTCTCATACAAATAACTCATTCAGCCTGGGGTGGGGGGAGTCCACTGTGCTACATGCACCCAGAAGCTTGTGCTGCAGATATATTTAACATCTGTCTCTTGATCAGGTTTCGAGGAAGCAGACAAAGCCTTGAATTGAAAAGAAGGTGTTATAGTGTGAGAAAAACATGAGGAAGGCTTTGGAATGAGAATCCCAACAAACCTCTGCTGCTCGCCAGGTGTGAAACATCCTTTAGAAGTTACTAATCTTGCCTAGCCTCAATTTCTCATCTGTAATATGATATTATCACCAATCTTCTGATCCCATAACAATCTGATCAAGTTCAAAGAGCGGACTCTAGGGTGGTGGTGTATGCCTGTATTCCCAGCTACTCAGGAGGCTGAGACAGCACGGGAAGTTCAAAGTCAGCCTGAATAACATAGTAAGGCTCTGTCTTTTAAAAGGAAGCGGGGGAAGCAGGTACATCCTAGAGTCCAGTTTTGTATGTTCAATTCCTTACCCACTCACTTCTGTTTGCTATACTTGTCTAGAATACAGTAATAGTAACAGTCTCTTCTATATGGCTTTTTCTGGGATTAGTCAACTAAATATCCATAAGTATTTGGAAGTGACTGAGATGTCACAGTGGTTGTGGCTGAGGGTAATTCTCATAAGGTGCCTACAATGCTGATCCTTCAATCGTGCTTTAAAGCACATCATTCTGCTATTAACATGAGCCTCTTTCTTTCTTTCTTTCTTTCTTTCTTTCTTTCTTTCTTTCTTTCTCTCTCTTTCTTTTTTCTTCTTCCTTCTTCCTCTTCTTTCTTCTTCCTCTTCTTCTTCCTCTTCTTCCTTCTTCTTCTTCCTCCTTCCTTCCTTCCTTCCTTCCTTCCTTCCTCCTCCTCCTCCTCTTCCTTCCTCTTCTTCCTCCTCTTCCTCCTCCTTCTTTTTCTTCTGACTCTAGCAATATTGAGACTGGGACCAGAAATGGACCATCTCTTATTGCAATCAGGAAGCAACAATAGACAAGCTCACTCTTGATTTTAAGGTGATGAAATAGACATAGAAAATCAACAAAAAAGACTCATGTCATGTAAACCCTAAAAATAGGACAAAATGGTTCCTCGGTTAAGTTAAACATCTGTGCAGACTAAAGCTGAAACTACGGGCTATTTGTTTACCATTGTTGTTCTACTGAGAGTACTGAATGTTAAGTATGTTCTCTCAAGGAGAAAAACATGCAACCAGAGAGGGCAGCAAAGTAACTTACATCAATAGAAAAAAAGAGTCAATTTTTAGTCTCTAGTTCTTAGCACACACTGATCAATGGTCTGCCAGTGACAATGTTGAATGTCCCACTGTGGTTGGCTCCAGGTTAAGAAGACCCTGGGCATTAATCATCACACCATAAAGAGACTTGTCTCAGCCAGTAAGTAAGTTCTTTATGCTAAAAAAAAAAAAAAAAAAAAAAAAAAAAAAAAAAAAAAAAAAAAAAAAAGGAAGAAATTTGGAAGACTCAGACTTAGCAATATGGCCAGCTGCCAAAACAACAAGCCAAGGAAACTCAGCCCAGTGCAATCATCTCAAACCCTCTTGTCCTTTTATAGCTGGGGGTGGGGAATGTCACTTTTACTTACTGGCTGGAGAAAAGTACCCTTTTGTCTAAAACAAGGGCTTTGCATACCTTGGATCTCCAGCTGGATCACATTACTAGAGATAGAACCATTAGATGCTATTAAGTCCTTCAGATAAGATGTCAGAATTTAGTGGCACACAGACACAGAGTTCTTTTAGATGGATAAAACCCCTGGTCATCTGCAGATAATGCATAAGAAATTTGTGAGCTGGCCTGGACATCTTTGTCAACAGGACCAACAGTTGCCAAGAGTCATAAGAGGCTGATGATCAAGTGAAGTTCGCTGTGCTATCTAATTCACTGAAGAAGTGAGAGAGACAAGACATGATGCTGCATTTATTCAGATGTTTCTGTTGGATAATCATAATGCTTGGAGGTGGGGTGCGGAGGTAGAGTACTTTAACATACCTTTAAGGCAAGTGAACTCCAATTCCCTATCCCTGTCAGGTAAATTGCAAAAGGAATATGAACACACAAAGAAGAAAGTCGTTTTTTAAAAGCCTACTATGAGCAGGGGGAAATGTATGTACAAACACACACACACACACGATAGATAGATAGATAGATAGATAGATAGATAGATAGATAGATAGATAGATAGATAGATAAATAAACTGGGTACTGTAAAATGTTTTCAGGATTCACTGAGAGAACTTCCAATAGACAGCTATGAGAAAGTCACAAGCCAGCATTTTTTTTTATTCGAGGCCAGTGAACCATAAGCCACATCCCAAACCAGCAACTGTCAAGAGGGAAATAATGATAGGCCAGAAAACATCTGAACAAATGTTCAATCTCACTGTGGTGAAAGAAAAGCCAAGAGAATGGGGCAACATTTGCAGGCTGCCACACTAGCCAATGTTGGCTTTAAAAGAAGCTGTCCTAGCAACGAAAAAGCATCAGTGCAGATGAAGGCAGTCTGGTCCAGTAGATTAATGAGAATGATCAAAAGCCTTAGCATGCTCATAGCCTTTGGACTCTGATGTTCTCTCTCTAATCCTTTATTCTTATAGACATTCACTCACACAAATAGAGGGAAAAAATTATAAAAAATAAGTATCAATTGTTGAACATCAGAGCAACTGTGAAAATTAATTTGTTTCTGAAGGAAAACCTCTCACAGAAACAAAATATTAGACTAGAGTCCTCAGGAACATAGTGATGCTCATGCAAGTTTAATAACTGGAAAAATTAGTTTAATAAAAATAATATGGAGCTCATTTTTTTCAGGAAACTCATGGATGCATATGGGGCACAGGTGGACAACAGAACTTCTAACAACAGTTATATAACTCTGAAAATGGCAGGACTGTGCTTGCTTTTCTTCTCTGCTCCTTGCTTTATTTCTACATTAAACATATAAGTTATTTTCAAAACTTAAATTTTTAAATTTGTCAGTGATCCATAAAAATTTAGATTTGAAACATATGCGTTCCAGGATGTTGTGTGGTTACCTTCAGCCAGTACACGGCCTTTTGAGATAGGTTTCTTTCCCTCTGTAATATGCCTGACTGTGTCTTTCCTGTGTTTTCATAGTTGGAGGGCTTAACCTTGGGGGCACTGAGTAACACAATAAATAAATTATTGCAAATCAATACAGCATCACACATGTATATTGCTACTGAATCAAATCTGCACTACATCATGGGAATCATGAATCTCAGTACTATTAGTAAGTACAGAACAATTTTTGAGCTTGGTTCCTCTGGCTTCTGGCTGGTCCTATAGCCAAAGCCTACCATTCAGCTGGGACAAAGCGAAAAGAATTTAGCCCTAACTTCAAGTCTAGAAGTACCACTGAGCTTCCCTTCTTCTATCCAAGCCATCCTGACGCAAGCCCATCCACCTTCATCTGTCCAGCCTGCACCACGGCCATCACGCCAGAGCCTGCAGGAGGCATAGTTCTCCCCTGCTGGACTCCCGCCAAAGGCAGCACAAAAAGGGATCTATTTTCTTGTCAGGAATATCGCTGATCTCTCTCTATTCCAATCTGACCTGGAAATTTTTCAAGCTTTAGAACCACATTCCTTGGGCCTGTGTGAGCTCTCAGTGGGTGAAAGCATTACCAGAGAAGCCCAATGACCTGAATGTGAGCCCTAGAACCTACAGTGGAAGGGGAGAACCAATTCCTATATTTTTGGTTGTGAGCCTAGCCTTTAACGGCTGAGCCATCTCTCCAACCCGGGAGAACCAATTCCTAAAAGTTGATCTTTGACCTCCACACACGTGCCCTCCCCCATTATACATGTGCATACAATTGTCACCGAAATTATCATCACCGCAAAAAAAAAAAAAAAAAAAAAAAATCCCTAAGGTCAGCAATATGCCAGGATACATACTGTACTTACCAGAGAGGACAATAGATACAAAAGAAATAAAAGAGGGCAGTAAAGGAAAAGCAGAAAGAATTTCTTCGAATAGGCAAATCAATACAACATCACACATGTACATTGCTATTGAGTCAAATCTGCACTATACCACGGGAATCCTGAATCTTAGGATTATTGTATTATATTGCATTATAAGATTATTATTATAATCTTAGTCAGTTAGGAAATCCAGGGCATCCTTGTGCTCACACCTGACCCATCAGGGCTGTCAAGATTGTGACTGAACTCCAGCACAGACTGGCAGTTCTCAAACTGCCAGTGGTAAGTTACGGTCACTAGAGAATGTTAAAAATGCCCATGTTCAGGTCCCCACAGGGCCAGTCACAGCAGGCATTAGAATCTTTTGGAATAGCTCCGTGGGTGAGTTTCACAGGTATCCAGGGCTGGGGGAAGCTGCTGGGTAGGGTCCATGTCTGCCTGATTTTGCTCTAGGTCAAGACAATAGCTACTGCTTTCCGGTTCAGGAGATGCCACTGGCCTTGTCACGTGGGTGTCTGTCACTCCAGTCTTGTGGTTTCATTCTGTCCTTTGCATTTGGAAAAGTGAGGACTTGACCAGGTTTGGAGTAACTGACTCATCCTGGGACTTTCCCGATTTTTTGTTTGAGACATCTCATATCCTAAGAAGCTTCTAAGTCCATAACAAAGCAGAGGAGTGGCCCATCCAATAAAAAGAACCATGTACTCAAAGAGGTTCTGGGTAATTTTTAGGAAATGTGAACATTTGTGTGTGCCTCTGTGTGCACACTCCCCAGAACCTGAAATGACAGGTGACATGTACACCCATACAAGTACATCTGTAAACATCACACTGGCTCTGAAAGCAGAATTCCAGGATGAGCAAGGTCCCTTCTAAGATAACACTGTGGCACCAGGCACCAGTCTCAGCTATTTTGTACATCTCTCCTAAGGTTTACAATTTGACAGCCCCAAGGGATGGAGTCGAGATATGAGGTCACACACCTATTAAGTAACAAAGAGATTTGAATCTGGGCAGCTTGGCTCCAAAACCTATACAGACTCCCCGACTCATGGAGTACCAAGATGATGAGAGCATGCTAGAAGCGAGCAGATGAAGCAACCATGTGGTCAGAGCAGAGCTCGGCCACCTAAGGATCTGGGGAATGAATTTGTGGTCCTTCCTTTTCACACTCCACATCTTAGGAACTTCTATCTGCTTGCTTCTAATTCTCATTCAGCTGTAGTGAAACTCTCTCCATCTTCGTTTCCTCTTCCCAAGACAGGGATATTTATTTTCTTTAAACAGCAGGACCATGAGTGAAAGCCAGGGGATCAGCATCCCTTTCGGACAGACTCCAGAGCCTGCCAGAGAATTGTGATACAATTCTTGTCCATTTTGCAAACTAATTATATTCAGCTCTCTCACATCTGGTAGAAATGGAAGGTTTGCTAAAAACTGGTCATTATATGATGGGTTTTTTTATATATGTTATAGATGATATATGGCATATATTCTATGCTAAAACTAAGCACTCTGTAATGCACAGATGTTCATCAGAGGGAGAGCAAAGCTCAGGTGCCTGGAATAGGGTCAGTGCTCGCTGTGAGTTCAGAAAGGCCATGTGGCAGCAACTGCTGCCCCTATATCCTCTGCACTGTGGGCTCCATGGTTCTTGATAAGTAAGAATTGTAGTAACAGACAAACAATATGCAACATGCAGTGCTACTAATGATATTTCAGACCACATAATCTGGCTAACCTGATGATTCTTTAGCACGTTGCCAACTTTACAAGGGAAGGTCGAACATCTGAAACTTCTCCCCACTATATCCCTGAAAGATATGATTGAAATGTTTGCCAAACAAATAAATGAAGGACAGCATGAGCCACTAGCTCCATCCTAAAAGTGAGGCTATCCAGAGGAAGCTAACCTATTACAATGGTGAAACTCCATAAGTTGTCTGCCTGAAATGATCTATCTCATGAGTGAGAAGACAGAGGTGCAGAAAAGCAAAGCTGTTCGTCCAGGTCAATAGAACCACATAGCAGGGGTAACAAGGCTGGAGCCAGCTCTGCTAGATCCTGGTGCCGTGCCATTTGTTGGTCACCATCCTACAAGTCACATAGAATCAATCCCATCTCATACAAAATGATAATAATAACAAGGCCTTGGGGACAGACTTGCTAACATCACTGAAACATCAGCAGCAGGTACTGAAGAATGTGCAAGAGTGAGTTTGAATCCCCACTTGATCAAGATGACTTTAGCCAGAGGCTTGACCCTCCTAAGCCATAGTGACTTCATCTACAAAACAGGGGCTATTATGGTCCCTTCCTCATTTTTGGTAGCACAACCAATAACTCATTTTTTACATATCCTTTTTTTATATGAGCATATCTACAATTCTTAGAAATGGAGTTGCTTGGTCAGAGTTCATGAATGCAGACTTTGATGGGGCTTAGCTTGGTCAGAGTTCATGAATGCAGACTTTGATGGGGCTTACTCACTGTTCCCCTTCTGGTCACCCCCTCCCACAACTCTTCCCTGTCCCCCTCTTCTCCTCTGAGCAGTGGGGGCACCCTTGGATATTCCCCCTACCCTGGCACACCAAGTCTCTGTGAGGCTAGGTGCATCCTCTTCTACTGACGCCAGACAAGGCAGGCCAGCTAGAAGAACATATCCCACAGGCAGGCCACCCTTCCTCAAAACTACATAACCCTTGATTCACCCCAAATAAAGTGTATGCATTCAAACCCACCCTGGATAAAGAAATATGAACCAGGTAAAATCATTTCATTAAATGAGAGCTGCTTCATTAAAGATCATCAGAGAAGGCTTTTACCTAAACCAGCTATAATACTAATATTCTCGGAGAAGGCCTTCTCTCCCTCACAGCCCCGACTCAGACTCATCTTTTCAGCCCCATGTATAGCAGCATCTGGACACCTGAGAGGGAGAAAGCATGAGACAGGAACCACAACATTTATCCTGGACTCCACTTCTCCCTTCTGGCCTGGTGTTTCAGGGGTGTCTGATGCCCCAGAAGGAAGAGGCAGACTGTGGGCCCCACCCATTCCAGACTACACCCTGTCTTCTCTAAGCCAGTGTACCAGCGATGGTGTCTGGACATGAGGGGAGGAGAGGCAGAACCTGGAACCACACTTCCCTCACAGGAACACACTAGCCTTAGAACAGAAATCTCTTGACATACATCCCAAACTATTCCTGTGCCACCAAGGTTCCTAAGAAGAACGGAACTCTCCAAGAACTGTCCCCAACAGGTCATATGCTAGACCTTGACTATCCCCAGTGACTTTCAGGGTACAGACACTGTGCAAAGTAATGTTCATTGGAGGTTTCAAGCCTGTGACCAATGGCCATGATCTCCTAGGCTCTAGGTCCCAGAATGCACTGGAAAGTATAGATGTAGCTCAAAGGCACCAATCCCATGTTTCCATTTACACAACATTTTCTCTTGCCACTTTTCATTAACATGCAGGATTAACTGAATAGCCAGTGGAACAGGTCCCAAGAAAACCCCATGGAAAGAGGGCTCATGTAATGGAGACATTCTTCCCACACCGATGGGAGTTTTGTTTCCAACACAGCAGGTGATGGCTCCTAGAGAATCCAGAGAGCAGTTTCAATTTTCCAACTTTACAAGGAGGCTCTCGGGAATGTCAATCACAGCACGTTCTGCCCAACCCTAGATTGAATTGCACATAGCCCATTTCTTACAGTCCTACGGGGAAACCCTTCTCCCAGCCCTGACAATGCTGTCATCACAACAGCTCCACCCCTTCTGCAATCTAGCCAAGATTAGAAGCACTGGCCACAGAGAAGAAAAATGACTGTACTTGATCATCTGAAACTCAGAGATATGTCAACCTCTTTCTTTCTCCTGCTGACTGGGTAGAATCGAAAGCAGACAAATGTGAAGTTAAGACCCCTTGGAGGGGAACAAACACAAGCTTTCCTTCATCTGACCTGGAGAAATAGAAACAGTTGGACAAATACGTGAGAGATAAGCCTATTTAATATTTGTGTCACAGCACTGCTGTGAACCTAGTCTTGAGTTAAAATGTGTGTCGCTCACACGTAGTAAGAGTAGAAACTAAGGAGAATGACCTGAGAGTGTAATAAACTGTGTGACTACTGGGGGAGATAAAATTTCATTACACACAGTAACTGAAGAATAAGTCAATAATGCAAAGCACAAAGCAACAGCTCACAGAATGACTTACTGAAGACACTGTGGTTCAGTAACATCAAGAACATCACAAGAGCTAGAACCAGCCCACTGCCAAGCACAGCCACACCCAAGTTAGTCTCAGCACCCACATGGGAAATACACGAGACAATGGTATAAACTACCAGGACTTTAAAATCTGACCATTAGCATGGGTTTCAGAAGGGGAGATCTTTCTAGAAGAGCTTTATTAGCTATGAATTTGTACTGGTAATGATAAGAAAATGAAAAACCATCAAAACTTTCTTTTATAATTTTTTTATAAGTTTGTTTTATCATTCTTTGTAACTAGTCTGTACTGTCTTTCTGTCCTTCTACACGTCCTATAAACATTTCCTCTGGACCTATCTTATGTCAAAGAATGAGGTCTGAAGAAGACAGACATGGCCCCTGACTTCAGCATATTTACAATATCCACATGACAGAGATATCCAGGACTCTGTGGCAAGACAAGCCACCAGCCTCTTTCCGTTATGCTAAAATCTGAGATAGAAAACCTCTTGGCTTAAGAATATAACACTGTACCCAAAAATTCCCAGGGGGAGAATCTGGAGGGACAATTTGGCTAAGTGTGTTACTGTCGGGAGAGCTGTATGTAATTCCAAATTTCCAGAAAGAAATGGCTGCATAAATAACTTAGGAATGCCCTGACTCACTTAAACAAATGAACAAACAAAGCTGTTATTCTGGAAAATTCAGCACAGCAGTCTTGCTTAGAAATAATCAATATTGTCATGCTGCATGGGGCTTTGTTGTTGTTGTTTTTGTTGTTGATTTGGTTGTGTGTGTGTGGTTTTTGTTTGTTTTCGTATTGGCAGGTATGAGAGCCTTTGCTGCTATGTAGGTGATGTACTACTAATTGCTGTTGGTCAGGCTTAGAGATCATCCACACAAAGGGCACTTCTTCAGCGGGGGGACAGGCTCACAAACTCTGGGCCAGGACAGTTCATGTGTTCTCAAAACATCATGGCCTCTTAGAATGCTGATGCTTTATTTATTTATTTATTTTATGTATATGAGGGCTCTATTTGCACATACACCTACATGCCAGAATAGGGCGTTAGAGCTCATTACAGATGGTTGTGAGCCACCATGTGGGTGCTGGGAATTGAACTTAGGACCTCTGGAAGAACAGCCAGTACTCTTAACTGCTGAGCCATCTTTCCAGCCCCCTAGAATGCTGATGGTAATGATGAAAACTGGATGAACATTTTCAACAATCCAAAACAATTTTCTCCCAAGTTTAAAAATTTTTTTTGGAAAAAAAAAATCCTAATTTTAGTATATTAGTACATTCTGTTTGTGTTTGGAATAAGCCCAGATTCCTTTAAAATTGGAAGAAGCAGCCCAAATGCCATTTAGATGAATAGTCCTCTGTTTGATGGAGTATGTACAAAATGCTTCCCACCCCAGGAAGGCAGCTTTGCAGATCCTTCCTAGGGCATGGGTGGATACCTGGTCCTAGCACAAAAGGTGGCTTGGCTTCCATTGGCTAATTTCTTTGATAGAGCAATAAACACAGGTTCCTACTGCCTAGGACCAACATCTTCCCACACGAGAGAAGCCTGAACACATATCTGTCCACTAGCCTGTTACTTTGGCACACTCTGGGAAATAGAGATGCCAGCAGGGACATTTCAATTCAGGATGTATCTTGTTCCTTAGGACTTACCCCTGGGCAGTGTCTTGGCATCCTTGAGCTGAGATAGAGTCTTATTTCCAAGCTTTCTTGGCACTGGGTTGTACATTCCTGGTTGGTACACAGTTCCATGCCCCAGGGACACTGGCAAAAGCTTCTACTTTGGAAAGGCTGAAGTGTACATTAGAAGCCTCTCTAAATATTTCTATCTCTCCATTTCTCTTCCTATTATTAAGTATTGATTCTGAAAACCATATTTTAACATAGATGGCTCCTTTGATGTGCCAATATTTACAAGATGTAAATGAGGGACATAGAAGTTACTTAGTTGGCCTGCAGTGTCAAACAAGAGTCCTAGATTCGAGTCACAAGCCTCCTACTCCTATGCCTTCATCCTGCTTAGTTCAACCCAATGTGGAATCTCAGAAAGATGGTTTCTCCCAGTCATGATGCAAATCAGAAATACTGATAGTCTTCTTTGTTCCTGAATGTACACCAGAACTACTTAAACATATTTCTTCAAAACACAAAGCCCCAAGCACCATTTTGAATCACTTTCAGGGATTCAAGTATATATATAGTTAAATATATATATATATATATATATATATATATATATATATATATATTCATGTGAATATATATGAACATATATGTATATATGCATATATGAATATATATTCAACTATGTATAGTATACAATACTTGAACATATATGTATGTATAGAAGTTATACACACACACACACACACACACACACACAATCAACCAAGCTTCTCTATGATTCTTGTACAGCCAGATCACAGCCTTTCTAAGACCTGGTATTAAGAAGCCTGATAGAAGAGCTGAATGAAGCCACCTTTCTTCCCTAAATTCTGTGCTCTGTTCCTTCAGGCATTAGAGTGGTTGCATACTGTCAACTGTTTTTGAGGCAAAAAGAGTCATTATGTTCATGGAAAGACTGACAAGCAGTGTGCACCAAAGAGCCAGAGAACTGCCTTTTAGTTCTGCTAGATTTAATGAAAATGAAGACCTTTTTCAGGCTCAGGCACCCTGGGAGACCCATTTCACTATTCCTTGGGCTCAGAGCTCCATCTATCAAAGTAGGCTAATATCATTTTAACCTGCCAAAATGGCAGAAGATATAACAATTTTAAAGCCCTTGACGTGAAAAAAAAAAAAAAGTCTCCTGTGTTCCTTGAAAGGAAAATGACAGACAATGCCAAAAGCAAAAGCCTTTTAAAAATCCCCATCCAGTCCAGCCTTCAGCATCTCTATCTCAAAGCAAAGCTTGCTGAAAGCACCCGCAGGCTGACCTCCCCACACATGCTGAATGTGGCCTCCCACTGCTAGCTAGCTGAGAGGCATCTGCTTGCGACTCAACATCTAAGGCAATATAGGCTTCAGACACTCCTTTCTCATGATATTTCCAGTCCTGTCTCTAGAAACTCTCTCCTCTACCTGACTCCATGTTCAGGGGTAGCAAATGGGCGAACTCAGCCTTTGGGGGAACTTGGGATTCATGCTTGTGTCCATGACTAACACTTTATAGGAAGGCAACCATGCTGGTTTGTTTATTCATTATCTGTGGCTGCCTTGTGCTATGGTCAGAGAGCAGAGTAATTTCGACAGAGACCCCATAAGGCCTTATGGCTGGTAGAGTCTAAAATATTTACTATCTTGCCTTTTAAGGAAATTTTTGTGATTCTTGCCAAAGATGCTCTCAGATATTTTCACCATGATCTACAATAAGGGCAGTTTACCAAGAGAAAATACATGTGCATATGTATAGTCACATATACACAGAGATTTTGGCAAGCAACATCTGAACATTGCTTTCTCACAGTTTCTATTCCTTAAAGCAATTGATGATATAATATTAGTCTCATGGTCCATATTTGAAAAACACCACTCTAGGAAGGAAGAAAATTGACTACTTGCAAAACATGTCCTGTTCTTCATTGGCTTTCTGACATTATGCCATCCAATAGGGCCTTGGTCTTTTATGTCTATGTTTAAAAATCTTCCCCAAACTGCAAGAACAAGCTCACCTTCCATCTCCTTCAAAAAGCATGCTTTAAACTTCCAGTTCAATGCATTTTCTCCTTATCTTATCTTCTAAAATACATCCTCTATGCTTCCTGATGTCCTGCAAAGGCCTTGTAGACATCTTATTATCCTTAAGGATATGGTCTTCATCACTTTATACTCAACAGATCACCCAATATAATGTTTTATAATTTGGAAACAATTAATAAATGTTTATTAAGTTGAAATCTGTATCAATAAGCTGTCCTAGCTGTCTCTCTATTGTAGTAATAAAATACTGACCAAAAATCAACTTAAGAGGGATAGGATGTATTCATTTTATAACCTTCAGGTCCTAATCCATCACTGAGGGAGTCAGGGCAAAAACTCAAAACAGGAACCTAGAGGTAGAAACTGAAGTAGAGGCCACAGAAAACACTACCTATCGATCACTTCAACTCCTTTCTTATACAGCCGAGGCCCACCTGCATAGGGACAGCACCACCCACAGTGGATCAGAACCTCCTACATCAATAAGCCACCAACAAAATGCTCCACAAATATATCTACAGACCAATATGATCAAAGCAATTCTTCAGTTAAGGTTTCTTCTTCCCAGATGACTCTAGGTTTGTGTCAAGTTGACAGAAACTAGCTATCACATAAAGGTACAGCATGGCTTATCTATGTAATAGTTTATCCTCTTAATTATAAAGAAGTTCTAAAGCACAAGGTACATTATAAACATTCTGTAAATGTGTATGAAAGTCGAGAAGGGATTGCTGGGATGCCTCATTTTCCTCTCCAGTTGCTACATTTGTGCTATTTTACTAGCATCTGAGCAGAATTACTACATGTAACTTAAGATTTCTGATCTTTTTTTTTGTATCCTGGTCTCTGATAGAAGCATACAGAAAACTAGAGGAGTGAGAGAAGAATTCTATTTGTTAAGCATCCACAGAGAAGGACTTAACAGCCATGGCTCTACGGAGCAGAACTGTCAACAACCCATTTGAGTCCAGACAGTCATATTTGAGAAAGTTTGCTATGGTCTCTTTCTGTCCAAGAACATGCCAGCCTTCCTGAGATGTTAATGGTAATTCTACTGCAGTATAATTTGTTTTGACAAGAGAAGAAAATGTCCTAAGAGAAAGGTTTCTTTATGAATTTAGCCTAAAAGACTGCCATTATGACCATTTAAAGTGGCTTTATTGCAATCTGTTTCAGCATTGCCAAATAGGACTTATTCTTAGCAATTCAAGTATAGTGATACGGGGAGATGAGTAGTTTTCATTACAGTTACAAAATAAAGAGGGGAAAGGACATGTTACTACATCACTAAGTTTTAATAATGTGCCTGGTGAATCCAGTAGCCTTTCTTAAGGAAGCTCCAAGTGAAACATGAATAGAAAAAAAAAATCACCTAAAGCATGATAGCAATTTTACAAATGAAAAAGTATTGATAAAAATAGTTGCTAAATATTAAATTATAAAAACTACTTGTATTGACTACAATTTTGAGGATGGTAATTATGTAATAAGATGATATAAAACAAAAGGTATCAGTATTGGGGAAAAAAACACCAAAAATGATTATACATTTGACTGAGTACCAGAAAAAAAAACCTATGATAATATACAGTTTTTAGAAACTAAAGCACTAAAGTTAACAACAGAATTGCTAAAATAGTATTAATAGAAATAGCCACGCTTTTCTGGGTAAACACTGATTGACTTGGAAAAAAATGTGGGTAAAAATGTGAAAAATTCAAATATGCAAAGCTCAACAGAACATGCAACACAAATTTTAAAAGACTTCTAGGTTGGGGTGGGGCTAAGTGACAGAGCCTTTGCCAACACGTGCAAAGCCCTGAGTTTGAATACCTGCAAACATTTCCCCTGATGCTAAAAGAAACTTTAGAAATGAATTAACCAGTTACACTCTATGATCTTTCAGTTCCTAATAGGAGAAAACCATTGACTGGGGACTAGAACAGATAACAGAGGAACTTATTAAGAAATAGCTTTTGCAGTTCTATTTCTGCACTCTGATTGTAGAGAAGTCTGTAAAAGAAAAGTCTTTTTAAAAAATCTTACCAATCAGAAAAGGCCAGGAAATCGACAGAATTTTCCTGAGCTCCTTAGAGATCTGCCACCACAAGGAAAAGAGTGGAGTCTAAATAGCAACAAGCCATTCAGAACAGACAGAACAGGACATTGGTCTCCCCTTTGAGGACTAAAGAGAAAGGGGGAGCTGCTAAATGTTCAGAAGTCACTGGGAGTTTACAAACTGCTGAACGAAGGTTATGGTGTTGTTAAAAATCACTTGGTCCCCAGCTATGAGGGGAAACACTTCCAAGTTCTGAGCTCCAGGCTTTGTGGATAGATCCTGAAGACCCAGGATAGAGGGAAACATAGTGGTATAAATACATAGGACGGGCTGCATCAAGCCCTGGGTCCTTCTTTCATATGAAACCGGTTGAAAACCTCACTCCTCACCCTAAGTGTTCAGGAGAAGAGTTATCACTGCTGTGTAAGGGACAAGGGTAAAGATACATCCACGCCTATGGAGAGAGCAATAAGCCTTCTTGGGCTCAAAACTCATACATCAATGCTACGCAAAAGGCACTGTGTGATTGATGAGACAGCACTGCGTGTGTCTCGGGCATGAAGTGACTGCTACATGCTGAGAATGAAAACAGAGCATTTAAAATAAAGAAGCAAGCAAGCAAGAAACACAAGCAAACTCCCTGCAGCTTCTCACCCTCCACAGTAAAGTGTCCTACCTCTAGAACAATTTCAGGCCTATGGAACACTGAAGTTTATAATGTAAACAATAAAGCCCAAACCCAACTCAACTACTGCCTAGATAGACTTAACTTTCCCTATTAATTGACCTAAAGGAAGTGCCATCTTCTGGACTCAAGTGCTATTTACCTACATATATACCATTTTTAGCCAGATACTTTAGATTAAAAATTATGAGATCCACAAAAAGCAAGAAAAAGCAAATAATTGTCAAGTGGTAAAACAATCAATAGAACTAGAGTCAGAGATGGCCCTGGTGTCAGCCAAATCTAATGGAGAAGATCAACAACTTATATAGATAGGCACTTATCCTGGGGATATGGAAACTATTATAAAGTAAAGGTAAATTACAGGAATAAAAGGCAGAGTCAGATATGCTGGCACACACTGACCATCCCAATACTTGAGAGGCGGAACCAGAAAGATTGACAGTTCAAGATCAACTTGAATTACATAAGGCTCTATCTCCAAAAACAAGACGTCTTACAACATCAGAGTTCCTTTAATAAACATATCATCACATTGGAAACTAATGAAAGAATAGATAAATATAAAGATTGAAAATAAAATGAATTAAAAATGAAGGCAGCCATAGGTATAGGACTGTATGTAGGAGAATAAAGACACAAATTATAACAGAATTCATAGAAAAATGCAAAGCAATGGAGTGACCTCTTAAGGCACTAAAAGAAGGAATTTTAAACTGTGACAACGGGAGCATGGTTATATGTTGTTTCCAATGAGGTTTTATGTTTGAAAATTCCCACTAAAATATTCAGGAATAACAAGATGAGCTTTGTGGGGCGAGGAAGTGTTGTTTCCTAATAATCAGGAAAGGCAACTTATTTTTTTGGAGAAAGTAGAGAAATCCATGTTGGTGATTAATTTTAAAAAGAGAGGGAGGGGCGTGGTGGGACTTGCCAAACATTTGAAAGTTAATGGTAGGAAGATGAAAGTTCTACAGAGTTCTATGAGTCTACAGAGCCAGTTCCAGGACAGCCAGGGCAAGACATAGAAACCCTGTCTTGAAAAACAAAATTTAAAAAAAAAAGCAACATTCAACATATGGAAGCACACCTATAATCCTAGCTACTCTGGAGGCCAAGTTCACATGTTCAAAGCTGATTTGTATAGTGAGACCCTATCTCAAGTAAACTTTAAAAGCTCTGACAAAGTTTAGTTCTCAGTACTGCAGAGCAAATTTATTATCAAATAATAATAAAAGACGGACCCTTAAAACTGAATGGTGTGACTAATATGATATTCTGTCTACATTTATCATTTTCCAATGAACTTCTTTTTAAAGAAAGGGACATCTTTAAAGATACCCAAAAGACGTGATTGTATCACTACATACATCCTAATGGGTTTCTATAGTTTTTTATTTTTAAATTTTTGGCCTCTAAGTAATTCTTCCTGCAGCCTTTGATGCACAAGGAAGATTATTTACAAGTCTCCAGTGGGTTTGCGGAATTTCACCCAACCTCACCAGTAACATCAGCCCAGCTCAGCCTACCAGTGCCGAAGCTCTCCTCTCCACACAGAGAGCATCGTCCGGAGTCCATCAGATTTGAGAAGAATCTCCACCCAGCAGGGGTCTCATACACAGGGACCTTCATTGATTTAGCCACTCTGAAAAATAAAATTTGAGGCAACTATCAATTCACATGCCTGATTTCCTTAGTTTCTCAGCTCAATAGAAATCCTATGATCTGTTTGTTTCCTAATTACATCTCAGAACAAACTTGAATAGCTGTTAACAGTTTCTAAGTTGTGTGTTAGAGAGTAAGTAGAATATTTCAGTTCGCTCAACTTTGTTTTCTCTATAATACAAAATATACAAAGTCAGTGTATGAACAGTTCTAATGCCAATATCCCCACAGATGTTCTTTCTCTTTTTGCTAAGAGTCTGCCTAAGACAAGGGAATCTAAATTAAGACAGCATTTGTGCACAGACATTTAGGAGTTGTTTAACAACATTTATTCAGTATCCATCTGCCTTACCCTATGAAACAGTAATTCCACTCTAGAAACGATATGTAGTAGACAGTATGGTTCACTGCCCATGGTTACATGATCAACCTATACTGTGCACATGCACACGCAATGTACACACACATACACACACACTGCTAGATATTTTATGGCTGGAATCTTCATTTGACATCATTTAAGAATGCCAATGGCTTCCAGGTCACAAACATGGTTCTCTTTCAGTAAGACATGTCTCACTCAAAGTCAAAGGGTCACTGTTAGCCCAATTAGCAACTAGCCTGCGTGGAATAGTCAAAGATCTGTCATTCTTCCTCATTTTGATACAACTCTGAGAAGCCATTTCTGGGCTCCTTGGGTGTTGGCTGAGGCCCTTTATGTGTCTTCATTAGTCAGATGTGTCTCTCTGTCTGATCTCTTTCCTCACTGTCCCCTTGGCTACAGTTTAGATATAGCCCTATGACATGTTCCCTAAGTGCCCACATGTTACAGCTTGGTCCTCAGCTCTGCACTATTAAACATTGTGGAGAACATTAAGTAACACTCAATGGGAGGTGTGGAGTCACTGGGGACACACCCTCAAATGGACTGCAGGATGTTGACCTCCTCCTCTGTCTCTTTTTTTGACTTCTCATGAGGTGATCAGTTTCTGAACCATGTGCTCTCACTGATATAGACTATATCACTATAGTCCCAAAGACAACACGGTCCAGCAACTACAGAATGAAGCCTCTAAAACCAGAACAAACCTGTATTCATTCTAAGTTGATTGCCACAGGTATTTTGGTACAGTAGTAGAAACCCAACTGACACAGTATTGATTGTGGATGCAACTTTAATCTTCAAGGTAGAAAGAAACAAACCTTCTACAAGCAAATTTCTTTTAGAACCAATGCCTGGAGACCCCAGGGTGTGGTGTTACTCAACAGAGCACAACCCAGATTTGACAAGACTGATCAATCACCATTTAAAATAACGAGAACAATATAAATAAATGTCCTAGGGGAATAGGCAGACAACTTATGATATTGAGATAGTTAATGTTAGTTGTCAATTTGATTAGATTAAGAGACACCTAAAAGATTAAGGAAGCATGCCTTTGGGCAGGATAGGAAGGTGTCTCCAGAGATGAAGAGGCCATACTGCTTATGATGTAATATGAATCCTAGATGGAGGAAGAGGTCACGTGGCCCAGGCTTTGGGAGCCACATCATTAACCTGCTTCCTGGCCATCATGGCAGCTACTACCACATAGTCTTGCTGTCACAATATTCTGCTTCACTCCAGGCCCAAAACAATGGCTCTAGCCAGCTTGAACTGAGACTTTTAATACTTTGACCTAAAATAAATATTTTCGTATTCCAAGTTACTTTCTCAGGAATTTAGTCATGATAATGAAAAGCTTACTAATGTGAATATAGGAAGGCCATTAAACAAACCATTGTGTTATCCAATACCCTGAAAGCATCTTGCCAACATATACAGAAAATGAAGCCCCAAACAAAGCAATCTATGTGTTACTGTTCTGTAACACTTAGATGCTCATTCGACTCAAAGGATCCGGCTTATCTTCTTTTCATTTTAAGAAAAATGTATAATCACATTTACATCCTGAGAGGAACAATGGAAGAGTCTCTCCACAAACCTTAGGAAAAAAAAGCTGCTAATTTCATGGTCAAAAGCTCAAAGGAGGAGAAATAAATCACACAGAAGCCTAAAGGAGCACATAGGAAAACAGGGGTCACAATGAACCTAACAAATGTAAACACATCAGCGTGCCAAAGAGAATGCACAACACAGTGACTAGCTGAGGGTGAGAGAGAAGGGAGCGGGCGCAAGGACACATGATCTTTGTTCAAAAATACTCTTGCGGGTTCAAAGCCAAGCTGGCAGGACTGAAGGGAGGGAAAAGGATTTCCCCAGTTCCCACCCTTCCCAATTAATCACTGTTGGGGGGGGGGGGGGTGTGGACCAGGCTGTGGCTGCCGCTGGATTGTAAAGAAGCAGATATGTTTGTAACTATGAGCCGCTTTTGCAGCTATGCAAGCTGAGACAAGATGGGTAATTAAATTCCAGGACCCTGAGCATAAATTGATTGTGTCCTGGGGTCAGAAAGGAATTCCCGTCCCTACCCCGAACCTGGGACTCATCCCAAGCACAGCACTCAACAGACAGCATGCCTTAGACCTCCTGTTGGCAGGAAGCCCTTGGAGTCTACAAGCCCTTAGCACAAAAGCTGAAAATGAATCTGCTCAGGCTGCCTCTCCCTGACCACTGCCACCACATGCCAGGAGCAAACTCTGCCTAAGGAAGCAAAGAGTAAGAAGGCTGTGGAGGCACCAAGTCTTCTACTGGGGAGAACGAGCTCTGGTAGCTAACAGAAATGTTCATTAAGACTCCTCCTCAGCCAGGGCTTGCAGACTTCCAAGGAAGTGACTTCAGATGGACACGGTCTCAGCCTCACAGCTTATCCCACACTCCTCCTTAGATTCTGTGCTCCTCAAGACCTGAGCTCTTCTTCTCTACTCTCCAGAGATGCTCCTGCTTTTGCTATTGTTGTATATAGTGCTTAATCCTTCTGTGCCATTCATTGAACCCGGATTAACCGTCTGTTTCCAATATCTGTCAAAAATCTCTCTTAAGTGATCTGTCATCTGAAAGTCTGTCTGGGTACATTTTGTCACACTAAAATAGAATTGCCCGAGACTAGGCGATTTATAGAGAACAGAAAGTTATTTCTTGTAGCTCTGGAGGATGGGGATGTCCATGAGTGCACTGCCCACATTTGGCCTGGTGAGGAACTTCTTGCTATGCCCTCACAAAGCAAAATATGGGAGAGCTCTCTTGCCACCTGCTCATGAAGCATGTTTCAGAAGGGCTGTAAATGCACTAACAAGGAAGGAGCCCTGCTGGCCCTGTCATTTCTTCCAAGCCAGACTTCTTTATCCTCTTGCCAACACCTGGGCTCTGGAGGGGATTAGTTTTCAACACGACTTTCAGAAGGGATCAAAGCTTCTCAAGCATGCCCAGCTGATCTTATAATCCTGCTGCAAGAAAGGTGGAACAGATTTAAAGGTGTCAAGATCTGGGACCCTTTACCTATATTCAAATATCACCTTTCTTAAGAACCAGAGGGAGCATATTCTATGTTTTGAATTCTTGGCCTTCTTTTAAAAGCCTTCATCTCCAAAGTTTAGGAGAAGGTATCTGCATCACACATATCCAGTGAAGTTCTCAGGAATATTCCATATTTTAAATTCCTATGAGTCGTTTTTAAAACTTAAAAGCCCCCAAAGAAAAGAAAAACAAAGAGTAAAAGGTACACACTTTATAGGAGATGATATTCAAAGGACCCAATTAGCATATAAAAACCACTTGGAATCGAATGTGAACTATTACTACCCACAATCCTAGAGGAAAAGAACAGAACTGCCATTGCAGGAGATAATATGGAAGTTCATCATGGAGGGATGTGGATTCACACTGACTACAGTCCGCCACAGTACAGTGCCGTACCATAGGACAGCAAAACTGAGCAAACCTCCACAAATTAGAACAACAGAAGCACTGATTGGTAACATGGAGTCAAAGAAGCCAGACAAAGGAATAATGCCGTACTCCGCTTAGACACGATGCAAAATGGGCAAAAGCAATCACTGGTGGCAGAAATCAGGGTATTGGTCATCTGGAGGTAGCTGGAAAACAGTGTTGAGCCAGGCATGAGGAAGCTTGTTTCTTCATAGCAGTGGTTGTTGTTGTTATTGGTGGTGGTGTGTGTGTGTGTGTGTGTATGTGTTTATTATATGAAAATCCCCATAGACTACATATACTTACATACTGAGCTTTTTTTTTTTTTTTTTTTTTTTTTTTTACATGTTCCTTATACTTACATTTGAGGTTTATTTTAAAGCTAGGCACTCAGAAGACTGAAGTAGGAGGGCCAGAAATTTGAAGCCAGCCAGCCTGACTTCAAAGAGTAAGATCCTATGGCGGGGGTGATTATTTAACTATTTTTAAAAGTTTATTCGTATGAAAAATCCCTCTGGAGTATTTAAGATTAAATGCATGTCTGAATTAGCAACATTTTCCTACTCAAGCAAGGAAGCCTCCCATACACTGTTAATGTCCAGGTGGGCATGGAGCACAGTCTTCAAGTTAGTTCTTTGGCATCATTACATAGATATACTCACTCCAGATCCCTTTGATGTCTGGCTCTGCTGTCTAGTAAAAGGCTTATATGAAATTGTACTTCAAAATCCTTTTTAAAGGAAGCCTTCCCAAATCGTAAATGTGAAGGAGGCTAAGTTCATCTAAACCTGGTTTTTCTGACAGCAATCACCCCTACCTTCTTCTTTATTTTTTCACTTCCAGTGATAAACCTTGAACTCCAGCACTGAGCTATACTCCAAAGCCTTCTAATCAGACTCTTAAGTCCACTCTTAGCCCGATGTGATTGATGGGCCAATTCGCACTCTCAAGGAAAAGAAATCCAAAACATTGAGCTGTCCCACTAAAATGGCTGCAAACATTTTTTCCCCCCAAGCATATGTAAACAGTGTTGTGTGACCTGGGGCCCTTAGCATCTCAGCATCTAAACTTCAATACTTGCAAGTGAAATAATACTTGCTACCTGCCTTATCAGACAGGCTGTGGGGATCAGATGAGACAGCACCCCACAAATGCAAATACTCTTCCAACTATTGAAAGGCCTCTGGAGTTACAATATTATCTCTCTTCTCAGTGTGGGATCTTTGTTAACCCAAAGGAAGCAGACTTTTCCCCCCTGCCCCACCCCCCAATGTTTAAAAAGGCAAAGATTGAGATAACAGTGTGCCTCTTGTCCCTTTGACTTGTAAGTGTTCACCAGCTATAGGGCAATGGGGAATTCCCAGCCCAGGGACCTTTCATGCTTCCTCTTGACACTTCTGCATATTCATTTTATGTCTGTGCTGTGAGACACAGGAGAGGGCCCTTCCCTGTCACATTATAAAGTATACAGCAACATAAAGCAGGCAGATTTCTGAAGATCTTGACTTTTACTTGAAAAAAAAAAATCTCCGCTTTAGAAAGCTGACTCAAGATCCAAGAAACTAAGTATGCAGAATTCAAACAACAAAGGGTTTATTCTTTTTTGACCAGTAAAAGATCAGGATGCCTCTGTGTGGGAAACTAAGTTTATATTAACAGCCCTGGTGCTTGAGCACATTGGTGTAATCACCTGGTGCTTCTTGTCTTTAAAAAATAATTTAAAAATTGTCTTGACGCTGAAACTAAGAGAATGTAAGCTCTGAGTTCTCCAGCTAAGCAAGAGGTGGCCAAGAGACAATTGTCCCTTGTCCTTCTGACTCTTGTGAAAGTAGACTAAGAAGAGAGGAAAATAAATCATGTAATTTGGCTTTCATTTTGCTTTGTGTTTTCTGACTTCCAGGGACCTCTGATTGAAGTTATTTAAAAGGCAGATTTAAGTCAGAAGACTTAGGATCAGCTCATTTGCCTCTTGAGAACTAACAAGATAGCTCCAGCCCCCCAAAAAAGACATTTCAGTACAACAATGCCTCCTGGGTTTGTAGAAAAGGTGATTTTCTCCTCTTCTGGATTCTATTAGCATCTTTTCCTAAATGGTACCCTAGAGGTCTATGGAGTTTACACTGTAAGCAAGAAAGAAGAGACATAGGAAGAAGAGACACCTTGGTGCTGGGTAAAGTGAATACAAAGATTTTTACACAGATGCTCACTGTATAGGAAGAACAGAGAGCAGAGAAAATTAGCATTTGTATAAGACTGTACCATCGCCCTGTGGGGACAGAGTGATCCTGGAGCAGTCTCCACTGAAATGTTGTAGGCTCTTCAGTTTTCCCAAAACAAGCATCTGCTCTGGCTTCTGATGTGTCCTAACGGACTCAGCTTCAGAAGGGCCACAGAGACCTCAGGATCTGTCTCCCTTGTGCTATGAACCCATGTTCTTACCTTAACTCAATAATTTAAGGCAAAATTTGACAGAACAGTATTTGTAATTTATCTCCATGGATGACTGGGAATGAGTCTCACTTGTAAGACATAGAGGGAACCAGGTGGAGAATATGTGTCTACTTAAACAGAAAGGAAATATGATAATTAAATGTGTAATTAAAAATTACAAAAATTTTTCTTTCTGCCAAAGGCTCATGAGAAGGGATAAGCCATAAATTTAGAAAAGACACTTGCAATGCATGCTGAGGATACATCAACTACTAAAATAACGTACATCAGTGAGAACATCTCAAACAGGAGAAGGGGAGGGAACGGGGCGGGGGGGGGGGAGGAGAGGGAAAGGGAAGGGGGAAGGAAAGGAGGAGGAGAGGGAGAGAGGGAGAAAGGGGGAGGGGAGATGAAGAGGGAGAGGGGGAGAGATGGAGAGATAAAGAAAGAGGGAGGGAAGGAGGGAAAGAGGAAGGGAGGGAGGAAGGGAAAGAGAGAGAGAGAGAGAGAGAGAGAGAGAGAGAGAGAGAGAGAATTGAAGTTTATGGGAAAACAGAATTCCAAACACTACCAGCAGGATTATACAGTTGTTTGAGTTTTTAATAGAATCTATCTTGTTCTATCATCCAGCAAGCCCTCCAATGAGTGACTCTAGATAAACGTAAATGCATGCTCAAAGGTATTTATCCCAATTCCATCCTTCAAGAAAAATAAAGCCAAATTGGAAGCAATCTTGTTATCCATCCATCCAGCAGGAACTGGACGAACTCTGGTTTATCCACATCCTGGTGCACAGACAGAGTGACTCAAGAGTTGGGAGTCCCAAGGGCAGAAGGGTTCAGAAAGAAATTGTATAGTCTGTTTCTTAGCATCATCACAGACTTTATCTTCCAATTACTGCCTCCCCTCAACAGTCCGAACAGAGAGCCTAGTGGGATAGCATCCCTACTCTCCAGTAATGGCTTTCAGATATTTGCAACTCTGAAGAATCATTTTTTAAGAAGCAATTGTTTAGCTACAGAAAGAGGTCCAACGCTGTCTGGCTGAACATTATCTGGCTCAGTGAAGCAGCCAGGATCTCCCAATGCCACCATAGCCACACTCAGAAACTTGGAAGATCTACCTGTCCCACAACTGTGCCTATTGGGCCAGCAAGCAAATCCATGCATGCTAGAATGTGGCCGGCTGTAACTAATTAGCTTGGGTATATTCTGAGAGATTTTTGTGTCTTTCTCTTGCATGGATAGAACTCAAGCCCCTTCCTACTTTAAATCAAACATTTTGTTGTGGTTTTTATTTTCCTGTGCACTTGTATTAGAAACAGGTATTTCCCTCCCCTCCTGCTAATCAGCCCAGTGACCTCAAGAAAAAAATGTGCCATATCTGTATCTGATTCTAACTGAGGCCCACGTTCAGCTCTCTGTTGGAAAGTTCTGCTCCTTAGACATGAAGAACAGAAATTCCTAAGGGCCCAAACTTCCCAATTTCCATGAGTTAGTGCCCTGCACAGGGCCACGGGCAGACTTTCAGGGTCCCCAAAGGTCCCTCTGGGAGTGAGAGGCAGCTGCCTGCTGAACCAAGATGGCCATGAACTGAACAAGCCTTCCTAACTAAACACTCAGCCCATCAAATTACTCTGATCTGTGTCCTACCAGGTGACTCAAGCTGCTGTTTCTCTTGAAGCCTGTGATAGTTTGTATATGCTCGGCCCAGGGAGTAGCATTATTAGAAGGAATGGCCTTGTTGGGGTAGGTGTGTCACTGTGGGTGTGGGCTTTAAGGCCCTCATCCTAGCTGCCTGGAAGCCAGTATTCTGCTAGCAGCCTTCAGATGAAGATGTAGAACTCTCAGCTCCTCCTGCACCATGCCTGCCTGGATGCTGCCATGTCCCTGCTTTCATGATAATGGATTGAACCTCTGAACCTATAAGCCAGCCCCAATTAAATGTTGTCCTTATAAGAGTTGCCTTGGTCATGGTGTCTGTTCACAGCAGTAAAACCCTAATTAAGACAAAGCCAGACCAAGTTACCAGACAGCCATGTCCAATCAAGGGATTGTTTGAAGCTCCACCTACCTTTCCTGGTGTCTTCCGTCTCTTGGGATTGGGTTTAATTTTGCCAGCAAGTGTCAGGAAAGGTCATCTCACATTAATTCTGCTCTAATATTATCTTTAAAAACTATTTTTGTCTAATGAGTCAGAGTTCTAAGGAAAACAACTGATGGGAGAGCCGATGACTTTTTTTTTGTGGGAAATAGTGTTGGGACACTAAGGGTACTGCTGTGTGAGCAAAAAGACGAGGCAAGCATTCAGCGCCTGCTCGGTCATGTCCAAATACCTTGGCATGGATGAGAAGGAACCCTAGTCCTCTCCCAACTCCAGTCCTTGCTGCTTTTGTGAACTTTGCTAAGATAGTTGCAGTCAATAAACTCAGCTTTTCTCTCTATGAAGTAGAATAGCAAGCCATCCCCTCCCTTAGAGAGAATCAAGTGGAAAGATTCCCAGCAAGCTCTGGACTCCAGAACCATCAGCAATAGTGATGAACACCTTTGCCTCCACCTCCATTGTTTCCAACCTCTGACGCAGCAAAATGCTCTTCAGATGGGGCCTCCCTCAATCCTGTAGCTTCAGATTCTAGTACATGTCATTTATCCTTTGTCTTGGTGAAGGTCTCAAGAGGAAGAGATGATACACTTCCGAAAGTGTTCACACAGGTGTGCAATGTGAAAAAGTGAAAGCACGGAAGAAAGCCCACTCCCCCTGGGCAGGTACCAGAAAAGATACATCCGCTCACCCAGAGAGTTATAACTAGAATCTAAAGGCTATGCTTGGCAGAAAGTCTTGTTGTCAGTGGATGGAAACCTGTAGGGAAAGAAAGAAATGCCTGACTACATTCTCCTCTGCCAGATATCTGCAGTGTTCCCACTTAGCCAACCTTAACTAAAATCTCCAGAAGAGTTTATAGGTAGTACATATGGGCTAGCCTTCAGGCCAGAGGACTGGAAGAAAAAGACTTACATCAAATGGAAGATACTAGCTTGAGACAGAAAATCATAGGGAATAGTTTAAGAACCTAGAACTCTGCTTGGTTTGAGTTATGCATATACCCTCCCATTTAATAATGTACGTAGCAGCCTGAGACCCTTACTATATGGACTGTTTACACAAACTCTCTGAACAATGCATCTAGCAACTTGTTAGCAGTCGAGGACCCCCACCTGCTTTCAGTTTCATACATATTTTTCTCTGAGCAGTGGAATAACTTTCTCTTCCCCCTTAACAATTATCAAAAATTCCTCTTTCATGGACAGTTTCTATCCAAATATATTTCAGAGCATATCCATGAATGTTAAGGGTCAATCCAGTCTTAACTGATTTGGAGTGCATGCTCAGTAAGGCAAATTTTGTCCTCTGAGTGATCTTTTAATGGAATAAACACCATTTATCATCTTATGCCTATACATGACTGAGCATAAATATGATTAGAATCAGATGCATCATGGGATGAAAAGTATACAGTACACAAAGGCTTACATCATTTAAAAAATTCAAAACAGAATTAGCCAGCCAGATGGCTTTAGTGGCTAAAGGAACATAAAGACCCAAGCCTAAAGACCCAAATTCAGTTTCCAGGTCCCACATGTAGAAGGAGAGAACTGAATCCTACAAGTTGTCTTCTAACACACACACACAGACACACACACACACACACACACAGACACACACACAGACACACACACACACAGACACACACACACACAGACACACACACACACACACACACACATAAATAAAGAATCTGTACCATGTCCCTACTTCTCTTGAAGTCTATAGAAGGAAGCCCTGAACAGTGAGCAGGGCCCTCCAGTACTCCAGGGTCCTAGGTTGTTAACAGGTTGCTAGATCCATGTGGCCAACTGTTGTTCCTCACAGTGTATTTCTTTCTGTTCCTCAATATAGCTTCACTTTAAAATAGCTTTCTTGATATTTTGCAAATCTGTGTCAGCCTTTATTTCAGTTTCTTGAAGAAGAGGCCAAAAACCTGGAAATATGTTATGTATCCCTGGATGACCAGTAGTGACAAGCTCTCCTCGCTGCTGACTGGCTATTTCCTCATTTTCCAGCTTGATCTAGCCAGTCTCTTCTTTTGTTGGCCTGCAAGTCCAGCTAGGAACACATCTGATCCCCGACCCTGTCTGGATGGCCTCAGAGGGCAACTGCTCTGGCTGGAAAAGGCATTTGTTCGCTTCGTGCAGACGTCACAGGAGCCATCAGAACACAGCCATGGGTGTAAAACAAGATTTACATCCCTGAACCCCTTAAAAAACACAAGCATGCGCAGATGCACAGGATGACTAGAAGCTGAGAATAAATCTAAGCAAATCTCCAAAACGCCACAAAGCTCAGCTGCAAACATTAACAATCTCACTGTTCTTATGGACAATGAGTGTGTCTGTTGGTTTACCTACCGAAGCCAGTGCCGTGGTTCAGTGTGAAACAACCCAGACATCTGGTGAAGCCTCTCCCCCTGTACAGAGTAAGAACCAAGGACTTGCCTCACTGCAGCGCTTAGAAGAACAGCATGTACTCCTCACAGAGCACCCTACAGGGCTGACAGTTTGACTCAGCACATGTTGGAAAACACTGGCTCAAATGAACCCAGAATCCATCCTTTATGTAAATATGACACCGGTGTGGTTCAAAGGGATTTCACTCCCACTGAACGCTTGTGAAGCCCGAGAAGAAAGAACATGTCAAACCCTGTTCCCTCACCTTGGGGATCATAAGCAATCTGCTTTTTCCAAAGAGGTTTAAGAGAAAGGGTTGAAGGGAATTCCAGAAAGCAGAGAGCCCAACCTCTAATCCTGAACTGCGAGAAACTCTAAGCTCAATGGAGAAAGGCAACAACAGGAGAGTTCACCCCGGGTCTAGCCAGTGCAGACACTATGACCAACACAAGTGACAGCAAAGCTCTCTACTATCTGAGTGACCTGGAAAGTCTAGCCCTAAGGTGAGACCCCAAGGCAAGTAGGTAGGGTGAGGAAAAAGGTTGGAAAAGCAGTTGCTCATAGATTGGGTGACTGTGCCAGCTACAGCTGAGACAGATCCTCTCAGTGGGCCTAGCCGTCACTGAGAGACAAGAACCAAAATAGGTTGACGAGAATACAGAGTTTTTGAGGTTAATGGGAGAAGCAGATGCTCCTAGAAAAAGAAGGCCACTCAACTGTCCCATCCTTCTTGAGACCTAGCAGGAGAGTTTGTATCTGTGGAGTCCCGTTCCATGTGGAGCCTATCGGAAACTTAGGGACAATGTCAGAATAGGGGCAAGAACAGGGAGGTTTTCCTTCAAGAAATTACTGCCAGGAAGCAAGCCAGCCTATGGGTGGAAGGAAGCAAAAGACAGGTGGAAAAGCATGCAGAAATATCAGGGCCCCTGTCTTTGAGAACAACTATGTATGGAGACAAATACCTCCCTTCCAGTCAAGATCCCATACCTAGAGGACAGATGGAGATGACAGATGACTACTCCAGTAGTCCAGAACAAGAGCTTAGACAGTGTCTCCAGACTCCTCCACTACAGCTTCAATACTGGTGCCTCAACAGGCCTATGCATTGCAGACTTGGTCTGAGGCCCACGCCCTGCTGGGAAGTGGTGGAGTCTTTAAGAGATGGGCCCTGATGGAAGCAAGCTGGGTCACTAGAGCCACATCTTGATTGAGACCTTGGAGTCTCCTCCTCCTCTTCCTCCTTCTCTTTTTCCTCTTCTTCCTCTTCCTCCTTCTCTTTTCCCCAAACCTAAGAACCCCATATTTGCTTTCCCACCACCGTGAAGTAAATAGGATACCACCACTATGCACACCAACCGTGATGTACTGTTTCTAAGGCAGAATAGAAGTGACAGCTTTCAAGCCCCTTCAAGACATGTCTAGAGTAGAAAGAGCGGGTGCCCTCTCAAGATGGGCATATCACCCACCATCCCTAAAGGCCTTACAACTTTCTTCAAAAACATTTAGGACAAATCATCTCATTTTCCTGCAACTGTATGGCCTGTTCCATAGCGTTACATTGTGTGAGATTCTGTGACTATAAATAAGTCTTTAAGTGCGAGAGTGAGTGTGTATGTGTGTGTGACATGATGTGGGGCACACGTGCACACACAGCCCCACCCCACATCATGTCAAACATAGTAAAACAAACCCATGTTTCACATACAAATCTTTACTTTTTGCTCCGAAAGCATCTTGAAAGGATCTCTGTAATTTCGCTTTTGAACTAATGACCTTCCAAGTCGCTCATTTAATTAACTATTGGCAACGATCTCACGTCCCTTGCACACACTCGAGAATCCTTTCAGAATGAGAAAATGCGGCCTATAAATTGTTTTCAAGTGTTATAATGAGTTCTTGAGTACTAAATTTAATAATAAAATGACATGTTGCATTTTTCACATATTCACTTGGGCAGTTAATCATGGGAGAGCCGTAGTTTTCTTCACTTGGGGGTTCATAAGTTGGATTGAGGTCATTTACACTCAGAGGCTCATGGGTAGTGAAAGCCCAAGGCGAGAGACAAAACATGGCAATGAGGAATAAATAAACAGCCCTGGCATGTTTAAGTATATGTATACACAGGTAGGTGGATCTGTGGGCCAACAGAGAAGGGTGTAACTCTCCTCAGAACCTTGGGTTTCCTCCTCTACAGTAAAGGTCGAAGGGCAAAGCTGTTCCCTGTACAGCACTATCCCCACCACGTTCGGCAATGCTGTGTGTTCTGCTTGTTTCAGAAGACCTAGTAAACCTGGCCATTGCATTCCATAGTCTTCTCAGCCTGTTCCTTTCCCCTCTGTCAATACCCAGTACAATTAAAGAATACCAGACCCAGAGGCAAGCATTCCTGCAACTGCAGCCTATTACTGAAATACTGAGAAAATTTCTTGAAAAGTCCAAAACAGTCAGAACAAAAGGAGGCCACTTTCGTGAGCTAGGAAGATTGTCCAGTGAGTACAATTGTTTTCTGGACAAGGTCCTTTCACCTGAATCCAAGTCCCCGGTGCCTATGACTCAGTTTGATGTCTGCCATCAGAGCTCTAGGCTTAGTGAGAAACCCTGTCTCAAAGAAATAAGACAGGGAGTGATAAGGTAAGACTGCTAACTTCCTGGCCTCTGCAGTGTGTAAGCATGGTACACAGGTGCACACACACACACACACACACATGCATATACACACACACATCATCATCATCATTCATAACCACACCTTCAAAATAAACAAACAAATGAAGTTAAACAAGTAGAATTAAAAACACCATCAGTCTCTTATGGACAGTTAATATGGACAGCTCAAATGACAGAATCACCTAGAAGATACACTTCTGGCATATATTTTCTAGATTGGATTGTTTTATGCAAGAAAACACACCCTAACTGTGAGTAGCACCATCTCATGGGCTAGAGGCCCAGACTGAATAAAAAGGAGAAGCTAGTCAAGCACCAGCATTCATCTCTCTCTGCTTCCTGATTGTAGATGCGATGTGACCAGCTGCCTCCCACTCCAGCCACCATGGCTTCTCCATCCCAATAGACTGTAACTTAAAACTGTGAGCCAAATTAAACCCTTGCTTCTTTAAGTTGCTTTAAATTCTGGTGCTTCTGACAAAGCAAGAAAAGCAACTAATTGATTTGTAATGGATTTTCCAGAGGAATGAAATAGGGCAGTTGATTTTTCTTTTGGCTCTGATCATGAAATCAAATGTGTATATCCAAAGCAGACAAAGGTATTAGCTGACATCACATAATTTAAACTGATATTAAGCTTTAAGGCAAACTGCATGTACAGCATACCATATAGTGGTCTTCCAGGTCCAACACAGAGCACCAGAAAGGACAAAGTTTCCCCACCATTGTCAAACTGAAAAACTCTGATAGACAGGGAGGGGTGTGATCATCTGGCTTCTTGAAAGCTGGTGCTTCACACACTTTCTAGAGTCATCCAAGTAGTTCATTAAATGCAAATTTCAAGGCCCCTCTCCTGAGTAATTCTGAGTTATACAGCTTTATTGGATCCAAGGAGTCTGGACTTCTATCAAGAGCATTTCTTATTTGGGGGAATTCTTCTAGGAAGGGTACAGAATGCTGTGTTGAGGAAAATTATTGCCCTTCATCTATGCAGGGTATGTTCCAAGGTGCCCAGAGGTTGCCGGAACTTTCAGAGATTGTCAGACCCTGTATAAAGTGTGTTATTGTTTTCCTAAAATATATACCTGTGGTAGTTTAATACATAAATTAGGCACAGTAAGAGACTGGCAATAATAACTAATAACACAATATAACAACTAATATTAAACAAACAATTTGAAGAATTCCATTAGAAGAATAAGGAACAATCACTGTAGCCAACCACCCCTCATGCGCTCTGAGGCCCAATTAAGTGAAATAAGGATTACTTAATGCACTGAGATGCCCTTATTCAAATGATAGCAGAGATGACCACTGAGTGAATAATGTCTAGGTAGACACAGAAGACAAGGGGTATATCATGTACTGGGTAACCTGTAGAAAAAAAATATATTATTCACAGTAACAATTCCAATACACATTATACAATGTGCAATATACAGATGATACTAGCTGGTCCAGGGTTTAGACATAGGTACCACCCAGAAAGCCCACTGCGTGACCATCAGGATAATGTATGCAAAGAGTTGGATTCAATGTCTATGCCAATGAAAGGGATTGTTTTCCCTTCCCTGATGACTTCTCATGAACTGACTGAGGAAGCTGTCAGCACAGTGAGATGACCTTATGTCTCTTACTTACAATACCCTGGTCACAAATTCTGCCTGCACATTTCATGCAGGACTCCGGACCTCTGCATTTTGGCAAGCCTTGGTGTGCTGAAGTCTGGATGGGTCATGATTATGATGATACACAGTCAATATTCCACAGATGTAAATCAGACTTTTATAAGGGAACTTGTACTCTGGTGGGAAAGAAGTACTCTTGAGGGCATCAAAAAAAAGTGTCCACACTTTGGGAGCCTGTTAAGGCTCTGACAGAGGGGTGTGTAAGGAATAATTATGTGGGCTCAGAATTCACCTCCAGTCATGGTACTGGGCCTCATGACTCCCCAGAGGTGCTGCACAGGAGCCAAAAGGCCATGACAGTAGAGCCTCAGCAGAGGGTTCCTCAGCTGTGCCTGGCATTGATGGAAACAGTGCCCTCCCTGGCAAAACGCAACCTCAACTGTAGCTTCCAGGCTCCAAGCCTTCGTCCTCAATAACCTGGCCATGACACTTCCCTCATTGGCCAGTTGACTCTCAACTGTCCTTTAACCTTCTTGGAAACTCCTCTGAAGCCCACAGCTACAGAGCTAAGTTAGTTCTACAGAGCTAACTATAAACTAAAGTCACAGTTAAGTCTTAGTCTTCAAGTGACAGAGATGGAGCCTTTGGGAGGTGATTTGAGCAGGAGCCTTTATGGGAGGTTTTCACACTCATTTAAAGGGGGCTAAAAACCTGCCTTATTGTTTCTCCATACATGGCATAGAAACAATAGCATCTAAAAGGCAAGAAGAGGACCTTATTGCACACTGAATCTGCTGGCACCTTAATCTTGGATTCCACCGCCTCTAAAGAAGGTAAAGAATAAATTGCTGTTGTCTACAGGGTGCATCATCTATGAAACTTTGTTACCATATCCCAATTAGACTAAGGCATCCAGAATGGGAGATTACCCCCAAGTCTTCCCCCAAGATAACACAGCACCCTGTCACTGTTATCCTTTCGGCTCTCCTATAACACTGTGCTATAGATTCTCTCATGCTAGATGGCTCTGTGCATCTTCGGGAGCTCCAGGCAGAAAAGCATCTCAGCTGAGCAGTGCCATTGCTAAGGAAGTGGGCATGCGGCTCTCGGGAGCTGAGTGGAAGCCTCTGGTAAAACAGGCCTCTCCATTATATCATCCCTGGACCTAGATGATTTTGAGACTGATTGCTCTAAGGGAAACATCATGGCCACACTGTGCTTGTCCCAGAAGAGGTGAGCATGGCATTTAAACACACACACTATCACATTTCTGCCATTTGGGCCTGTCCTACCAACCTGCTCTTTTGTTTGTTATAGAATAGAACTCAAGAAGGTAGATTTAAAGACAGGAAGTAAGTCTAGGATTGGATGATATAGCAGGATATTTTCCTGTTACATTGTATTTGCAGTGGAGCTCAGTGATTGGGCAGTAGAAGAGGTAGGTGGAGTGAGGAGTTGGGAGGAAAAGGAAGAAGAGGAGAAAAAAAAGGGAGAGAGGAAGCAACATGGAGGAAGAACCATGGATCTCTAGCAGTCCTGGGTAGCAATTTCTATCAAAAGGTTAGATATTGGGTAACAATTCTAATTAGTTGGGCATCTTGTGTATTGAGCATTTTCAAATATATAAATCCATTGGATAAGCTTTAAGAGTCTTCATTCTACTGAGAACCGTGAGTATGGTGGGTATTGTCTGGGGCTTAGCAGAGAACCATGAGGGTGACAGGGTTGGTCCAAGATCCATGCTTTGGGGCATGATCTCCATGGAACTGATCAGCAGAAACAGCCTCCACAGTAAAGTCTCTTGGGTGCCAGGGCTGGTGCTTCTAGCTAGCTGGAGCCACAGTCTGATGGAGAACACCAGGAACATGGCAGCTGCCCGGGAACAAGCCAGACTGAGCATCATTTTTTAAATATCTCCATTACAGGATGCAGCCTGGGGGACAGCAGATAAACTGTTTGCCTACAAGAAGGAGCTCCACCCTCTAGACCCCTCTTTCTCTTCCACCTTCCCCGTCTTTTGAAATTAAGACATAGTTTGTTTCAGAGAAATCCCTATCGTTTTGCAGTCAATCTTTTCCTTTTGCCCTTGTTCTGATTTGATTTGTTTCTGCCCCTGGCAACCAGCACGCCTGGATTTAAACAACTCTCACCAGCAGACCACAGGTTACAACACTGAGGTACCAGGAGATTAGATAGTTTGTCCCACTTCAAAAACTGAAGGGTGGCGAGGTAGAGAGCCAGGCCATGGCCCCCCTCACCTTGTTTTCTATGCAGAGCCTTGTTAAGACATTCTTCAGGGATTCTAAGACTATTTCTGAACATGTTTATTCTTTATAGAACATCACTCCGCCAAAATTGTGCTAGATCAGAACAGCAGGGAAGCAGGAAATACTACTTACAGACACCAAATCTATAGCTCTCCTCTGGCTGTGACAGTAATGGCAGCAGTAACAACAACAGTTACCATTTATCAAGCTTTTGCTGTTTCCGGCTCTGTGCTAAACACGCTGAATACATGTTATCACATTCATTTCCTCTATTTTTAGTTGAGAACATTGAGTCTCAGAGAGTTGCATGATTTACCTAAGATCTTGGGGCCACTAAGGAAGTGGTCTATGGCTCAAAGCAGTTCTATTCATCCATCCATCCATCCATCCATCCATCCATTCATTCATCTATCTATCTACTCACCCATCTATCAGTCATCTATCTATCTATCTATCTAATCTATCTATCTATCTGTCTATCTATCTATCTATCTATCTATCTATCTATCTACATTTATATCTAATTCCATTCTTCTCCAGAAGTGACTATGACAGTACAGACACAACTAATCAGAAGCCTAAAGAAGGTAGGAATGAGAGAACATGTCATTGCAGCCAACACAGTCATGCTCAACAGACCAGGGAGCACCCCACTGAAGGTCGGGACATGGCACTGGTGAAGTTTTCACTAAACACCAACAATTCAAGTGTGAGTTGAGCCACTAATAGAAAGTATGGTGCTGACTGCACTCAGCAGAGGGCATGAGCTCTAAATTGTCCTCCCAATGCCTGGTGCCAACAGGCCCCTGTGATTTATACTTGAGAGTCACACAGAGCCTGCAGGCACCAACTCTGCAGTAGCAGAGAATAGATGGACTGCCTTGGGATGACTTCCCTGCACGCACCACGCTTCCTTAAAAGGCCTCCAGTGTATGTACAGTTCTGACACCAGGGCAGAACTGAATCATAGCTGGGCCTCTCTTCCCCCTTATATGGTCAAGGATCACAATGGCATTCTCCCTTCTAATTTATGAAGCAAAAGAATAGAGGAATGCTGATCAGGAGCTGTGGGGACGGTTCAGCAGGGGAGATGGAAACTTCCACCTGCTGCCGAGGGACTCAGAGAGCAAGCAGGCAGAATGCGTCCCTCCATGGTTGTCTGCTTTAAACTCTGAAGAATAAACACTTCCGTTCTTCTTTCAAATGTCAACATTTCATGAAGCCAAAGACCACACAGGGCTCCTCACACACACTGTGAAGGTGAAAAGTAAAGCAAGCACAGGTATTTCTAGGCTTTGGCCTTCATAGGAGAGCTTTCTGCTCACCCATACTCTGTTTCTCTATGGAACACACACACAGAAATCTATCTGCAGATACATACATGTGTTGTCCACAGACACACACTCATAGAGACATGCAGACACACCAACCCATACAGACATACATAAAAACACAGACTCACACCAATGTAGACATGTCAGTACAGACAGAGCCAGTTAAGCATCTGACAAGGAACAAATTCATTTTAAACAGAAGACAGAAGTTAGACAAAGGACCATGATACTACAAAGAGTTCTTTCTATCTAGAAGACCTTAGCTGTGTTGTTAGAAGTTAGGAGCCAAGAGTTTCTAGCTAAATTCTGTCCTAAAATTGGAACTAATAAAGATAGGGGCTGCAGATGCAATGCAGAGGTGTGGGAATTCTTACAGCGAGTTGCTTGAATGTAATAAAGCATAAATTATGTTCTCATTTAACCTGTTCACCTTTGTGGTCGTTTACTTTTAGTTGGTCAAGACTCCGAAGTGATTTGAACTCTGGACTAAATGATCAAAGACTTGTGCAAATGTGGTAGAACATGCAGAAGAGAGGCTCCTGGGAAATTGCGTGCTCCCTACAGTATCTCACTGTGTGTGGGTCTTTATGACCTATTCTAAGGATGGTGACCTTGTGGTGGGTTAATTATACCCAGGCCTCAGCTCTTTTTATTTTTATTTTTTATTGGACATTTTATTTACATTTCAGATGCCATCCCCTTTCCCCATTTCCACCCCCCCAGAAAACCCCTATCCCATGCCCCCTTTTCCTTTTTGCTTTTATACACTTTTTAAAAATGTTAATCAAAGGCTTTATAAGTTTGGTAATGCTCAATCAGAAGTGCTCAATCAATACCCAACCTAGATATATCAACTATCTTTGACTGGTGGAGACACGTGAACATCTGCCTCCATATCCCCCCCCCCCTTCTTTCTCTCATCACCTAGCTTCTCCTCTCTTTCTTCTTCTCCTCTTCTTACTCCTTTTCTTCCTCTCTGTACTCCTCCCACCTTAGCTCCTCTTACATATCAGCCTTCCTGTTAAAATAAAACTTTTCTCTCAAAATATAATAAGAGCATAATTATGGCAATTGTACCAGTGAGGTACAAGATAGTCCTAATACCCAGTCCATCATTTTGTTGACTAACCAGAACCTCTGTCATCTATCCTAACTAAAACACTTAATTCTGAACTTGGCTTTTTCCTTGGCTTTAGAATGAATGTCAGCTGAAAACCATCCACTCAAATCTTTTCTCTCAAGGTAAATAGCCAGGATTGGCTATGAGACTATAAGTTTTCAACCCCGTCAGAAATCCAGAATGGCTGAGTTAGCTAAAATGATGGGAAGCACAAAGCATAGCTTCTAAAACTTAGCCAATTTATAGAGACCTCTGAACACCTGGACAGTCCCTATACTACAAAACATTGGAGCATCTGTTCTTCTGCCTTCTGGCCCAGGATCATATGACAGACTGACCTCAAACTGTACTACAGAGCAGTAGTGATAAAAACTGCATGGTATTGGTACAGAGACAGGCAGGAAGATCAATGGAATAGAATTGAAGACCCAGAAATGAACCCGTACACTTATGGTCACTTGATCTTTGACAAGGGAGCTAAAACCATCCAGTGGAAAAAGGTCAGCATTTTCAACAAATGGTGCTGGCTCAACTGGAGGTCAGCATGTAGAAGAATGCAAATTAATCCATTCTTATCCCCTTGTACAAAGCTCAAGTCCAAGTGGATAAAGGACCTCTACATAAAACCAGATACACTGAAACTAATAGAAGGTGGGGAAGACCCTCGAATACCTAGGCACAGGGTAAAGTTCCTGAACAGAACACCAATGGTTTATGCTCTAAGATCAAGAATCAACAAATGGGACCTCATCAAATTGCAAAGCTTCTGTAAATCAAAGGACACTATCAATAAGACAAAACGGCAACCAACAGATTGGGAAAAGATCATTACCAATCCTAGATCCGATAGAGGGCTAATATCGAATATATACAAAGAACTCAAGAAATTAGATGCCAGACAACAAAATAACCCCATTTAAAAATGGGGTACAGAGCTAAACAAAGAATTCTCAACTGAGGAAACACGAATGGCCGAGAAGCACCTCAAGAAATGCTCAACATCCTTAGTCATCAGGGAAATGCAAATCAAAACAACCCTGAGATAGCACCTCACACCAATCAGAATGGCTAAGATAAAAAATTCAGGTGATAGTAGATGCTGGCGAGGATGTGGAGAAACAGGAACACTCCTCCATTGTTGGTGGGGTTGCAAGCTGGTACAACCACTCTGGAAGTCAGTCTGCCAGTTCCTCAGAAAACTGGACATAGCACTACCTGAGGACCCAGCTATACCACTCCTGGGCATATACCCAGTAAATGCTCCAACGTATAACAAGGACACATGCTCCACTATGTTCATAGCAGCCTTATTTATAATAGCCAGAAGCTGGAAAGAACCCAGATGCCCTTCAACAGAGGAATGGATTTAAAAAAATGTGGTACATTTACACAATGGAATATTACTCAGCTATTAAAAATAATGAATTCGAGAAATTCTTAGGTAAATGGATGGAACTAGAAAATATCATCCTGAGTGAGGTAACCCAATCACAAAAGAACACACATGGTATTTACTCACTGATAGGCGGAGATTAGCCCAAAAGTTTGAAACAACAAAGATTCAACTGACAGACCACATGAAGCTCATGAAGAAGGAAGAACAAGTGAGGATGCCTAGGTCTTACTTAGAAGGAGTAACAAAATACTCAAGGGAGAAAATATGGAGACAAAGTGTGGGACAGAAACTGAAGGAGAGGTTGTATGGAGACCACTCCACCTGGGTATTCATCCCATGTGTAGTCACCAAAAATAGAGGCTGATATGGATGACAGGAAGTGCATGCTGACAGCAGCCTGATAAGGCTGTCTCCTTACAGGCCTCAGCTCTTAAAGGCTAGACCACATCAATACTGCAAAAGTGGGGACCAAGCTTCCAATACATAAAACACTGGGTTGCATACTTAAGCTATATCCAAAGCAGAGCAAAGGTCTTAAGGCCCTTCTATCTTTTAGTAAGAAAAGCAAAAGGATCAGGAAAGAGCAACTTCTCTTGAAATCTCTGAGCTTCCAAGAGGGAGAGTTCTTGTCCATCCACATATATTTCCTAGGCCAATGCTTTTTCTCCCATACCCCAAAAGCTCTCGTCACACTTCCTGTTTACAGCTCAGACCTATTTGAACAGTCCACGGGGATGTTTCAAGCCCACAGTAATATCTGGAACCTGTTGTTTTTCCCTGACCAATCCCAACTTCTGTCTGAGAAACAAATACAACTAGGTTACTTCTGTAGACTTTTGCTTGAGCATTATTACTCAAGGCAATCTCTCCTTTCCCATGAAAAAAGAGTGGGCATGTGACCCTACCAGAGTAGGAATCTCAATTGAGGTGAAGATGGGGCAATGTATTATCTCTCTTCCCTGGTCTGGAAGGTGGCTACCAAGGGCCCTGTTATTATGATTGTTTTTGAGCTCATTCTATTGATGATGACTGTATCCTTTTATCACAAACTTTTGAATTCACTTAAAATTGATCTTACTACTTGTAGCCAAAGAACCCTACCTGACCTCTTCTTCCTGACCCCATATTTATAAACTCTAAGCATTTAACCCAATCCACTGCAAGGGGGAGTTGGTGTTAAACAGCTCCCTTTGGGAAGTAGAGAAGATACTAAGACCTTACATTTGGATTTGGGGGGGGGGGGAGGTGGAGGAGTGTTGGAAACCACTGTCCCTAAATACCACACCCATCGTCACTCCAAATTGCCCAGAATTTCTGCCTTTGATCCTCAAACACACCATCCCCAAACTAAAAACTTAAGATTCCATCTCTACAGCTGGAAAGGAAAATAATCACAAATGCATATAGCAGTGATCCAATCAACTCTTGTAAGCAGTGCACACAATCCTTGGAGAGCCAATGCCAAGAAGCTATTGGGCTTTGCCGTATCTTCACAAGATGGATTGTCCTGCTTGTCAGTCTGGTTTTGTCTCCCTGGGACAGCATCACAGTCTCTGACATACAGTACATCTGCATGTGATTTCCACATAATGGGAGCAAGGCTTGGTTATTTTAAAGCCACAAGTACCATTAAGGCCTTTCTGCCAAAACCCAGATTTCTCTTTTGTTACACAAAGCTATACAAATATTTGTGTTTTCTGTTTAACTTGGCAGCATGGGGCACTTTCAGATTCCCTACCGCCCTTGCTTTGAAACAACTGCCTGTCTCTTGCTGCAGGTTTCTTGCTATTGACGGTGATCCTTCAGAATAAGTTCAGCGTTAAGGAATTTCTGAAACTGCTGGTAAAGAGGAGCATCCCTGGCATGTACCCAGAGAGTGAGCAACACAACCTGGACAGCACACTAGCAGAATGAGCAAAGATTTTAAACTATATTTCAATTTTTAATGTATTTTACATTATATATGTGATATATATATATATATATATATGGAGAGAGAGAGATATGCACATGCCACAGTACATGTGGAGGTCAGACTCAAGGGCATTGTAGGTATCAGTTCTCTCCTTCTACCATGTGGGTTCTAGGGCTACAACTCAGATCTCAGATCTTCAGGCAAAAAGCACCTTTCTCTACTAAACCATTTTGCTAGCCCTATGTTTGTGTTTATTACTTGCCTTTCTTTCTTCCTTTCTTTTATTTTCTTGCTTTCTTTCTTTCTTCCTCTCTTCCTTTCTTCCTTTCTTTCTTTCGAGTTTTCAAGACAGGGTTTCCTTTCCCTGGTCATCCCAGATCAAGCTGACCTCAAACTCAGAGATTCACCTGCCTCTGCCTCCCAAGTGCTAGGATTAAAGGCCTGCACCACTACCACACAACTTGTTTTTTCCCAAATTTCCTACAGTGAAATTGTCTTTTTGGTATGTCCTGTTTTTCTCAACTTTGGCCATGAGTAGATTCACACATCCAGCAACACAATCAGGGTACAGAACATTTCTGCCACGCAAGGGAAGCCTTTGTGAGCTCACTGCTAACCATGTCCATGTATGAATGTCCTTATGTTTTGACAAATGAACTCATACAGTATGTGACATTTGAGTCAGGTCCTTTTTGCTGGGCAAAATTCCTTAAGATTCATCCAACTTGGTCCCACTGTTAGTTTGGTTCTATTGCAGAGCATCGTATGCATATATCTGTTTACTGGTTCATCTGTTAGATGGGATTTGGCTCTTTCCTGCTTGGAACTACTATGAATGAGCTGTTATAAATATTTGTATACAAGTTTTATGTGGATATAAGGTTTAATTCTCCAGGATATATACACAGGAGTAGGATTACAGGATCATATGGTAAGCATCTGCTTAACGTCATAATCATTTGGCAACTATTTCCCAGAGTGGCTTTCTTTCTATCCTATTTGCACTCCCACAAATGTCGCACTGTGTGAAAGTCCCAGTGATGTGTAGATTCATCAGTACTTGGCTTGGTATCAGCACAAATTTTTATTTTGCTATTCCAATTGTTTTGTAGTAGTTTTCATCTAGTTTCATATCTTTCTGTGTGCCTATTTGAGATCCATGTATCCTCTCTGGTGAAGTGTCTATTCAAATTGTCCATACAACTTTTACTTAAATAGCTGTATTAACTTCTCCATTATCCCGAAAACATTGTGCTTTCTACCCATTAAAACCCATAATTTTTCCAGCAGACTCCCTCTCCCCTCTCCTTCCTCCTCTTTGAAAGGTGACCTTATTTCTCATCCTTCCTTTTCCTTCTCTTTCTCTCCCTTTTCTTCTTCTTGTTCCTAATTTTCTGTGACTTTTTTATTTTTATTTTATATTTTATTTACATTTCAGATGCCATCTTCTTTCCCCATTTCCCCTCCCTAGAAAACCCCAATCCCATGCCCCCTTTTCCTTTTTGCTTTTATACAATTTTTTTAAATGTTAATCAAAGGCTTAATAAGTTTGGTAATGCTCAATCAGAAGTGTAACCCAATACCCAACCTAGATATATCAACTATCTTTGACTGGTGGAGACATGTGAACATCTGCCTCCATGCCCCCTCCTCTTTTTCTCTCTCTTTCTCTCTCTCATCACCTAGCTTCTCCTCTCCTTCATCTTCTCCTCTCCTTACTCCATCTCTTCCTCTCGGTACTCCTTCCCCCTTAGCTCCTGTTAGACCCAACATCTTTTTAAAAATGTCAACACTCTAGGGAAAAAAAAGAAATTTTTTTTTCTTGATACTAAAACTTGTTCTGAGAATTGTATATTGCAGAATACACAGCCTTGGAGTATCTACTCATCAGGCATACTGAGCAGACCTGCCCAAACCTCCGATGTCCTGGAATTCCATCTGGATGCAGTGAAGACACAGTGTCAGAGGCTTATCAATTTACTCTTCCCCCCACCCCTCTTCTAATATCTCAACGCCCGTAATCAGCTTGAAGAAGTTAATGAAGAGTCAGCGCCCCTATTCCCCGGGCTTGGGGACTAAGGTGGTTAATATTGGTCTGTCTTTCTAGGGAAAAGTAGTGGTTTTGGTGGAACAGGGAGGATTAGCTAGGACTTATTGCATAGCCATAACCTATTGGTAGAAATCTGTATAATTAATATCAAGATGAAGTTATAATTTCTTAAATGGTACAAAATTTACTTTGACTTCAAATTTAAGGTTTTCATTGGTACGAGCTTCTTATTGATATAGAAGTGAGATGAGTATTGATATTCTCATGGGCATTGTGCCTGTATAACACATTTAGGAATACAAGGCTTAGACCCAGTCCTTCTTTAACTTTGTAAACTGATTTGGGATGGTTAGCCTATGAGTTAAGGGACTATAGCAAATTCATGGCTTTGAGTTTATTGTTAGGGTGTTTTCCATATTTTATTTAGAAATAGCTGAGAGGAGTTAACAGACAACAGTCCAGGTTACCTTACATGGATAGTTGGTTTTCAAAAGGTCAGAAGTCCATAGAATTGATGTTACAAATATTTCTATATTAATGTTCATTTTGATTAGAGTCCTGTCTGCTCCTGACACCTTCCTGTTGTGGATTCTAAGAAGAAATTGAAGATACTCCAGTTGTGCAGTGACAGCCACTAGGCAAGAATTGCCTCTTTCCATCTACAGACAAATAACTGTCCAGAAAAGGACACACTTGCAGAATAGTCGACTGATTATAGACAGAGTAATCAGCCCTTAATAATTCTGCATCACTAAGGTCTGTCAGATGATTCTGGGCCAGAAGGCTGAAGATTTGATGCTCCAACGTTCTGTAGTATAGGGGCTTTTCAGGTGTTCAGCAGTCTCTATAAATTGGCTAAGTTTTAGAAGCTATGCTTAGTGCTTCCCATAATTTCAGTTAACTCAGTCATTCTGGATTTCTGATGGGGTTGAAGACCTATAGTCTCATAGCCAATCCTGGCTATTTACTTTGAGAGAAAAGATCTGAGTGGATGGTTTTCAGCTGACATTCATTCTAAAGCCAAGAAAAAAAAAAAAACAGGTTCAAAACTAAGTGTTTTAGTTAGGAGAGATGACAAAGGTTCTGGTTAGTCAACAAAATGATGGACTGGGTATTAGGACTATCTTGTACCTCACTGGTACAATTAGGAATAATTATGCTCTGTGATTTTTTTTTAAAAATTGCTGAGGATCAAACACAAGGACTCCTTATACATGCTAGCTCAGCACACCAACATAGGGCTCCATCTTCAATGCCTGTTTTTCCTCAATCAAGATGGTCTGTAATCATAATAAAACTATCCCAGTTGTCCATCTTGCCTTGGGTTAGTGTTGGTAACTTTGAATTTTCAAGGAATTGGCCCATCTCATCTAAGTTTTTGGATTTCTTTTCTGAAAAATTTTTGTAGCACTCTGTTTTTTTATTCTTTCAATATGCAAAGGGTTCAGACAGTACTGCTGAGTTATGGGAGACTGCCCAGTAGCATTAGAACTATCATTTTTCAGTGACATCATCAGTCAGAACTTTCACATGAAATTCTCAAGTTTTTAAACAGTAGTAACCTAATTCAGAAGCAAATTTTCAAGGCTATCCGTTTTTGCTCTTTCGGATCTTGAAAAAATATTTTTTAGAATTTCTATAAAATAAATTTAGTATGTATATATAGCCCGTGTGTATATGTGTGTGTGTGTTTCTTTAAAAAAAAAATTATCTCTAGCGTTGAGATGCCTGGAGGTCTCTCATATAGAATAAGAGCAGCACCATCCTTGAGAAGTTCAATGTGAAATAATGTGTGTTAAGAGCAACACATTCTGAATGACACTCAGCAACTCTGCAGACTGTTGCCCCTGCCCTGAAGTCCCTGGGCGCTGCTGTGAAACCCTTTCTCTTTAAGACATATCATCTCATGGAAGTTATTTGTCTTCCTTTTCTCCACTAACAATGTCCTTTATCAGAGCCTCTTCCTTCAACACAAACCCAGAGGAAATGAAACAAAAGGAGAAAATTGTAAAAAGAAAAAAAAAACAAAAAAAAAAACAAAAAAAACCAAAAAAACAGAAAAAACCTCAAGCTACACTGCAGAGGGATTTTAATTTGCAAGTCACAGAAGAGAATGTGTTATGTCTCATTTGACTTCCATTTCAAAGCAGGGGGAGCTGATGGAGATAATGAGGTTGGTGGATACCACAGATGCTTCATCTACAATGCAGATCTTGCTGTCATCAGTAATAAGTTGGAAGCTGGTTCTACGTAAATGCAAACAGTTTTCTTATTTTTGTGAAAAACATTCACTGATACAATTAAATGTATACACAGTTCCGAGCTGTCTCCCTTAGCTGACACGTGTGTGTTCCCACTGGAACTAGAATGTCTGAGTGCATGGGGCAGGGCAAACACCTTGAAGCAGGAAAGCCTGGACCCGAATTCCAGCACCTCTTCCTTCTATGATATGATCACGAGCCCTGATTTCAGTTTCTATAAAAGATAGTTAATAATAAAAGTATTTAAGTCAACTTTTCTAGATGGAGGGAATGAAGTCTCGGCTCCAGCGACCTCACATGGTAACGTGGACTTGGTGGGGGACATGGTTCTCAGGATTACACCAAAGAACAGGACAATGACAATTAAATCATAAAACCACACTGTCAGAGACACCAAATGTGAACAACCAAACCTCAGGAAGAACATTTTATGCTGTTCAAGATCTCAGAAGTACATGCAGGTCTTTGCTGGCTTCACCACCTCAACCCAGACATTCCTTCCCATTAGCTTAGTCCTTTATAGATGTGGATGCTTTTGATCCTCTAGGTTCGGCTTTCTCAGTATCATTTCCTGAAACTTCATTCATAACTAGTGTCACTCCATCACTCCATCCTATACCTCATGACCTTTTAAAAGCTTCGGCTATTCCTCCATTGTTCTTACATAGTCAGTGGGGTGGTTGGAACAAGAATGGTTCCCTTAGGTTCATATATTTAAATGTTTGGTTCCCAGTTGGTGGGCTAGTGAGGAAGAATTGAGAAATGTGGTGGTATTGGAGATGTATCACTGCGGGGATAAACTTTCAGGCTTCAAAAGCCCAGGCCATTCCCAGTTAGCACCCTCTTTCTCTCCCTCCCTCCCCTCCCCTCTCTTCCTGCAACACACAGATCAGATATGAGCTCCCAGCTCCATGCCTGCTTGCCTGTCACAATCCCCACCATGATGATTATGGACTCACCCTCTGAAGCCTTAGGCAAGCCTCCAATTGAAAGATTCCTTCTCTGAGTTGTCTTGGCAACAGTGTGATAACAAAGACAGATTACTAACTTCAAGATAATTACAAATAAGTCTCTTGCAGGGTTCGAATTCTGTTTGGATAGAGGTTGTTTTGCTTTGTCTTGTTTTGCTTTTCTGTCTCAAAAGATACTGTACAGTCTAGGCGCCTAACCTGGGCTAGTCATTATGCTTAAAGCTAGAGTCTTGCTGTGAGGGAAGTAAGTCACTTAGGATAAAATTGGCAGGCTTGTGGCAGGCTTAACACCTTCAAAAACGTGTAGATGCTGGCACTGGACTCTTGAAATATTACCTGTCCTCTCAGAGCACATCAGATATAGATGATTAACATGTGTCTGATGTCTGACAGACACAATGTTTATTAGCTAAAGGGCCAAGTTATCAAGTCCTAACTGAGAACTTACTGTCTATGAGGCACAATTATAGGTGCATGTATTACAGCAGTGACAAGTCAGATATGGTTTTCACCCTTATGGAGTTTATGATCTAATGGAAGGGACACTTATACGAGCCACAAAATTTACAGGGAACCCAGTGATTCCACTCAAGAGAACCATCAAGAGAAAAGAAAACACATTTCTATGCACCAACTTGTCATTATTGTTCACAATAACCTCCCAAACATTCATCAGTGGAGAGAAAAAGCCAAATGTGGCACATATGTGCATGTGTGTGTGTGTGTGTGTACACGTGTGCACACACATACACACACAATGGAACATCAGCAAATACCGATGCATGCCATGATATTGTGAGCACTGAAGAAGACAGAAGACCTCGTATGAACCCATTCATATGAACTCCTTCAATCAATCAGGAAAACTGGAAAGTGTGTAGACTCATGGGTGCTTAGGACAGAGAGGTCATGGGCAGTAGTAGGGTAGTGACAGCCAAAGGAAATAGGATGTCTTTGCAAAATCACGATGCCTTAAACTGTGGCAATGGTTGCCCAGGTTTGTGGATATGGACAAAGAACTTCATGTCTGTAAATTAGACAGTGTGGAAGTGATATCAGAAGCCATTAAAATTATTTTAGAATTTTCAGGAGACAGATAAAAAGTGGCATGAAGAGGCTCTCTTTTAGGGAGGGTGGTCAAGGGAGGCCTCTTGAATGAGATGACTTGAGTGTTGACCCGGAGCAGTTTTGAGAGGAGCAGAGCAAGGAGAGGAATCACCCTGCTGTTGTGGTATTTAATAAATGGGGCTGAGAAGGCCAACCATTTAAACAGCTGCGGCTCTGCCTAGCTCAGGCCGCCATGCTCTGCAGCCAGAAGCCTAGCACGCCACAGCTGGAAAGGGCCAGAGGCTATGTGCCACAACTAGACCTTTGAGATGCCAGCGTGGTGGTTGGCTCTGTCAATCCTCCATGCTGTCTCAATGAAGCTTGGCTGAGCCCAGACCATCCCACCATCCATGGGGTACCTGGTAGAAATGAGACTCTAAAGCTTAATTATTATCCAAAGGCTTTATATATTTGGAAATGCTCGATTATCAAGATGCCCACACAATTAGTGTTATTACCCAATACCTATCCTAGATATTATAACCACCTTAGACTGCTAGAGACATGCACACATCCTCAGTCATCTTCTCCTCCCCAGTTCCTCTCTTCCTTCTTCTCTTCCTTTCCCTCTCTTTCTTTGCTCCTTCCACATTAGCTCCTCCCAAATTACCAAGCTTTATTGTAAAATGTACAGGGGAAATATCCTGCTACACCCTGCAGAGGCCAGAAGCAGAACAGGACTCAGCAGGATGGTGACCATGCTCCTCTTCTACTTAAGATGCAAGTGGCTAAGGGAAGTGATGAGACAAAGGTCATTTCTTGTTTCCCCTCTTTTGAGATGTGTAGCCCAAGATGGTCTCAGTCTCATGACACTCCTGCCTAAGCTCCACAGGTGCTGAGATGGTTGCAGTATGGCAGCACAACCAGCAGAGACCATTTTTAATGTGTTCCAGTTTGTTTTTAAAGACCATATTAATACCACCTTCTGGCACCTTAACTATAAATACTAAAAGAATTCACTTGTAATTTATAGTCACCTGGTCAGGGAGTTATAAATTCTAATACCAGATTTCACAACTTTTGGCTAAGTCTGCAGACAAGGATTATTTACTAGCTGTCATATGTTGGGCCTGGAAGTAACCTATTCATGTAAAACCCTAAATCTTTCCAATATTGGCTTAAGTAGATTTCAAATGTGCTTTTTGACAGCTGAGCTAAAGGAAGAATGTTTCTAAGGAATCCTGGGCAGTATATGGTTGCCCCCACCCCTGACTCACAGTTTTAGTTACCTAAGGCCTGCCACAGTCCACAAATGTGATGCAGGAAATTCAGGAAGGAATTCAGGTGTTTTAAATTGCATGACACTTCAAATAGCGTGGAATCTTTGGGCTATTCCACTTATGCCCCATCTAGAATGTGAACTATCTCTTTTGCCTAGCATATCCACACTGTATACACGATCCACTGATCACTACTGAGTACACTACCCACTGATCACTACTGTATACATTACCCATTGGTCACTACTGTATACACTACCCACCAATCACTACTGTACACACTGCCCACTCATCACTACTGTATACACTGCCCACCAATCACTACTGTATCCACTATCCACCAATTACTACTGTACACACTACCCACCAATCATTACTGCATACACTGCCCACTAATCACTACTGAATACACTACCCACCAATCACTACTGTACACACTACCCACCAATCATTACTATACACACTACCCACCAATCACCACTGTATCCACTACCCACTCATTGCTACTGTATACACTGCCCACCAATTGCTACTGTATATACTACCCACTCATCACTACTGTATATGCTGCCCACCAATCACTATTGTATAGCCCTATTGGCTTCAGCCTGACTGCTGCCAGTACCTCAGAGCAAGTGACTGATACTTATTTAACAATGACCCCTAAGTGCTTGAGTGGTAACATTTGCTTTTATTATTGCATTGTATTGTTCACCTCTTACTGTGCTAAATTTATAAGCTAAACTTCATTATAGGTGTGTGTATAGAAAACATAGTCTATTTAGGGTGCAGTACTATCTGTGGTTTTAAGCATCCACTTAGGGTCCAGCTTCTTAGCCTCAAAGGATGAGGACAGACTATTGTATTTTTACAGAGGAGGGTCTGGCCATTCTGCAGCCTTGCTCTGCTAAGTACACTAGTAAAACACCTATAGACTCTACTTCTCCCTCCTTTGGGCCCTGATTCCTCAAAAAGCAGAAGGTTAAAATAAACCAGCCCAGCATCTTTCCCAGACTCTTCATTTTACTTATGGATCTGATTTTTACAAGGATCTGTAAGGAAAACATAGCCTTCAGCTGAAAGATGGCTACCATGTGGGTGATGTTCCATCTGACTTGGAACTTGATTAAAACCAAATCTGATCACTGGCCAACAGGTTAAACATACCCCATCCAGGTGCTGCAGAGCACTTAAGAGTATGCATAAACACACAGCCATCAAACTGATTTGAATGGAGCAAAATAAACACAATCTGGCCCGAAATGGGACTCCGCTCAGCAGTAGTTCTCAGCTCTGAAACCGCTCTGAAAGAAAAATTCACAGCTTGAATGTCTCAAAAGAACCTTCCAGGGAGGTTAATGGATCTGTTTACTAATCAAAGCAACATTGGGAGGAGCTTAAATTAGCTCTGCTCTCAGCAATCTTTTGAACAGAAGATTTTGTGTTGGTTTGGAACCGCCCTAAATAATCCTCTGAAATGGGCAGCATCTATTGGTAAGTGGTAAGATTCTGGCAACGTTGGGGTTAAGAAGGCACCCCAATAAAGTAACTTGCCCAAAGAGCAAAGGGGGTTGGCAGCTAAATTTGACCAGGACTCTCACCTTGCATGCTTTTGCCTTTGTTTTGGGAATACGCAATACGCAGATGTAAGAGCAGCAGTTAAAACTCAAAAACTCTCGCTTTGACGCAGAAATTGCAATCTTAGAAATCAAATAGTACATGTGTAAAAATAATATGTTTATACCCCCAAGCATTCACTGCACCACTGTGGATTGGGCGAAAACACTGCGAGCCACCTCGCCTCCGTGTCTGCCAATAAAGGAATTACTGAGCCCAAGCTATTCCAGTGCACTGCAATCTCACAGCTGTTCCAAAGATCACCATCTACTTTCATGCTCTGACATGCACCTTCATGACAGACTGCAAAGTGGAAATGACAAACTTCAGATCAAAGAGTGAACATGACCTCATTCTTGTTTGCTTAGAAAACGAATTGAAACTCCAAGCATGTGTCTGAGTGTATATACACATGTTCACACGGATGTGCATATGCAATGTCGGAAGTGCCACATTCCACTGTCAACAGGGGTTCAGTACAAAGAGACAGACCTTTTAGAGAAAAGAGCAACACAGTCAAGAACTCCACAGACAATAAAATAAGCTAAGTTTCCCAAGGCATGCTGCATGCAGGAAAGAGAGGTGAAGCAAGCATGCATATGAGCCCTGGCGGAACCAAGCCTTAGGGTGCACAGGGCAGGTTTCAGCAAGGCAACAGTCTTCATCAGCCTCATCTCTGATGTGGAAAATATTGCTCTCTGTATTTAGCACTCATCAAACCCAGGCTGCACTTTCCCTTGCAATGGCCCTTCCTGTCAGGAAGCATAGGTTCTAGGCAAACCAGCCATCACCCTACGATGGAACAGGTCCTTAAACGTAGACTTTGCCCTTCTAGCTGCCAGAAGGTAATTCTAGAAGATGCTAAATGTATTATTTGAGTTTTCTCTGAACACATAACACACCCCATTGCCAGTGGCTTGAGATCTGTAGACAGGTGGCCTCTTCTGGAAAGTTTGACCCCTGCTAAATAATGCAAGAACTTTCATAGCTGCCACAAATCCTTATGCTCTTTGTAAAAAAACGCCTGTGTGACCCTGCCTCACTCCCAAGGCCTCACTCAATGCCTCCTCTTCCCAATGCAGATGTTTCTTCTTTCCCTATTCAGCTTCGCTCCTTTTCCTCCCCTCTCAGGGGACAGCATCTTACTAATCTGATTTCTGGAATACCTGATTAGTTGGTTCCTGAGCTACAGAACCAGGAGAAAAAGAGATGGGTTAAAACTAAAAGCCAATAAAATAAAACAGGACATGGTGAGTTAGAGAGGAAAAAGAAAGTGGATAGAACAGGGTGGGCAGGCTCCTAGGTGCAAAGAAATGGAAGGGATAATGAAGAGGAAACTTCTAGTTTCTTTGGAAAGTTAGTTATGTCAAATGATGTTTTGCTAGGACACAGAGGTGAAAGGATGTCTTGCCAAAGCAGACACGTGAAAGAATGTTTTCCTGAAGCAGACACAGGTGAAAGGATGTTTTTGCTGTAGTGGACACGTGATGAAGGAGTATAAATATTACCCTACAGACAGTGAGAGAGGAGCTTTGGTTTTGTTTGCTCCATCTCGCTATTCTTCACTAACGACAGGCATGTATTGGTTTGCCTTACATAGCTTTGTTGAGCTCAGCTTGTGGTAAAGCTGCCATTGAGAGAAACTTGCTAAAGAACTGCTTGTGAAGTTCCTGCAGCTTCTTGCCGATTCCACAGACTCACCTCAGGCCAGTTAGTAAGCTTTACAGTTTCTTCAGGATTGAACTACAGCTGCTGGTTCATGCATGGTATCTGCCTGCCAAGAGGACTGGAGTGTAGCTGCTGGTTCGTATTTAGTGTTTGCTATGGAACTGAACTGCTGACAAAGGAGATCGACCTTGCCCCCAAAGAACTATTGCTCAACAGGTCCAATCCCCCCATAGCCTAATAACTTTTCTCTTCCGCTACCTCTGGTGGATGGTGGCCAAGGAGAGAATGTTTACTAAAAATAAGTTGCAAAAATTTATGCCTACAGGATTAAATGGATCTTGGGCAATATGGCCAGGATTTGAATGGGGCTCCTTTAAATTCACTCTGGGAACTAGAAATAAAATTTAGCACCCCTCTCATTGGCCTTGGGCTGTTTGGGTATCATACTATCCTAAGACTTGGTTACATAAGCCCAGGATTCACTCTGGTTATGCTGTCATCTAGAGGGAAAGGCAGGTTGATGGCTTTGAAAGAGACCAATGTGTAAGCTGGTCACTGAGGGCCCTTTCCTGAAAAATGTGAACAATGGATCCATATTATGAGGAACATTTCAATCTCATAAGACAACTTAGATTCAAAGAAAAGAACCTTCAAACTAGACAAGAATAATCACATGAAAGGCTTTTAACCCTTCTGTTGGTCTTCACTTTTGATTATAAAAGACATGGTATGAAGACCTAACATACACATATGAAGAGGTTCAGAAAGGATGCTCAGGCTTACAGTTCTGAAGCTATACCAACCATTTCTCTGGTTTCATCTGAACTCTGACATACACCAGAGATGGGGAGTCAATATCTCTATAGTAGGGGCTGGAGAGGTCAGAGGTGAAGAGCAGTGGCCATTCTTCCAGAGGACCTAAGTTCGATTCCAAGCACCCAAAAGGTGCTTTACAGTCATCTGTAACTCCAGTCCCAGGGGATCTGACAGCCTCTCTGGCCTCCACAGGCACCAGACACAGGCACATGTGGTACACATACACACATGCAGGCAAAACATGTATCAAATGATATAAAATCAATAAATCATTTTTCAGTTTCTGTAGCAATGACGGTTCTAAAGCTAACGGCTTGTTCTGTGTTAGGAGCTGCTGTAAATGCTTCATCTAGTCTGCGTAGCAAGACCGCTGCAATCCTTATAACTTGGTACATTTACTGGAGCAGGCACTGAGTATTTGCTCCACACACCTCTGACTGGAAGACACCCAAGCAAGGATATTTCCTGTCAGCTTTGCAGATGAAGAAAGCAAAAAACCAAAAGGTCAATGTGCTTTGTCCCAAAATAGTAAGTTAGGGACAGAAAAAGCATTCGGACAGCATCACACTAGCTAGAACTCTGCCCTGTGTCAGGCTCATCCATGACTGTGTTTTTAAGCATGAACGTGGAAGACAGCACAGAAAAAAAGGCACCCCGCCCCCCAGCTATGCATGAAAGGATACTACGCACGAAATCTGAGTTATGGGGAGCATTCCACAAAACATAAATACTCCTAGAAATTCCCCAAGTGTCATGGAACATATGTATGTGCATATGAAATCGCAGGATGTGAAAGACTGAGACAACAGCTTCCAGGACAGCCTGGACTTCTGCAGCTGCTCTGAATTAACATAAAGAATCAACATTAAGGCAGGAGGCACACAGAGTAGAATTTCCTCCAGCAGGGCCCCCTCACCATCCTGATTCCGTGCAGAATCACAAACCCCAGATATAGATTTCCATACTCCTGACAGGCTGTTAGCTTGCAGCAGAAACAGGATATGTGACCTTGGCTCCAGGGAAACAGACATTAGCCTGAAAACCAGTCAACAGGGGCAAAGAAAAGATATGGCCTCATTTGAAATAGGAGGTAACTTTTAAATAATTAGCATTCTCTCTGAAACACAGAGAATCCTCAAGCCTCAGGATGATCACTGATTGAGAGTTGGAAGCAAATAATACCTGTCTGGTGGAACCAAAACAGACCATGTCATAAATATTTCCAAGGTGCCATCTGTTTATAAAGTCAAGTGCATTTGTTTTACTTGAACAGGACGGATGACTGTACCAGGATGCATACTCAAGAGGTATCTAATTGTTGAACCAAATTTGGAGAGCTCTTAGCAGCACTGGAAAAGAAAAGTCACAGCATTCGCAAAGACCCCTGAGCTCAGGGACTCAGCGTGGAGCGTCAGACACATGCGAGCGTGTTGTGAGAGTTTTCACATAAGGTAGTCATTGGAAGTCGAGACCAGGGATACCCTTTAACAATCTTTGCCCTTAGAGGTTTCCAAGCTAAGCCAGCACTACAGGAGGCTTCATGGTAGACCTGCCATTGGTTGTCAGCCAGCCTTCAATAAAGTACACAGATTCCCAAGGAACTGGTTGCAAAATAATCCAGAGTCTGGAGCCAAAAACAAAAACCTTTGTACACCCCTTTGAGAACTCTTTGCCTACTTTCTATTCCCTTTAGCGAAATCTCCAGCAACAGCCAAGTGGGAAACATAGAATGTTAAAAACATTTTCTCATACATGAGTTGAAAGCTCAGAACTAAGTCTTGCCTGAATTGGCCAGACATCCTTCCCCTAGCATCCATGCCCCCAGCAGGTTGGTCTTATGATTCTCAATCGGATCGCATAGGAATTTTCTGCTCCAGGGGGGATTTGGAAACCCTCCCCATCCTGCTGTGTCAAAGGATTCTGTCCTCACGTCCAGGCTTTCACAACACAGCTTGGGATTCTCTGACATGGGATATGGTTATCAGACAACATAGCGGAGGCTCTGAAATAAGATCCGTGTGGCAGAATGACAGACCTCTGTGAGGCCATGGTTAGAATACTTGGGTGAAACAAGGGCCTTCCCGGCGATCATAGTCCACAAGGCACTCACAGATCCATACCAAGATCTTCTGCTGCAGCATTGGGGCAGGGGGACTGGGTTGCTACAGTGACAAGGCCACCTGGATCTCATTTGCCCCTGTCGGTTTCTCGCACCTGTACCTGGCATGGCGCCTTTAACAGCTCTCTAATGAATGAACAACTTGGCGAGTTAGCGGATAGTAAGGAACCTATCACGTGTTAGCCATCTGCTGGATTTACTGCCATTTAACCATCAGTCACTGAGCTAGTACAGTCAGCCTTGCCAGGCTCGGGTTCAAGGAGGATTAAGCTGCAGTCTTCCCTGGGGAAGCTTCCACTGTGGTAGGAGGCCCCGCAGCTGTGTGGTTCTGAGAGACAGAAATATGGCCACCAAATGTTGATTTCACATCTCTCTGGCTGTCTTCAAACAGGCATTGAAACACTTAGTGACATTCTTAGGAAAGTTACCAAAGGGATGGGTATTTGGATGAAGGAAAGCTCAAAAGACAAGATTTTTTTAAAAAAGTGCTCATTCACATAGACTCCATAATCCAGTTCCAGAGAAACTGGTCCCCCAAATAAATGAATAATAATACACAGAGACACGTAAGTGCACAAAGATTCATACCACTACAATAGTATAGTATAAGCACACATAAACTGTTTAAATGTCTATCACAGAGACAGAGCTGAGAAACGACCACATTGTCACAGAGGTGGATGTAAAAAGTAGAACACTTGGGGTTGGGGGGCCACACACTTGGATCCACACACACAGGAGAGGCCATTAGAGAGAAGCAGGAACATTCACATGCATGCAGAAGGAGGCTGAAGTTAAGTTTCCCTTATGGGATTTCATGAAAAATCACCGTGAGAAATAAGTAGGATAGCCACAACCTGTTTAATGCCTGAGGAATCCCTGTGCAGGGTAGTCTCATGACTTGTCCAAGGTCTGGACTGAAAACTTAAATAGAAGAAAGACATCAGACCCGAAACTACTCCCTGCTTTGGGATCAAGGTGGCTTCTGTGCAACTTCTGTGGATTTTTAACCACTGATTTGTTTTTATCCACTCAAAATGTTTAGAACAGTAAATTAAACTTCAGATATGTTCTTAAACTGGTCCTTATGCTTGCTAGTGGATAGAAAATAAGGGAGAAGTCACCTAAATTAGAAACACTGTATAGACAAATCCTAAGTAATAGATCTCTCATGTATTTTCTATTGTATATTTATTTGGAGTAAGTCGGTATGATGCAATTTGACCAACAAACAATAATATAATTTGATTTTCCCCCATATGCCATGCAAAAGTTAAAAATATTTTAAAAATCATATGCACAGAATATTCAGAGCACTGAATATTTTAATGACTAACTAGAGGATTATATACCAAACTTAATTGATTTTATTTTGTTTAATCACATGGTTATTGTTCTTAGGTAAGAAAGAGAGGGAAAAGTCAATTCTAGGCATCAAAAAGCTGGTCAACCTCAAAACATAGTACCAGATCTTTCAAAAAGTTCTTTTAAATAGTTTGGCTTCTAAGTGTTGGAGTTGTGTCTCAGCAGTAAAACCACTGCCTAGTAGATACAAGGTCCTGAATTCAACCTCCAGCCAATTAATTAATTAATTAGGTTTTTGTCCTGATATAAAAATCTCCCTTTTAAAGGCAATGATCATGGGGGTTCTCAGAGCTTGTGCACTTCCTGCACTCACACGGGAGAATTAACAACTTCTCTACACTTCACTTAAGGTGTTGAATATTTTCCCTCCTTAAAACCATCACCATTGTGTGCCCTCTGAGTAAAGACAGAATAAACTGTCCTAGTTAGATTTACTATTGTTGTAACAAAACACCATGGCCAAAAGCAAGCTGGGGAAGAAATGGCTTATTTAGCTTACACGTCACAGTCTATTGAGGGACTCCAAGGCAGGAACTCAAGCTGGGCAGGAACCTGGAGGCAGGAGCATGGCACAGGCCATGAAGGAGTGCTGCTTCCTGACTTACGCCTCATGACTTGCTCAGCCTGCTTCCTTACAGAACCTAGAATCACCAGCCCATCGGTAGCTCCACCCACAATGGGCTGGGCCCTCCCCCATGAATCATTAATTAAGAAAATGTCCTACAGGCTTGTCAACACTCTGATCTTATAGAGGCATTTTTCAATTGAGGCTCACTCCTCTCAGATGACTCTAGCTTGTGTCAACTAGCTAGCACAAAATCCAAATGCTTTGCTGTTGCCAATTCAGGTAGAAGTCTCTGAGAGGCTTCCAATGAGCCTGTGCCTTCGCAGCTCATAATGGCTATACCTGGGATAGCCATTATTTGCTCAAATAGCCACGGGGAATACTGCATTCTGTAGTCCTCGGCTAGAAAATCACAAGAGATCTTGAAAGCTGTAGGAAGTAAAGGAATCAAGACAGAAACTGCCTTGTTTCCTCGCTTTCTAGACTTGTTCTGTCTGGGAGGTCCTCTGGGAGGTTATTTTAGAACAACTACTAACAGTGCTCAGGTGTGTGAAATGAACCAAAAGCCTGTTGTGTCTTCCCTCCCCACCCCCACGCTGGCATTACAGAGGCTAAAGCAACATCCTTCAAATTTACATGGGCTCTTGGGATTTGAACTCAGGTCCTTACGCTTGCATGACAAGCACTCTTACCCACTGAGCCATCTCCCCAGCCCAACAGATACCATTTATGTTGTTTATAAAGCACTCCATCTGTGTTTACAGCAGCCCAGATGGACTAAGACAAGTAGCCCTTCAAGAAAAACTTGGTGAGAAATTCAAAGTGGAATCTCTCCCACAGTTAAATCTCAGGCTTTAGCCTTAGCGTGTTGACTAGGATAACTTTTCAGATAGTCCAACCTTGTTAACATGGGGTCTGAGGTATCTGCAGGGCAGATGTGGGTTGAGAGAGAGAAAATGGAGTTCTGAAGTTCAATTAGAAGAGAAGTGGTCACAGGGATGTCTGAATCTTCCTTTCCTAAGGACACAGCGGCAATGACACCAAAATGGATACAGAAGACTTCCGAGCTCAGCCCTTTCATTCCTCATCTAGGTAGTTCTGCCTCCTGATTGTTGCTTGGTCTACTCCCTTCCCTTCCCCTGGCAAGGAGGGGCAAAGAGGAAGGAAGTGGAATTGGACATAGGTTAGCTACAGTGCCCCATGTAGGATAGTGTGGTCTAATATTTAAGGGATATGCCTCACTATTTCTGAAATGGCCAAGAGAGTTTTCAAGGTGCTTAGCCCCTAAAGGATGAAAAGGGAGAGAAAGGGAAGGAGCGTAGAAAGGAAGAGAAAGAGAGTGAAATTGATTAGATTGTTTCTGTTGTTTCAAAAGGATTTCCTCCATGACAACTATACACACACACACACACACACACACACACACACACACACACACACACACACACACACACACACAAAGCTACTGCCCTGGATAGAAACCATGACCGAACAAAAGCTTTCTGTCCAGCTTCTGCACACCCCGGCTCCTACCCTCACCCCATGCCTCCCACCTCCACAGTCCTTTCAAAGTCAGATATGTTCCTGCAGACCCTGTCCTCACCTTACTTATGCCACCATTATGGCACTGATTTATTTCCTTTATCTCATCATAAGGTTTACCCTTTCACTTTCTACATGAACTGATGTGTGTGTTTGTGTGTCTGTGTGTGTCTGTCTATGTCCCTGTGTCCATGTGTGTATCTGTGTGTGTGTGTCTGTCTGTGTCCCTGTGTCTATGTGTGTATTTCTATGTGTGTGTGTGTGTGTGTGTGTGTGTATGTCCCTGTGTATCTGTGGGGATGAGAGGAGGGACATGCTAAGGAATCCTGAGGCTAGATCTGCTGACTTTGGTCCCACCCAGGAAGTCATTTCCCTTCCTAAATAAAAACAGCCTTTAAAAAAATTAATTAATTAATTTACTTTTTCTTATTCACCTTACAGCCCACTCACTGTCACCCCCTTCCACAGTCCCTCTCCCTCCCCCATCACCTCCTCTGAGTAGGTTGGTGTCCCGCCCTGGGTCATCACCCTGGCACATCAAGTTGCTGCAAGGTTAGGTGCATCCTCTCCCACTGAGGCCAGACAAGGCAGCCCAGCTAGGAGAACATGTCCCACAAACAGGCAACAGCTTTTGGGGATAGGAAAATGGTCGTTTTAAGAACAGCCAGTTTCTGATCCACTTCCATCCAGCCCACTTCTCCAAAGATGGAGGAGCCCAAAGCCAGACAGAGACAGTCTAGACTCAACTAGCAGTAGTACTTTTTTTTTTCAAGTCAAGTCATTATTTTATTGTTGCTGGGATCTTTCCCCAACTCTCTTGATCTGTCAAAACTTAGAACTATGGTGAAATTTCTTACTAGTACATAGTTTCTGATTTTTTTTTTAATACTAAGGAATCATTTCTTTCTATGTTTTGATGTTGATGTTTAATTTTAAATTTTCATGATAGCTATTTAAAATAGAGGATCACTGTTGCTTTATTTAACATTTTATTACCTTGATTCTTGCTTGTTTGCGTGTGTGTGTGTGTGTGTGTGTGTGTGTGTGTGTGTGTGTGTGTACATATATCCTAACTTTTTGCTTTTGGCCATTTTTGATTATTTTGGGTTTGCTGCATCTTTTATAAACAGGATAATACTAAGTACTGTACAAGTCGGTGATCCTGTGTCTTAATCTAACGTTTATCTATGAAGAAAGCATTCTTGTCATTCAGATTCATACAAGAAAAGCAGCATCAATGCTACGTATTTTAAACAGAAGGCATTTAATATGAGGAATATGTTACCCAGGAAATGAAAGAGCAAAGAAGCCAAACAGAAGAGAATGAGCCCACCAGGCATTTGCAATATCAGGACCCTGTTACAACGCCAAGTCAGGAGAGACGTCACCTGTGAGAAGAAGCTGGTGGTACATGGAACTCAGGAAGAACTCTTGGGCAGACAGAAGAAAGCAAAGGACCTGGGCAGCATGCAATAATTTCCTGTTCTTATTCCCAGTATGTACAGACACATGCACACACACACACACACACACACACACACACACACACACACACTCCATTAATCTGGCTCTCATGAGCATTATTTTCCAAGAAGAAACTAAGCCTGAGCTAAGCGTGAATCCCAAGTTGGTGCTGTTTTATTCAAAACTTCAAAGCATATTCAAGATCTTCCATTCATCAGTATTTTCCCTTTCACATCTACTGTATGAGTCAGTTCACATACCAAGACCTTTATTTTATTAAGAGGGGAGATTAAGTGTTCAGCTTAAGCATGAAGGGGACAGGTCAGCCGGAGGTCTGGCCTTCTTTAAGCACCAAGGTCAGAGTGGTGGTCTGTCTTCTCATGGATGCCTCTCCACATTAAGTCTACAGGTCTCTATATGATCTAAAGCATCAGTTCTCAACCCTTGGGTCATGACCCCTTGGGGTCAAATGATTCTTCACAGAGGCTACCTAAGACCATCCAAAACCACAGATATCTACATTATGATTCATAACAGTAGCAAATTTACAGTTATGAAGTAGCAACAAAAATAATTTTATGGTTGGGGAGTCACCACAACATAAGGAACTATTAAAGGGTAGGGCATTAGGAAGGTTGAGAACCACTGCTCTAAAGCATTACATCTGGCCATCTAAGTACAGATATGCCAAATTAACCGTATGTGCTAGTCAGCTTCCCTCAATTACATTATGCTCCATATTAATTACCCATTTTAGAGAAACTTGTGGCAACAATAAATTGTGTATGCATGACCACTTAGTGCTCCCCCACCTTCTCATCTGAGCTAATATTCCTACAACACACCGTGCTAAGTGTCAGATACAACTCGCATGCACTGCCCATTAGCTGAAGATCCATGGGACCATTCTTGTGTTTCTCACAGATCATGCCGACTTTGTGACCTGCTGCACAAATGAAGGATGTCTTCCTTCATTTACATTCTTCGTTATTGCAAGATTGCAAAGGCTTTTTCTCCAGCACTGACTTACTTCTACTTCTTCAATGCACAAAATCACAGACAGCGAAGGAGTTTGTCCTCTGGATTTGGGACACACCACACCTCAGAAGTTTGACAGTGCAAATAAAAATCTGAGTGACATCAAGGCACAGGCCAGCAATGACATCATCTATGTCTGATCAGCTAGGAGGGGTACTGTTGCACAGTGGGGATTCCTCTCTGCCTACATTTATGGTCTAATGCAGTGACAGCTCCTAAGACAAGGTCGAGACACTTCCCACATGCATGGCAAGCCTACAGGTCAGAGTTAACCACAGTATTCCATATAGAACATTCAAGTGTGACTGCAAGCTGATTTTAGGAGTCAGGCTTCTCAGCATTAAAGCACTTACAGAATCCTCACAAGGCAAGGAAAAACTGGAGAGATGGTTCAGCAGTTAAGAATGCTTGCCGCCCCTGCAGAGATCCAGAGTTCAGTTCCCAGCACCCATATCAGGAAGATCAGAAGTATCTATAACTAAGCTCCAAGGATTCTGATGCTCTTTTCTGGCTTCCTCTTGTGTCTGCTCTCTCTCTCTCTCTCTCTCTCTCTCTCTCTCTCTCTCTCTCTCTCTCTCTCTCTCTCTCTCAATAAAGAAGAGACTTGAACCTGCCCTGCATCCTTTATTTGCACAAGAGTTGTTCTATCTAAGACTAAGAACACTTAGAGCAAGATAAGGCTCCATACAGTTGACTGACTGTCAGGCTAAGAAGATTTAAATGCTAGGCAAAAAGAGCAAGCAACACTAGGTCCATAAAAAGCTTCTATAAAAAAAAAAAAAAAAAAAACAGTTACCTGTGCTGATCTTCAGAGAAGCTGTGGGGTCCCCTCCAGTGCCCCTCTCTGTCCCTGCTTCCCTCAAGAAGGGCTTCTCTCTCTCTGTAGCTTTAAAATGGCCCAGTATACATGACATGATGCCTACTTTAGCCAAACCTTCCCACACAAGCAAAACTTCTTGTCCCACATGCCTAGATGTGGCAATAAGGGGAGGAGCAACCTAGGCTGGATACTAGCCGTCCCAGCTCTTTCTGTCTTGCTATTTCGCCATTAAGGTGTCCAGCAAGAAGGACTCCACATCGTCACATCTAAAGGATGTTTAGACTTGTGATACCATCTCTAAAGACGTTTCTGGTTATGATTTCATCTTCGACCACAGACAACTTAGTGTGCACAACAAAGCTTATACATAACTCTTAATTAACCCAAAACAGGAAGCTATGGAATTGCAGTCAATTGTGTTAGACTGAACCAAATGAACCTGGCAATGTCTAACTAAACAGACCCAAGGTGGTAGTTAGCTTCTGTATTTACACTGGCACAGGGGCAGGACACTTGGTAAAGTGACTATCGCTGGGAAACAGGCTTCCTGGCCCTGTCAGGTTGCTCACACAATATTATTTTACCCTCAGACGTTAATTTCCCAGAGCCTCCTCCTGCCTTCCAGCTCTGACACCCAAAACAAGAAACAGGGGGTAGGCTATTAGAATAGTATTGGCAAACAGGCAGGAGTCCTGGGAGAAAGATCCAACTACAGTGATGTCTCAGTCAGCTGTTGGTAAGGCCTATGCTGGCCCAGCCAGGCTCCAGTGAGGTGCTACTTCAGGTGATATGGGATTACGGACCTGGTTGTCTCAAGGACAGACCAGCCAAGGGCAGGAAGCCATCCTGCTAAGCAGCAAGTCGAACAAGGCAAGAAAAAGCAGAGGACCGCCCTTAGAAACCAGGGCCTGGGTCTTCACTACTGAATACAAGCTGCCCGTTCTCCCATCCTTTCTGGTGCAGGAAAAGCAACCAGTGGTAGATTTTAATTTCCCAGGCGCTTCTCTCTCGCACCCTCAACATTGCAAAGATGTCAGCTAAAAGGTCTGAGCTAAAAATAACCTCACTTGTCTGTAAAGCTGAACAGCACAAGACAGTTGGGTTCTTGGTCCAAGGGTGCCTTCACTTAAGCCAAAACAGAGAGGGAGATGTCAGAAAGTGTAGAGGGAAAGTTCCCAGCCAATTCCTTTCTCTTGTAAATAAAAATGTGCACGCTGACCTGCCCAGGGAAGTGGAGGGGAAACAGGGTGTTGGGTTGGCAAGCAGGTGTTCCTCTATAGTCCAAACAAACTTGAGACCCTTTGCTCAGACTCAGCAAACACAAATGGGACCAAGCAAGCAGAGCATTGTAAGACTAAAAAAGGCCTTAGGTTCACCCTCAAAAACAACTGGCTTTTGTCAGGACTGAAACAGAGCAGAAGAGAGAGACCAAAGGCAGAGAGTTAAGTTCCCTGCTCCCTGGAGGCATTTGGGAGGACTTTGGCAATGATGTGTCTCAGGTGAAGTGAAACCAAGCTGAGAGCAGATACTATCAGAGGCTCCTATACCACAGAAGGTGCAGTTAAAGCCAGTTGAGAAGCCAGTAGCAGGGCAGACAGTCCAACTGAAGCAGAGCTAAGAGGTCTTCCCTGGCTCTCCCTAAGTTCTGGTATATACCATCAAACTCCAGGAACTCTGGGTTGCAGCATAGAAGGGTAATCTTCCATGACAGCCAGGGGAGAAAGAATATGCACAGCCTTGGTTGGGACCAGTTACAGGGCAGGTATTGATCCCAGGAACTTACAGGTTTCCTAGCCTTTCCTGGCATGATTAAGTGTGTAATGAACCAATTCCCAGCACTAATTTTTCGTCTCAGGCCAATTTTGAAGCTAAAAAAAATGCCTATTCTGAATCCTAGATGTTGATCTGATGGGAGAAGGGGTAAAAGAACAGAATTGCATGAAGTGAATCACCCGGGGCGACAGAGCAAGGCTTCCCACTAACAGAGACACAAGTTCCAGGAAGCCCAGAGTCAGGACAGCACTTTCTTTCTGATTCCTTCTTAGTTCTTTTGGGAGTAGGCTGAAGTGCTTCTCTGCCCTATTAGCCAAGTATAACCCATTCTCAACAAAGGGGTCTCCATACAGTCCCAGCAAGTCTCTTGGTGTTTTGACAAGAAAACCCATTTCATAAGAATTTCTGCTGACTTAGGTAAGAAGCTGTGCCCAGTGACAGGCTGCGAGTAACAGGCACTGTCTGGCTAGAAGGAGATAGTTTTAGCAGGCGAAGAGCTGAGCAAAGGCTGGGGACTCATGGGACCTGGGCTAGCCAATTTTCACACCTCCATCTGTCTTTCATCCTAGCTTTCTTATCAACCTTCTGAACCCCATTAGAGAAGATTAAAAAAAAAATCAGTCAGCATTCTGAGCTGAAGGGGAATCCCACTTTTAAGATAAGATTGCCTTTGTGGCAGATGTATATCTTGTTGACTTTCTTAAATCTCTTTCCATAAAAGAGTTCCATAGCAGCCAGTCTCACAAAATAATAAAGTTATACATGATCATCAAAGGCAGACATGCCCCTTTGGGATTACCTATTCAAAGAGGCCCAAGATAACTCCCCAGAACTGGGCACTTTCTAAGTTAACTATTGTAATTGTGGAATGTTTGCATTTTTTCATTGCCTGCTTTTCAGAAGCCAAGCTTGGGTCAGTATACAGAGTGAGATCTGAAATGGCTATTTAAAATATCTCAACAGCAGATGAGAAAAATAGAAGAAATGAACTTGCACCTTTATTTCAGTTCTCTGGGGAGAAACTTGAATCTGCAGAAGTTCAACTACACATAGCCTATTCTGCTGGTAAGAGACCCAATGAGAAGAGAGATAAACAGGTAAAGAAAAAAAACTAATATAAGTTAGAATCTCAGACCAGTCATCTCCATGGATGGCAAGAATTTAATCCCACGAGGACCCTTTGGGAGCTGGGCAAAAAGCCCATCTTGAGATCCCTCCCGAGGGGCAAGGGGGTTGGGATGTTTCTACTGCAGCTCTCATCATGTGCTGGTGTAGATGCCATCAGAACCACATGTGACTTTTTATACGGACTTCCTTGGCTAAAAGGACTTCAACCAATGTTTACTTTTCTCCTACTGTTCCAGTTTCTTGTTGATGGTACAAAGTCATTGCCTACCCAATAACCACGCGTAACACTTATGGGGGAGTCTCTCTGTTCCTCCATTTTCCTGTGCATGGCTAATTTATCTCAGGTCTGCAGCAAATGCACTATACCTCATGGGACTTGGGCATCATTCAATACACACCAGCCATGCTGCCTTCAATGATATCATTAAAATAGCAACAACAATATTGGTTTCTTCTACAATCATTTCCAAGTCCTAGAAAGTGAAATTTTTCTGAAAGAGAATGAATTTAATTCAACAAAAACATATGTATATGACATTACACATCTAGACATAAATACTATGTCTAGAAATATTCAAATCAATATGTACTATTAAGGCATAGTACCTTATATTAAGATATCTTCTGGCATAACAAACTTATAATCAAGAATTGAAGTAATAGGGCTAGAAATGGCTCAGTCAGTAAAATCATTACCCAGGAGTCATGGAAAAAGCAGGTGCTGTAGCATCTGAAATACCAGCATGACTAGAGTAAGATAGGAGGCAGAGGCAGAAGAATCTCTCAGAAGTGTGCAGGCGACATATTGTAGAGTACATAACATAACAGCAGAGACAAGAGAGACCCTGCCTTACACAAGACAGAAGACATAGCCTTCTGAAAGCTATCTTCTGATCTACTTGTATCTGCATTCCTATACACATCATACATAACACACATGTATAACTATGCACATGTGCATGAGAGCCTATACATAGACACACATACACGCACAAATTAAAGTATAAATGCATTATAATGCTATAAAGTAACAATAAAGAAAATTTTATTTAACAAAATGAATTAGGGCTGTGTCTAAGTCAAGAGCCCTCTGTTCATTCTCAAGCCCACCAGTTCAGCTGTCCCATTTCCTATGACACAAAGACCCTCCTAAGCTTCGAGTTGTGCTGAGTCCCCTGACTATGGTCAGGTAGGTGCCCCCAGTTACAAACTTAATCTCTTACTTAGTTCACTTGCAAATTTTTGCTTTGTTGCATGCTCTCCTCCCAGATGTGGGCTTCAGAGTTTCCCAGCATGCTACCTCTCAGAACAAGCCTCTTGTTTCCCCTCCTAAGGGCACAGGGCCTAGCCCTGATCTCTGGATCTCCTGACTTTGATCTAGCCAGGTTTCCCATCTGCATGTGAAGAGCAACTAGTCACTAGTGCTTGACTTTCAATGAGGAGAGACCACCTGAAAAAGAAGTTTAATTTAATCTGAATATGTCTGAGGCTTTTTGTCTGAGACATCAGCCCCCATATCTGTTAGTTTTTCACTGCGTCTAGGATATGATGGGCAATATGATAGGTGGGAGGCTACACTTCCCCCTTTCATCAGACTGTTTAGAGGGCTAGGGGCTGGCTCAGGCAGTAAAGTGTCACACACACACACACACACACACACACACACACACACACACACACACAGGAGGATGTTACTGTAATATTTTAAAATCGGTAGCACTCAATCTGGCTTGTGTTATGGAGCCACTACGTTCCCAACTAGACTAGGCCTGAGGTTACAAGCGGCACGTTCTCGATGCTGCAGCGGCTCAGTTGGGCCAGAACACTGGTCCTGGCACCCACGAGACACCAGCATGGGAGATGGCTCTGCCAATCTACCACGCTGTCTCCACAACGCTGGGCTGAGCCCAGACCATCCCGCCATTCATGTGGTACCCGGTAGAAATGAAACTCTAATGTTTAGAGATTCTCCAATAACTTTATATATTTGGCAATGTTCAAATAACAAGATGCCCACACAATTGGAAGTGTTAACCAATTAACTAACCTAGACATAAGTTGTTGACCAGGGCTGCTCTCGGTACATGTGTGGTCATCCATGGCTCCTACATCTCTCCCTTCTAGCTCCTCCTCTTCCCCTCTTCCTCTCTTTACTCCTCCTCTTCATCTCCTTACTCCTCCCACCTTAGCTCCTCCTAACTTGCAGGGAAACTATGCTGCTACAGGAGGACCCCAGCTCAGATCTCTAGCAATCTCATTAAAAGCTGAGTACAGCAGCACTGCCTGTGATCTTAACTCTGGCAGAGACAAGAAGAGTATCTGGGCCTTGAAGTTCAGTGAGCAATGAAGTCCATGAAAATCTCAGCCCAAAGAAAAGTGGAAAGCAGACTGAGGAAGACACCAACCTCTGGCCTCCATATGCACATATACGCACACATATGCACAAGCAAAATACACATACATATATAACACACACAAAGAATGCTTAGAATTCTTTACAGGAGCAACACTACTTTTTCAAGTAATAAAAACTAAGATCAAAAGAAACATTATTAGTTAATTCCAGATAACTGATTATTTTTTCCCAGTTATTATTGTCTGTGTGTGTGTGTGCATGTGCATGTATGTGTACATGATATATATGTGTGGGCCTGTGGGGGGGGGGGGACAGTCAAAGATCAACTTTGTGAAGTTTGGTCCCTGCTTCTTCTACTTTACATGAGTTTCAGGATCCCATACATGTGACTGGGTTTACATGCCAAACACCTTTACCTACTTAGGCCACCTCACCAGCACATTTACATTTTTAAAATTATATGTGATTTACTTTGTGTACATGTGTATATGGGGGGGGGGATGCATGCCACAAGGCACATGTGAAAATCAAAGGACAATTGGCAGGAGTTGGTTTTCCCATTCTACTCTGTGGATCCCATAGATCAAACTCAGGTCTCTGAGCTTGTTGGCAGTCATGTTTACCCCATGAGCCATCTCCCCAGCACAAGTGATTCTTAGGGCAAAAGAAAGCAGATATGTCCTAGGTGCAGTTGACAACCTCTGTGGTTTCATGGCTGTGTAGTGTGCCTGTGAGTTCCCACAGTTATCCCAGATGCTGAGATACTCTTGGGCACAAACGCACTGCATTGGTTACTCCTGTGGCAATAGAGCCCAGGATGAGAAACATAGATTTATTTGAAACCCAAGATGGAAATATGCTGAGAAGGAAAGGGAGAAAACATAAAAGAGAAGAGATGGAAACAGATAGCTGGCAGGGTGAAGAAGAAAACAGTCCGTCTAAATAGAAAATTAGCCGCAGGATATTCCCAAATACCACTGCTTGTTACATCCACATTTTGACAAAGGAGACCACATGGTTCTGCCTGTCCAAACAGCCCTGATCTCAGCCAAGCCCTGGCTGGAGAAGTGGAACCCGCACAGTAACAACAGGCTCCTACCACATTGATTCTGTTGATGTTGGAGCAGATTTAAGCAGATGTTTCCTGTTGGAAAAGAGAGTCTGTGACTCTCTTCCCAAAGAGCACAGCAGCATCCTCTGTCCCTGCAAGAGCCTCATATTCACAACAGGACCTTCATTGTTACACGTGTAAATCGCAGCGGCAGCACAACCCCAATCCCATCTCCCCAACCCGATACCCAGCAACTCCACACTCTGGAATTCTCTCTTCTTTAAAGGAAAGATAGTTTATAGCTAAACAAAGGAGGACTTAACTAAGAGAAGTGCCCTGAAGTCTCATGGGTGGGGTTGCTGTAGGCAGCTGTGCACAGTGGCTCAAAAATACTGAACAGTTTTGGTGGAAGAAGGGTGGAAATCAAGCGTGGTCCCCAAGATCTAGATATTGATCTGTTGACAAAGGATGCTTCCATCAAGCAGGAGGAGGGAGGGAACTTCGAGTGCTTGACCTGTGTCCCCTTCATCTTTCAGGAAGTAGCCAACAGTAGGAGAAGGTACAAAATTTAGTATATGGTAATTACAAGAATCAGACCAGAAATGTAAAGACCATGGTTTTCAGCTCAAGGGCAGTGAGCATATTGCACTTTGGTTTGCTTCCAGTTGTCATAACGTTATGATTATGATCTGGAGACAGGATTGCCTTCAATAAATGGCTCAATAATATGGGATTCCTGAGTGAGGGAGAACATAACAAGACAAAGGACATTATTAATAATCTTTAAAAAAAAAAAAAAAAAAAAAGATAGTATTCACTGAGTTCTTATTCCATATGGACCTCATTACTTTACGACTCCCATTCGCAAGTGATGGGGATGAACCCAGGGCCTCCTGCATGGCAGGCAGGCACCTACATTAATAATCCCATTTGAGTTCATGACAACCTAATAAAGTTGACTTTCACTTGACAAATGAGAAAATAAGCAAAGAAAGGTTAGATAGTGGTGAAAGGTTATGTTGGGTGAAAGGTTAGGTAGGGGTGAAAGTTTAGGTAAGGCATCTACTTGATGACTAGTAACGAGAATCTCGGACTCAACCTGGGATCACTGCGAAGCTAAAGTCTGGGCTCTTGCCACGGCACTTCTGGACTTTGTCACTCCAGTGGATGGTTTGATGCATGATGAACTCTCGCTTCCTGACCTAGCTCATCCCGGCTCACCACACGGGCCACTGCTACAATCAGAGCACTCCACTCAAATTGAAATAAAACGCAAAGAAGGCATGGTCCATTTTTAAGGTGTTTATTCCAGGGTTCCCATGAACGGTGCTCATGATGTCAAAGAAGAAAAGATGGTTACACCAAGTCCTGGTCACTGCGGCCCAACTTTTGACCACTAATGAATGGCCTGAATAGAAGGAATGCCTTATATCCTATGTGTTGCCACTAATGCCTGGTGGGCCAACTCTCAAGGCCCTGGATCTAGGTCTAGGTGGTAGCTGCGTCATTCATCCTGCCAGTTCTACTGTACCCACACCACCAGGGCCAGCTCTCCTGTACCCACACCACCAGGGCCAGCTCTCCTGTACCCACACCACCAGGGCCAGCTCTTCTACTTTGCCTGGTAGAGGGTCGGGGCCATCTCTCCTGCCTGTTGCAGCCAGAAGGATTAGCTCTCCTGTGCTCACACCACCAGGGCCAACTCTCCAGCACTGCCCTGAGAAGGAGTGGTCCAGCTCCACCCCTATAACTCCTACCACCACCACCACCCCTTGCCCTCAGAGACAGCTCTACTATGCTGTCCAGGCAAGATACAGACCAGCTCTCCTCAATGCTGTAACCAGTGAGGGGTGGAAATAGCTCTCCCAAATGCTGTAGCCAGTGAGGGGCAGGGCGAGCTCTGTGAAGCCCTCAGACATTAACATGTGGCCCCAGGCGGCAGACCAGACCAGGAACATCCACATGGCCTCCCATGGTAACATGGGCCATGGACATCAGCACAGATCCTCCATTGCTACAGGGCCACAGACTCAGACATGGCCCTCAGTAGCAGCACAGACCAGGATATCACCGTGGGCCTCAAGTAACAGCACAGGCAAATCACATCAGGCTGTTCCTTACCACCCTGTGGTCTCCAGTTCTGCCTCTCTTCATAGTGCACAAACCACTCTGCTCCTCTTTCTCTACCATCTCTTCGCCTCATAGTGGCTCATCTTAATGGTGTCCCACCACCACCAACACACACACACACACACACACACAATATGATGGCAGGCTGAGGCCTTTTCAGTGTCTTCTCTTGATTAATAATTGATATAGGGGACAACCCCACTATAGGTAGTCCCATATGTTGGCAGGTGGGAATGGACTGGACTGTGTAAGAATGTAGTTGAGTGAGCCGAGGGGAGCAAGCCAGCAAGCAGCATTCCTCCATTGCCTCTGCCTCTGCTCCTACTTCCAGTTTCCTGTCCTGAGTTCCTGTCCTAACTTCCTTTAGTGATAGATTGTAGCCTGGAAGTTATAAGATGAGATTAACCCCTTCCTGCCCAAGTTGCCATTGGTCGTAGTCTTTCCCGCAGCAACGGAAAACAAATTAGACCATGCAGAGGAGAGAAGTCAATAAGTGTCTGTTGATTAATACGTGAATTTGTCACACCAAGCAAGAGACATCAAAGGGGATGGCATTTGGAGAGGGATGCCCATAATTCTAGAATGTTCTTTAATGATGAGCAAGTAATTTAAATGAATTGTATTCTTGACAGAACTAGGACTTAGCAAGATGTCACTTCCCAGAAGAGCTTAGGGCCAGCTCCTCACGAGAGGGCTTTAGAAATGTTTCGCTCTTTTCTGGATTCTTTTTTATATATATAATATTTCAATTAACTTTTTGAGAAATTCATAAAATGTATTTTTGTAATTCCTGTTTTATTCTTCGTACATAATTATTTAATATATATTTTAGAGCCTCACACATCTACCTTATTCCTGCCATTCCTTTTCCTCCCCAAGTCCCTATCCCAAGTTCAGATTTTTTAATTATTTTTACATGTATATACATATGTGTGTGTGTGTACATATGCGCCCATGTATATATAACCTTCTGAGTAATTTACCTTTGCTTTTCTGTATACATGTGTTCAGAGCTGACCACTAGGCGTTAAACAACCTATGTGGTAACTTATTCCTGGAGGAGACTGATCCTCCCCCACTCAGCAGGCACTGACCTCCTGTAGCACTTACCTAGGGATGGGACAATATAGGATTTCTGCTGTCCATATTGGCATGTCAGCTAATCAATAAGATCATTATACTGAACTTATTCTGGCATCTACGTTGTTGAGATTTCATGGGTGCGACTTCCCTGTCGGACACAGAAATCAATCTGGTCCTTGCCATCTCTCTGTCCTGCCTTCTTTGATTTTTCCTGAGCCTTGGGTTCACTGGAGATGTATCAGTTGGGATTGGGTGTGACATAAGACCAGGTCCTATGACAAAGTAATAACTAGCACTGCAGGGGCCTCTGCTGTGCCTTTGAATCTCAAAAACGATGAGTTAAACAAACCTTTTGTCTTTATAACATTAGATGCCTCAGGTGCTTTATTGTAGGAACAACTCACCCGAAGAAAGACCACACCTGAGCATGGCAGCACAGGTTCCACTAGGACATTGTATCAGCAGAGAATCAACTGTCCCTCCGGGGCTGCCCCTTCTAGATGTTTTAATATGTATAATACAGCTTTCCTTCATTGAATGTTACTAGATGACAGTCTCTGCACTTAGAACTAAAAGCCTTTAGCTTCTTGTGGCTGCAACACTCACTGGTCAAGCTGGTTTGCTTTCAGTGTGCTTTTTCCACATGGAGCAACTTAGTTATTTTTGAGAGAAGGCAATTATACCTTTATCCATTGGGTTCTGAGTCACTGTATCCTAACAGCCTGAACTCTTTTCTCTGGAAGATATTCCTCCCTTCCTCTGCCTTCTTCTCATCATTATCTTTATTACTCCTGCCGACATCACAGATTATGTCATCCTCTGGAGTTCTTTAAGGGAAATTTCTGAACAAAGCTTAGATATTTTCTATCTCCACTGAGCACCACTTTCCTATAGAGAGTGTTGAAGACATTGTTGAAAACAGGCAGAGATTGCCTTTTGCCCCCCGACTAGCCTCCCCTGCTTTCTTCCCAAGAACACTCAGGTTTTGGCTCTGTGTATGAACACTTAGTGTGATGACTACATTTCTCAACCCCAAAAGTTCTCAACACGGAGCCTTGATCATGTATGTCAGTATCCATTTCTGTGAGCCGTCTTGAAAGCTGTGTATCCTTGACCGTTCTTTATCCTCATCTGTTCCTAAACTAAAACATGGGTATATTTTGCCCATTTCCTAATCTGGTTAGTAGTTCAGCCAAAAGCTACAAAAATAAAATAGGAGAAATAACATAATGAATTGTTTTGTGATAAACTTGTTCACAGAGAGATTTGTGAGAATCGATTTCTGTGTCCTACTGTCTTGAGCCCTGATAATGAAAGAGAAGGAGGTGGGAGGAAGAAAAAGAGGAAGAAGGGGGAGGAGGAAGAGAGAAAGAGGAAGAAGAAGGAGGAGGATGAGAAGGGGAGGAAGAAGAAAGGAAGGAGGAGGACTTGGCAGCAGTAGCTATCCCTACTGACATACTTGGAGTGTAGTTTAATTGCTGAACTGTGTCTCTTGGGGGCCCATGTAATGAAAAGCTTGGACTCCAAGGTAGTGGAACCATTGGGATGTGGGCTTAGTAGGGGGTATTTGAGCTGTTGAGGGTATACTTATAAAGGGGTACGTAGGTCCCCAGTATCTGTCTAACATCCTGTTTGCCAACATAAACACTTTCACACATGTGCCTCTACCATGATGTGATTGTAGCTGGGAGGATCTTCACCAGACTTAAAGCCATACCATGCCCTGGAACCTCCAAAAACTTGACTTAAACAAACCTTTTCTGTTTACAATGTTATATGCCTCAGGTATTTTGTTATAGTAACAATGCAGTGACCTCAACTTAGTCCAGTAAGAGCTACAACCCAATCTGTGGCCCCCAAAATGTCATTAGATGAGACAGTTCTCTAGAAATCTCTAAGTCCTTGTCTGACTCGCTCACTGTATTCAAGCTTCTAGTACTTGTGGCTCTATCGAATTTGATAAGATACATTTAAAGAAATTCCATTTGAGAGGTTAAATATTTAATACTTCCATCTCCAGAATCTATCTGTGATGCATCAGAAGACTTCACTAGTTGGCTTAGCAGAGAAAGGGGCAAAGTTAATATAAAAATCAGAAAATAAACACTTACAGCAATAAATTAAGGTCAGCTGCTGCTAAGAAATTACAGAGTAACAAAGAAATCCATTCTCACAAATCTCTCCATGAACAAGTTTATCACAAAACAATTCATTATGGTGTTTCTCATATTTTACTTTTGTAGCTTTTGGCTGAACTACTAACCAGATTAGGAAATGGGCAAATGCTTACAATGTGGACACAATTCACATATGTTTTAGTGGGACGTCTGCAAGATACAGTCAAAGCCCTATCATCACAATTAATGGGCAAGATAAATGTTTAGGAGATTTAATGGATTTTGGCTTGCATACAGGCAGACACAGATGTGTTTTAAAAGAAAAACAAAACAACAACAGAAATCTTCCCACCAAGCAAATTTTTGAAAGAGATAGGCTTATAGCATCCAACACATGTTTCTATGAATGCGCCTCTAGAGGAAACAAAAGTCCAAAGACTTCTCACTTTTTGCAACTTTTAAAGATATTAGTTAAAAGATGGGTCAAAGGGCAGCAGATCTAGTCCTGCATCACCAGCTAAAATTAAAATGACCATACAACGATGAGCTAAAGGAAATTAGCAGGCATTAATCACCAGATAATCAGAAAATCTGTGAATATGTGATATCCGCACAGCAGTCTTCCTAAAGCCTTGCCGTGCTGTGGTGCGTACAGGGCCCACAGCAAGGAACCTCACAGCCTCTCTGCATGGAAGATACAGAGGCCATCTCAAGCCAGTGGCCTTTAAAGGCTAAGTCCTAAGTGTGCATTGTGTTTTCAGTGTGAGATGTTTCCCGTAGGTTTATGTGTCTGAACACTTGGTCTCCAGCTGCTGATGGAGCCTCCCCAGAGGAAGTGGGTCACTGGAGTGAGGGTTGAGGCTCTAGTAACAAGTCATGCTTACTGTTCCTACTCTGCTGCCTGATTGCAATATATTGTGACCTCCCAGCCTCCCGTTTCTGCAACCGTGACTTCCATCCATAATGAAAAGATCCCTTCAAACTATAAGCCAAAATAAACCCTTCCTCTCTTCAATTGCTCTGTGTCAATTACTCGATCACAGCAATGAGAAAAGTACCTAATGTAATACGACACTAATCCACCATAGTTCAGGTTGGTTATCTGTAAAACATCATCTGATAGAAATGGCCTTCCTTCCCTGAGCTCCTTCCATGGATAACACTGCTCTAAGCAGTGTCCCCCGTCTATTTACTACTCGCAAAGAAAAGTGTTCTCATCGTCCTTATTTAGGAAAGGAAATCAGAAGAGTCAGGTCCAGCCCAAGGTCACAAAGCCAGGAAGAGTTCAAGCCCAGGCAGTCTGCACATAGAATTCACAGTAGCTCAAAGAGGACCATGTCCCAGTTTCTGCAGGAGCATCAATACCCTGGTTGTTCTAAATATGTGCTTTTCTTAAACGATGTGCTTCCCCATTGTCCCCTATGCATGTATAAAAGATCTTTAGGATACACTGCTGTCGTAATTTCAGAATACTTCCCTAGTCCGTCCTTAAGAGTCAGCTGGGTATCCCTCTTAGAATCTGGCCAAATACGTTACAGAAATGTACATTAATTTTGTTTTGGTGAAGTTTGCTTGATGAAGACAGCAGGTGACGAGGAAGATCAACACCAGAAGCAAAACATTGGAACAAACAGTGAGCCAGGAATGCAGGGAATGCGGAAAATGGTGAGAAGTGAGGAAAAAAAATGAAGGTAGGTAAGGAAAGAAGAATATATCAGAGGAAAGGAAAATAAATGAGAGAAAAGGGGAAGGAAAGAAAGGAAGGGAAGGAAAGAAAGGAAGGGAAGGAAAGAAAGGAAGGGAAGGAAAGAAAGGAAGGGAAGGAGGGAGGGAGGGAGGGAGGAAGAAAGGGGTCAAGGGCTTGTGGATAAGAAAGGACAGAGGACTATGTGACCTTGCATGTGTGAAGGTCAAGGGTGGCTACACAGAAAAACCTTGTTCTGAAAAACAGCAGGGACAACAGAGCCATGGGCAAGGGCTGCCATTGCAAGTTTAATGCTTTGTTTGTCATCAGTGACTAGTCGAAGATTTGGGGGCAGGGCATGAAGAGGTAAAAAGAAGGGGACCCTGAATTCCCTTCTGAAATTGTACCCTAACACACTCATATACTTCCCAGCACTTTGCCGTCTAATCAGTTCCAAAGTTGCTGCCATTACTACTTTCAGTGGGCAAAAAGAACAAATGTATCCATTATCATCACTTGATCTAAGAAGGAATGACTCTCATCCTGGTTCTACTTAAGGAGGGGGAGAGGCTTAACGGCTGTCCATCCATCCTACTGACCATGTCCCTGGTGAAATCTCTAACCAGGTTCAAGTCTCAAGGAAATGTGTTTAGTGTCTTCGTCTCTCAGCCTCATAAGCAGAGTGCTGTGAGGTCTAGAAACCCTGTAGACATTTGCTCCATCAGCTCTTCCCTAGAGAGCCGGAGCGAAGAGGCTGGAGATGTGAACAACTCCTTCCAAGGGAGAGCAGAAAGGAGAACAACCAGGTTAAACAAGATGTGGGATCAAGGTTCACCTGAGGCCAGCCTATACTTTGTGTGGGCCAAACACTGCTTAACTATTTAGGTCCCGCTTCATCTAGTTTCTCTCCTGTTCTGTACAAAGGCCCTGACAGATACAATCTGAGTCCTGGACAGAGATCTTGCCGTCTCAAATCCAGGTCTGAACTTACCGAAGAGTTGTCCTCAATGCTGGGATATAAACCAGCGATGCAATCAGGGACTCTAGAAGCGGCTGTAAATCCAAATGACAACAGTCATACCTCAGGTAGAAACTAGATCTGAGCTGAGCTGAAGATAAGCAAGCCAGGCCTCAACCTGTGTAGAGTATGCAGAGTTTGCAGACAGAGACAGCCAAGAGTCCTCTTCTTCTTCTTCTTCTTCTTCTTTTTTTTTTAACTTTCTTTTAAGCATGGGTATCTGAAAAGCAATGGTTAGCCCATACCCTACTGAAGAAACTGGTCACACTTGGTCACACTTGATCAATTCCATTTACATTTTGGGTCACTGGTGTTGTCTGTCTTGGATTTAAAACTCTCAGAGAGAAGGAATCTTATCTCTTTACCCTACTTGCACAGAAGACAGCCTGGCAAAGCTGCTGAAACCAGATCGACACTCCTGGTGCAGCTGCTGATGCTGCTCTTACAGCTTCAAGCAGATCCTGGGGCAAGAGTGTACATTCCAGCTTCATCTTGAACACCTGTCAATATTTTCCTAGAAGTCCCATGTTAAAGCCAGGAAGTGCTTCCAACCAAGCTTGACTAATGAGCAAGACATGCTCAAAACAAACAAACAAACAAACAAATAAATAAATAAAGCAGGATTAAAATTATAAGGCCTTTGTTGAGTTAAAATTATCTTTTTCTGTCTGGTATTATCTACCACCATTCAGGCAATATGTCTCTCCTGACACACTGATCCCCAGGCCAGCCACACAAGTGACAGCCATTTGTGGTACAGCCAGAACTTGTGTTGCTTCGGAACAGCAGGAGTAGTAAAGAAACAACAAGACTTGAGGCAGACAATCTGATGGGTTACAGCCTTGATGGAATCTTTATCGTCATGTGACCTTGGACAAGTTATGTAACCTCTTAGCATCATATCTCTTCTACAAAATACAGTGTCCACAGTACAGTCTGCGCCAGTATTTCTGTGAGTTTGTGTGGAAAACGGTATTCTTATCCCAAAGCTCACGGGAGATAAAAATGCAGTCACACTCTCCTCTCCTCATAGTGGAACAGGCAGCAATCTGTGGAGCTTCTCAGTTCCTCCTCTTCACCTCCCTCACATTTCATTCCTCCCTCAAGTAAAACCCATGACATTCAGCAAGCAATTGAGCCATGTGACAACTGGCCCGGCTTACCATGACCCTGGGAGGTTAGAACGTAAAAGTCACTTAAATTTTGTTGTTAATGGGAGTTAACAAGAAAGCATTTCAGAATAGAACCACATAAAAAACTCAACATTCTCACATGCTGGAAACACACAGTGGGGCTGGGATGCTTCTTCACTTTCTTTCAGGTAAAAGCAGTGCTACACGCCAAGCAAGCACATGGATGAAGGTTACCCTGCTGGATGGCTTCCCTGTATACTTTCTGTGGTTAATAAATTTGACTACTGGTTTTTCAAACTGTAAAACCTTCCAGCTCTAAATGAAAAAGGTAAGTCTTTTGTCAACGAAGACGAGGTTGCCTGTGGCACATTTATATTCTGATTCGGCATGAAGAAGAAAAAAGTCCAAAGACCCCCTTCCTGTCTCTGACTCCCAACAACATTTTCAGGAAAGTCTATGTGTGCAAACCTCTGTGGTGACAAGGGGAATCACGCACAGTAAATGATGGTTCCTGATCCTGGTCATAGAGGAAGACTCAAAAGAAATGTGTTTTTCTCTTTTACACAAATGGGTTTGATTATTTTGTTGCTTTTATTAAAGTATAATTTGTAAATATTAGAGTCACCACCTCCCTTTCATTAATTGTCATTGTACAGCTTCGTGGCTCTTAGCAAGGGTACATAATTGTATAACAACCACCATCATCAAGACACAAAGCATTGCTATCTGTCCAGTTACCTCATTACCCTTTATAGTAACCGATAGGACCGCTTTCTAAATCGCTGAACCATCTCTCCAGCCCTTGGATTGCTTTCCACAACAGATACATATTTTAAGTCATGAGGAATGAAGGAGGTTATTTAAGCAAATCCATCCTCCACAAATCAAGACGAAGCTACAAATACTGGCATACTACTGATTTATTGGAAATCTCTGAAACCCTGCTGTCATCGTTAACCCCAGTCAAAATCATGATGATGCTAAAGGGAAATCACTCAGCATGGCGAAATCTGTCGGTGGTCAATATGATTCCCCAAAGGCCAAGGAAGCTGCGTCAGTAAAAGGGCTAAGAAGAGGGTCCTGGACACTTTTGCCAATCTCAATACTCATCTAGGGCAGCATCAGGAATGATGAAGAATCCTTACAGATAGAGCAGACTGAGAGAGGGGACTTCAGAAGTCATTCATCTTTCTGTTCACTTGGAAGAGAAAGAGAAGTGACATAGTTTGGAGCTTAGGCCACTTAATGGCCATCCAACAGTTGTTTTCTGACAAACTCACAGAACAGAATTTATTGACTCTGAAAACACGAAAGAAAGATGACTTATCCAATGTTTCAGAAGCCTGGACACCTTCTGTTCAGAAGTGTCCATTATTCCTCTCACTCTTCCCACACACACACAAACACTCTCCTCTACACCACTGTTCCACCTGATACCTGCACTTTGAAATACTGAATAGTGAGCGCACACTCTCATCATGCTTCCCAGGACATGAACCCAAAAGCTACACAGGAAGGAGCACTAAGCAGCTGCTAAGGCAGTGGTTCTCAACCTGTGGGTCATGACCCTTTGGGGGGGGGGTCTAATGACCCTTTCACAGGGGTCACCTAAGACCATCGGAAAACACAGAGATTTAAGTTACAATCATTACAGTAGAAAAATTATAATTATGAAGTAGCCACAAATATAATTTTATGGTTAGAGAGGTTACCACAACGTGAAGAACTGTATTAAAGGTCTCCGTCTTAGGAAGGTTGAGAACCACTGCTCCTCCTGTTTACCAAGGCAGGCAGCAGAGATCTAGGTTGGAGATTTTAATTATTAGCCAGAACGTGACTGTCATTTCCTCTCACTTTAAGTCACATGTGACATAGTCTTCAGTACTCACCTGAACTCTCAAAGGACGGACACACACATACACACATACACACACACACACACACGTTCATGAAAACCACAAATTAAGCACAATTTATAACACCTAAATAAGGCAGGGTCCTTAGGCATCCTTCAGTTTCTTCCTAGTATGTGGGTCTATTTCCCTTGTCTCCAAGTGGTAGTATCACAAATTTATCTTGGTACAAAAGTCAAAGGAGATTTGTTGGCAGTCCACAGTAATCTTTCAGAATTATGTGCACCAATCTGTGGCGTTCTGCAAGCCATTTTTCCAAAATGGTTATGTACCCAAAGTGAAGAAATGTCACTTATTCACTTACTAAGTGTACACTAAAACAAGCACTGTGCCAATTTATAAAAAAAGGAATAGTGTTTTTAGTTCCAGTTATTATAGTGACAAAGGATCGGTGAAGGCTAAGCCTCACACTCTGCTTTAGAGTCAAAGGTGGAGGACCTTTGACACCAAAGACTCAAACGTAATGCTGGACTTCAAATTTAAAAGGAAAACAATGAGTCAGAGTGAAGCAGGTAAAAGCAGCATGCTTCCCACAGAGAAGCACCTGGGCATGCACTGAAGAGGTCATAGACCAGGAGAACCATAAGCCACATATATCTGAAAGGCAGAAGACATCATAACAGGCACTGGTGGGATCTGTATACCCAGGCACCAGAACGGAGGACACCAGAGAATTTTTAGAAAGGAGAGAGGCATGTTTTTGTGCTTTAGAAAAATGTCCTTGGGGGAATCCAGAGTATGGGATGAAGATAAGCAATTATTGCATTCACTCAAGGAAAAAAGAAACTGAGGACCAGAGCAGTAAACACAAGACTAGAAAGTGGAGACTGAGTCAAAAACACAGTGGGACACTAGAGCACACCACTGTGGTCTGTGTTGGCACAGTCAATCAGAGAAAACACAAATGTTGAATGTTATAAGGGATAAGAAATAAGCCCTCCAGTCTGGAACATAGGCCAGTGGCACAGTGCTTTGCTTAGCATGTGCAAAGTCTTGGGTTTGATCACCAGCAACAACCTAGTTTATGTAAGAAACTAATACCAACCAAACAGCATATACCAAGTGATATGAGGCCCCCAACACATATACAGCAGAGGACTGCTGGGTCTGGGTTCAGTTAGAGAAGATACATCTAACCCTCAAGAGACTGGAGGCCCTGGGGAGGGAAGAGGTCTGCTGGGATAGGGGGTGGGGACATCCTTGTAGAGACAGAAGTGGGGAGGGGGTATGGGACATGGAACAGTCAGAGGGTGGACCAAGAGGGGGATAAAATCTGGAGTGTAAAAAAAAGAGATTAAATAAAATTTAAAAAACAACAGTAACAATAGCAATTATAAAATGATGGCTATGACAACCCTGACTAAGTTGAGGTTCCCCAAAGGAGAGAGACTGGATGTAAAGTGAGCAAGTTGAGAGAGCCAGAAAGGCTGACTGGTGTGCTAGTGGCCCTGGTGATTCTTTGGTTGCCCCCTTCCATTCCTCGATCTCCATTTCACTCAGTGTCCTGCTCTTCTTCCCAAAGGGAACTCCCAGGTTCCCTCTGGGTTAAGTCAATGGGAGGCATCAGCAGGAGAGTGGAGGGAGAGGGAACAGAGTCCATTACTTCTCTCTCCCTGCAAGCTCAGTCCTCATGCAACAGCCATCTTCACAGCCCCAGAATGCACTGTGCCAGGCTCCCTTGATCCTGGCCCTCGATCCTCCTGTTCTAGGGAATCATATCAGTGATTACTGGTCACATTGGCCTCCCCATTCTTTTCTGACCTTGAGGGGTTTTCCTTAACTTCATTCACGCCTCCACAGATTCTCTTTGCTAAGCCACCCCTTTATGGGAACTTTCTGATGATGTGCTGCATGTAGATCTTTGTGTAGGTGTGTGCCCGTGAGCAGAAGGCAGAAGGTAACAGCTTTCATGGAGTTGGACTTATAGGCAGTTGTGAACTGACCAATGTGGTTGCTAGGAAGCAAACTCTCATCCTTTGCAAGAGTAGCTCTGAACCACTGAGCCATCTATAAAACCTCTTTTCAGAACACTGGTTCCCTCTTGCCTTCGTTCTAACGGGTGTGAAGGGTTTCATGGCAATCTATGATAAAGGCTACCCCTCTTGTCCCTCTGCTGTTTCACTAGGAGACACAGTCAAATTTATCTGCCGAGGCAAAACGTTTCCATCATTTTGTATCAAAAGTAATCTATGGAAGGCAAGTGATCAGTCCTAACTCATCACCATGTGTCTCGTGGCCATGTACATCATGACTGATTCGGGAGATGAAACAGCGCAGAGCTGTGGATGTGGCAAGGGTCAAGGTCACCATACATCAGTAGAAACTCACATACTTGCAGGATTAACACTGTCTGGATTCCAGGAACCAGCTGAGCATGATCAAGATAAGCTACAGTCCGTATTTTAGACTGAGGATTGGCAGCTAACCACAGCAAACCACAGACTCAGGGTAAGTGTTTTCATATGTGTTATATGGGACCTCCTATCCCAGCCTCCTAGCCAGGCCCAGCTGCCTGTTTCTGGTGGCCCATGACCTACCTGTGACCTCCTCAGAGAGTCTTTTTGTAACTACCCGTTCTAAGGCCCCTCCTCACCAAGTTTATGGTACCAAGTTCCTTTCCCCATAGCTTATATTCCAATTTGTGTGTCTATACATTTTTCTTTACATGATATTTTTTGTCTGGTTAGACAACGAATTCTGCCATAGTAGGAGACCACATCTAGGGCATAGAATGTACTTAGAAAATATTTTCTAGCAAATAAATACTAGACACGCAGGTGGCACCAAGAGCCAAAAAGGGGGATGGAGGACTCGAAGGTCACTAGTGTGTCACTGTCCTGTTTATACATATGGACCTTTTGTGGCCTTGTTTACAGTCAAAACATTCTCGTAGCTGGACCCTTCAGATGTCTTCAGGGATGCTAGCCTCCTGTAAGAGTAGAACTCTCCCTAGTGAGCAGGGCTTGAGCCTGTGTGTTTGCCTTGCTTTGCACAGCTTTCGGCACAGCCCCAAGCACAGATGGGAGCTTCATAAATATTACTGAATGATGATGACACCAGGGATTATTTAGTACCTCCACGTGGGTGGAGACGGACCTCGGGCCACAAACACACTTTGAATGTGCACTGCTTCTCAAATCATCTGACCCAAAATGTTCTCAACAACCCAGCTCATCTGAACCACAAATCAGACACATTCAGATGACAGGTTCCCCAAAGAACGCCATTTCCAAGGACAAAAGTTAATTATTCATGAGTAAATGGAATCTTTGTCTTAGTGATACTGTGAGGATGGAAGTTAAAGACAATGAAAGTCTTTCCCTAGGAAATACCCGTTTTATCCGTGAACAATGAAAGTTTGGATAACTTGTCAGTTTCAAAGGTGCCCTGGCCATTCTGAAATACCAAGAATTAAGTGGGTCATTGTCTATCTCTCAAGCATTCACTGTTACCCTGGCATTTGTAGATACAATCCTATGGTTTCATTTACTTATTAATAAAAATAACAACAACAACAACAACAAGTGATTTGGAAAACCACAAGATCAACCTGTATTTGTTCACCAGTAAGAAAGAGGCTTATAAAGTGTCCATCATGAGAATCCACAAGGGAGCTACCCAGCAGATCAAATACCCAAAACAAATCAGCAAGTCAGAGCCCCACAGAATTCTGAAGCCCAACCAGCAAGCATGAATAATCCTTTTAAATGGTCACTCACGTATAAGAACAGGCCCTTTGTGAATTTCTGAGCAGGGCCTCTGGCTTCTGACTGAACGGAGGTTTTCTTGGGAAAGTGGATGAAGTGAAATCAAGAGCTCCTGGGACATTTCCACGAGAAAAGAGGACAAATAGTTTCTGTTGTCAGAATGAAACTTCCCAGTCCTGGCCATAGCATAGAAAGCTGTTGGCTACCACAGGAGAGCAAGGCAGTGTTTTCAACTGCTTCGGCTGGTACCCTCTGGATCCCTTAGGAGGTATATCAGGGGATACAGGGCAGAATCCTGCCAGTTTCCAGTTAACTATGGGACCCAGTAAAAGGCTCTTAACTCTTCTGATGACTGGCCCATTATTAACAGAGAGAAAGGAATTACTGACACAAGTTCCTTTAAAAAAAAAAAAACACACACACACACACAACTATTGCCAAGGTAAGTGAAAATACAAGAAAATTCTGTCTAAATTACAAAACTTGGTTTAAGTAGAATCCGGAATCCTGTGATATCAAATAACCTACATCATGTCCAGGATCCTTTCCTTGGATGCCTGAACCATATGGCATTCACTCACACAGATATAGACATACACATAAATAAAAATTAAAAATAATTCTCTTTAAAAAAATATCTCACTTGCAACAGGACCAACATGTAACAAGAACCATGAGGCACTTGCACTAAAAACTTCAAGTTTTTAGTAAGACACTGAAGAAAGGCTACTTAGAAATACATCCATGGACTGTGAGAGCTGATATTATTAAAATGTAATCTTCCTCAAATGGCTCCATAGAGTCAACATGATCTCAGTCAAGGTCTCAAAGGGCTCTGGTGTGAACTGACATCCGTAGTAATGAAGAGAGCCTACTGGATACATATGTACTAATAAGACAAAGAACAAAAATGGCGGGAGGGTTGGCCTGATTTCAGTGTGATGATGTTTGCAAAGATCAGCGACATGAATAGAATGGGATGAAAGAGCCGAATAGCTCCAGTCAGTTTGTAACAATGAAATCAATACTATTCAGGGGACAAAAAAAGTCCTCCAAATAACAGAGTTGGAGCAACTGAGCATGGGAAAAGATAATCCTCAATTGTTACCTCAAATAAATAATTTGATTAGCACAAATAAAAAGACACCAAGAAGTAAGGACTCAATGAGTGTGACCTTAGCCAAAATGCTCAACAGTGGGGAGAGGGAACTTGAAGAGTCCATCTCTAGTAGATAGACAGGGCCTCAAGTGGAGGGACAGGGTTACTAACCCACAGTCATAAATGTTCAAAAGAAAGACACAGGGAAAATATCTTTCTGACCTTAAGAGTGTTGAACATCAATTTCTTCTGAGAACCATCCATCTTGAGGGAAAGCTCATTAAGATTCAGGAAATAAATAACTCAATAGCCTTCAGGAAGTCCCTGAAACTGGTCGGGTACACTAGGCCCCTCCCTCCACAATCATATATAAGCTGTAAGGACTGTTGAGAGATTCTCAGATAATGTGAGCTTCTTAGACAAAGCTCAGACCAGCCAAGTCACCTGGAAGAAACAAGTCAACCAGCTACTCAAAGAGGCTCAGACCATCTAAGCTGCTGAAAAGGACACTCTCTAGCCTACTGAGCTACCTGCAGGCTGTGCTAGGAATTCTAGTTTCCAGCTTTCCTGAGCTGTCACCCATGCTGAGGAGGGGTTTGGGTGATGCAGCTGTCTCTGAGTCACTTCTGCTCCTGTAAATAACTCCTCACCCTAATTTCTGTAAGCAACTCCAACTCCAATAAGCCTCAGTTCACCAAGCTGGACTTTGGTGATATCCTTACTTTGGTCTGTCTTGAGTTCCTTACTGGGGTGAGTAGATGTTTGCTCATGTCTCCCAGGAATAGTATCACACAACAAGAGTAAGCAAATATTTTTCAAAGAAGCATTAAAAAGCATTTATAGTAACAACATAATTGGTGAAGCCTAAGAAAAAAATTAGCAAACTGGATTTAATAAGAATTTAGAACCTCTGTCCATCAAAAGACACTAATTGGAAAATGAAAGGCAGAGGCTGAGGAGATAGTTCAAGTCAGTAGGGTGCATGCCCAAAATCTGTGTTAGAAGGCTGGGTGTGTTAGCAGATTGGTAATTCTAGCCCTGGGTGCACGTGTGCACGCACAAGCACACATGCACACACATGCACACGAACACACACACACATGCACAATGCACATACACCCATAGAGGTTGGGGGGCAAGCTACAGGCAGGAAAAATACAAGCAATACTATATCTGACAAAAGACTGATTCAAAAATATATATGAAAACCTCCACAAATCAATAACACAAACCACAGTAACCCAACTTTAAGTACATGCAAATACCCTTTGAATGAATACACAATGAAAGAAGGTAACCAGTAGCTGGTAAGCTTACAAAATTACTCAAAATTGTCAGTTATCGGGTGGTAAGGTTTTGAACTACAATAAAACGATATCTATCACACAATAGCATGGCTACAGTGAAAAGTCTGTCCTAACCCCCAAATATCACTAAGGATATGAAGCAACTACAACCCCTACATTTCTGAGAAATGCGTATGGAAGAAAACAGTTTTCAGCTTATTGAATGTACAACTACCCTAAAAATCAGTATTTATTCTTAGATATTTACCCTGGCGTGATTAAAATGTGTCAACAACAGCAACAACAAAACCCTTAAATAGCTACCAGCTGCAGAGAGCCCAGCTGTCTATCAGTGAGAATCTGGAAAAACAAATGGTGATAGTCTCACGTATTAATATACTTCATAGCAAGGACAGATGCGCTTCTGATATATGAAATAATAAGGATGAGTCAAAAAGGGGATTTATGGAGGGTGACATGGCAAAGGATCCCATTCGTGTCTAGTTTAAAGGTGGTAGAAACTATGACAATGGCTATCTGCAGGAACCGGAAGAGACAGAGTGTAGGGAAGTCTGAGAACAACCCACACCTTTGTCTAAATGGTGGTTAAGAGCATGTTTACACTTTCAGAACTCATTGAGTTAAACTCTCAGGCTTATACATTTTACAGCATATAACTTTTACATTATGAATGATTGAAAAGTAACTCCACAAGAAAATAGCTATATGACCTAGAAGGTGGAACTCTGTAGGACAACCAACCAGATCTCCAAATATCTCTGCCAAAGGGCAGGGATTGTGCTAAGTAAGACCACCACAGGACACAGCCAGACCCAACGTGTGGTCTTGGATGGAATCTTGCTTTGGGAAAATAAACCTTCAAAATATTTTGGTATTGTTCAGGGGGAATTTAAATATCATATTGATTTCAGATGATAAAGAAAAACGTATTAATAGAAAATTGAAGATTATGAATTGATAAGAAACAGCAGTGTAAACTGTCTGGTCTTTTCAGTATTATGCATTATACATTGGTATCATGTATATTATTTTATATATTTAATTATATCTGTACAATACACACACAGAACACGATTCAGCACAAGGATAAATTTACCTATCACCATAAGTAACTCTGGGAATGGTGTGATAGTCTATCTTCTCACTTGTCCATGCTTTCTAACTTTCTGCAATGTGCATGCTCTGTTCTTACAAGAATAAACACTGTCTGAAAACATCAGATGCAGGAACAGGAATGTAGCGTTGTGGCAGAGAGCTTGCCTAGCATGTCCCCGGCTCTGTGTTTGATCAAATCCAGGTCCTACTTCCAAGCATCCCCAGAGTGAACCTCCTGTTGGATGTTCTCTGTCACTTCATTCTTAAAAAAACAACCTGGGGTGTAGGCAGATGGCTTTGCCAATCTGCCTTGCTGCATTCCCAAAGCTCAGCTAAACCACAGACAATACCTGCCATGCTCACAGTTCCCAGTAGAAATGAGACTCTCAAGACTTAATAATTAACAAATGGATTTATATATTTGGAAATGCTCAATTAACAAGATGCCCACACAGTTAGAGTGGTGCTACTCAATACCTAACCTTTAGATGTAAACTGTTACCCAGAAATGCTCTTGAACCATCTGTAGTTCTCCATGGCTGCTAGTCTTCTCCCTCTCCCCTCCTCTTCCTTCTTTTTCTCCTCTTTGCTCTTCCCATCTTAGTTCCTCCCAAACTACCCAGCTTTATTGCAAATGTAGCCAGAAAATTATCCCACTACATATATTTATGTATATATACATATGTATTATATACATATATATTTACATATACCTTCAGATTCAAAAAGACTTTGCACTTATGAGGTATTTACTATGTTTCAATGAAATGCATATGGATAAACAAAAGGTATCAAAGAAAACAAGCCAACAACAAAGAAATCTGTAGTAAAGGAACAGACAAGCACCTCTGGTGACAGAAAGCATGATGTCATCCATACCTCACCACAATCTATGCAAGGATAACACTGTTAGCAAACCCATATTACAGATAAAAAGAAGTAAGACACAGAGATCAGACCACTTGATTCTCACACTGCTATATCACACTACATCCTCAAGTCCCCAGGCTGTCATCCGGCTTGTAATGGAGCAGAGAAAATGATTGTCAGTCACCAACAAAGGGGCCTTGGCATCAGATGTTTACCATGTGCTACATCATAGTAATGTTGCTGCTTACCTGTCCAGAGCCATGCTGGTTGGCATACTCCTCCCAAACCCACGAACCCCCATCTGACGGAAATACGGAATGCAAGAGAGGTTGGCAGCGATGATGGCGAGGGAGTCTGAGGGGCTCACAAAGAAGCCATTTTGGCCAAGGATCATATAACGGTCCTGTGGGAAGGAATGTGTGAAGATTATCACGAAGAAGCATCTGGTCTTCGTACCCAGTTTCCGTCATTAACACGAGCTACTTTCCTGCCCCTTAAACAGCCTGAGACAATTTGAATTGGCCAAAGGAAGTGTGAGAAACCATATAAATCCCTCGGGGGCCCGGAATCTTGATACAGCTGGAATGTGATCCACTTGCTGAGATGTGTGCACAGCTCCTTCATGCTTCAGTGGCTTCCACAGACTCAATCCCTTCCTCCCCCAACATGGACTGGAGAGCAGTAGTAATTGACAAGTAGTTCGTCTCTCAATGTGGTACTTTCAACGAAGCCAGCAATAAATGAAAATTTATTGCCTGGCTGTTTGTTTGTTTGTGTGTTTGTTTGTTTAAGAAATAATTTCTAAATAGCATCTGTCAATCTGAAACTAAGAAAAGCTGTGGCTGTTTCATGGTGTTATCTAGCACTGAACAGCAGAGTCACAGCCAAGCCCAATGTCCTATGCACATGAGCTCTGAGCCCAGTGCCCCACGCACATGAGCTCCAGATTCTCTGGTTTCTGATGTTTCTTCCATCATGTGATGAGAGGGTCGGCAGACTGGAAACCCCCTCACTTACCCCATCGGCATCAAATGCAGCGCCAAATCCATATTCTCCCCCCTTCATGGCTTCCAGAAGGGTGGTTGCATATGTCAGGTTTGGGTCTGGGTGCTGCCCTCCGAAGTCTTCTAATGGGACACAGTTTATTGCAGAGTTGGCCGGAGCTCCCAGTTCATCACACAGAACTTTTCTTACATAAGGTCCCATAACTAAAAAAAAAAAAGAAAGAAAGAAAGAAAAAAAAAAGATAGAGGAGAACATGAAAATACTTGAAAACTACTCTTCCCTAGGCTTTTTTCTTCTGGTAATAAAAAGATAATTCACTTAATAGCCCAGAGGAAGAAAAATTTATACAGCCATTTTTTTAGGACACAATATAAAATAAGAATCATATCAATCACCATTTATTGATCATCTACCATGTGCCAGAGGCTCTGTTGAGCAGATAAAAGATGTCAGTCATCCAAAAAAATGAAATTTTTTCCTTATGATTTCATAAAGCATTGCCTTAAAGAAATCAACTATGTAATAATGATTTATTACCTGCTATGTTTTCATGTATCAAGCACTCCACCTGAGTGTATTTGGAAGCACTAAAGGGCACTAGCAATTCCCTTTGCACAACTGTTGTAATGTTGCCAAGTAAGCATCCAGATCCCAGAAGCCTCATATAAAACAAGGCACCTCTTGCAAAACAATGGATGCTAAGCAAGAATAGACATTCCAGGGACCAGAAGACCTAACATTGAACCCCTATGTTAAGAACTGAAAGGATCAGATGAAAGAGGGTGAGGTGTATGATGCCTACATTCCTGGGCTCTGATCTAATAGAGAGGTAAGTCCAGTGCACAGATGATCGGAGAGGTGAGACCAAAAGTGAAGTGCCTGATTGGATTCAACCAACGGCTTAGGAAAATGATACTCATAGCTGAGACTTCCCAGAGAATGCAGTGTTTTGAGTAGGACTTGAAGGAAGAGTATAAATTTGAGAGGGGTACCAGTAGGGGGACCATACAAGTGGAAACCATTAAAATCAAGGGAAGAGAGCCTGTGATGGGATCACCATGCACTCCTCCCAGCTGAAATGTACATGAAGTCATATCATAAACATCTCTTCTCTTGTGACCCTGTCCCCATGTCCCCTTCTCTAGAGGAAGCATTGAGTTTCTTTTGGAAAACCACATCTTTCCCCCAAATCAGCCCATATGACTATGATATAGCAAAGTTCCACTGTCCCCATGGCTAGGGAGGTGACCTACATCTGACAGTCTGCTCCCCAGGCCTCAGCCAAGATGACTGACTTGAAGATGGACATGTGGTAGGAGCCAGGCAATGAGACACAAACACAAAAATTCAGGAAGAATTGTCTCTTTCCTGGGCCAGATCAGGCCAAGAACTTGAAAGAGCTTTTCCTGGAGAGTTGGGTCAGCCCAAAAAGAAGTAGCAAAACATCCCAACAACAGACCCTCTAAGCAAAACCCAGGGAGGGTTGGACCCAAGAGTGTTCAAGGCCCCAACAGATATTCAGCATACCAGACAGCCAAGGGTCACCAAAATCTTGCAGAATGCACTGAACAAGAGTCTGGAATAAACAGCAGAGAAAAACCTCTTCACTCAGGAAGAATGATGGAGCAAAGTGTCTGAAATAGGAAAGACTGGCACTGTGGAGTGTGCTGCAGGGAATCAGAGACGTCGAAGCCCTCACCACTGCTGTAACGGGAGTCGCTACTTTAGACAACACTAGGTTCTTATGGAGTTCAGGAGATGCTTACCATCAGACTCCACAATCCTGCTGCTAGAAATTTTTCCAAAACAAATGGAAACACACATTCTCGCCATAGCACCATTCATGGTAATAGCCCAACACTAGGGCCAGGAAGGCTAATTTCTATCAACCAGCAAATAGACAGACAAAATGTGGTACGTCAATAAAATGGAATACTACTCAACCATCACAAAGAATAAGAAGGGCCATATGTGCCATGAACACCATTTTACAAAATACTGTGCTGAATGAATTGTGAAGCAAAAGACTACTGACTTTGACCTATTTCTATGACTTTCTAGAAGAGGCAGAATAATGAAAGCAGAAGAGAGGTGAATAGCAGCCAGGGGCTGCTGAGAGAAGTAAAGGGTTGACTGTAAAAGTCCAATAAGAAGCCTGTGGCCTTTAAAATTTAAAGGTTAATAAAGAGCTGTGTATTGTGATATTGCGTAACAAGGAGATAAAAAAATCAGCAGAGGGGTTGAAAAAGGTTGACACTGGCAAGTAAGACACTGACTGCAGAAAGAAGTTGGGCAGCTACATTTATCTATAACTTTTTTTAAATTTTTTATTGGATATTTTATTTACATTTCAGACGCCATCCCCTTTCCCCATTTCCCCTCCCTAGAAAACCCCTATCCCATACCCCCTTCTCCTTTTTGCTTTTATACAATTTTTTTTTTAATGTCAACCAAAGGCTTTATAAGTTTGGTGATGCTCAATATCAATCAGAAGTGTAACCTAATACCCAATCTAGACATATCAACTATCTTTGACTGGCAGAGACATGTGAATATCTGCCTCCATGTCTGCCCCCCCTTCTCTCTCATCACCTAGCTCCTCCTCTCCTTCTCCTCCTCCTCTCCTTACTCCTCCTCTCTGTACTCCTCCCACCTTAGCTCCTCCTACATATCACCCTTCCTATTAAAATAAAACTTTTCTCTCAAAATACAGTTAGAGCATAACTATACTAATTTACGTCAGTAAGGTGCAAGATAGACCTAATACCCAGTCCATCATTTTGTTGACTAAGCAGAACCTCTTGTCATCTCTCCTAAATAAAAGACTTAGTTCTGAACCTGACTTTTTTTTTTTTCTTGGCTTTAGAATGAATGTCAGCTGAAAACCATCCTCTCAAATGTTTTCTCTCAAAGTAAATAGCAAGGATCGGCTATGAGACTATAAGTTTTCAACCCTATCAGAAATCCAGAATGACTGAGTTAACTGAAATTATGGGAAGCACAAAGCATAGCTTCTAAAACATAGCCAATTTGTAGAAACCGCTGGACACCTGGACAGTCCCTATACTACAGAATGTTGGAGCATCTGATCTTCAGCCTTCTGGCCCAGGATCATCTGACAGACCTAGTGATGCAGAATTATTAAGGACTGATTACTCTGTCTAGGCAGATATAATCAGTTGACTATTCTTGCAAGTGTGTCCTTTTCTGGACAGTATTTTGTCTGTAGATGGAAAGAGGCAATTCTTGCCTAGTTTCTTTCTCACCACAATTGGAATAACTCCAAAGATGCTCAATTTCTTCTTGGAATCCAAGACAGGAAGCTGTCAGGAGCAGACAGGTCTCTAATCAAAATGAACATTAATACAGAAATATTTGTAATGTCGATTCTGTGGATTTCTGATGTTTTGAAAACCAACTATCCATGTAAGGCAATCTGGACTGTTGTCTGTTAACTCCTCTCAGTTATTTCTAAAGAAAATATAGAAAACTCCCTAACAATAAACTCAAAGCCATGAATTTGCTATAGGCCCTTAACTCACAGTCTAACCATCTCAAATAAGTTAAAGAAGGACTGGGTCTAATCCTTGTATTCCTAAATATCCATAACTTTTATTCTGCTGTTTGTAAAATGTAGTATGAATTTTCAAGTCAATAAATGGGCAGTCTTCATCTACTTCACACTCGGTGTGGTAAAGCCCCAAATTTATTGGTTCAATTTTTGCTTTCATTTATATCAATGGAAAGTAACTAGAGTCCTAAATTTTTTCTAGAACAGTCTGTATATCTGAACACAGAGAGGTCTCCTTAACAGTTCTCAGACAATCCTTTTGGGGAAAAAAAAAAAAAAAAAAAAAACACATGGGCTCACCTCCATGCATAGCATCAACACGGATCTTCAGCTGGCTGGGCCCCGTCAGCAAACTCTTGATGGCATTAAAGTCAAAGATAGTCCGAAGGAGGTTGAGATAGATGTCAACGGGGTCCACAATCTCCACTGATGATGGGAAAACAGAAGGGGATGTCAGTGAGCATACCCAGAAATGATCTTTACAGACATAAATAGAATTACTGCCCTAATGATGGGAAATTCTGATCAAAAGCCCAGCATAACCTGCATGCTACACAGGCAGGGAAATGTCCACTTCCAGATCAGACCTTAAATCATAGCAAAACCAAAATGTGACAAACTTTTCAGATAAGTGAAGGTACAAATAATATCATTCCGCATTCTTTTTGCAAGGGGAAAAATGAACCACTAGAAGAATTTACAATACAAGTGTACGGTCACCCCTGCCACACCTTGCCAGCAAACACTTCTTTCTCCCCCAGCTGCACACAAAGCAATGCTAACAAGCAACTCACACTTGCAGTGGCCCTTCCTGTGAGGTTAGCCAAACAATGACTCAGCTGGTGTGAAATACATAAAGGAATGACCCAGCTGTGGTCTTATTTTCCACATGTTATTATGCACACTGGATCCAAGCACGGGACTGGTGATATAGGGCATATTCTGACTTTCACATTCAGCCTAGTACCTAATCTCCAGGGGAATGCCGGATATCTGCAGATGCTCAGGAAACACAAGAGCTCTCCAGTGTGCCACTAAGCCCAAGCACACCTTTTTATTTAACTCATGATGACCCAGCACACAGAATATGGCGCCATTTTCAAACATCTATCAGACACAATTAATGCTCAGAAAGTATTCTTCCAAAGGGGGGTAAATATTTGAATTGGGGGGGAACTAAAATTTTGTCCAGAAAAAAAGTACTGCTTCTAAAATTTGCAGTTACATCAATTTATCTCTTTAATTGTGTGTGTGCCCATGTGTGTGTGTATACATATTTGAGTATGTGCACATGAGTGCAGCCACCTACAAATGTCAGAGGCATTGGATCCCCTGAAGTTGGAGTTGTGACTGGTTATGAACTGCCTGGGTGTTAAATACAAACTTAGTACTCTCTCACAAATACTAAATCATCTTTCCAAACTTCTATAATTAATCATATATATATATATATATATATATATATATTCAATGTCATATTGCTTTGAAGCTGAAATACTTAAGCCTACATTAAAGGTATTATCAATCAACCTTCAATGATTTTTCAATACATCCAGATAATCTTTCAGTACATCCAGATACAATTATTTAATATGTGATATAAATTACCCCTTCATCTGGTTAAGTACATGTTTCAAAATACTTTCCTTATTTTTAAGTTGACATATGAATATCCACTCAAATTTAATTACTTTTTAAGGAGTACAGACTATACTTAATCATCTTCTGAAATGAAGAGAATATTAACTTAGAAAATATTTTAAAATCACTGTCCATGAACTATCCATCTGAAAATGCTTGATTTTATACCTCAGATGCTTTAGACATTTTACTTACTCCATAATAAAAGATATGCTTGGAAATTTTATTCTGATTCTTCAACTCTTGAATCTTTTGCCTAGGAATATTTGATAATCACAAGTGGCAGTTCAAGGAAACAAGGCATGCAGGACACTCAAACATTCTCATCAGCTAACACACGCTCTCGACACCTTGAGGTGGGATACCACAGACTATCTGTTTTCAGTTCATTCAAGCGTTGTTTGCCACTTAAAACAGTAAGAATACAGCACATAAATTATCTCAAAGGATTATCTTCTAATTATTTTGGGGAGCCAGGAAGTTCTCCACCTACTTCCAGACTATCACCTGCACTTTTAAAAAGTCACCTTAGGAACAATGCAGTTATAGCAGTGGGATCCTCAAAGACTCAAGTCTCTCAAAAACTATGAAATCTTAAATATGCCTAAAACAATTAAAATATATATGACTCCTTCTTGGTAGTTACACCCCAATAGCTCTCACCCATTTTAGAGCTCCAGTTTTTCAAATAATATATAGCCAGGCATATTTCAATTCTTTTGTTAGATATAACACAGATGAGGTTGTCTAGTTGTCCACATGAGGACATTTTTGCATGTGTGCAACCCTAACTAGATTAATAAAAGTACAAACCTTTCACTGGTCCAAAATAATGGAGGTTATAGGGGTAACCAATTGCTTTTGGATTAGATTTGAGGTCTAATTTTCAGGAGGGAATTAATCCCTCCTACTATAAACCTGGTCAAAAGCCCATAGGCCAGGAGATCATAGGCTCTAGGGGGAAAAAAACCCTATTACTATGAAATGGGCATATTATCAAACTGCCAAATAAGTATTTACATTTATATTTATACCCATTGATTAGTGTTGTTTTCAACTTTGGCTCCAAAAGCTTCTTCTGAGGTGGAAAGGAGTTCACACAGGATTCATAACTTGTCCAAGTGTTGATAAGTAATTAATGAGTGCTCAGCCCTAAATAGGAGGTCTTCATCAATCCCCTCCCCACACAATGTACAGAGAACACTACAGAAGAGAAGGCATAAAGAATGTCAGAGCTGGAGGATGGAGAAAAGCAGGGTCAAGTCCTGACTTCTACATATGGCATTGCCATTGTACATAGGGACTCACTGCAACTATGGTTACCTGCGTAAGATCAAGCAAACAAGATCAACCAAGGTTCCAACAGGGAAGCACTAATAAGATTCAGGGATTTAAAAATAAACAAGAAGAGCAAAAGAAAACTGAGAGGGGGGAAGGGGGAGGGAGGGAGGGAGGGAGGAAGGGAGGGAGGGAGGGAGAGAGAGAGAGAGAGAGAGAGAGAGAACAAGAACACATGAATATGAGAGGAAGACATGCTAAGAGTGACGCCTATGGGAGTAGTTGGAGATGATATATGATCAAGACACACTGTTTACATGTATGAGAATATTGAAGAACAAATAATGATACTCTATTGTGTGGGCATTGTTGCTTCTAGTGGGTATGACAAGGCTTTCAAGAAATGCTCATTCTCTGAGCAAATAATCAACTCAAAACTTTCCAAGAAAGACTTGGTATCAGTAGTCCAGTGCTTTTTGCCACCACACAGTTGATTTTAAGCTTTTCTCTGACTTTAAAAATCTTGTGCAGCCCAGGCTGGCCTTAAACTCGTGATCCTCCTGCCTCTGCCTCCTTCAGCAAATCCTACTGGTGTGTGCCACTACCAAGCCCAGAAACTATTGTGGATATCAAGAAGTGCATACTGACAGAAACCTGATATAGCTGTCTCCTAAGAGGCTCTGCCAGAGCCTGACAAATACAGAAGCAGATGCTCACAGCCAACCATAGGACTGAGCATGGGGTCCCCAATGGAAGAGTTAGAGAAATGACTGAAGGCATTGAAGGGGTTTGCAACTCCATAGGAAGAGCAATAATATCAACCAATCAGATACCCCCAGAACTCCCAGGGACTAAACCACCAACCAAGGAGTCCACGTGGAGCGACCCATGGCTCCAGCTGCATATGTAGCAGAGGATGGCCTTGTCAGACATCAATGAGAGGAGAGGCCCTTGGTCCTGTGAAGGCCCGATGCCCTTCGGCCTTCACAGGAATTCAAGGGCAGGGAAGTGGGAGTAGATGGGTGGGTAGGGGGACGCCCTCATAGAAGCTGGGGGGATGGGATAGGAGGTTTTGGCGGGGGTGAGGGGGGACTGGGAAAGGGGATAACATTTGAAATATAAATAAAGAAAATATCCAATAAAAAATAACTCTTGTGCACAGGTTAGGAAGGTGAATCCAGGAGAACTTATGAGGAGGAGTTGGGGTAGTGAATAGGATCAAAGTATACTGTATGAATATATAAATTTCTTAAAGAATTAATAAAAATATTCTATTTTTAAAAACCATGTACCCATGATAGTTCATCTTTTTCATCTAGGTGAATTACTTGTAAAATGAGGATACCATTGGAACACAAATTGTGCCCAATCTTGTAAAGAAACTGAAAGAATAAAAGATGGTAGTTGTATTGCTACCTATGTGCCTTCTGTACAATTTTAATTGGATAAAATGGGGTGAGGTGCACATTCACAGTATGAATACTGATATAGTATTCAAACTGAATCTGTAAAATGATAAAGTGTGTTCTTAGTTCTTCTGTACTTTATCCACTCAACCATATAATATTTGTCAAACTCATTCTGGTTGTTTTCCCTTTTGGGGAGCAACACCTCTCTGTGGAGCCCTGGCTAGCTTCTAACTTACACCCTTCATCCTCAGTCTCCCGAGTGCTGTGGTTACATTGTATGTCAGACTGTTTGTTTAATTCTTGAACAACTTGCCTAAAAGTACTTGGGAGTTACTGAGTTCCTTTCTAAAATCTCTGGAAACAGTACTTGGTACAGAGCAAGTGATAACCATGGTGTATGGAGCAGAACTGCTAGCAAAGAAACTCCTACCTCCCATGGGGAATTTAACGACCCAATGCTGTCTCAACCCACATCTTTGCCTTAATTGCTTAGAAATTATTGAAAAGCAAGTTTGGCGATCCACAGTCTACTCCATGCATGCTATGATGCTACATAATTTGTCCTATGTTGAAAATGATACAGTTTGGAGAGTGGCTTTTGAAAGTGTCCAGATCTAATGCAGAGTTTTCTCCTCCAGTTTCTTTCTGTACTGCATATACTCTCCAACTACTCTTCAGATAACTAATTCAGTAATTCTCCTGAGTATCCTTCCCTACAGAAACCACCGACCACCAACCAGGACCACCACACTCCCATGGACACCTAGAATCCACCATATGCACCCCACTAGGAGGACTGCCCTATGCATGAAAATGTTCTTTTTCAAAATATCTGTTACCTCTGAATGGTTTGAACTTGTTCTCCAGGTCAAATTCTTGTCTTCCTAGACGAGATAGGTCAATTCGAAGATCGGGACATATGGCATATTCCTCAATTGTTTTGCTGATCTGGTAGATTTTGTCTGAGACAGCATCTGGTGCAGGACCTAAAATTTGACATCCGAAATGTGTTTAGTTTAAAGCCTCCAGAGTTTCTATCAGAGAAACATTACTGGCCTCCTGCAATTAGCGAGGAAGGACTCATCTGAACTCTACACAATGAACAAAGATTCCCAGTTCCATGAGACCATGTATCTCCCATGTTGTATTCATTCACTATGGAGGACATTTGATCAGCCCTGCCTGTTCTGTGTAGATGAACAAGCCACATGTTTGTTTTAATCCACTTCTAAGCAATGATACATACACTCTAAAAATAGTTTCACACCTGCTGGGGAGACCCGGTTACGTAATCAGCTTTGTTTGGGATATGAGACACAAACAGGATATGTACTTGACAGAAGTGGGGGATTCCAGATTTAAACCACAGCTCCCCAAGTGCCTCAAAAAAAAATGGTTTCTACTCCACACTGTTGTCTCATTGATATGTGACGTTACTCAGATAAGTTCATTGTTTTTCCAGTTCATACTCGCCATTGCAACTTAGTTTTTAAAAATGAGAGGTAGCTAAAACTATGGGATACATTTCCTCAGAAGGCCAAACTGACAACAGTGATGGAGTTAAATGAGCTTAAATGAGCAGAGCATGAAGTCAGTAGTCGGTTTCCTCCTCTTTTTAAACACGTGAATCTTCACACAAGCCTTAGTTGTTTTTTGTTGGTTTGGTCTTAGAGAATGTTAATAAATAAATAAATAAATTTAATGTTATGGCTGGTCTTAAAAACTTTGTGGATTCGTCTTTTTTCCCACCCTTTATCCCCTGGTTTCACCCTCTATCACTAGATAAGTGAAAAATAAGGGAAAAAGAGAGACAGAGAGGTAGAGAGAGAGACAGAGAGAGTTAGTTCTGAATCTAATTTATTTCTTCTTGTTTCCTCATTGAGCACAACGACTAACAAACTGCAACCAACCTCCCTGAATAACCACCAACCCTGTCTGTCTCTCAAGACCCTAGCACTGAAAAATTCCCAGAATTCCAAATGTCACACAATCACAGAAACTATCTGCAGCTGGTAAAAACCACAGCTCTGCTAGAGCATGAGGCAAATCATAGTCAGCTGCTGTGGAGCAGCTCCATAGCCCACACCTGGGATTAAAACAAAAACATGTTCTTGTAATGCTTCTGTGTTTTTTTAAAGGAATCAAAATTCCAGAATTCCAGAATTCTCACTACAGAATGGCCTACAATATAAAAGACAGCTAGGTAGTTTTGTGTGTGAATCATAGTTGCTGACTCTATTGTAACTTTCCACTGAACAGAAATTGCTTCTAGATTTACTTCATTTCCCAATCCAAAAAGCCATAGTGTCCAATATGATGACCATCCACCCTATTTAGCTACTGAGTACCTGAAAATGTTGCTATTAAACTAAAATTGTAAATTGCTACAATTGTAAAATGCATATCGAAATTTTTAGTTACAGGATATAATGTTTTGTATTTATATACTGAAGTATTTTGATGTAGTGTATTAAATAAATTATGCTGCCTAGATGTTCTTTCTTACATTTTTAATACAAGTATTAGAAAAACATTTAATAATATATACAGTTCATAATACATTCGTAATGAAGAAAGCTGCTTTCTTAGAGTAGGAGGCAATGCCTATAAAAAAAGAACAAGGCCTTACCCAGCATGACCTGCAGGAGATCCTCATAGTTTACATCAACAATTGTTTAACTTGAGGTAAGAACCTCAAGCACACAGAAGAGCTTGGGAGATGGACCAGTCAGTAAAGTGCTTTGTCACACAACTGAGCCTTGTTGTGGATGGGTCTGTGCCGTTTGTATTCTAATGTTAACTCTGCTCTCCTGGGAGGAGCCGTCTGGAACAAGGAATGAGTCATGTACCCAGGACTTCTTGTGAACCATCCCCTAATGAATAAAGGAACCAATCACTGGGCGAGTAGGAGGCGGGACTTCCGGGTTGGATAGAGGAAGAGAGGAGGAGGAAAGAGTGAGGGCATTTTGATACCGGGATAGCGCGTGGGCAAGATGCAGCTTATAGGGTTTCCTGATTCCATGGCCACCTATCAGCCATCGGAGGAATTGGATTTAATAAGGTTTACAAGATTAAGTTTTAGTTGTTGCGCCCAGAGATTGAGTTACTATTGTTTCTACACAAAGTTTGTGTGGTGTTTTCTTCTCGCGATTCAACTGAGTTGAAGAGAGAAAGATTCGGCAGCAAAGCATGGGTTTGCATGATGTGTCCCACAAAGCCGTAGGGGTTTTGAAGCACGGGAATGGCATGGAATGGCGTGGTAGTGACCCACCAGTGGGAACTTCACGAGCTGGGTGGTGAGATTTTGGAGCCCTGGAGCTCCAGTCAGTGCTGGGCATAGTGCGGGAACATGGCGGCCTGCTGATCGTCTTTTTTAGTACCTCCCGCTACAGAGCTTAGATCCTCAGCACAGTCATAACCTAAAATCCAGGCATAGCAATTTACACCTTTAGCTCTGGTGCAAGGGGACAAGGGCAGGGAGATAGAAGAACTGAGTTCACTGGCCAGCCAGGCTAGCCAATCACTGTGTTCCTAGTTCAGTGAAAGAGAGGTTGTCTCAAATGACAAGGTAGACAATGACAGAAAAAGCCATCTGATGTCAACCTCTGGCCTTCGTGTATGCACATAATTATACATATATATGTGCACACACACACATATTCACACTCACATACACATATACACACACATACACCTTACAATTTTTAAACACTTTTAAATTATTTAATTTTTATTCTTTTTAAGTGTGTGTGTGTGTGTGTGTGTGTGTAGATTTGTACACATGAATACAGGTGTCCACAGAGGCCAGGGGGTTTGGATCCACTGGCGCCAGAGTTACAGACGATTGTGAGTCATGTGTGGGTGCTGGGAATCAAATTTGGGTCCTGTGGAAGGGCATGGGGGTGCATGCTCTTAACTGTTGGATCATCACCCTGGACCCTCCTTACCACTCTTTACTCTTCACCAAAGTTTTTGTAAAATGAATCTTGTTCTGTGTTTACATTTTTAGGTTTGCCAGATTAAAGACGTTTTTACTACACACACACACAGTGCGCACACATGTTCCGTGTGCCATACTGCATTTATTTGGCTATGTATATCATTTTTATGAAGTCTGAAGTCTAATGCCAAAGCACACTGGATTCTGAAGCTAAAGCAAGCTCTAGCCAGTTACATAATGATCTGTGGCATCATTTGGTCACCCATGCTGATTTCCTCAGGATCAGGAGCACATCTGAGCCAAGTACAATGACCTATACATGGGGAGATGACATACTGAAGCCATCATTTCACAGGCTAGCTAAACCATTTTAATGTTTTAGAAGCTTCTTAACATGCTTCATCCCTGTGACTTATTTCACTTACTGTCACCGCTGCCTGGCACTGTCACCACTGTTACTACTGCCTTGAATCCATCTGACTTCCAGGCACACTGCAGCTCCTGCAGTGCACAAAATCATCTGCCTGCCTGACTCTAGACACACCCTGTACTCTTACATTGGCACTTTCCATCATCTGATTAACCCCAGAACATCAGCCTGATTCTAACTCTATTGGGTTTTGGTCATAGACAGGACTATGGGGTCCTCATGTGAACGTACATGTATGAAAACTTACATATAACATATTGGGTATGTTATATGGAGCTTAATATTCAATAACACGAGTAGAGAATTATCACCCTCTCTAAGTGGAGAAACAAGTCAGAAAACATGGTGAATCTTCATTTGTTTTTATGATTTACTTTTTATTTTATGTGTATGGATGTTTCACCTTGATGTTTATCTGTGCACCAAATGTCTTTAGTGGCCACAGTGTCCAGAAGAGGGCATCATATCCCCCTGGAACTAGAATTACAGACCAGACCATTGTCAGCTGCTGCCTTGTGGGTACAGTAATATTTCATATAACAGAATGCCCTCAGGTCCATCCATGTTGTGACAAATGAAAGTATATCCCTTTCTAAGGCTGATAACATTCCATCATGTGTCTATTACATTCTTCATCTATTCAACTATTAACAGATACTTGAATGTTTCTATACCTTAGCTGTGATGGTTTGTATATGCTTGGCCCAGGGAGTGGCACTTTTAGAAGTCGTGGCCCTGTTGGAGTAAGTGTGGGTGTGGGCTTTAAGCCCCTCATCCTAGCTGCCTGGAAATCAGTCTTCCACTAGTAGCCTTCAGATGAAGATGTAGAACTCTCATCTCTGCCTACACCATGCCTGCCAGGATGCTGCCATGCTCCTACCTTGATAATAATGGACTGAACCTCCGAACCTGTAAGCCAGCCTAATTAAATGTTGTCCTTTATAAGACTTGCCTCCATCATGGTATCTATTCACAGCAGTAAAACCCTAACTAAGACATTAGCAATTGTGGGTAATGCTGCAAAGAAAATGAGAGTGCAGATTTCCTTGCACTGTAGTGATCCAACATCATTGCATTTAGAGTCAGAAGAGGAATGGCTTGCTCATATGGGAGTTCCATTCTTTCTCCATACTGTTTTCTTAATGGTTATTCCAATCTGTGTTCTTGCCAAGTATTCTGGCTTTCTCCTTCTCCCTATCCTCTCAAACATTTATCTCTTACTGTTTTCATAGTAGCCATCCTAGCAAATATAAGGCAATAACTGTCCATATGATTCTTGAATTTGTTATCTTATAGTCTAACATGTGTTCTACCTAAAGAATATTCCACATGTCCTGGGAAAGAACATATCCTGCTACCGTAAACAGCAAGTTCTATTCATACCTGTGAGGTCTATTTGGTACAAAGGACAATTCAAATCCCATATTTTCTTGAAAACTTTCTGTCTTGTTGATCTACCCATCATTGAAAATGGGATACTGACGTACCCTACTATTGTTATCCTGATACCCATTTCTTCCTTTGTATCCATTAAGATTCAGGAGCCTCAGTGTTGTGCACATAGAGACTCATAATTCTTATGGGTTCTTAGTGAACCCATTTCTACCTTATTAGTGAACCTTATAGTGAACCTTATTTTTACCTTGCAATAATTATTTGAATTGAGTTATAGTTTGTCTAAATGTTACCAGCCTTGATTTCCTTTGGTGTCTATCTTCCAGAACTATCTTTTTCTGCTCCTACCCTTTCGACTCATGTGTGTTCTTAAAGCTTCAAAGAGTCAACTACAGACAGCAAGGAGATGGCTCTTTTTTGTAGCCATCCAGCCACTCTGCATATTTTAATTGAAGAAGTTAATCCATGTACATTCTGGGGTATTACTCATAGTACTTAAACCCTGCCTACTCAGATGACTGGTCTCTGGCTGTTTCCTTGGCTCTTTGTTACTTTCTTCCACCTTTTGTGTCTACTTTTGTGGTTTAGTGATTTTTCTATACTATTAAGTGTTGATTACATCCTTAACACTTGCAGATGTGCTCTAGTTTTTCCTTGTGGGTAGTGTGTGTGTCTGTGTCTGGGTGTGTGTCTGTGTCTATGTATGTGTTGGTGTGCATGTATGTGTATGTTAACATTCAATATGAATGATTTATGAATAGTTTATTTTTTTTTAAATAATGTACAAAGTGGCCATGGAGAGGAACAATAACAAATTCTTCTTCTTTCAGTTCACTGCTGTGCTGTTTTCCCTGATGCCGGGAATAATTCACAATAATAACTTTTTAAATTAAAGTTCAGCTTATGTTCTCATAAAGCAAACATACTTGATATTCTAGATTTTAAAAGATTGAAGAGTCATAGCAAACAAATGTATAGTTTTGATGTACATCTTTTATTTGGGGGGGCTTGATCAGAAGAACTTGGGCCCCCCACGAGCGACGCAACTTTTATTTTTAAATGAAACAGATGTAAATAACACTTTGATAATCACCACAGGGGAAAATGACTAGAGATTAGGTTTCAGATGGTTTTGGAGGATTGGTGTTATTTTTGTTAGATATGTATGATGGTTAGTCTTCATTGTCAACTGGACTGGATTTGGAATCACTTAGGAGACACATGTCTTAAGGGTGTTTCTACAAAGGTTTAGTTGAAGAGGAAAGGTCCACCCCAAGTGCAGGGCACTATTCCATGGACTAAGGCTTCACACTGAACAAAGAGGAAATACAAAGAGGCCAACTTTTGCTCCCTTCTTCCTCCCCACACCACTCAGCAGCCTCACTTTCCTCCCCTTGTACGCTGTTCTCTTCTATGGGGAACTGTGTCCTCTCAGACTGTGAGCCAAAATAAACCCTTCTTTCCTGAAGTTGCTTCATGTCAGGAGTTTGTCACAAGAAAAGTAAACAGCACAGCATGTTGCTATAGTTGTGGGAGAATGAGTCTTTCTTAAAAAATTAACACAAAAATATTTAGGTATGAAGTGTCTTCATGATGAATTTTGCCTTAAAATAACACAGAGGGTGGAAATGATTACCAAACTGAGAAAAGCACAGGAATGGATAGCTGGAGTCCATTTATGACAGTCTATGCATTTCTATAAATTTAGGAACAAATTAAATGACCTTACATACAAAGCAAAAGTCTCCACTGAGATCAAGACTTCGGCTAAAAATCATTTGTCCCTCTCTGAGCAGCCTTGTGGCCTTCCACAGTAACTCAGCCTCCTGGGGCTTCAATTCATTTATTTGCAGAATGAAAGGGTTGTTTTAAATGACCCTCAGGGTATGTTCTAACTGTAACTTCTAGAGTCCTCTTGTATCAGATAACTGTCAACTATCCAGTCTTTCACTTGGCTTCACATACAGGTGATGAAGAGACTAGCCCTATGCATCCAAGAGGCTTTATTTTACTTCCTTGAAATCATATCCTTGGATGTTTCCTTGAGCATCTCACTCAGTTTTTCTGAACTGATTCCTCTCCACTTTGCCTGCCTATCATCAGAGAGTATGAGACTATATGAGAAACAGTATCAGTTAACGCATATTTGGAACCACGTACCTCCATTAGCAACATTGAACTTCACTCCAAACTCTCCCCCTGGTCCTCCAGGACAGTGGCTGGCTGTTAGGATGATCCCACCAGCTGCTTTGATCTTCCTGATGATGCAGGAGACTGCAGGTGTCGACAAGATGCCATTCTGCCCAATAATCAGTCGACCAATCTAAAAAATACAGGGAAAAAACTCAGTCCAAAGTTCACAGAATTGAAGGCATTTCAACAGGAAAGTAGCTCAGGCTCTGTCAAGAGATAATTGATCTTCTAGCCAACGGAACTGAGTGGAAAGCTGAATAAAAGAAGTATTGTCTGCCCACCCGAAGTCTCCAAGTCCATTTGGGGTACTCATATCTAGTCTTCCACCGCCAACTAATAATTACTTAAGGATCATTGGTTTCAGGTAGTTTGAAATACCTACTTTTGATGACCAACAGGTTTGTTGAGCTCACATAAGTTCTTGCTTTAGGTCTGACTAAGAAACTATAATGATGAAGGTGTTAGAAATGACAAAGGGAAAAGGATTGCTTCCTACGTCTCTTGCTTCTTCTGTGTGATACTTTACTCTTGATTGCCACATTGGTGCCATTTAGAATCACCATGGAAACAAATCTCCAGGCACATCAATAAGAGACTGTCTAGATTAGGTTCACTGAGGAAGGGAGACCTGCCTTAAATGGCTGTTACATTCTATGGGCTTGGTCTTAGACTAGATAAAAAGAAGAAATCCACAGAGGAGAAGCACACGTAGTTCTCTGCTTACTGACTGAGCATTCAATGTAACCAGTTACATCCTGCTCTTGCTACCATGCCTTTGAGTTTCTGCTCCAATGTGAGAGATAGAAACCAGGACAGCCCTCTGAACAGTCCCCATGTTGCATGGCTTTCTAATTATCTGATAAATTTTCTATTTCATATATTATCACCTAATACTTTCCATATTATTATTTATTTACCCACTATGCATAACCCCTAAGAATTATTTATTCTAAATAACCAAGAACAAACCTGCAGAGACAGTGAGTGTGTAGTAAATATCTGTGAATTGGTTAGCATTAAAACTAATGAACAAGTTCTGTATGAAAAATACACTGGGAAAGAAGAATGTGGAAGATGACACACCTGATGATGTGGTGGCTACCTTTGTCAACTTGACACAATTAGAGCCACTAGAAAGTCTCAATAAGGTAGTATCTACATTGAATTGACCTGTGGGCATGCCTGTGGGGGACTCTCTTAATTAACTGATATGGGGAGGCTTAGACCACTGTAGGCAGCACCATTCCCTAGTCAAGGTCCTGAACTGTGTAAGAGTGGAGAAACCAAGGTGATCGGAAGCAAGAAAGCACATATGGATTCATTTCTCTCTGTTCTTGACTGTGGGTAGGTTGTGACTAAAGTTTCTGGCTAGACTTCCTCACAGTGATGGGAATGTAGCCTGGAACTGTACGTTGCTTTTGTCAGGAAATTTTATGACAGTAGAAATGAAACTAGGACACACGGACTGCCAGACTGTCCTGGTGAGGGTAGGGAAGCTTGGACATCAGCTATGCTACTAAAGGGGTGAAAGTAGAAAAACACTAGTCTAAGTAGAGAAGAAGTAAAACTTTGAAAAGCAGAGCAGGTGAAAAAGTCAAGAGGTGATTGAAACAGTAAAAAACTGTCTGTCAACTCTAAAAGCCCAAGCTTAGTCTCTGCTGAATTCTGCCAGACCTTTAAAAAAAAATTAACACGAGTGCTCCTCAATTTAATTCATAAAATAAAGAGGGAAGGAACACTGTTACCCATTTTCAAAGGCAGAATCCCTCTAATACCAAACCAGTTAAGGACACACAAAAAAACAGAAAACTATAGGCCAACATCCCTGATGAATATACATACAAAGATTCTCAAAAAAAAAAAAAAAAAAAAAAAAAAAAAAAAAAAAAAAAACTTGGAAACTGTATTTGACTCCATGTTACTCACCACAACCACGTTGGAGTCATTCCAGAAAGCAAGGTTTTGACACATGTAGATCAATAAATGTGTATTTTATCAACAGACTCAAGGATGGAAATCACATAATCATGACAGATGCAGAAAAAGCCTCGGACAGAGTCCAACATCCTCTTCATGATGAAGCCCTGAAGAAACTCAGAAGGAACACAGCCCAGTGTAGGAAAGGATGTAAAAGACCTTTACCCCACCTTATTCTAAATGGGGGTGGGGGTGGGGGCTGAAATCATTCTTTGCAAAGTCAGAAGAGACAAATGTGTACACTTTCTCCACTCTTATTCAATATGGTCCTGAAGCCTTAGCCAGTGCAATAAGACAAGAGAAGAGAATGAATATAGTTGGGAAAAGAAGCAAATGATCCTGATCTATATTAGTGGATGGTGTAATTCTGCACATGACAGATTCTAAAGATGCCACAGGAAAACTCTCAGCCCTGGTAGATGCTTTCATCAAAGCTGCAGGGTGCAAACCAACACACACAAATCAACAGCTTTTTTCTATCCCACGGACATGCATGCTGAGAAAGAAAATCGAGAATGCAATCCAATCCAGGAGAGCTTCAGAAACCAATGAGTAAAGGAGTTAGGAATAACCTCAACTAAGGAAAGGACAGATTGCTACACTGGAAAGTTTAAAACTCTGGAGAAAGAACTTGAGCAAGACACTAGCAGCACTTGGGGTGTAGATTAATTAATTATTAATTAATTAATTATCAGGGGGCTGGTGAGATGGCTCAGTGGTTAAGAGCACGGATTGCTCTTCCAGAGGTCCTGAGTTCAATTCCCAGCAACCATCTGTAATAAGATCTGATGCCCTCTTATGAGATGTCTGAAGATAGCAACGGTGCATTCTGGGATGTTTGAAGATAGCAACGGTGCATTCACTCATATACATAAAATAAATAAAATAAATATTTTTAAAAATAATCAATCAAAGCAGTAAAACTAATTAGTTTTCACTAAATGATGAATTAATTAAAATTAATTAAGAATGTTTGCATATTTGATTTTAATAAATTTAATTAATTAATTAAAAATAAAATTAAAAGAAGATATTATAAATTGGCATCAATGATAAAGTGACCAAGGCTCTATTACTAAAAGCTATTCAATGCAACTCCCACAAAGTCCCAATGGCATTCTTCACAGAAGTAGAAAAGCAACCCTAAAATTCATGTGGAAGTACAAGGACCACAAATAGCCTGAGAAAGAAAAACGGTGCTGGAGGTATCATCACACCTGACTTCATGCTCCACTACAGGACCACAGTAACAAAAATAGCACAGCACTGGTACAAACAGAGCCATGTGCTCAACAGAACAGATGAAAAAACCCAGACATACCCTCCACACAGCTATAGCTATCTGTGTTTGACAACATTGCAGAAACATACATTGTAGGAAAGACAGTTTCCTCAATAAATAGTGCTAGGAATACTGAATGTCCAAGTGGTTATCCACGTGCAGAAACAAGAAACTAGATTTCTACCTCTCACCCTGTACAGAAATCACTTCAAAATAGATTGAAGCTTCAATGTGAGGCCTGAGACTCCAATACTGTTAGAGGGAAACAGCCGGATCATGTCCAGAGCAAGGCAAGGGAGGAAAGAAATCCAACAGCTCAGGAACCAGTCTCAAGGACTGGCAGATGGGTTGTGTGAAACGTAAAACTTCTTCACAACCAAGAAAACAATCAAAGAAAGAGAGAATCAACAGAACAGGACAACGCCTTTGCTAATACACAGTATAAAGTGTAATCTACTATCTTATTGAATTGCCTTATATACTTAGAATATATATTTGACAATGGATTAGTGTCTAGAATATATGAATAATTTAAAAAATTGAGGGAGACATTAAAAGATAAGATGAGGGGGCTGGAGTGATGGCTCAGTGGTTAAGAGCACCGACTGCTCTTCCAAAGGTCCTGAGTTCAATTCCCAGCAACCACATGGTGGCTCACAACCATCTGTAATGGGATCTGATGACCTCTTCTAGAGTGTCTGAAGACAGCAACAGTGTACTCATATACATTAAATAAATAAATAAATAAATATTTAAAAAAAAAAGATAAGATGAATTAGCAACATAAAGAAAGTAATAGTTACTAAAGGCTCTGTTACTAAAAGCTATTCGATGCAAACTCTGTGAGTTACTAACAAACATGAAAAGCTGGACAGCATCCTTGGCCGTCAAGACGGTTCAAATGAAAACTACAGAGCCTCCATTCACACCATACTGACCATACGGGAAACCACCACAAGGAAAGTCACCAGACTACCATGAGTAACAAATGATGGCCAGGGTCAGGAAGAGAGGAGGCATCAGACCATGTTAGTGGGAATGTTAACTGATATAACCTCTGTAGAAAAAAAGTTCTAACAGCTGTACCACTCCTCAGAGCATGCCCAGTAGGTGCTGGCCGGCATTCCACAGAGACATTTGCAGTTCTGTGTTCACTGAAATATGATTCACAACTGACAAAGTATGGGCTCAGCCTGGCAGGGGGGTCAGCATAAACAAGAATGAAGTTAGGTTCTTTGCTGAAAAACAGATGCGACTGGCAATAATTCCATTGGGCAAAATAAGCCAAATTCGGTAAGATAAGTAGTATTACACTCTGTTCTCATGTGTGGATTCCAGATCTCAAAAAGATGCATAAGACCACATGTGTGTTTGGTGAGTGAGTGAGTGTGTGTGTGTGTGTGTGTATGTATTAGTGAGTGTGAGAATATGTTTGAGTATGTGTGAGTATGTGAATGTGTGTGTGTGTGTGTGTGTGTGTGTGTGTATGTGTGTGTGTGTATGAATGACATGAAAACAGAAAGACTGAGCGAGAAAGGAGACCAGCAGGATGAGGGAGGGAGAGACGGGGGATGGGGGGTCTCCATTATCATAGTATACAACATACTTGAAAGAAACTGTCTTTGTGGAAACAAGACTGTGTACAATGGTTGAAAGCCAATGCAAGTGGGAGGAGTGAGGAGAGCAGAGGCTAAAGACCAGGAGAAGGCTGTCAGGGGCTAATAGTTTCCAGATAGAAGCTGTAGAAATAAAGAAAGTTGTTCAGTTTGTCACTATAAAGTGCTAGTGACTTGGATTCATAAGTGTCTGTCTGCCCCATCATCTATACTGATTCTTAAAGAAACATATTTTTAACTGGTAGACGGGAGGCTGAGGTAGCGCTCAGTGTCCAGGCATTTGCCTAGTATGCTTCATGAAGTCATTGATTCCATCCCTGGCACAATAAATCAATTAGTTAATGAATAAGTTAATAAAATTGGAAATTGTGTATACGTGGTAGACATGTCTTATAGTGTATTTACTTAAAAATGAAAATTTTAAAACAATCTTGTCCCATAACAAAGAGCCAGCTAGACAGAGTATAGTAGGAAAAAAAACTTATAGAATACTACTTAGCCATTAAAAAGTAATTAATTCTTAATTGCCCAGCTGCGGCAAACCATTAGCAGCCCACAAAAAGTCAGTAGAGGGCCACAGGAGAGTGAAGGGCACTAGAAGTGAGCAAGTAAGTGATGGGCTTCTGTCCTACTTAGGTTTCTGTTTCTGGACTAAAATCATGACCAAAACCAACTTAAGGAGGAAAGGGTTTCTTTCAGCTTACAGCTCCAAGGAACATTCCTTCACTGAGGGAAGTAAGGGAGGCACTCAAGTCAGGAACCTGGAGTCGGGAGCTCAAGAAGAGGCTTTGACAAAGTGCTGCCTACTGCTTCTCCTTCACTGCCCATACCTTTATTACACAGTACAGGCCCAACTGCTAAGGGATGGTACTGCCCTTAGTAGGCCAGCCATCCCTACATCAATTAACAATCAGGAAAACGCCTCCACAGATGTCCCCACTGGCCAACCCGATGGAGGCAATTCTCCTACTAACATTCCTCCTTCCTAGGTCAGCCTACTTTGTGTCACGTTGACCAAAATTAAACAACACAATAAACAAGGTGTGATGGCCCCGTCTATGAGTTCCCAGCAAGCCTCTTTCCCTACCCATTCCCCACACTGTCCAAAAGACCTCATGAGGAAAGTGACCACCGTGGTAACGAGGTTACTCATTCACTCAGACGCATGGTTTTGGTTCAGCTAGGCTGATCTGACCTCGTTCCCTGCTGAGTGTCCAATCTGCTGACGGTAGAGATCAACCCCAAGTTGCAATATGGCAGCATTCCCCTGGGATGTTGAGCCAGGTAGCAGGTTGATTCATCTGGACCAGTTCCATCATGGGAGGTCAGCCCTTTGTATTAGCATGGATATACAGAGGGGAAGACACACAGAGAGAGAAGGTGAAGACAGAGGCTAAGATGGCTGTGGCTCAGCAATGTGGCCACAAGCCCAGGAAGCCAAAGAATGCCAACCACCACCAGAAGCTAGAAGAGCCATGGAACAGATCCTTCCAGAGAGTCTCCAGGGAGTGCGGCCCTGCCAATGCCTTTATTTCAACTTCTGGGCTCCAGATCTGTGAGAAAGGAAGTTGCTGTTGTTTTAAGCTAAGCGGGTCGTTTGTTATGGTAGACTTAACAAATTAATACAAAATCTGCAAATGAATATAAAATCAGTATCCTTTTCTACAGCTGCCACAACAAACTGTCAACAACACAGTGGCTGAACCAAGAGCATGTTGGCTTCTTGGAGTTCTAAAGACCTGAAGCACAAAAACAAGGTGCCCCCAAAGACACACATCCTCAGATGGCCCCTGGAGGGGGCCTCCAGCACCTCTCTGGTTTCTGCTTTCTACCCATGACTCTGGTCTGTCTTCCCATCATCTTCTCTGCATATCTATGTTGTCTCCTCTTCTGTTGGCCTTCCCTCTCCCAGTTAACCCAAGACAAATCTCACAGGACAAGTCATGGCTTTCAACATCTAGAATTGTTAGATAAGTGCACATTTGAGACTTATGGAATACAGGGAAGGCACCCAATTTGAAACTGCATATGAGTCTTGTACCACATCTTAGTTCTATCTCTACAGATGTGATAAAACATCCGTGAACAAAAGCAACTTGGGAAGGACGTTATTTATGGCAGATTATAATTTATAGTCCATTATTGAAAAAAGTCAGGGCTGGGACTCAAGATAAGAACCTGGGTGCCTGAGCTGAAGCAAAAGCCATGGAGGAGTGAACATTGCTTACAGTCTTTCTCCACATGACTTCTTCAGTCTTCTTTCCTTTTTTTTAATTTTAAATTAATTTATTTATTTTATGTATGTGATTACACTGTAGCTGTCTTCAGACACACCAGAAGAGAGCATCAGATCCCATTACAGATGGTTGTGAGCCGCCATGTGGTTGCTAGGAATTGAACTCAGGACCTCTGAAAGAGCAGTCAGTGCTCTTAACCACTGAGCCACTTCTCCAGCCCCACAATCTTCTTTCTTAAACCACTGAAGGCCACCTGCCCAGAGTTGGTATCACCCAAGTGGGCTGGGCCCTCTCAGTCCTGCCCACAGGTAAATACGGTGGAGTCATCTTATCCATTGATATGGAGTATCTCACTTCCCAGATACTTCTAGCTTGTGCCAAGTTGGGGAGCAGGAGGCAGAATGTACCATTTCACTTCTATGAGCTTAGCGTCTTTATCTGCAAAGCCAAAGTGTTCATTTAAGGTTCTATAGGAAAAAAAAAAAAAAAACACTTCTAAAATTAAACATGACCCAATATAATACTAATGTCTTCCCCAAACCTTGCATTTATTAAAATTATTTTTTTCTAGATAGCAGATTTTCCTTTAACCCTCTGTTCCACTTTCTGGGAAAGTCCTAGAAATACCACCCTCTGTCAAAGTACCAGACAGCTGCCTTGCAAAGAAACTGTGGTCTGCTTATCTAACCGGCTTTGATTTTGAGTCCAGCATTGAAGGGCAACATCTGCCTTGTGTTTCTGAGTAAACCCCAGAATCAACTGGGGAGGGCAAACTATGGTATGCAGAGGTCCCTACTCTAAACCTCTCTCACACTGCATGGTGAGACATAATGGTGACTCCTTGTGCTGCTTTGTGTTTGTTCTCCTAAGGACACCAAGACCTCTCACCAAACCTTAAATATTGCTTGTTTATATTGCTATTGTCTTCACCCAAGGAGAGACATGGCTAGAGATGAGGGAAGGAAGATGCCCGTCCACTGGTCACAGACCAGCATCCTAAGATGTAAACAATATGATATAAATCCTCTCCTAATCACTTCCATTTCTTGCCATCATGTGCCAACAGCTAATTGATTATTTTCTTCATGCTCTTTTTTCTTTCAGAATACTAACAACTCTTCTCCTAAATTAGATTTAGTATAACTTCATTTTCTAATTAGCTCCAACTAAAATCCTTGAGAGCAGAGTCATGCTATTTCAACCCTAGGGCTGAATTTTCAGAGTAGATGCAGAACCTGGACACTGAGTGAGTTCCCTGGTAACATAACGCTAAGAAAAGCAGACTGGGCTCAGGTGTGCACTCTCTCGAGAATAACGCCCGAGTGTAACTCTTCTTCAGCTTTAAGTAAGATATTTGTTAAAAGGGAGAGAAGTACAGCACCCTGGGTGTCTCCCACTCCCGGGGTCACTGCCCTAGAATGGAATCACATGACTTAATGGGCTGTATCCCAGAAATCAATCAGGGAAAGTGAATCGAGCAGTAAACAGACACTTCATGCTTCACAGAGTGTTCTGCAGGGCCACACAGATGCCACACAGTGTGTCCCTATGAGGTACTGTAGCTAGTGATGTATACAAAGACGCCGGTTTTCTGTCTTCTTTGTTTAACACACACACACACACACACACACACACACACACACACACACACATGCAGAAAGCCCCAAGCCAAGCTGCCATGAACGTGAATACTAAGCCTTTACTCTTTAAGTCCCAGCTGCTAGAGACGGATGCCAACCCTTAAGAAGTGCTTCGTGAGTAAGGAGATGGCTGGCTCAATGGAATTTAGAGAAATAACAGACTCAAGGCAAGGCATGGATGTGGTTACCCAAACATCAAGGGACTTCTCCATTTGCAGATGGATAATTGTCAGCTATGTGCTTTCTTACATGGGGACCAGATGGGAAGAGCCAGATGCACCCCCAGTTTCCTGGACCCTTGGAAGACATCGCATACACTCTGGAGCTGGAAGGAGGAATGAGGGGTGCACTTGAACCAAACCCTAGTGTCTGAACACGTGAAGAAAACTCCCAGGCATATAGAAGTTTGGCCCATGTTATGTTGTTCAATCAGCCCATTATGAAAATCTCACTGAGATCATGAAATCTAATTACCTTCAGCTGTAAACTGTCATGTGCATCCCCACCCCCAACCCCACCCCCACCCCCAGGAATCAGGTAGTTATGTGCTTGGAGAAAGCTCAGTAGCCTTATCCTGGAGCCTGACTCAGTAAATTGATAACATTCCATGAGGTAAATCATCCCCCATAGACAAAGGATAAAAATCGCCAACGTCTCCTCTGCCCTCCTTGAAAGGAGTTCCAGAGTGAACAGAGACAAGCTGGTACCCAGCTGACTTTGCTCCCTGCCTCTGTGACTCTGGGTAAGATCCTGAGCCCCTCTGCACCTCAGTCTTTATAGCTAAAGGATCTAAAGGATGACACAGTGGGAGCAAAAGAAGTAAACAGCTCATCTCCAGGTCACCATGCCCAGCAATGCTGCAGCACATGCCACTCCCTTTTCTCTAGCGGGTGACATTTCCTAACAGTGAATGAATGAATGTGTCACTACCATCAGGCACTAACTTGAAATACTCTACTCCTGTGTCAGTATGACGTACGTAATAACAAAATAAAAGTCATCTGTAATCCTGTCACCTACGACAACTATGGTCAACATTCCCAGGCAGCCTTGGTCTCTGCCTGTCTCACCTATCTTCACACACTGTGACAAAAGGGATTGCTGCTTAATCAATCTATCTCTCTCTCTCTCTCTCTCTCTCTCTCTCTCTCTCTCTCTCTCTCTCTCCCTCTTCCTCTGTCTCTTTCTGTCTCTCTTCCTCCTCCTGTGTGTGCGTGTGCGCATGCGTGTACAGCTTATAAAATTGTAAACATCCTCAGTGCTAGTAATCCGGTCTCCACCTGCTCTTCTGTCCTCACCCCCCCCCCACTTTCTCACTTTACCCCCACCCATCTTGCCTTTCCCCCCTCCATACCACCTCTCCCATAAAATCTTTCTCCCTCTCTCCTATCCTTTTACCCTTTTCTACTTTCCCAACTTCTACAAAAACTCAAAGTCAAACCCACAAATCTAAAGACTCGAAACTAGGATATACATATAGGGAAGACATGTGGCATGTGTCTTTCTGGGTAATCCTATCTTTTTAAGACACTGAATAATCTTCTCAATATAACTGTAAAGGGTGTTTAATCTCCTGTTATTTAAATGGACTATTATTGATGAATATAAAAGTGTTTTGCCTCAAGTTTTTATAAGTAAAAATATTATATGTTTGAAGACTAAAACTATGGCGAGATGTAACTTAAACTGGGTATTTATTTGCCAATAATTAAGAAGCAAGTCAGTCCATAGAATGTGTACATAACTACAGTGCCCCTTTTAGTCACCAAACCCATTCACGAAGAAGCTGCCGGAGGGAGTGACAGCCCCACACCACCCAAATCTTCTTATATCATCCGGCCTCAGCCCCAGGATAACCCTGTCCTCTTCCATGTCCCAGACTGGGGTACTGACTTATTGGTGTCACTGAGCTCAGCTCACAAGCCCATCCTTATGAGAGAAGCCTGCCTCAATCTGTCAGACTCACACACCTCCTATTCCTGCTCTCATTCCATCACCAGTTCTACTGAATGTTCTAGAAACACAGGTCTCTAGGGAAGAGCTGTGTATCTATTTTGGTTCTATAACGTCTTCAACCATCTCTGACATTTGGGATTCTGCTGTGTCCTCTGTGATGGTTAGTGTTCCTTGTCAAATTGACAGACTCTAGAATCACTTGGAGAGGAGCCTCTGGCTTTGCCTGGGAAGGAAGATTGTCTTGTTTACATTAAGGCTCATCTAAAAAAAAAAAAAAAAAAAAAAAAAAAAAAACTTTATTGGTTATTTTATTTATTTACATTTCAAATGTTATCCCTCTTCCCGGTTTCCCCTCCTCAAACCATCTATCCTACCTACCTCCCCCTGCTCCTATGAGGGTGTTTACCCACCAATCCACCCACTCTCGCCTCTCCTCCCTGGCATTTCCCTACACTGGGGCATCAAGCCTTCACAGGACCAAGGGCCTTCCCTCTCATTGATGTCCGACAAGGCCATCCTCTGCTACATATGCAGCTGGAGCCATGGGCCCCTCCATGTGTACTCTTTGGTTGGTGGTTTAGTTCCTGGGAGCTCTGGGTAGAGGCAGGGGTTCTGGTTGGTTGATATTGTTGTTCTTCCTATGGGGTTACAAATTCCTTCAGCTCCTTCAGTCCTTCCCCTAACTGGATCGGGCCATTCCTTTGGCAGAGAACCCAGGTCTGTATAAAGTGGAGAAGAGAGAAGCTGAGCACTGCCTGGCATGCATTGATCTGCCTGTTGCCTGATTTGGAATGCAGTGTGGCCAGCTGTTTCAAGTTCCTGCTGCCATGATGAGCTATCTTTTGAACTCTGAGATACAAGGAACCCTTTCTCCTTTAAGCTGTTTTAGTCATGGCAGCTTGTACAGCAACAGAAAAAGAAATGAAGGCTCCTCTTAAACATATTCAAGGAAAAAAATACAGCTTTGTTGGGGTAGGGAGAGTGGGCCCTGGGCACATGCTACTTGATAAAGCAGACAGAATGGACACATGTATATCCACACCCATTTTATAGGTAGATTTTACATAAAGGATTTCATATAAGATTTTTAAAATCTCTTTAAAGCTGCATATCTTCTCTGAGTAGTTATCACAGTCAATTAAAATTCATATACGTGTGTTTTTAAATGAATCCCCTCAGACCAGTTTCTGTCCGACTGGGAAATAGTAACTGCCCATTTCCTAAGGGGCCCCACCCTTCATCCTATGTTCCACTGAACTGGTGAACTAAAGACCTCTGCAATCAGATTTACAACTCAGCAAGATTAAACAGTTTACTGTTATTTATGACAGCCGTTCTAGGTCTTCCGTGTCTGCATCTGTCACTGTTCATTTGAGAGCTCCTTCCCAAAGGACAGCATGCCTCCTCACCAAACACTGAGCAGAGTTTGCAGACACAAGCCCCTCACAAATATTTTAACCAAGTGCTTGAAATCGAAGTGAACCCCCACAGCTGTGCAGTTTCAGACTCTTCGGCCGATTAGCTAGATTAGCGTGGAGTCTCCCAGCCTCTGCCGGGCCTGTTCCTCTCAATAATCTCTCACATGGCCCAGTCCATTAGGTCAAAAAAAAATCTTCATGAAATGATCAGATTAAGGTCTGGCTTCAGGAAAGAGCAGAGGAGTTAGGCTTGGATTGATGTCTTCACAAAGACTGAGAGGTCAAGAAGGTTAAATGTGGAAAAGTATGGTGTCGACCCAGCTAGCTCCCTTCAGGAGACACAGCACACAGACTGGATCAGGAAAGTCCTTTGGGTTGAGTCAGCCTTTTGGGGAACAACTGCCGCCACCTCAAGGACCATTCAGAGGAGTGCATGTGTGTGCAGGCACAGCTGGCGAGGGAGGGAATGGTATCGGCAGCAGTTGCCACCCAGCTTGCCAGCAGCCTGGAGAAATGCCAAAAGTCAAGAGGAAGCCATAGGAAGCAACTGTGGTCATCAGACCAGCTCAGGATCCTCTGGTTAGAAAGACCACAGTTAAAAGACACACTCTGCCTCCTTTTCATCAAAGCAAAATATTTTTGCTTGTATTATATGAGTATACAAAAAATAATTCTTAATAATTAATTATTAATTCTTACTAACTCATTACATTAAACCACTGAGCACCTTAGAAAATGGGGAGGCAAGTAGCCCAGGAGTGTGTTCATCTAAGAGTCAGTGCTTTAGATGGTTAAGTACACTTGTGAAAGCCCATGTTCAGCAATGTTCACTATGGCATTTTGCTAAGAGAACATTAGAAACCCATCTGTACATTCCATAACGTAACAAAGAAGTGGTGAATGACTTATGACATGGCGACACAATGACACTATTAAAATCTGAAAACAGAGGAAGTGGGATGATATTTGGTACCAGAAATGCATGAATGGCGTCTTGCTAACTGGAAAAACAATCACGGGGAAAGCATGACCCCATTTTTTGTATAGAAGGTCAGCAAATAAGGTTGGATTCCATACAGTTACAGTGGGTATATCTGTGTATGCCTGTGGTAGAGTAGGGAAAAAGGCCCCTTTGTGTTCTATTTTACACACTTTCTAATTAAAGCAGTCACGTATATTTCATAATTAAAGGCATTACTAGCCAGGCACAGGGAAGATAGGCTAGAGGATCATGAGTTTAAAGGGCCAGCTTGGGTAAGACAAACTGCCCTCTATCTCAGTAACCAACAAATTAACCATCCAACCAACCAAACACACAACAAAACTAACATGCCAACAGCAACACACAGCCTTTCCTGAAACACAGTAAAAACAGGAAAAGATCTGAATTTTATTTTCAGTGCTGTTGCTTGCCACCTGAATGACCAGGGGAAATCACACAGCCTCAGGGTTGGCTTATAAAAATGGAGAGCAGTGACTGCTTTTTTTTTTTTTTTTTAAGACTATTTGTTAAGACATTTACTGCCCAGCTAATTTAATAGTTGTATCTATTAATGTTCCCCAACAATATGTAATAAACACGACAACTTCCCCCAGCTGTACCAACTCTTGAGTAATTTCAACGTTCTTAACATATCTATTCTTTTTATTTAGATTTATCTGGTTACAATAAGGTTGATTACCTTCTTTGTGTGTCTGTTGGTGACAATTTTTGTATTAAGTTGTTTGAGTGTTCTTCTTGATTTGGAAGAGCACTTCTACACCAGAGACATGAACCGTTAGTTTTAAAACTTTCCTCTCGGTATTTTTTTTTTTTTTTTTTTGAGATCCTTTATTGAATAAACTAAACTCTGTACCTCTGCTTACAGCTTTTCCCCCCCTTTGGAAATACTAAATATAACACTAGATAGCACTAGCTGGAAGCCAGGAATCTTGCTAGAGGAAAACAATAAGTAAAACAATAACAATATTATGTTTGTACAAAATGCTTCTTAGTAAAGACTTGGAAAGGGAAAAGTCAAAACCTTTATGACTCCAGGCCAAGGGAAAGATCCTCTTTGATGGTTGAGTGTTCTTGAATTATTTTCTCTTCATACAAATATAGACATTGCTCCAAAAGATGATGTCACTAAAACCGTAAGAGGTACATGATATTTAAGGACCCAGAATACATAAGCTTTCACTTTCAAGAGTCTTGTGTATATTATAGATATGCATTTACTCATAACCCCCAGAGTAGAATCAGATGAACGGATTTTAAATGCCCCTTCGGCTATGTAAGCACAGCAGTGTAAGTGCACTGACCAGGCTTGAGCGGTTCAGATCTACCCATAAGGCTACTGGCCAATGCTGACACTCAAGTCCTAGCTCTCTACCTTTGTTTTTATATCCCTGGGATAATCAGATCCGTTTTTCTCCTGCATGTTATTCCCAAGTAATCTCGTTAAAATTCTCTATCAATACTTCATATTGCTGTGCTCTGGTAATGGGCAGGAGGACCCTAAACTCAGAGTTAATGTTGATGGATTCAATACCTAGGTTTGGGCTGCTCCAAAAGTTGGCCCCAAGACCTAGTCTTCAGGTCTGTAAAGAAATTAACAAACTTGCTGGGGTCACAAAGGGCTCCACTGAAACAGACCTTTGGTCAAAAATGATTCTTAGGGCAAGCTTTACACATAATGTTGCAGATGCATGTCTGCCTTTTCAATAAACACCATTATATTTCATCACGAGATCTAATAAAGCAGCCTGGTTAAAAACACCATCTGGGTCTCAGATATATTAACCAAAGCTTAAAATAACCTCTCAGCAACTGGGAGGGCCCAGCTGTTCTCAAACTCTCCCGTTCCTTTAACTCCCCCAGAAACAGAGAGAAAGGAGACTGGAGGCTGCAAGTGTCAACCATGCACTGGTCACACAGGGGAAAAGAGACATCCAAGGGCTCCTGAAGTATGTTCCTGCTCCCAGGAGATTTGCCTATTACATACTCAGGTATGAAGATTCAGAAAGGGCAGCGAGGCAAAGTTACGGAAGGTTCTTTTGAGGTTTCTCCTGAGTTACACCATCAGCCTGCTCTCCCTGATGTCGGTGCTAACAAGCACGATAGTAGCTTGTTCTGTCCACCAGCTCTATAATGAACACTGGCTAAAACATCACACAATCAGTCTTCCTCTAGAGGCCAGACCCTGGGCCACTCAACCTTAGATTTTCAGATCTAATGTGGGAAAGAGGCCCTAAGTGTTGAAGTGCAGGGTGGGACTCTTACTTCCTCCTCAGCATGCCCACCCACCACCAGTCAGCCTCCTTTGTTTCAACTTCCAGTCTGTGTTATTCCTCCCTGGAACCATGCCAAGATCCACTCCCCAGATAGTTGTAACACATGCCAAAACAACAAGTATGTTCTCTCTCTCTCTCTCTCTCTCTCTCTCTCTCTCTCTCTCTCTCTCTCTCTCTCCCTCCCTCCCTCCCTCCCTCCCTTCCTTTCCCTCTCTAACCAGCTTTTCATGGGCACTTGGGATCATAAAATCTGTCAGAGCACCTGCCTGGGGGACAGTCCCAAGTCCCCAACTGACTCAACCTGCCTCCAAACGACTTCACTGACGGTGAGCAGCTCTTCCAATCTCTTGCATATACTACACTCTTTGTTTATCTTTGCTGGTCCTCATGTTGTCAGTTCAGTTAGTTTATATGTCACCAGCAAATGGATTTTCTCCTGGCTGAAGTGTGTAACAGAGCTGTAAAGTCTTTGTCAAGAGACCCATGACAGGCTTTGTTCAATACATATGGTTAAATCATAATTATCTAAGATACACTCAGTTGGCCACAACAGCACTTTTTTTTTTTTTTTTTTTTTTTTTTTTTTGCTTTTTGCTAAAATATATTATGACTTGAAGCTGAAATGTCTCCCAAAGGCTCATGTGCTAAGGAAATTAGTTGTGGGTTGATGGACTTTGGGAGAACTGATTCAGTCCTGGGGGTTTCCACCTACTCAGGAATAAGACTTTGATGGAGTCATAATATAATGGCAAGGTAAGTAGGACCTATTTAGGGGAAGTGCGTAACTGGGTGCATCCCCTAGAAACACATACCATATCCCTGGTTCCTTCCTATATCACTATATTTTCTGACCACCACAGAGGGTGGGAGGACAACTTTGATTAGCCACATGTTCTTGTCACCATGGCCTTCTGCTTTATCACAGACCCACAGTAAACTGACCACAAATTGATACCCCCAAAAGTACTGGAATAAATTAAATCTTTACCCCTAACACCATAGGCATTTGTGTCAACACTGAAAACTGACCAACATGGTAGCTTAAATGTAACTAAGTGTATTCCAGAACAAGGCTTGATTGGACTCTCCGGGTAGGTCAGTGATCTGAAGCCAATTTGAAGACAACTGGCTTCTAGCCATGCCGAAAGGCTAGTGTATCTACTCTGCAATTTGAGTGGCAGAGCAAAAACAAGAAGTTCTGCCTTCCAGCTGCTGTCCCAAGGCCATCTCTACCATCCTGTTACCTCCAAGGTTATCACACTCAGAAATCATATGTGGACTTTCCAAGTATGTGCTTGAATATTTGATGATGTAGGCAGTGTAGTTCAGAGAAAGCATTAGAGGAGCCAGAGTTGGTTTTTTCTTTGTTCATTTTTGGTTTTGATTTAAGATTTTTCTTTTTTTTTTTTTCTTTTTTATGTATACAGGTGCTTTGTCTGCATAGATTCCTGCAAACCAGAAATGGGCATCAGATTGTTGAGCTGCAATACAGGTACTAGAAAGTGAACTCAGGACCTCTTGAAGTTAAGAAGAGCCAGTGCTCTTAACCACTGAGCCATCTCTTCAGCCCCAGGAGCCAGAATTATTAAACTTGCAAACATTTTTATTCTTCAAGAAAAGAAAAATGACTGATGCCTGGTTACCCTGAAGGGTGAAATGGATGCTGTCTAACAACCCAGGGGTCTTTTGTTATTCTATGGAACCAGACTTTATCTGGATCCCATAAAATCCTGAGCACTGTTTAGGCTCTGTGAATAGAACCCATCGTTCTGAAAGAGGTTCCATGCACTTTGCATCCTCCATCAGTAGACTATATCTGTATGCTTAGTATAAATCCTTCCTCCCTAGGCCCTTACCCTGGGCTCTGTTTATCAGTCAATAGAAGTCATTTTCTTGTGCTTTGCTACAGAGGTGTACTTTGCAAAGGAGTTTCAGTGCAGCTGTCCCTGAAGCTTTGGTGTGATAACTGGCTCATGGAGATTTCTTCCCAAGTTTTACTGTGATTAAATGTGTAAGAAAAATAAACTGCAAGGTCAGACTCTGGAAGTTTTGACCCAGTGCTTGCTAAAGCTTTACTGGCCTGAATGTCATTCTTCACCTAGCACAGATCATGCTCCTGTGGCTCTGACACTTGCAGGGACCCCAGCATGATAACCCATATTTAACCTACAGATACCCTGGGGTAGACCAGACCAACTCTAATTATAACACGCAAGCAGATTTGAAATGCTAAGTTTCAGAGCAATGCTATCCAACATTATTGCCATTAGCTACTTATGACATTTCAATTTCAATTTTGTTTCATTAAGATGAAATACTATAACTCATTTATATATTTCATTAAATATATAGTATTTATATATTTATTATATGACATATAAATAGATAATTAATATCTGTTTCATTAAAATGAAATAAAATTAAAAGCTCACTGGTCACACTAACTATATTTCAAGTGTTCAACTGTCACACTTTGATAGAGAACAGGACAGTACCGAATCCAAATTATTCCTACCATCAAAGAAGCTAATTGAATATCATCTCCAGAGAAGAAAGATCTCAGTCCTTTCTCGGTCTGCTCACTAAGGTCAAGTGCAGAGAAAGAAAATCTTAGAAAATTCCAGGACATCTTGAGGAAAACACGGTGCCCAATATTAAAGGTAGTTAGAACAAGTAACAAGATTCCAGCTGAAGAAAAATTTGATCCTAACTGCAAAAAGTGAACCACCCACCCAGGGAAGGAACAAAGGCATTTTTATAGCAACAGTAGTTTATTTAGCTCTTAAACTATTTAAATTGTGTGTGTGTATATGTGTGAGACAGACAGACAGACAGACAGACAGAGACTCAATACTGCTGAAGAGGTTCTGAACCAGATGGAAAGATAAACAGGATCTAAGAAGAATTAGTCCCAAACTAATCTTGTTCATAGGATTAAATACTATTTGCTTTTCAGTTCAGTCTCTGACTTTTTATACATGGCCATTGTTTTTCTTTCACTCTAGGCCATAGCATGGTTTGTGTCCTTTTGAAAAATTAAAATGCTTCTCAGGAGGTTTTAAGTAATTTTATATGACAACATAGAAACTATAAACTCGAGAGTGCTGTTGTTATTGGTCAGTGGTAGAACATTTGCCCAGCATTCCCCAAACACCTATGTTCCTTCCCCAGCACTGAGTGGAGGGAAGAAAAAAAAGTATCTTCTTATTTATTTATTTATTAATCCACTGAAATTGAATGCATAAAAATCCAAGATTTCCTGGTGCATTCCCAAAAGCCAAAAGTGACACACATTCCTTTGTCATAAACTTCAGTTGTGGGGACAGTTATTTTCCCAAATCCCTGCTCCAAAGTTGGCAGGGTGAAAAGAAGGAAAGAAACAGGGTGTCTCCTTTCCAGAAGGGATAACTAAGTAGCTCCATTGTAAGGACATGTCAGGGTTGTAAAAGAACGCCCCCTAAAGGCTGAGGAGATACCTCAGTTGGTAAAGTGCTTCCATTTCAAACATGAATACCTGAGGTCACCCCCCAGTACCCATGTGAAAAGCAAGGTGTCTTAGTTGGGATTTTATTACTGTGAAGAGGCACCATGGCCAAGGCAATTCTTATAAAGGCAAACATTTCGTTAGAGCTGGCTTACAGTTTCAGAGGTTTAGTCCATTATCATCACAGCAGGAAGCATGATAGTGTGCAAGCAGACATGGTACTAGAGGAGCCCAAAGTTCTACATCTTGATCCAAAGGCACCCAGGAGGAGACTAAAATTCCACACTAGGCAAAACTTGAGCACCAAAGACCTCAAAGCCCATTCTCACAGTAACACACTTCCTCCAACAAGACCACACCCACTCCAACGAGGCCACGCCTCCTAATAGTGCCCCTCCCTGTGGGCCAAGCATTCAAACACATGAATCTCCGGGGCCAAACCCATTCAAACCAAGTATATGATTGCAAGTGGAGACATAGTGGACAGAATCAAGTATTGGCAGATTCTTCATTTTTATTTATGTGCAAACTTTTAATATAAATGCAAGGTATAAAGCATTCACGCAAGCAAAATATTTTAGTTAACACATCTCAACAGTTCAACTTTGTAACAATGATAAATAAAATTTTCTGGGGGAAAAAAATAAACCAAATATGTACACGGTATAAAGTTGAGCCCACAACTGACTAAAACCAAGGAAGGCATGGTGGGGCCAAGGAACAGTGACCAGCATGACTCCAAAGTCCTTCTGTTATCCTGAGTGGAATGCTGAGACCACACAGCTTCTGCTTCACAAGATGCAGATAATTCAGAGACCCTCAGAGTGTTAACTGATGTGCTGCTGTATTGGGATGAGGGGTGATAGTGGGGACACCCAGTGGATATTTCAAAAGGTGATTCCACCTATAGGTCAGGGAGGGTGGAACAGAAGAAAATTTGAACATCTGAAAATTGAATATACTGAATAACTATGTTTTTTTTCTTGTTTTTTTGGTTCCTTTAGACAGTCTTTTGATGTAGCTCAGGTTGACGTCAGCCTCCCAGTTGATGGCATCAGAGGCTTGTACCACCACATCAATTGATATACTCTCATTTAAAAGTAAGTTAAAATGGAATCCATTGAACTTTGCAAATGGACTGAATGTTCCTTTCCCTCAAAATTCATACATTGAAAGCCTAAGGTGACGGTTGGAGGTAAGGCATTCAGGGAGTGATTAGGTGGTAAGGATGGGGTCCTTGTGATTGGAGTTTAGAGTCCTCAAGACTTAGCCAGGCCCTCCCACTTAGTGAAGCCACAGTAAGAAAGCATCGTTCTGTGAGCCAGAAAATGGGCCCTCACCAGACACCAAAATAACCAGAGCTTGGACCCTGGGCTTGCAGTTTCTAGAGCTGCTTTGAAATGAGTTCCTGGTGTTTATACACTATCCAGCTCGTGGTATTTTGTTACAGTAACTCAAGTGGACTGAGGCAAGTCTTCAGAACTAATTTCCAACAAGACAAACAACAGGTAGGATGAAAAGCTAAGTGGGACAGTAGAGGAAATTTGAAAAGCCCAGGAGAAGCACTCTGCAAGGCAACTCGACTGATTCTCGGACAAATCAGCTTCATAGACAGATTCACTACAGATGGGCAAGCAGGAGAGTGTTTTATAGGGTAAAAATTGATCTACATTACTGTATGTAATGTTTATGCCTTGATTAGGAGAACTTGGTTTGAGTAAATCACCACAAAAGAATTTCAAAACAACTAAGTGAACCCAACCATCTTGTTATGACTACGTGGGAGAAGATCCTTATTTATTAAGAGATCCATACTGAAGGATTTATGAACAAATGGTATTTTTCTTAAGAAAACTTAAAATATTTAATCCAAAAACAATGGCACAAACATTATAAAATGTTGAGAGTCAAGAATATGGCTGTCAATAAATTCTATCTTGACTTTGCTGAAAGCTATAAATTTCCATACATTTTAATTTTTTATTTTATTTATCTTTCTGTATGTATTCATGCATGTGGTGTGTACTGTGAGAGGGCAGACATGCACTATTCCAACCACAGTTTTTAATCTTTTACACTTATTTATTGTGTATGTATGTGGGTGCATATGTCACAATGTGCATATGGGGGTCAGAGAACAACTTGCAAATGTCACTTCTCTCCTGCCACATGGGTTCTAGGACTCAAACTCAGATCATCAGACCTAGAAGCAAGAACTTTACCTGCTGAGCCACCTTTCTGGCTCCATACTCATAATTTTATCCTAGACACATTCAAATCCCAAATTATACACTAGCGTAAGATATGTCAGCTTGAAGCTTGTGAACTAGTAAAATATATGCAATATGTTCATCATCCAACAGTTTCATAATTCTGGTCCCCTCCAGAAATTACATTAACGAATACCAAGTGCAGCTTCTCTTAGAAAACTTCCTTGTAAAATGAGTTACCTTCGTCAATGTTCTATTGCTGTAAAGAGACGTCATGACCACAGCAATCCTTACAAAAAGGAAGAATTGGATTGGGGGCTTGGTCACAGTTTCAGAGGCTTAGTCCGTTATTCTCCTGGCAGGAAGCACAGAAGCACACAGGCAAACACAGTGCTGGAGAAGCAGTAAGAATCCTTCGTCCTGATCCAGAGGCAGCAGAAGAGAGACACTGGGCCTGCCATGGGCTTTTGAAACCTCAAAGCTCCACCCCCAGTGCCACACTTCCTCCAGCAAGGCCACACCTCCTAATCTTTTTAAAAAGTTCTACTCCCTAGTCAGAAAGTATTCAAGTATATAAGCCTGAGTGGGCCATTCTTATTCAAACCACCACATTCACTTTTCAATCAAAACCACTTTTTCAGACCGAGGAATGGCAGGCCACTTGATAATCAGACTTCTCAGTTCAGACAGAATATGCTCTAGTTTGTTACTTTTGTATTCTGGTTGTGAATGTCCAGTCGGGAATCTATCAAAAAGGCTTTAGAAATCCGGGTCCTTCAGCCCTCAGCCTCATGAAACCTAGGTTTGAAGGCAAGTGAGTCCGAATCCATTTTCAATCACACAAGGACCGATATCGCTCACTATTTTCTAGTCCTGCCAAAGTACATTTTTCCTAGAGCCAACCATCTGACTATTCACTTCAGAACATGTCTCCTGGAAAGGTGAGAAAAAAAATGAAGGAGGAGAATGGTCCAAGCCACGGCTTGAGAAGCAAATCAACAGCCATCTTCAATAACTACATTGACCCACAATAAATACAGGGCAGGCTACATTCCTCTCACCCCCCGACGAACTAGAGTGTGGAGCGGGGTGAGCGGTATTACTGCATTCCCAGGGCTCAACATCCCCCATTATGCCCAGGGATAGCTTTGTCAGACAAGAGGGAAAGAGCATTTGTCAACCTCTCACCAACCCCAGACTCCAGCCAACATTCATCAATCCTGGGTGAAGAGCCAAAGATAAACACCAGTGTGGAATCCATTCTGGGACCATTTCCCCTGATTGTTTTGGGGGGTATTAAAAAGCAAAGTAACAACAACAAAAACCTCACAGAACACCCCCCCACACACACACACACACACCCTTCCATTCTTAAAACTCTGAAAAGAGAAAAATCACAGTAGGAAACATGAAGCATGGACAGCCCTAATGAAGAAACACTACGGAGAAATGAAAACGCGGGAGGGGGGGGGCGGGGGAGGATGAGATGGCCGGAATCCACAGGACAGGTAATTATCCGCTTTCAGTTTTAAAGATGTACATCTGCAAGAGTTTTCACTCAAGGGGAAGTTTCATGGGTGTGAATCTGATCATGCTAACAGGCTCAAACGACTTTTTGAAACCGTATTTCCTATTTCTTACAGATAATTCAGTGACACCCCCACCCCCCAAAGATTGCTAGTCACAAGTTTCAGTAACTGGATTTGGGGCTAAACAGGAACAAGACGGGGAGAGCAGAATGGATTCACCATTTACGAGGGTGCTTCTGTCTGTAGGGTACGGAAGAGAGGGCAGACAGAAACTCAAAGTCTGAGAATCCAGATTGCAGAAGAAAACTGTAGAGGTCTTAGGACGAGGGAGAAGAAATGAGGATGCAAATGGAAGAGGACCAGCTTGTCAAATGCCAAAGGCCACCACTAAAGGACCACTGGGCTAGAGCAATGCATTGGGGGGGGGGCACGGGGGGGGCACTCTTGCCAAAGAGCACATGGTTCAATACAGGAGGGTGTGCGCACAGATAATTGTTAAATTTGACAGCTACAATTTGGAAAGAGAAAGGATTGTGGTGGTGGTGGTGATATAATAATAATAATAATAATAATAATAATAATAATAATAATAATAATAATAATAATAGAATAAAAGAATACCGAGTGGGAGATCATGTTGGCAGACTCGAAAAAAGTCTGTGTAGGGAAGTGGGCAATAAACCGGTTGGAGGAATATGGGAAGCCCAAGGCTGCGATGGAGTGGAAAATGGAGAGGAAGGGAATACAGCAGAAAGTACAACAGGTGCCGGAGAAATCTAAGGTTCCAGGCCAGAGGCTTTGAGATGAGCATCCCCCCACCCCTTTAAGGCCAGTGTCCCAGTGTGACTAGTGGCTGCCAGTGCGCTGTATGGGAAGCTGGAAAGAGCACAAGGGAGGTGGCCGGGGTGTGGAGACCCACAAACCGGGCGTGAGAGTCACTCACCCCGTTGGCCGCAGCCATCTGCACCACGATCTCAGTGGCCGTCCTGCTGAAGTACCTGCCGTCGCTGCCCACCACCATGGTACAACCCTGACGGTCTCGCAGGTCGATGGACGACAGGACACTCTGGATGAAGTTGGGCAGGTAGTTGCGCTGGCCCTCGAAAAGCCCTGTGGGCCGCCGCAGCCCGCCACCACCGGTCGGTCGCTGGTCCTCATAGGGCGCTGTGGGCACCGTCAGCACCGGGATGGGGCTCCCCTCCATGGCGCCGCTGGCCAGTCCTGCCGCGGCTGCGGGAGCCTCGGGATCTGCAGCCCTCCTGGGCCCCCGCGGTCTGGCCTTGTTCCCGGCTCCGCCTTGAGCCCTCCCCGCCCCTTCCCACCCTCCCGCCGCTACACTCAGATTGTCCCCTCAACGTCCCGGAGTGGAGTGTGCCTCCACCTTCAGATAGTTTTCTGCAGCCCAGCTCTGATCAGAGGATCGCCCAGCTGTCCTCTATTCCTTCCCCCCCCCCATCCCCCGCCCGGGCTCGCCTGACTTTCGGAGTGTCCCAAAGACAAGCTCTAGGACCAGCTCCTGTGTCCCCAACCACACTACACAGTTGAGTCCAGTGCGCCTCGAGGCCCACTCTCCACTAGAAGATAGCCTAGCACTGGAGTCTGAGCTAGCCAGAGGCCCAGCCCACAGCCCTCTCTCCCCACACCCTGGGAGTCAGCTTAGCTCAAGCACAAGTTTCTCTCCCTAGTAAGGACAGAGAAGGAGGTGGGAGGGGGCTAAAACCTTTTGCCATCAGAGAACAGCCCTAGCCAAAAATAACCCTGGAAAGGAGAGCTGAGAATTGTTAGGCTCTGCCAGAGGTGAAACTGTAGGCTGGGCACTGTGTGTGTGTGTGTGTGTGTGTGTGTACACTCAGCAGGGACATTTGTTGTGGGGAATCACACCCTGTCAGCCCCTTCAGTCCCCAGGACCTACCCCAGCATCCACATTTGTAGCATCTCTCCAAATGGGAGCTTTTTTTTTTCTTTACATTGTAATTGCAGCAAACATGTCTTTTCTTATTCTTGTCCTGCTTGTCCTTCCCACACATCTGCTTAGAAACCGGCTCCCTTCACACTGCATCTGTCCATGCTCTGAACCCACCTCTGGATAAAACACTCCCATAGGGGAATGAAAGAACAAAGCCAACTGAAACAAAGGTGAGGTGCCACCTACTGTGCTTGGCCCTTTTGCCTGAAGCCTTTCTCTCTGATCCTCTTCAGATCCAAAACCAGGAAAATCTTCATATAGAGAGGAGCGAAAAGGGAGGGAATTTAAAGGGGAGAGGGGTTGAGCCTGGCACACAGCAGAGATCCCAGACCGTCGGTGGATGGACGACTTCCGCAGAGAAGAGCGGAGAAGATTTCTGCAGCATGGGGCTAAAGTGCTTTGTAAGGTTCAACACAATGGGAAAGGAGGGACAGGAAGGCAGGCCAGCTTATAACCACAGCTGCTGACACATCCTCCATCCCCTGTCCTAGGTGAGCAGAGATAGAAACCCAGCCTAATCTTGGGGGCTGGATGCTCCTATGCTGAGCTCAGAACTTCTCTACAAGGTGAGTCAGGAGAAATGGGATGCTCTCTGGCCTAGAGATGCCTCTCAGCCTTCTCTGAGTCCCAAGAGATTAGCACCACCCGAAAGTCTTGGTGTGAAACAGGAGCACCTGTACAGCTTTTCTCCCTCAGTATCTCCTTCCTGTCAAGACAGAACCAACCACCACCTTTACACCAAGCACACACCAAACTCAGCAAGACCTGTTTCCCCAGTGAGATCCTGGGGTAAAGAAACTGTTGAAAGCCTCCGTTCCTATTCCATCCTTATAGGGTCCGTAGAGCATGTTAGTGCATCGAAGACATTGGAGACTCTGCAGTAAAGGGCCTGCTTTAACTTCAGTCTGCCATTGTCAACTCTTATTTAGCCATGGGGTCCTTTTCCGAAACACCAATGAACAGATTAAAGATGAAAGTGTTCCACAAGACACTTTATGTCTCTGGGACCCTTCCAATTACATCATTCTATTTTCTTTTTTGAACCATTAAAATAGTTAATCTTATCCATATTCCAATTAGGAACTTGTCCAATTATAGGCCAGGCAGCATGTAAAGCTGGCAGGTTAAAAACAGAGTTGAGGTGTGTCGCTGCAGGCTTATAACCCCAGCTGGAGGCAGGAGGGTCAGGAAGCAAGGGTTCACTGGAAGCCCTTGGAAACAGTTTGAAAAAAGATCAGATTCCATTAGATTAGAACACACAGAACTTTGACGAGACTATTTCTGAAATTTTAAAATGTTCTTACTCTGTGTCTCTGACATTTCTATCCGGGACAATGAGAAATCAGTCTGTGCCCTTAGGGGGTCACTCTTTAGGAATCACTGAATTACTTTCCAAAGTCCATAATTTTCAGAACTCGGTTAATTAACAGTAAATGCTATTCGCAGTGTGCCAAGTGCAGACAGGCATAGGAAATCAGCACCTAAGTTAATTTTTCTCATTGGCTTCTGCTAGCCTCCAAAAACTTATATGGACAGCCCTTAAATAGTGTAGGTATCTTCTAGCTGCCTCCCAAATCAAACTTCTAGAGGGCTGGAACTCTCTTTTAAAAATTTCTATGTGTTTATGTGTTGGGAGCCAACTTTAAGCAGAAAGTGGCTAGAAAGCAGCTATCAGCTTTGCAGCCATCTCGAGTCATATACCCTGATAGAGACTTGTTTTTCAACAGCCTGCAACAGCTGAGCACACTCTGACAAACATCTTGTTTATCCCACATAGCTTGTTTTACTGTTTAGTGACCCCAGCTGCATGGTGCACGTGGTAAAATGTCTTCACCTGTGTTCTCCTGCTTGTGCTTATAAATACCCAGGATTTCCTTGTAATAGTGTCAATAGGAGAAGTCAAAGAGAGGTCAATAGGAGGTGTGAATGTAGTCTATGGGAGAAAGTAAATGAAACTTGACTACAGACCCTCTGTTTTGTCTCTATTCTGTGAGTCTCTTCCCCTTCTTCCCCCACTCTCTCTCTTGCTAGACCCTGACCCTCAGACCGGAGCAGCAGAGCAGTCCGGGACATTCTGACCCTCAACGTGGGGCAGAGTGGTCCTCAACATTTTGGCCCCCAAGCTTGGGGCAACTTGGTCCGGGACATTTTGGTACCCAAAGTGAGGCTCCAGCACAGGTCTCAACATTTATGTGTTGCCTTATGCATGTACTGTAGGTGAACGTGCCACAGTACACATCTGGAGATCAGAGGACAACTTCCCAGAATCCAGTCACTGCTTCTACCTTGTGTGTTCTGGGATCGAGCTTAGGCATTGGGACTTGGCAGCAAGCATCTTTACCTGCTGAGCCCCTAAATTTCTTTTTACACTTTGAGCTCATGGCTCCTTAAGCACTGTTATTTACAGAGCGTATATGAGTCAGTAAAAATGCTTACTCGTCATTAGCATTCACTCTCTAATTTATGTTATTGTACTTGATATCAGGCTAAAAGGTTAAACTCGGTCACTCAAAATACGAAGAATAAGAATCTTTCTTATATCAATGGGATAGTTCAGTTAATCACTATTATTTTATTAATGATGTCTGAGTAATGATAATGATCACAATAGGAATCGGGCTTATTTTATAACAGTAGGTACAGCAAACCAAGCACAGTACCAACTATTTAAATAAGACCTCCAACACTAAGAGGTAGGTGTTTGTGCTTGACAGACACAGAAACTGAACATCTGAGCATGACTGGCTTGTTCAAGGCCGCATGGGTACTTGTGGATGGAGAAATAAAGCCAGGAATGGAAGGACACTGAGAACGGTGTGCCAGCATTTGCAAGGTACATGTATGAATCAGCTTTATATTTCTTATGAAGTGATCTCATTGTAAAGGTCTGGAGGGAGAGGTGGGTTCCTTTGGGATCCCTCTTGTCTGTATCATTTGCTGGGGAAAAGAAGGCTTAGTGGAAGGTGGTATTTTAGGTGTTGCTTGAAAAAAAAAAATATTTAATGTCCCCTCACCAGAGTGTCAAGGAATGCTAGAAAAGGAATGTGGGCTACCATGGAGAACAGCCCTGGGACATTTTCCACTTGCTTTTCTGCCTCCTCTTGGCCTGCACTTTTGGCATTTCTCTTCTCTCAGGGCCAGTGCGTCAGCAGCATGGTTTTAGCATTCCCTGTGTGCTCAGAAGTGGACAGTGACTCAGTAGGAATATATAACTACTGTAGCCAAACACATCTGGGCTTCCTTGAAGCCAGGGTAGCAGGGAGGGAAGAAAAGAATGTAGATCTCACACATGGATGGATGTATTTAGGCACCGTATATGAAGTCAGTTTCCTACTCCACCCTATCACAGCTACAACCCAACCCTTATCTAAACAAGAGATCACACCCATCGGCTCATAGAAGCTTTGATAGGAAAACCCTACTATGGAACAGATACCCCTGGCCCAAGGGTATTTCCCCCTTCCTACAGGGAGAAGATACCAGCTTTGATTTCTTTAACCTACATGTATCTGGTTTGCTTAGGAAAAGAGTCAGCCTAGCTTTGTGACCATAACTGGTAATTCCTTTTCTCAAGTCTTCAGTGGGCAGGGATAAAGCCTGGTTCTGATCTTAGGTTAGTCACTTGTTGTTATGGAGGTCTCTGCTACACCCTTTCTGCTTTCCAGCAATGAGGTCCTTGACCTTTATCTCCACCTATCATCGACCCGGAGTCAATGGAAGTCTTCAAGAGCATCCTCTATATTGGCTATTGGGTTTTTCTCATAAACAGAAGGAGTCATATTGCTAAAGAAGAAATTATTTTCTTTGTGTCTCGACTGAATTGTTCTCAAAATTCAGAAGCCCAAATCAATTGAAATGCCAGATGGAAACTCCCAAATAATAACTCTTTCCCTTTGATCTTTAAAAAAAGAAGAAGAAGAAGAGAAAGGTGATTTTCTTCTCCTCATCTCCAGTTCCCTGTTCCCATAAAGTCATCACCTGCTCAGGTGCCCAGCTCACCGACCTCCTCTGCAATATCCCCAGTTCACTGGGAAAGGCCCTGATTACAATAGCTCTACTAAGTCATCGTATGTTCCTGACCATATGGAGGAGAGGGGGAGGACTCAGGAAAGAGTCCTGGCTTAGTTGGATTTTCTCACTATCCTAGGAATTTAAAGACTGGGATCCAAGCAAGTAGAAGCCAGGGCCATTGTGGTTTATCCATGCCAAGGATGAGAACAAGAGGGTTGAATCTCAGCTACCTGCTGCTCTTGTCCACGGAGCAGCTGCCTTTCCTGATCATGAAAAACTTATGTGAGCCTCATTGAATCCCTCTGTGGTTTGAACCAGCAGAATTACTTTCTGTTGTTTTTAATCAAAAGAACCCTAGTTGATGCTCATGATTCCACAGCCCCAGTTCTGTTAATTTTTCAAAAGAACAGAAAATGCCTTCCCAATTTGTAAAAGTGGCATGTGAGACCATTTACATAAAAATGTAGAAACACACAATGGAGTATTCTGTATGGCTTCTCAAGCACACATGTGCAGTGTAGGTGGCAGTCACAGAGAGTGTAACAGGAGTGTGGTTGCCATGGTTGCCTTTTAACCTTTTCATGTCCAAATTATAGTGCCTTGCTGGGGAGAGGAAATGGCCCAAGAAGAGGCATACAGGAGACTCAATAGTCACAATACTATCTAAGTTTTAGATAACTATATAGCCTGGTTTAAGTTTGTCATCCTACCATATTTATCAGATGTACCCAAAGCATATCCATGTATACACATTTTTAAAACATTTTTAAAAGAGATTATACATTCTAGATACAAAAAAAAAAAAAAAAAAAACCTACCAGAGAGACTGAGAGATGACTCAGGAATTAAGAAAATTGGCTGCTCTTCCAGAGGACCAGGGTTTGATTCCCAGCACCCACATGGAGGCTAACAGCTATCTGTAATTGGAGTTTCAGGGTACCTGCTGCCCTCTTCTGGCCTCCTGGAGCACTGCATGTATGTGGTACATGTATGTTGATTGCAGTCAAAACACTCATACACATAAAATAGAATAAAATAAAAAAAAACCTACTGAGACTTAATTGTTAAGAAATAAAATGCCGGAATAAACCAATAATGGGTGAGGAGATTAGTTCAGTAACAGAATGTCTCCCATCTAAAAAAAAGACCAGGACCTGACAGTTAATCTTTCTCAGACTTGTAAAAAGTGTTAAGGATTACCTTGTCACCAAAGCCAAATGAGGACACTCACAAGAAAAGAAATGACAGGATATTATTGATGCTAAGCACAGATGAGAAAATTCCTAACCAAATACTCACAGCTCAAGTTCAACAGCATGAGAGAAGTCACCACAATCAAGTGGGACTCATGCCTGGAGTGCAGGGACGGCTCAACATATACAAAGCAATGAACTAAAAGATGAAAACCATACGGTCGCTTTGACACATGCATAAAAAATGATTTAGCGTCCCTTCATGATGAAAACTCTCGGCAGATTAAGCATAAAAGAACTATACCTCAACAAAAAGATATGGGGAACACATAGCTAATCATATTCAATGGTAATGAATTGGAAGTTTCCCCTTTATTTAATTAGGAGAAATATGCCTGTTCTTGCCACTTTTACTCGACAGAATACTGGAAGGCCCCACCGGAGCAACTAGGGAAGAGAAAATGGGGAAAATGAGGAGGAAAGAGAAATGGGGAAAGGAAGGGGAAGAGAGGGAGGGAGGGAGGGAGGGAGGGAGGGAGGGAGGGAGAGAGAGGAAGGGAAGCATGGAAAAAAGATAGAAGGAAGGAAGGAAGGAAGGAAAGAAAGAAAGTGGGAGGGAGGGAAGAAAGGAGGAAGGGAAGGGAGGAAGGAAGGAAGAAGAGAGGGATGGAGGGGAGGAGAAGGGAAGGAAGGAGGGAAGGAAAGGCATTCATATAGAATAGGAAAAGTGACGTCGTTCCTGCTGATAGCATGGCTGTTTTAGTTTTATTTGCATACATGCATTATTTGCATACATGTATGTCTGTGAACTACATTTGTGCATGCCCTAGGAAGCCAAAAGAAGGCACCAGATCCCCCTAGGACTATCCTTAATGAGGGCTGCGAACCACCAGGTGGATGCTGGGGGCTGAAGTGCAGTTCTCTAGAAGAGCAGCCGTGCTCTCAGAGCCTTCATCTCTCCAGACCCAGTGGTGGCACAGTTTGTTCCATAGAGAAAAACAAAAGAAACTCTAGACATTCTACACACACACACACACACACACACACACACACACGAAGGGAATTGACAAAATAATTCATTAAATTACAGGCTACAAAATCAATATACTAAACCTTTACTATAACGGTATTCAGCCGTTGGACATGAACATCCCAGAGGCTAGAGGAATCCAGACGACTGAAAACCTGTATATAGCTAGCTCACTCGGGAATCACAGCCAAACTGTGCCTATGTCTAAACATGCTGCGTCATTCCCTGGAGCCCGTCTGGAGAGCTAACAGGATATTCATACTCAAAAGGGGGAAAAAAGACAGGATGGAGGGAAGGCCTCCAGGATGGTGAGGCCCTACCTTGGAAAGCACTGGTGATTAGCTCAATGTGATGTACGATATCTGTTCCTGAGCCAAAGGTGAGACTAATGATTTCGATATTGCATGTATAGCCAGAGAGATCTGTCTGCACCGCTGGAGAGGGGGTGTGTCTGCGCTGAGGCTCGGCTCTCTATCAAGAGAAGGAAATATTTTCAACACACGTGAGCATTTTTGTTTGTCTTGGCATATTATTAGGAAGCCCATGGCCTCTATATAGTGTTAAGTACATGATGTACCCACCCCTACCCTCATATTTCCCGTTATTCCCAAAGGATTTCAGCTGCACAATGTCCACTGCTAACAACTTTTCTTCCGAGATCCGGAGACAGAAGGTGCAGATCTGGGAGGCCTTCCTACCAGAGCTGCTTCAGTTTAACTTGAAAAAATCCCACACCCAGGTCCTAATGGCTAACATCTGAACCACCAGGTCTTCCTGGAAGAAAGCATCTCCATGCTCCCTCAGTTCAATGTGCAGCCCAGAGATTGCTTGCTGAGAGAGGGAAGCCTTCGGGGAGAGCAACGCTCCATCCGCCTCTGATTTATCATTCTCTGAAACAGCTGCAAATATCTTCCTCTTCTCTGGGGTTAAAAAAAATCAAACTCTAATTGCTGAATCTCCTGATTTAAAAGGCTAATTCATCTTCCCAAATGTGTGTTGGAAGGAAACTGAATACACCAGGTCACTTCCAGATCATTTCACCCAAGAGATATTGCATCTTAATTCTGAAAAGATAATGTTTCAAATATGCTTTCGATAGGTGCCAATCAGCACAACCCCATCACTAGTGCCATGGGATGTTGGCCACTGGCACCAGGGGTGGGTGAAGCAAGTTTGTCCGTGACATTGTCCCCTTAGCTTGATCTTCTATGAAAGACAGTGACGACAAGCCTAGTGCTGCCTACTGCTTTGAAATAATCAGTGCAAAATTTAAAAACTAACACTTGGGTCAGTTTTGTGTTGTGCCGTTCTGAGACAGAGTGTCACTATAGCTTAGGCTATCAATTCTGCTTTTGCCTCCCAAGGACTAGAACTGCCAACATCTGCCACCATGCCTGACAGGAGTCACAACATCAAGAGTGAAGTCCCTAAGCAGTGAGCTTCTGAGAGATGCTGTATTTCTATTGTCAACCCCACCCAGAGCCAAAGTCCTGAAGTAGTTCAACTGTCCTTAAGTATTCTAGAATCACAAGATGATTGGAAAGAAAGAAAGGAAGGAAGAAAGAAAGAGAGAGAGAGAGAGAGAGAGAGAGAGAGAGAGAGAGAGAGAAGAGAGAGAAAGAAAGAAAGAAAGAAAGAAAGAAAGAAAGAGAGAGAGAGAGAGAGGGAGGGAGAGATTGAGAGAGCAAGCAAGCAGGTGTCTTTCAAGGGGCTGCCAACTTTAGGAGGAAGACCAATTTTCTGCCTGTAAAAGAAAAATAAATGAACAACTACATGAGACTGTGCACACACGCGCACTCACACACATACACACACACAGGTCACATGCACATGCGCATACGTGGAGACACACACATTTAAAAGAAGTCTATGGTTACTGTGCATGTAACAGCCTACGATGACCTCTCCTGATAACTCCCCAAGGCAAATTCTCTTTTCTGTTTTCCTGAACCCTGTCAGGCTACTTCTTCAAGCTTATTTTATAAGGCAACAATCAGTCCACATTGTGTGACTTGTAGATCTCCTCACACCACCACACCACCCGATCCCACTTTACGATCCACTTATATCTTTAAAGGCTGCCATTGTTGCCTGGCAATTTCAAACCCACCAACTTCAAACAGCAACAACGGAGCAGGCCGCAGTACACCATTCAAAGTCTTTATTCTTATTGCATCTGAGAGATGTCTCAGGTTTGCAATGCAGAACAGGCACTAGCTGTTTGTTCTCGGTGCAAAGAGAGCTTTGTGTGAAAAAGAAAGTGGTGTTCTATTATCAGGCCATCCTCCTCTTCCAAATTCCCAGTACACAGATTCCAGTGAAGAAAATGGTCAAACAGCGCCACCTAACGCAGGAGCCAAGAAGTGCAACCAGAGACCAGCTGGCCACCTCTCTCTCATCAAGTACCTGCAGAACGTATGGAGGAAAGCTGTGTCATCACTTGTCATCACTTGAGAGGAACACAGATTCTAGGATATATTAAGGAGGAAATACTAGGTCAGGCTCTACTAAACAAAGGGGATAAACCCCATGTTGAGAAAAGTTTTTTTTATTTTCCCCATTCAAGGTTCCTAACATCTGAATCGATAGCCTAGGGAATCCTGTCTTACATCTGGGACAAGAAATGAAGCATTACTTCTTTGTAATCAAGGCACCCCACAAGACTCAAAAGAAGCCCAGACTTTAGGAGCCGCCTCTTCTGACTCATAACTAGCTTCTTTTCAGAGCCTTCTGATTAAAAAGGAATATAGCACAAAGAAACATTCTCCTTAGCAGCACACATGACTTTTCTGGCAGAATCTTTCCCACAGGGGGAAGTCCTGAATTCTGGCCTCCCCATCTTCTTTTTGGTCTCCCTCTCCCTCTCCCCCATCCCCTTTAAGGTTAGTGTAAAACAGATCTCCACCCTCTCTGCAGATGGCAGCCTTGCCCAGGAGTGGTTCCTTTAAGCTGCCTGCCCACCCCAGGTCCTGCCTCTAAGCCAGCCAAAGTGGGAAGGTTCAAACAGTCACTATTGCCTTTCAACTCCTGGATCCCACAGTTAACAACAGAAATCTTAGTCCTTTGCTCTATGGAAGGCAGGAGTCTAAGTCCTTCCTTTACTGGGATCCTTGTTGAAATGCAATGGCTACTGACTCTGACTTCATTTTCCCCCGGGAGGAACTTATTGCATGACTCAAATCAAAGAGACGAACATGCATTCTTGCTAGGTTCCAATAAAGTATCATTGTTCATTTTGTCATAAATGGGGGCCTTGGGCTTCAGAGTCTAGCTGCACTGCCAGTGGCCCTACATCCTTCCCACTTGCTGTCTACCAGACAGCCTGTGTTCATCATCTCTCCAGCCATCACTAGGTGTCTAAGGTAACCAACATGACAGAATGTTTACTTTGGTTCACAGGGCTAGAAGTTTCACCCATGTTCTCTTGGCCTTATTGCTTTGGTCTAGTGGTTGGTCATGGTAGGGGCATGTGACAGAGAAGGCCTGTCCACCTCATGATGGAAAACCAAGAAACAGGAAAGAGTAAGGTCCCTGATCCCCTTCTAAGACTTACCCTCACTGAGCTAGCCCCACCATCACCAATTCTACCCCTTAAGAGTTCCACCACTGAGCAGTGCCTAGGCTGATGCCCAAGCCTTTAACCCAAGGGGTTGCAGGGACACTCACCACAGCACACCCCTTCTCAGATTCAAAATTCACAGAAACCAGAATGCCATGCTAAAAGAGAGGCTATTGACTGCCAATCCTAAAAATCAATGGGAGAACGACTAAAGCCCAGGGGTTCAGAGGCATCTTTAGTTTCCAAGTCCCGGGACCACAAAGTCTAAAGTGTTCTACACTCCTGCACTTTCTTTTTTTCTTTCTTTCTTTCTTTCTTTCTGGGTTTTTTTTTTTTTTTTTTTTTTTTTGAGACAGGATTTCTCTGTGTAGCCCTGGCTGGCCTCAAACTCAGAAATTCACCTGCCTCTGCCTCCCAAGTGCTAGGATTAAAGGCATGCACTACCACTGCCCGGCTCTTTTTTTTTTTTTTTTTTTTTTAAACTCTCATAAAATCCTTATTTTGCATCAGAATCTGTGACTACCTTCTTATCTATTCACTGAGCATATCTGCTGACACAAGGCATCTCCCCACACAATGACTATTCATTGCTAGTTCAGAAAATCAGGGTAGGCATGAGGTAAAAGAACATTCTCCATGGTGAGTAAACTTGGGCTGCTGCTGAGCCATCTCCATGGCTCTAAAAGATGCACTTAAAACATTTGTGTGTGTGTGTGTGTGTGTGTGTGTGTGTGTGTGTGTGTGTGTGTTTCACAAGGTACTTATGAACTTGGGCATGCTATTGGCTCCTCATTATGATTTGTGCATAAGTCAGTCAGGCTGGGACTACTTTCTCAGCTTATTAATGAGCAGACCTTTTCTCCCATACTGATAGAGAAAATATTAAAAGTGCTCAGGTGTTTATTTCATGATTTCATGCTTCCTTGGCTTTGCTGCTGCTGCTGCTGCTGCTGCTGCTGCTGCTGCTGCTGCTGCTGGCATAAATTAATTATTTTTGTCTTTCATCCTCAGTGACCAATACCTAGTAGAAAGTAAGCACACATGCAATAAGTATTTGAAGTAATAATGACTCCAGTAATGATGCATGTGGATGCAGCAGAAGGCCTGCCCCATAAGTGACTAGCATAGGATATCATCGCCAGTCAAAATCGAGGGCTTTTCTATCCTCTCCCTTTTTCTGAGCTCTCACAGGCCTGTGAGCCTGCTTCCTCAGCATTTGTGAAACGTGAGTCATCCTTACCCTGTCTTCATGCAAGCGAAATAACCTGATTCCATCACCAGATCCTGGGGAAGGAGGAAAGAGCTACTTGTGAAAGGTGTTCTCTGACCTCCTTGTGCACACCATGACGTGGGCACACCTGCACACGTGTGTGCATAATAATAAGTGGAAATGTTTTAAGGACATCTTTTAGGGCTCTGGAGGGGGCTCGGTGGGTAAGAACACTTGTTATACAGGCACAGGAACCTGACTTAAGATTCCCAGCACCCACATAAGAAGGTGAACATGGCTGCACTTGTCTATTTAAAAAAAAAAAAAAAAAAACTAGCATTGTGGGGAAGAAACCAGCAGATTCTCAGAGCTCTCTGGCCAGACAGCTTAGTCAAAACTATAATCTTTCAGTTCAGTGAGAGATCCTGCCTCAAGGCAATAAGGCAATAAGGCAGAGATATTCAATGTTGTCCTTCAGCCTCCAAATGCACACACACAGGCAGGCACGTATACTCGCATGCAACACACATCCTATACATACAACACACACACACACACACACACACACACACACACACACACTTTTGAATGGAGCTTGCACTATAGCACTATATACTGGAAGCCAGAATCATTGTTCTAAGTACAACAAGAAACACAGTTACTAGTAAATGTTTTTTAAACTGTATCCAGATGGGCTATGTGCACACACTTTAGGAAATTGTCCTGCCTTGCTCACTCCACCCTCTCAGTCTCCCTGATGCAGAATACATCCCGGGCCAGACAGCAAAGGTAGTAAGTAAACTACAAGAAATGGCAGCCAGAAAAACCCTGACTAGAAAGACAGGACTACTGCCCCCTGAGATCCTGTTCCCTACCTGCCAGTGTCTTCAAATGTCCAGGGACAGTAGCAGATTCCAGAAGTGTGTTACACACACACACACACACACACACACACACAGAGCCACCTAGGCCCACTGTTTGGGGGCCGACTTTTAGCAGAAAGCAGCTATCAGCTTTGCAGCCATCTTGAGCCATATACCCTGACATGAGACTTGGATTACAATAGCCTACAACAGCTGAGCACACTCCGATAATCTTGGTTTAGATACCTTGAGATTAAAGGTGTGTGAGATTAAAGGTGTGTGAGACTAAAGGTGTAACTTAAGAGTGTGACTTAGAAGTGTCGAGATCAGATTTAGAGACAAGACCTAAGGGCATGATTACAGGTGTGACCAAAAGGCATGGCTTAGAAGTGAGACATATAAAAGGCAGAAACAGAACAGATCAGAGAATCAGACAGAGGAGACACTTTTAGGAGACACTTAGAGGAAGAGAGACTGAAGAATAAACGGGATTGAAACACACTCTGTCTGGACTCCATTCTTCGAGTCTGTCTTCACTCTTTCTCTTGCTGAACCCCAACCCGAGGACCGGAGCGGCAGCTTGGACCGGGATACAGTGGCCGCCAAACATGGGGCAGCCCAGGCCTCAACATTTTGCTCTGGCCGCAACAGCCCACTTCATCTGCTTTTGCATTTTTTGTTTTATTTACTTGTTTACTTATTTTTATTTGTACATGTATGTCTGTGCACATGTATGTAGTGCTCTCAGAGACCAGAAGAAGGTGTCAGATCCTCTGGAACGAGAGTTACAGATAGCTAAGAGTCACCATGTGGTTGCTGGGAACCAAGCCAAGGCCCTGTAGAAGAATAGCCAGTGCACTTAACTGTTGAGCTTAACTCCAGCCCTGACAATGCATTTAAACAAGATGCAGTTGAGTCATTTGCACAGATTTATCAAGTCCTGGTCCAGAGGAGTCATCTCTGACTTGGCAGCATGCTAGAACCATCTGGGGACTTTCTAGAAACGTTAATTTTAAAAGTAACCTGGAGTGTAGCCCTCAAACAAAGCTCAAGTAGAGTCAGCCTCAGGACCCATCTCAGGTGAACACTGTTTCTGTAATTACACACACACACACACACACACACACACACACACACACACACACACACACACGGGTCCCTAAGCTCTGCTGTGGGCAGGGATCTAGTTCTGACATTTGACTGAACCACAGCCTGTGATCCCTCAGGAAGCCTCCTTAGACTTCCCTAAGAAGTTCCTCAAAGCCCACGGAGTGGGGCTGTTGTGCTCAGTAGGTCTCTGCTTTTGTGCCAGACTGAGTTTACAGAAACAAAGATCCAGGGGCTAGTGGTTAAAGGCACTTGCCGCCAAGACTGACCACCTGATTTAGATTCCCCAAAGGCCCACAAAATGACTCCCCAAAGTTGTCCTCTGACCTCCATATTCCCATACTCCTCCGCCACACACACAATATCAATAAAGAAATTTAATTGTAATTTCTAATAAGAAGAAATATGCAATGCCTTTATCTTCTTAAAATGCTTTCTTATCTCATAGCACATTCATTGGCTGTGCAAAGCCCTCCGCTGTTCTAACTGCCCTTCTCCACGCTGATCTATAGGCAACCTCGCCAATAAGCGCCACATATGTCCTTAAGTATGCTCACGCCTTGTCCCATTGCACTCAGCATCGTGTTTTTAAGACTGAGCCATGCACTGCTGTAGCTAGCCAGTTCAGAAGTCCTCTATATCCTTCTGGTCCTCATGCTGAACTCAGCTGCTGTTGAGCTCGGGACTGGGCAAGCTGCTCATTGGAATCAGCTTGACACTGGGTGCTGGGTCCCTCTTAGGACTGTGATGGGGTCCTTTCTGCTTGTGTTTGGGCATCACAGGTATCTTTGAAAAAAAAAATGTCCCTTGGTGTCTTCTCTCCTATTCCTCCTCCTCTTCTTTCTTCCCCTCCCCCTCCTCTTCCTCCTACTCCTCTTCTTCTCTTCTTCCTCTTCCTCTTTCCCCTTCTCTTTCTCCTTTCTCTCCTTCCCTGCCCCCTCACTCACTACCCCACCCTCTCTCCTCCCTTTGGCTTTTGTTTTTCCATGGAGTTCTTAACCAAAAGAGCCAGGTCAGACTCCTCCAAGGGAAGAGTCTCTTCCAAATGTGTTGCTGCTTAAAATCAAATCGACCCACAGAAGAGGAGTTCTTAAAAACACGACGTTATCTCAGTTTCAGACAACAGGAGGTTTCTTAGCGAAGTGGGGAAAACAGTCCAATCACTTACCCGAGAGCATCCTGGTCCTTATCCTTTTACACAGATGTGGGTAATAAATCAGAGCCAAGCCCCAGAAAGGGAGCTTTGCTCATGTAATCCTTAATTGAAATGTACGCTGTCCGTATGTACACGGGAGATAAAAAGAATGTATCTTTGAGCACGTCACTAGACCTATCTTTCAAACATGTCAAATGGTACTTCTTTTTGTACAAAGAACTCTTACTTAAAATGTTAAACATAAGATACCAAGGGGAGACAACGTGTAAGTGATGTATTCCTTGGCTTTGAGGTTCTGGGTGAGTTCATCATAGCTTCTCAGTAACAAAATACATAATGATTATATTTATAATAATATAATATATAATTATATATATTTAATAACATGGAATAATTAGCAACCACTAGGTGTGCTTGGCACTGTGCTAGCATCAAATTGTGTGTCTTCCCATCTAATCCTCAGAAGCCTGTAACATGGATCAGAGATTCGAGCTTAAAGCAGAGATAAAACAGACGACTGTAATCTCTTTCTTGGAGATCAGCCCATTCCTCAACCCACCTAGAAAAGGGTTTCATTATCACTCTCCTTCATCTGTTTTCTCCTCAGGTCCCATCCTCCCCACTGCCCCATCCTTGTCAGGCTTCAGACAACTGTAAGGCTCCATTTGTGATCACTTCCAACTTATTTCTCTCTTTCCTTCTCCCCTCAGCCCCTCCCAGTCTTAAATCCCAGGGCAGTGAAATGGAAAGTCACTTCCTCATTCCTTAGCTCTAGGTGGTAAAGGCTCTAAGCTCTGGGCTGCCCACTTCTCCCCTAGAAATGCTCTCTGGCAGCCTGTGAAAACTTCTCTGTGCATCCTCTTCCTCCCGTTTCTGGGCACTCTGCTGAGTCTCCTCCACTTGACAGAGTGCATCACCTGCCTTGGTCTCTCCCTTAGCTCTGACCCCTCTAGCCCCAGACCTTCAAGCATGGAGTGGGTCTCCTCCCACAGCATGACCCCCTATGTGATTGCCCTCAGTAGTCATTTACTGTGTGCAACTAACCTCAGTGTTCTTTATAACACGTTTATCTATCCAATTCTTTCTTGGGGTATCATTCTCTTTTCAAAACTATTGTATTGGCATGTATTCATTACACACAATACTGGGTTTTGTCATGTTTTTGTATACATACATAATGTACTCTGCTATAGTCATCTCCTGCTACTCTGTCTTGTCCCCTTCAACCCTACTGTGCCCCATTCTCTTCTCAACTAGTCCCTGTTCTACTTTTCATGATTCTCATGAGTCATTTTTTAATAAGTCAATGAGTTTTGTTAGGGTCACTTATAAGAGTAAAAACGAGAGGTTGTTTACAATAGCATGGGCATCTTACCAGAAGAAAATGTCTCTTCCCCTCCACTAATCATAAGCTACATATAAGTCCTCAGGGATTGGTGGTGCCTCGTGATCCCTTTCCCTCTCTGTGACAGCGTGACGACAAGCCTAATCTTATGCAGACCTTGTGCAGGAAATCACAGGTGCCGTCTTACTTAATTTTCTATTCACCATAACCAAGGCAATGTGGGCCTCTATACCAGAGGCTTTCCGCGGAGATCTCTGGCCTGGCCAGGTGCAAGGGTTCAGACAAAGGGGAGAGAGTATGAGCAGGGAGGGGGAATCGCCTTCACTGCTGCTTCTATTCCGCCCCCTCGAGCCTCAACCCCCTACCCCCCAAACCCCTCATATGCCTACATATGAGTATGGATGAGAGAGTGTGGGATTTAAATATATACATTCATAATTTTGATCATTTATTCTTGTCCTAATAATAGCATGTACAGCAACTAACATGCCTGAAGACTCGGCTACCTTGTCCACTTAGCACACAATGTTGAAATACAGAGAACTCATTAAAGAGGAGTATGTATGTACATGTATGAACATTATAGTGGGTGCTGTGTGAGTGCATGAGTTTGTGTGCATATCCTAGCATATGGGCATCTGAATGTCATGGTGTGCATGGAGAGGTCAGAAGGCAACCTTAGTTATCAGTCCTCACTTTCCAACCTTGCTTGAGGCAAAGTCTCTTTGATACTACACTGAGCCTGGATAACCTCCATGAGCTTCCTGATAGTCTCCTGTCTCAGCTTGCCAACTTCACTTAGGGGGTACTGGGAGTACAAACTAAGAGCTACAGGGTGAGGTTTTTGCCTGAGTTCTGGGGATGCAAACTCAGGTTGTCAAATAATAGAAGAAGAAGAAGAAGAAGAAGAAGAAGAAGAAGAAGAAGAAGAAGAAGAGGAAGAGGAAGAGGAAGAGGAAGAGGAAGAGGAAGAGGAAGAGGAAGAGGAAGAAGACAAGGAGGAGGAGGAGGGAGGAGGAGGGAGAGGAAGAGGAGGAAGAGGAGGAGGGGGAGGAGGAGGAGGAGGAGGAGGAGGAGGGAGGGAGAGGAAGAGGAAGAGGAGGAGGGGGAGGGGAGGAGGAGGAGGGGGAGGAAGGAGAGGGGAGGAGGGGGAGGAAGAGGAGGAGGAGGAAGAGGAGGAGGAGGAAGAAGAGGAGGAAGAGGAAGAGGAGGAGGAGGAGGAAGAGGAGGAAGAGGAAGAAGAGGAGGAGGAGAAGGAGAAGAAGAAGAAGAAGAAGAAGAAGAAGAAGAAGAAGAGGAGGAGGAGGAGGAGGAGGAGGAGGAGGAGGAGGAGGAGGAGGAGGAGGAGGAGGAGGAGGAGGAAGACAACAATGACGTTCAACAGCACCCTCTGGCCTCCACACATTGTGCACAAACCCACACACCCAGGTGCATGCCCCGATGCACCAAGAAAATTTTGAGTGTAATGGGGTGTATCTGACTGAATTTCTGGTGCTGGAGTGCCAGAGAGAGGCAGGTATCAACCCCAACCGGGCTTCCCTCTGGCCTTCCAGAGCAATTTTCAAGTTAACAATGAGCTGGTGCCTCCACAGTCCCCATCCATCAGCAGGAGGAGTAGGCTGCCCTCCCTCCCCCTCTCAGTTCCCATGGTCAGAATCCTTAACTAATCTTCTACCCACGGGGCACTGCAAGCTTCACAAGCTGTTATTGCAGCTGCTCACACCAACAACTGCTCTTGATTCGCTTGCTGAACACCTTCAGTATCCCCAGAGCTGTACTGTCACGGTTCACCCAGCTGTACTGCGAGCTTCCTCCTGCCCCCAGCCACATCTGCACCTCCACACATCCCTCCTGCCCCCTACATGATTGATCCATCCACCTGCACTTCAGACCCCAGACCCTCGGGAGCCAGTCCCATCAATTACTTGCTCTCTGTTTGGAATCTTTGGCTTCCTTATCCCTGGGGCTCTTTAACTTATTCAACACAGAAACATGTTCAAACCTCTTCCATTTTGAAAAACAAAACAAAAAAAAACAAACAAAAAAAGCTGCCTTTACCCTTTACCCCGTCTTCCTTGGCAACTTCTCCCATCAGTCTTTTATAATCCTTGCACACACACATACACACACATATATATAGGTATATATATGTATATAGGTATATATATACTTATATACACATATATAGGTATATATATATGTATACATATGTATATAGGTATATATGTATATATATATACATATACACATAGCAAAGCATATACATATGTATATACCACATTTATCAGTTTCAACAGTGACACTGCTCATAGAAGCAGTGTCACTGCTTCCTAGAAACCCCAGAATGGGGCTCTATTTGTAAACAGAGTTGTTAATGCATATAATCAGTTAAGTATATGCCCTTAGTCTGCTATGTCATAAGAAGAGACACAGACATGTGACCCAGGGAGAACTCCTTAATGGAGGCCGAGACGGGAGCAAAGCAACAGCCGTGAAGATCACCGTGGAGCAGCCCTCCCATCGAGTGACGGTCATGCGCAGAATGCTGGAGGCATGCTCAGCCTTGCAAGAACACGAGAACCCAAGAGAGGTGAGCAACAGAGCCATCTCTGCAGCCTTCAGACAATGCACAGTGCTACCAACATCTTACTTTGGATTTCTGGCTTCCTGAATGATGATACAGTTGTTTTAGCCCCACCCAGTTTCTTGTGTGTTGTTTTGGCATATTTATAAAGTAGATATGCCCCTTAACTCACTAGAAACTTCCTTCTGGATCTAAGATTCCTTTACATATAAAGTACTGCAACAAATCCAGCCTGCATTCTCCGTGACCTTCTGAGCTTTGTGACCTGAGTCACACAGTGTCTCTCTAGCCAGCTGAGAGTCCTTTAGCTCTACCCAGAGGAAAATCATGGGTAGGCAAAGGGAAGCTCACCAAATGCAGGCGGCTCTCATCTCTTCTGTGTTTAAATGCAGAGACCTCAGGCATCAGGCATCAGGAAGCAGTGAGGATGGTGCCCTCTAGTGGTACAGTCCTTGAACTGGCCACAAGATCTCTCAGCCCTTAGCATCAGACAGTGTTACCCATCTTGGCTGGGGGGGTGGGGGGGGGTGGGGGGGGGGGGGGGGAAGATGGCTTGAGACCTTTGACGCTGAGGACTTGACAGCTCTCTGGTTTAGCAGCCAGAGCTTACAGGTGGTCTCCTCCGAGTCCCGACAGACTTTTATGGAAGAACCCCATAAATATCACCATGCTGCGTAGACAATGAAAGACACCAGAAAAGTAACACCCTAGCTACAGAGGTGCACATATGCCTGCCTGGGGGGGGGCGGCGAGGGGGGGGGGAACTTAATAGTAAAGAGTGGCATCAGATGGAACAATGAGTTAGGCCATGAACGCACATCTGTCAGACAACAGCCACAGCCACCTGTCCCCAGTGCCCACAGTGTCCTATGACAACTCCTTGCATGAATGTCTTTTGTGGCCAAGCTTAACCTGAAGTCACACTGGGGAGAGATTCTGGCTCTGGCTTAGCTGTATTGAGATAATACTAAATCATCAGAGAGAGAAAGGGTTAGCAAGTATGAGATCCTAGGGAATAAAATAATACAAACAAAACACACAAGTAACATACTGGAGAGTTCTCCTCTGAATATAGTCCTCTGGAGGAAAGTGTGGAGGAAAGTGTGACGATAATTTTTTTTCAAATCCTATACTTAATGATGGTCGTCAAATGTTTTAACCTTCCTTGCAACCCACCACCCACCAGAGATAGTGGGAAAGCAGGGACACAGGGGAAATGAACATGTTTAGAAAGGTTCTTTGGAGCAACTCTCGTCTGTGTTGTCTGGAAATCTGCAGTTCAGCTCACAGGTTAGCAGTGGCAGCTCAATCCACACGCAAACACCTCACAGATACACCACAGATACACAGTCTAGTTCAGTAGAGTCGGGTCAGCAACAGTAGTGACACGACCTAGCAGAGACAGCCAGGCCTCGGCCTTGGCTCGAGTCAGCAGGAGGAACCAACAGGAACACCAGAAGTTCTCGGCTGTGCCTCTCTCAGGGAAGTGAAGATCAGCGAAGACATGAGACCCACAAGCGTTGCACAGCTGGCTGTACCAGCGAGCCAAGCTCTGTCTCCATCACTCCACGGAGTCCTACCCTCCAAACATCTTTCGTCCTCCACTTGCCTCGCCTCATCAGGGCTCTTGCCTCACCATGTACATCCAATCAGCCCAAGTCCTTAGAAGCTGCAACAAACTGCAGCACACCACCAGAAGTTTTTTGGTCTGTTTCTCTCTTATGGAGTCTCAACAAGTGCAGCTCAACTACACAGTGTAAGGCAGACCAATACATATGTGTCATCAGCAAAGAATCTTTCATCACGAGTCCTTTCACGTGCTTGCTTCAGCAGAACATCCTCTCTCCTGTGTCTGCTTCAGTGAAACATTCCTTCAAGAGTCGGCTTTAGCCTTTCACACCTGTGTCCACGTTAATGAAATGTTCCTTCACGTGTTTGTCCCAGCAAAACACCATCCAACCAATTTTCCAAAGAATCCTTCAGTTTCCACTTCCGGAAAGTTAAGACTAGAGGGGCCAAGGACTCTACCTCGGGGCTCATGAAAAATGAACAGATCTAGGAAAGGGTGTGTGGGATTTGACAGAGATGGAAGAGTATGGCGCTGGGTCCTGGAGGAGTGGGGCCCAGTATGGCAGTGCTGGGACCACCCATAAGAAAACTGGCCTGACCCTAAACACAACTGCAAGAGCTGTGCTGTGAACACAGACTCCTATTGAGCGTTCAGATGGTGAATACAGTGCACCCCACTGCTTGAAGGAAAGCATGGAGGAGCTTTCCCAATGGGGAGGAGATAACAACCCAGTTGGCTCGTCATATCTTTGGGTTCCATATCTGTTGCTTTGGCCCAGTATGAGCAGAAATTATTCTGAGTAGGAGGGTGTGTGCTATAATAGATTCCCATCTTTGGGTTAAGCACCTGCTATGTGACAAGCTCCATGCCAGGCACTAAAATACCAAGAGCCAAATGACAGTTCCCAGGGAAGGGTAGAGATCTGCAAACAAGTGTGGCAGCCCAGTGTTATCAGGAGGCATCTTTCTAATCTCCCCCTGAGCCCTTACTCTACACAGACAGGACACACCCTCTCTCTATGCATGATTCGCCTGTCACTCTAAAAAAAAAAAAAAAAGAAAGAAAAAAAGAAAAAAAAGGATAGATCTTTGTGGGTAGAATGCAGGTTTCCAGGTAACTAAAGGGAATTTGTTAGATGCATTTACATGATATAGTTTTGAAAGTCCAACAATGTCTGTCTCACACTGGAGAGATAGAGAACTCAGTAGCTTTACAGTCTGTGGGTTGGGTGCTCCAGGTGTTCTATTCTGGGGCTGAAAGCCTAAAGAATTCCTGAAGAGCAACTTGTTTCCAGCCCATGCTGGAAGCCCAAAGCTGAGACTTAATACTGTGGGGCATCCACCAGAAAAGGCAACTCAGGTGTGAGTTTAAAGCAATAGAAAGTGTTTATTTGCTGGCCAGAACGTACACTGGGTGGTCCAGATACCAGTATAGTACCAAGCCTTTCTCAGGATGAGTTTTAAGCACAAAAATTCATATTCTGGGTTGACATACTTCAGTTAACAAGAACAGTTAGCCGGAAGCAAAACTACAGAAGCCAAAAAGCAAGATTAGCACATTTAGAGACTTTCCCAGAACCATGAACTTTGATGGATTAGGTCTTTGTTTTCATTTTGGCAAGTAGTACCAAAATATGCTGTTTTATGACATAGATGGTACTTCTGTCATGGAGTCAGTTGTGCTAAGGTCTGAGGACCTGTTACATAGCGTTAGTGAAGGAATGCAGTGGTTTGTCTTTTTGACGACCGGGGATTAGCCTCATGTCAGGGCTGGGGCTGAGGAGAGGTAGGAAACAAGAAGCTGCTACACAGAATTACGCTTGTGTCAGATAACAAAATTCTCTGCTCTTCTGCAAATCCATGTGTACGTAACACTATTTACATGTGCAACCAAAAATGCTTAGGATGGTAAATGTCACACGTGTGCTTTTTATTACAAACACAGTCCTCTGGCACCTCCATGACATGTGATGAGACCGACCTCAAGACAGAAAATGTAAAGCATCAACTCTCAGTGACATTCAAGACTTTACCCTTCAGCCAGAGGTCAGACTTCTGCCCTGAGATTCTGGGTTCTCTTTCTGCTCACCATTTCTCCTCCAGCTTGCTAAGGGGTGTTCTAATGCCACCCAAAATTAGGTTTTGTGAGAGGAGATAGCTCTAACTATGTAACTATCCTGTTCCCCCTAGGATTGTCATGAATTTAGCACCTATCTCATATCCTAGGACAGCTCTCATTTCCAGAGGGACAGACGCTTTACTGATCTCTTCCAATGTTAGGGATTTAACCTAGAGCCTCATGTATGCTGGGCAAGCCCTGGGCAGTGAGTGATAGCCCTACCTACTGTGGCTCTGGACCTGTGCTCCTGTATAAAGCTGAGTCAGTCTCTCTCTCTCTCTCTCTCTCTCTCTCTCTCTCTCTCTCTCTCTCTCTCTCTCTCTCTCCTGTCCTCCCTCTCATTCTCCTCCCTTCCCCCTCTCTTCCCCTCCCCTCCCCTGCACTCCACCCCCTTAGATGTGTCTATGAGTTCTTTATAAATACCTCCTCTGTTGCCAGGAAGTCTCACCTACAGGTCTCACAAGAGTGGGCTGTTTCAGGATATTTGATCACACTGTGAACCCCGTGATTGTGTTATTTATTGAAGAAAAAAAAAAACTTTTTCTAGTTGTGTTGTGGCTAATGCCTCCCAAAGTTAGCATACACCTTTCCCTCTGACACACCCTTAGTACACAGCTTTAATCCCAAACAATGAAGGTAAAGTTAGTTTGTAGATGGAAGCACCATGTTTGGAAGTGATGTCTAATTGCCTGGCAGACAAAGTGATGAATCAGAGAAAGATTTGACAGAGTAGGATACGCCCAACTCTCATGAGATCAGAGAGGAAAGGGGAAGTGCAGAGGGGAAGGGGGCAGTTTTACCAGTAGAGTTTCACAGAGACAGGTTGGAAAGAGAACAAGATACAGGAAAAGGCAAAGGGAGCCAGAGAATGAGGAGCCAGAAGATTAGAGCAGATTGCTAGAGTTAGTTTGAGGTCAAGCAGAGCAATTCAGTCAGAAGCTGAGAAAAGCTAGATTGAATCAGTTAGCGTGGAGAGAGGTTTTGAGCCAGAACAGCTGAATTAACCAGCAAGAGCAAGAGCTCAGCAAGAATTAAAAAGGGTGAGCTTATTCAGCAGGAAGTCTCAGAGAATGAAAACAGTCCAGGCCTAGATAAGATTGTATGGAGTCTAGCAGCTTCCAGGACTAGGACTAGGTTTGCAAGCTGAGGCAGTAATCCTCAGAAACAACATTACATCAGATGAATAAAAGATACTTTTACAGTGAACAGATGGATTTATTTTTACTCTAATTGGCCTTTTACCTCTCTACCCACTGCCCTAAAATCTCTGTGGGCCACCTTAGTTCCCTTCTACTGAGGTCCCTTGCACTTCCGGGTGACTTTCTTGGTCATGACTTAGGTGAAATCACATGGCTAGCTTACTGAAACTTACCTAGTGTCTGTGAGAAATAGTCACCTATTCTTGAAAAAATTTAGTGCACAACAGTTAAATTAGCTAGTTACGTATCTGCCCACAGATCCTCCCTTTTGCCTGGTAGCTCCCCTACAACCTTTAGGACTCTGTATAAGTGTCTCTTCCTCCAAGAAGTTTCTACTTATTTTTCTTAAAATGCCATGAGTTTGTGCACACATGAGCACATCTGTATACAGATGTAAATGCACACAACTAAAAATAATAATAGAAAATCCAAATAAACAAGACACCACTGTGGGTTTGCCCAGCATGCCACTCATCAGTTGACTTTACAGTTATCCACTTCTAACACTGTGCCCACAGCTGGACTTCAAGCTCCAGAGGTAAGGGCTTTATTTGTCTTGCTCATCATTGTGTCCCTAGCTCCTGACACAGTGCCTAGCACCGAGTGGTTGCTCAGTCAATAGCTTCTGGAAAAAAATGAATTGGAAATAATTTTCCACACCAATGAAAGTTAAGTTAGAAAGGAAGATGGTAATTCACAGGAGAGAAGGTTGTCCCTGTTGTCCCATGTATGCTAATATAAAATTTGAAGATATTGTAGTTGTTTATTGTTCTGTGGGGCTTCAGAGCAAGGGGAAGCCAGGCATCTGTGTGAATGGAGAGAAGTCTCTGATGGGTCTTGTTGGTCCTGGAAATGGGTGGTGTGCATGGTTGGTCTGTCATATCAGTGGAATTTCTGGCAGGAACTCCATCCTATGCACTGTCATCCAGCCCTGTGTGGCAGTAAGTAAGGGAAGCCACCATGTGAAGACTGACAGGAAAGATATCAGGGAAGACTCCTCCAACAGTGAGACCCACACTGTATTTATAACTATGACTTCATAACATTCATTTACAGAGCATGTGTGCATGGGCTCACTGTGAGCACATCCTGAGTTATTGCAGGTGATCGCATAAGGTGATTCCCATGGTAACTCCATAAGGTGAATCTAGAATTACTGTCATCATTATACAGCTGGAGAAACTGAGGCTCAGAGAGGCTGAGTCACTTGTTTCAAGTCACAGAAAGACTGGAGAACATAAGAGAAGGAAAAAAAAAACATTCAGATTTCACATAATGACTCAACTCCTCTCTAGGGTCTAGCCTTGGAAACCAGATTAGTTCGTGAGAGTCTAAGCTTGATTTCAACCAACAAATGTTATATTCTTACAGTAATCATCTAAATAATTTAAAATTTATAATCTATCCAGGATTAAACCTTTAAAAATATCAAATGCCAAATATACTACACATATTAAAATTTATTTGCACATATATATGATATATGAGATGTCATTAAGTGCCAAATGTAGTGGACCAGAAAGTATAAGAAAATTAGCATTACACAGAACACCAACTGCTTGCCAAATAGATACAAAATGATTAGGAAATAAGGACTATTAATACATAGTGAATTTTTGACATACCAAACTAGTCTTTCCTATTTTAGATGAATAATATCTTTTAAACAAAAAATATTGGTCACTTGAACAATACTTATATCCGACTAAATTTAAATTTAAATTTTATACCATTCATTTACACACTTGCCAGTGTTATAAAGGTAATAGATTTCAATTAGTCAGCATATGCATTTTCAACAATGTACCAGGATTCTTTTGAAATAAGTAAAACATGAACATAATTTGATTCATTCCTTCCTAGAGATTCTGTGAGCACAGAAACCTAGGCAAATAACTGCAAAATGTAGGTTATCGAAATCACAGAAGTGGGTGCATAATAAGGAATGCAAACGGAAGTTTGATTTACTTTGTAAACTCACTCAAAAGAAGCAGAAATAGTTAGCTAACTTCAGATTTTATTAACTTGCTTCTTACATGCAAGTGATTTCTTTTCTGTTCAGTCTAATTTTATATCCTGATTCTCATACCTTTGGGGTTACCTGAAAATGAATCTTCACAGGATTCGTGTTCTTACCTTATTATGATGCTCACTGAGAAAATTTTAATAGTTACATATGAAAACACAACATGATGCAAAACATAGAATGTTAAAAAATAAACATTTAAAGGTATGAAGTTCTTTATTATCACAAAACTAGATTTACATTGTAGATGAGGCATTTGGTTAGCAAATTTAGTGTGTCTTTAAGTGCACCCAAAATGACAACTGATTTTTAAAAATATAAGAAGCATTGAAGAGTAGTTAACATAAGCCTTTCAAGACCCATGCTTGGGAATATCCAAAAGTCTGCAGAAAGGTCCAGGGAATGCTGCACACTTTTACTCCTAGCTGTAAGGAGGCAGATATAGGCAGATCTTTGTGAGTTCAAGACCAGCCTGGTCTCCACAGAGTTCCAGGCTAGTCAAGGGTATATAGTGAGACTCTGGTTTTGGTTTGGGTTTCTTTTTTTTTTTTTTTTTTTTTTTTAAGTCTATAAAAACAGCACTATCAGTGGGTTCTATTTTGCCACGAAAATATCACCTTTGGGCAGAAAAGTCTGGAATGCTACAGGTCATAAATAGTGTCTTAGACTCACAGCTATGCACACCTCTCAGGCTTCACGTAATCTCACTGTTTTCTTTGCCTGCTTCACTGTACGGGAGCCATATTGTCCTAAAACGTTCTTAGTTATTGATTGCAGTAAACACATCCTTGCATCCTTAGGAAATAGGAGGTCAGGGTTTCCATCCAGGTAACCCTCCACTGTGTTAAGGAAGTCTGAGCAGCAGAGAACAAAGGTAGAGGTCCTGGTCTCAAATGCTTGCTCTTTTCCTACCTGTAAGTTTTTCCTTTGCCAGAAGTCAGTTTTGGTACTGTTCACTGTCACCTGTATGAATTCTTTTCAGTTAGTGCTTGTACGAATAGAGTCAACAAACACTTCGAAACCATAGAAACAATCTCAGGGCTGATGCGGGGTGGGGAGTGGGGCAGCTATTAAGACTATTTTATAAAAATTAAAAGGTGACATTAGCTATTCAAGCAATATTCCATTCAGATTGCAATTATATGTTGACGTGGGAAATTTTTCCTGAACATTCTCTGTAAACGCTGATGGAAAAAGGCTCCCGCAAGTCCCATCTTAGAAGAGGCCTTTAGTTTCATCTCACTGCCAGCCTTAACGGAGGAGTCCAGTGTTTTCTCCTCGTTTCTGGTGGGGCTCTATCTAGGCTGTCTATGGTCGGTCTGCAGTCTAGAGATGAAAGCAGATTCTGGATCCTAAGCACTCACTCCAGTATGTCAACAGGTAGTTCATTTGGGATACCTCAGTAAAGACCAGAGAGCACCAGCTGGCCCTCTGATCCCCAGTTTCAAACCTTTCTTCCCCACACTTTAAGGGCACCGGAATTCCCTGCGGCAGCAAGCAGGAAGCCGCGGGTGGGAAAGCAAGTGGCTGCGGGCACTGTCCCCAGGGCCCAAAGACCACTGGGAGGAGGTGGCTCTGGAGGTGTTGGAGACCACTGGGAGGTGTTGGGGAAATCTCTCCGACTTCAAGGACCACCAGGGAGAACCAGAATAAAATCACTTGGGAAGGAGTGCCTTGAATTATTTACTGATTCCACCCTAGCTACTTCAGTTCTGGTGATCTGGTCTTGATCTTTAAGCTCCACTCCCCACCCCCCACCCCCCCCACCCCCAGGCTGGGGCAGGAAGTCACAGATGCAGAGAGAGTTCGTGGTTTAGAAAATGTGTGGGCCCGGACGTGACCTCCCGAAGGTCCTTAGGAAACAATTTCTCCTACTTGAAAAGTTTTTCCTCTGCGAACGGGGGGGGGGGGGGGGGGGGTCTGCAGTCATTTCTTCAGGGAATGAATGTTCCGTGGGTTCAGTGCTTGGCGCACCAGGAGCAGAGGGCTGAGAGCAGCTGGTGATAAGTTCTAGAGAGCTGTGACCCAGACAGTCCTCTCCCGCTGTGACTGTGGGGATGACCGTCGCATTCTGTTCTGGATGCGTCCAGTCCGTCTGTCCCCAACAGTCCTTCCAGCCTTCCGGATCTCAGAAGCCACACTTTTTAAAGCCCAGCCCAAGATACCCGCCTGACGTGGAATCCAAAACCGAAGGCTGGGGCTCCGCGTGGGCCTGGAGGAGGCGGTGAGGATAACCAGGCTGAGCAGGCTGCGTCCTCGAGTGCATGGGATGTGGCACTGTGGGGTCGCCCGGCGGGGCGGTTGCGAATGCGCGGATTCCTGTGGGTTCTCAGGAGCCGCGACCACAGCACGGTCCCCAGGCTTGGTGCAGGTCACACCGGGAGGAGGTCCGAGCTATCCTAGTCTTCAGGGCTCCCTGGCCTAACGCACCCCTGGGACGGACAACCTTCATCTCACCACACCATGAGCTCTTGGAAAGTCTGGTCTTGTTATGGTTTTGATAATAAAGCATTTCGATTTAGAAACGGACCTTTGGCCAGGCTCTGGCAGGGTCATCCTCCTGCAGGGACAGGTTTGGGCGTGGGAGGAAAGGGAGTTCCGAGCGCTGGAACCCACTGGAGATCGGTTCCAGCCCAAGGACGAATCCTTCCGTGGCGGGGGGACGGGGGTGGGTGGAGCGGGGTGCGGGGAAGGCAGCGCGAGACGGGTGAAGGGTCGGGTGCAACATCTTTGCACAAAGCGCAAAGGGGAACCGCAGAAAAGTGGAAAAGAAAATCTTTTTGATTTGCCTCTAAACTCTCAGGTTGCTGCTGGCCACCAAAGGGGTGGTACTGTGGGGACCAAGAGCCCAGGGGCCAAACGGAAGAAAGCTGCCCGCCGAATGCTCGAAGCTACCAAAGTCTTGAGTTTAGGAACTTTCCAGAAGTTCCCACAACGCCCTCAGATTGGAAAGCGTTGAGGTAGCAACTGAGGCAAGCTATAGGGGTTCTAGGCTATGGGGTATAAACAATGAAATGTAGACTTCGTTGCTAAGGGTGGGGAGCACGGATGATTATTTTCTACTCAGAGCGGCTTTCCCCAGAGCTGCTCGCTTATTGACCCAGCATCTAAAATCCCGCTTCTGGATGGTGATGGGCGTTCCCTTGTATCCTGAAGCTGTATCACTGTTACAAAGATCTCTAAGAAATTATTTGTAATTTAGAAAAGGCCTTGAAAATACTAGTATTTTTTTTTTTATTATACGCAATAGCCTTTTATTTTCCAAGAATAGATTCACTGGTTCAAACTGATCTCCAGTCATCCTCCAGTTTACCTCAGAAAAATAAAATCAACTTTAGAAAAACGGTGCATAAACTCAGCTTTATGGGGCACGCTAAGAATTCTGGAGACTGAAATAGGAAGCTCGCTAGTTCCAGGCCACCAAGAGCTGCACAGAGTAACTCCCCTTTCAAAAATCTTTTAAAAAGTGCTGGGTGGGGGTGAGAGAAAATGGAAGTTGTATTAATTCTTCTAATTCTTTTCCTTCTAGAAGTTTCATTAGAATTAAAACTATAAGATAAACTTTTGCTCTTAAATATTTGGAATTTTAAAGCCCATATTTAAAACGTATCATCTCCGATGTCTATAGTGGATATAAATCATAAAAAAAGAATTTCGAGATAAGAATGTAAATTTTTAAAAATTCTATTTATGAAAGCGAATAACGAGACATGGTAGGAAACAAGCGATGTAGCGTCTTAGTTTCGTATTTTATTCAATCTATCTAACTAGGCTTAATTTCAACACTCTCCGCTGGAGTATATACAAGAAATAAATGTTATGAAATTACTTGTATTATATACGGGTTTCGGGAAGACGGAGCATGTACGCATTAGCATTCGGCACTGGGAACACTTGCAGTTCCTAGGGAATGCGGATGGCGATGCTTTTGTGCTGCAGGCTGTTTTGTTTTTATTAACAACAAAACACTTCACTCACAGTCATAGGTCCCCGGGAAGTATGTAAATCGGGAAAGCGGTGAAAGCCACAACCGAAGTGAACAAGACAAGGCGGGACTTGTAGTCCCCGGATTTTCCCGGGTTTGGGTCGTCAAGCGAGCAGAACACGGTTGTAACAATTTGGAAGGACTTAGTGCGCACTCCGCTGCCGGTTTTCCACGCACAAACCTAGCAGGAGGGTGGTGCAAACCTAGAAAGCGAGCGGTTCCAATCTGTCACTTGGCTCCAGGTGTGCCCAGGCGACTCAGCCTGGAGACTGGGCTTGGGTGCTGCTTAAAATGCGGGCAAGGTCCCCTCTCTTTCCGAAAGAGCTGCTAGGGTTGTCAGCCTACAGTCCTCAGCTGCAGGCTGTTGCCTCAGCAGCGCCGCAACGGCGGACAGGTGCCGGCCTAGCCGCGTGCCTTTACCCGGAGCGCAGCTAAGGACACAGTGATGCTGTTCCTGCTGCTGCAGCGGCGGCTGCTGAAATATTGTCCGGGACGCTGCAGACACGTGAAACAAAGGGGAAGCAGCCTGGGGGTGCAGCAGGTACGGTGGGTGCTGCAGCAGGTGGCAGTAGCTCCATGGAGCGAAAGGCGGACTCTGCGCAGACCCAGTTCTTCCCCCTGTAGCCCCCTGCATGATGCTCTCGATGGTGAACGAGGCGCACCCGCGTCCGGACCGAGACCCAGCACCCTGGTCTCCCTCCCAAGGCTGGGAGCCCATTGCGGGCTTCAGCGCGGGGATGGTGACCGGGTTAGCGGGATCCGCGCCTTCGGCTTTTCTAGACACATCAGCATAGGTGGGGGCGGCGAGCAGCAGGTAGCGGAGGGGATGCGGATGCAGCGGCGCGCAAGGGCGGCTCCCAGGCGGGGCGGCGGGTTGAGCTGCGAGGTTAGGCTGCGGAGGGGCAGAGTAGCGGAGCAGGAGGCTGGGCTGGGAGACGTGCAGGGTGGCGGGCACAGCGGGTGGAGGGAAGGGGCAGTGCGAATGGCCTCCCGGGGGCGGGTGGTGGCGCTTGAAGCGCTTCCTACGCCTAAGGAAGCTGCCGTTGTCGAACATGTCCTGGGAGGCGGGGTCCAGGCTCCAGTAGTTACCCTTACCCGGGTGGCCCGGCTCGCGGGGGATCTTGACGAAGCAGTCGTTGAGCGACAGGTTGTGACGGATGCTGTTCTGCCAGGCGGGGAACTTACGGCGGTAATAGGGGAAGCGGCCGCTGATGAAGGCGCAGATGCCGCTGAGCGTCAGGCGCTTCTGCGGGCTCTGCAGGATGGCCATGGTGATGAGCGCGATGTAGGAGTACGGGGGCTTGGCGGGCTGCGGGCCGTCGGCTGTGGTGGTCGCCTGGGTCCGCGGCTCTCGGAACTTGCGGAGGAACCCGGAGGAGTTGCTCAGGTCGCCGCGGTCCCCGGCGCTCTTCTCTGGAAGAGCGCGGTCTCCGGCCCTCAGCAGGGATCGCTCCAGGCACTTATGGCTCTCCTCATCATCATCATCTTCCGTCTGATCTCCATCTGCCTCCTCTGCCAGCACGTCGATCTCCACCTCATCCAGGTCGGAGCTTAGAGGACTGGGCGGCGGAGTGGAGCGAAGGTGCCCAGCTCTTGCAGAATTCATGGAGGATAGGAGGGAAGAGGGAGAGGAGGGGACGGACGTGGGGGCAGCTCACCTGGTTTGGGGTGGATGGGTTAGCAAGGATAGCGTGCTAGGAAACTGGAGTGCGCCTACGTTGTTCTTTCTGACTGCCGTGTGGCAAGGTGCACTTGGCGTTCTAAGTTTCTCTGAGAGGTGCGTGCGCTTCCCTCTATATATCCTTCTTCCTCGGAGTGGAGCCACTTCCTCCTGAAGCGGTCCAATGATGGGGGTCCTTGGTCCCTCCTCTTCACACCCATCCACTACCAAGGAAGTCGCTCAAGTGTTAGTTTAACCAGCCAACGTGCTCTGGCGTTGCTTGGACTTTGTTAATGTTGCTGTAAAACTACATAAATAAAAACCAAGAAGGAAAACATGATACCCAAAGACGTGTGACCACATCGACATTTAGACCTCCCCGGTACTGACTTTGGGAAAGAGTAATGGGATGTACCTTAAGTCAGAAGGCACACTGACTTAAAGCTATGTGCCCCCAATCAAGAGAAGTGGCGCCTTGCCTCCACTCAAGCTCCGCCAAATAATCCCGTGACTCGATTTTCCCCAAAACTAAAACATTCTAGCGTTAAGCAATGTGGGTTTTAAAGGGGGGGGGGGGAAGAAAGTACTTTCTTAGTCCCCTTTTCTTCAGCTTCTTTTAATATTTAGCCAGAGAAACAAATGCATATTATCTTTCACATTCAGACAGGTATGCCTAGAAAAGGCTTCAGAAAGCAATATACTTGCACTTCTTTCATGGTCTTTACCAACTACATTGGTTTCACCACAAAAATACTGTTTCCCCAAAGTAGTTTAATAAAGCCCTCACTATAGAGTGCACTCGCCTGCTTGCCTTGTCCCTACTCCCACCCCATCCCGAACAGAAACAGAAGTGCATTACTGTAATAATAATAAAGTTTGAAACTAAAGTGAAGAATGGCCCAGAATCCCGGACACTAGATACACCGGGGTCCATGGTAAAGCAGGACAGTGACCCCAGGACTTGCTTAAAGGCTTTGGGGTACCTAAGCTTTTAGATTGGTTTAGTTAGCCCAGCAGCTAAAGTAACAATATGGTAGAGTGTGTTTGTTACATAAAGTAGGGGTTGCCATGGTACATATGGTGGGAATTGGAAAGGTTGAATCTAAAAAGATACAGTTGGAGAGGATGAAGGTTGTGCCACCTTCAACATTTGTGTTTGTAAGTGATTGTGACCTTTATTGAGAAATCAAAAGCTGACTACCAAAAATAGCTCCACACCTTTAGGATTAAAGTAGTTTAAAGAAGTTAGCATCTTTTGGAGGGCAGCTCCCTTGCAAGCCTTTGAGTTAAGCTTTATTGCTCTGTGGAGGTTTTAACCCTCCAAGGCTCTCTATTGTGTGCGACTGGAGGTAGGACAAACAACAGATCTGAGCCTGACAGATTTGTGTTTAAATCCAAAATTGACCAATGGCTATTTGTGTGATTTTAAACTGCAGGAGGGCCGGCAGGTGTCTCATTCAATCAGCTGGCCCCAGATGCTGCCCTCGCCCCCTGCTGAAGAGACTCCTTTCCCCTTCTCTGATTATCTGTGTGAGAGAGAGTATTGTTGGTTTTCCTAAAGTCAACTGCTATGGGGATTTGGGTTATTTACAAATGAAAGGGTGTAAGAATGTGCTCAAAAACAAAACACCCCCCCCCCGCCCCCCACATTCTGGGTCTAATCTCAAAGGTAACTCATGAGCCCACTAAAGAGCCCCCTGTGGCCAACGCTGGGGCAACCAAAGCAGCTGGTTATAACTCAATGTCTAAAATGTATTTGTGTGTTCACGTTGTTAAGAATAACTGATTAAATCAATAAAGGAAATGTCTTGCAGAATTTCAAATAACTGGAGTAGCTACTCCAGATGGGGTCTAATTCCCAGCTACTTACATGTGACTTTTCCTCCCCAACAGTATAATAGAGAAAGGGACAGAGTAGCCTTTCCTGAGGAGAAATCTCATCTCCTGACCAAACCTCAGCCAGGAGATGAAGGTCAACCTCAGCTACCTACCATGCAGCATATTGTGATGACAATGGCAATCAAAGCCTAGCTATAAAGGGCACGTCCCAGTTGAAGAGCTGCCAAAGGCACGAAAACACAGGATAGCTAAAGCACTGTCATAGTCCACAGCAACCTGAGGAGACTATTGAATGCAATGTTCAATAGTCTCCTGAATGTGATTCTCCAACAGAAAAAGAATACGATATATGGGTTCCAAATAATCTGAGCCTGTGGCAATGCTGGCTCACTAACAGTAACAAATGTCCACAGCATGCTGAGATGTTGGGGTGTCTATCAATCTAACACATCCAAGGGCTGGGTGTTGAAGAGCTCAGTTGGTAAAGTGCTCTGTTCTGCATGCTCAAGGTCTCCAGCTGGATCCCCAGACCCCACATAAAAGTGCTAGGCATGGTGGCACACTTGTAATCCCAGAGCTAGGAAGGTAGAGACAGGAAGGATCCCTGAGTGAGAGAGGCAGAGGCCGGGTTGGGAGTGGGGGTGGGTGGGAGATGACATCTGAAGAACAATAGGCTGTCCTCTGGCCTCCACATGTGCACACACATATACAATTCTTAAAATTTACCCAGTTCTCATGAATTAAGCTATAACCTGAGCTACTCTAAGCTAGGAGGATTCCAAGTTCGAGACCTACTTGGGCTATTGCGCCCACCCCAGTGAGCTCTTATCTCAAAGTAAAAAGAAGACTAGTATCCTGTTTTGTTTGGTTTCTTTTTGGTTTTGTTGTTGTTGTCTACTTGACGCAACCTAAAGTCACCCGAGAAGAGGGACTGTCAACTGAAGAACTGCTTTGACCAGATTGACCTGTGGTCACATCTGTGAGAGACTGTCTTGATTGGTGACTGATGTGTCCCTGCCACACTTACTGTGGGGCAGGTGGGTCTGACTGTGCAAGGAAGCAAGCTAAGCATAAGCTAGCAAGCATCATTCTTCCATGAGTTCTACTCCGAGTTCCTTCCTTGAGTTCCTGTTCTGGATTCACTCAGGACTATCACCTGAAAGGTTAAGTTGAAATAAAGCTCTTGCGTCACTTTGGGTCAACAGTTTGGCACAGCTAACCAGAACAGCTCAGTGCCAGAAAGCACGCTGGGTATGTGTGAAGTCCCACATTCAGTTCCCCACCATTCAGGGGATGAGGAGGATTCAACAGAAAGGCCTAAAGGCCATAAGTAAGAAATCAAGTATCTGTCAGCTGATCAGTAGATACACAACACAGACACACGGCATGGTTGTATGCAGTGGTGTGAATAGGTTTGGTCCCCACAGACTCATGTGTTTGAATGTTTGGCCCACAAAGAGTGACACTATTAGGAAGTGTCTCCTTGTTAGAATAAGTGTGGCCTTGTTAGCAGACATGTGCCATTTGCAGGTGGGCTTTCAGAAAAGTCCTTTCAAAGCAATCTAAACATACAGTTTTTCCACCTAGACTAGAAAGCTAAAGGGAGTGATTACCCAATTCACAGATTGTCGCCAAGCCTGTACTATCATGAAGTATTGCTCCTCATTGCTCTAGAAGCCTTTAGGTTTTGATCATTGCCCTCAAAATTCAGTCTAGGGATAAAGACCCTAAGGATATACTTGATTTAACTTAAATTTCTATCCAAACATCCATGAGAAGACTTACAAGGTTCCTTATTTTAGGTTTGATACTGGAGACTGAACGCCTTCTGCACACTAAGCACATGCTTCACTCCAGAGCTACAACCCCAGACTCAAAGATATTTCTTAAAAATACTATATAAATTAGCAAACTACCACAAAAGAAATCTGGGTTTATAAGAAGGGAAGATAGTTGAGAGCCCTCAAGTCAGCTGAGGTGAGTAATTTAGAAGGTCTTTTCTAGATTGAACATTGACAGCCACCCAAAGGGGAAAACCAGAGGCCTGAAACTCCAAGGTTTTACCAACGTGCCAATCGCCCAGTCTTCCTCCACAACTATGCTGACACCTCTGCATCTGCCTTAAAGTTGGTACCGATTTTCTTGTCCCTTTTTACTTAAAGCTGAAAGCTCTCAAAAAGCCTGCTTATAATATGTAGAAGTTGAATTGTACAGTGAACCCTGCTAGACAGTAGAAAGTCACATTTACTGGGATCCTGTATTCAGCATACCTGACATTTAAACCTTGGGCTAATCTAGAGAGAGTTGTATTATTGCCTCCACTTTATAAATAGGGAGACAGGGGCTCAGTAAGATGTACTTTGGTCCTATATGTTGCAGTAAACTATAAAGTCTTAGGTGAGCCATGTCTAAACCTTGACCATCATCAGATTACCCTTCCATAACAAAGGGAGGCCCACATTATTATTTTTATATGTAACTAAAATTCTTAGTTTATATAGCTCCCTATTCTGCATAAATCTCTGAGCCTTGAGGGGAAGAGTATGATAGACATCCCACTTAAGGCTGGGTACTTCAAAGTCTCTTATGCTCCATAGGATGTCCAATTGTGAGTCTCTGTGTTAATTATCATCCACTGCAAGAAGCTTTTCTGATGAAGGTTGAGCAATATACTGATCTTATGTATATAATAAATATCATTAGAAGTTGCTTTTCTGGGCGGTGGTGGCGCATGCCTTTAATCCCAGCACTTGGGAGGCAGAGGCAGGCGGATTTCTGAGTTCGAGGCCAGCCTGGTCTACAGAATGAGTTCCAGGACAGCCAGGACTACACAGAGAAACCCTGTCTCGAAAAACCAAAAAAAAAAAAAAAAAAAAAAAAAAAGAAGTTGCTTTTCTTAAACTTTTTATTGATTCTTTAAGAATTTCACATCATGTACCCCAATCCCATTCATCTCCCAGTCCCTTCATATACACCCCAACCCTTGCAACCTCCACACCTCCAACTCATCGTGGAAGCTGTAGTGTATCACACAGTATATCCTTTTGTCCATATATCTTTACTTGCAAATATCATTGTAATGAGTCATGAATCTGGTTCAAGGCCTCTGGCTTCTGCTATTCCCTCAGTACTGGATCCTTAAAGAGGCTCCTCTCAGATATCCTGTTGCCCTGTGTCGTGAAGATCCTGTGGCTTTGGAGCTGTAGGGCCAGTCCCTTCACATGCTCCAGCAGTTCATAGATGGAGCAGATGTTGGGGTGGGCCCACTCAAAGCCCTGGATCTGGGCCTGGGTGGTAGTTGAGCTAGTCAGCCCACCACCTCTCCCACACCCACACCATCAGGGTGAGCTCTCCAGCACTGTTCTGGCTAGCTCACCCAATGTAGCAGCTGGCAAGGGGCAGGGCCATCTCTCTTGATCACATGACCCTAGGGCCAGCTCTCCTGTCTGCTGCAGGTGCTGAGGAACAGAGAGGTATGGTAAGGGCATATCTCCCTCACCCACACCACTGCATGGCAGATGAGTGGTGGGGCCAGCTCCAGAAGTTGTTTTACTGCTGTTCCTTTAGGAGAATAATAGTTGCAGGTTTTCTCCTAGGGCGCAGGACCAATCTAGTCTCAGGTTCTTTGTCTCATTAAATAGTGTCAGATATGAGTTCCAACTCATGGAATGGATCTTTTTAAAAAAATCTTTTTAAAAAAAGCTGGTTATGTGTGCCACTATTGTATCAGTGTATCTTGCAGGCAGATCGCTGTAGCAAGCAGGGTTCATAGGTGGGTGAAACTGGCAATTACCTTTCTCCTCTGGTTGCATGTACATCACTTTCCAGCACTGTAAGTCCTAGCTGGTGGGAGCGAAAGTGCCGGCTGGATTTCTCTCTGTTATGTGCCTTAGGTATGGGTGTCCTCAGTAGAAGGGTCTTAGCATCAGGTTGTAGAGAGTAACCAATAGTATTTGCTATAGCCTGTGATGTCTGGACATCTATAGGACTCTTTTGGTGGCACACATTATTACTATGTTACAAACAAACAAACAAAAAAACAAAACCACCAACCAAAGAGTACACATGGAGTGACCCATGGCTCCATCCACATATGTAGCAGAGGATGGCCTTGTCTGGCATCAATGGGAGAAGTCCTTGGTCCCGTGAAGGCTCAATGACCCGGTGTAGGGGATGCCACGGTGGGGAGGCTAGAGTGGGTGGGGGGAGCACCCTCATAGAACCCTCATAGGAGAGGGGGGATGGGATAGGGGCTTTCCAGGGGGGAAACTGGGAAAGGGGATAACATTTGAAATGTAAATATATAAAATATTCAATAAAAAATAAACAAAACACTCCTTAGAATAGCTGAAGCAAGGTCCAAAGTCTCCTGAAGGTACAGTTAAAATAAGAATGACTATTTGGGAATTATTTAATTCGGGGGGGGGGGGAGGAAGATATACATTTTAAGAAATAAAAACAATATGCAGTATAAAATAGAATATAAAACAGTGGTATGCCTGTCCATCAGATCACAGAAGCTGAAATATGGTTTAATTGTAGTTAGGGAGTGGGTACTTTCATATATTAGTGAATAAAGGGAAAAATATAGATTTGGAAGGGCAATTCATTAATATCTATAAAAATTTAAATATGCAAATCCTACACGTTAGAAAGATGTGGCTTCACACACACTAGAAAGATATTCATAAAGAGATGTACCCAGTGATGCTCACAACAGCACCAATTTCAAGACAGGTTTGAGTAAGATTGGCCCCTATAGCTGGGCAGTGGTGGCACACGCCTTTAGTCCCAGCACTTGGGAGGCAGAGGCAGGCGGATTTCTGAGTTCAAGGCCAGCCTAGTCTACAGAGTGAGTTCCAGGACAGCCAGGACTACACAGAGAAACCCTGTCTCGAAAAAGGCCCCCGCCCAAAAAAAGGGTAATCTGGGTGTGGTGACACGCCTTTAATCCCAGCCCTTGGGGGGCGGGGGGCAGAGGCAAGCAGATTATCTGCAAACTTGAAGTCAGAATGCTCTACATAGCAAGTTCGGGGTAGCCTGGGCTATGCAGTGAGACCCTACCTGAAAGAAGAGGAAAAAAAAAAAGTATAGTGCAAATGTTTGTGTCTCACAAAGAACAGCACACAACTGCTCTACAGCCTTGCTTTCTAATATTCAGTCCCTCTTGCCTCCTTACCTGCCTGTCTCCCAACACATTATGCTGCAACCCACCTAAGAGTCTCTGTCCTAGAGCCATACTGCCCCTTATGAATGGCTCCTTAGATTTGGTTCTCCAAGCGTCACCTCTCCACAGAGGCCTTCCAAGACCACTCTGTCTAACGTTGGTCTTTACTTGTATCAAGTGGCTTAGCTCGACCTCCTACTTTCTTATTTGTTTCCCCTTCCACAAACTATGTGGTTTGAGAACCTGGCTTTATCCATTGTGTGTCACGATTGCTGAGGCACAGATACCAAGCAAACTGAGAGCTCTCAAGAAACTTCAAAAGCATGAATGATTTCCAGGATGTACTCTGAACTTCATGCAGCAGTTAAAGAATGAGGGTTATATGAAGTCTCATAGAAATATCCTGTTAAGTAAATTGCATCACCACATATATTTTACTTAACACACACATAAAAAGAAAACCTTGAATCTATCTGTAACAAGTTTCTAAGTTAAAAAAAAAAAAAAAAAAAAAAAAAAAAAAAAAAGAAGTACTTTAGACCATGGTTCTGATCCCCAGAAAATAATTCACACTGGAGACATGGTATATAAGCAAAAAGACACTTCTGAGTGGCAGGAATGAAGAGGGGGCCTGTATTTTAAAGTACAGTGTGTGTGTGTGTGTGTGTGTGTGTGTGTGTGTGTGTGTGTTACATGTGCAGCCGTGAGAAACACTTGGAGCTAACACACCCACATGAGGCCCACAAAGGCAGACTGTTAAGAGTATGGATTACCAGCTGGGCAGAGCTCAGTGGTTAACAACACTTGTTCTTGCAGAGGACTTCAGTCTGATTCCTAGCACCCACATCCAGCAGCTCACAATTGGCTGTAACTCAAGGAGATCCTGGATTCTGCCAGCATGGGGCACTGTACTCACACATCCACACTCCCACACACAGATACACACACACATAAATAAAAATAAAAAGTAAAAATAATTTTAAAGTTTAGATTAATATTATTATTAAAAGTATAGATTAATATATAAATTTGTATATTTCTCCCACAAGATATACAAACTACAAGTTCCTTTTCATGTTCCAGAACATGAAAATTTAAACATTTATTATTTGCCAAGGAATACTATTGTGGCATAATTTAAAAAAATAAATTGTTATGAATAATCTTAAAGTCCAAATCTGACTCAGATACTAGCCAAGGTTCTACTTAAAAGCTCACTGCCATAAAATAAGTGCATCTTCTGTAACATGAACTAAGAAAAAAAGGTTTCAGAGACAAGTGAGCGATAAGAAAAACGTTAAAAATAGAGACTAATGTGAAGGAAGATCGGGTTCTTCACTGATATGTCCACAACAAAACAACAGCAATAGCCAAGCAGAGATCACTTAATCAATCAGCCTCCTCCAACCATTCAGCATTTGGGAGGCTGAAGCAGAAAGGTCATGAGTCCCAGTAAGAGCCTTTCTCAAAAGAAATTAATTAAATTCTGGGGATGGGATATCCCCAACGTTGTTTTAAATAACATTGTCTGGTGTTCAACAACTATTAGTTTAGGAAATTAATAATTTCATTATATTCCATCTATACAATCTGAGCAGTTAATGCTGGCATGGCTTTTAGTAATAGAAGAAAACTGAATTATTACACACAGACACACCAGTGATTTACATAGAAATCATTAACTCTCAAAAGTTATCTGAGAGGCTGGAGGGATGGCTCAGAATTTAAGAGGCCTTACTGCTAAGCTAGAGGCCAGAGCACTGCCCTCTAGCTCTTTCAATTGGTACAGAGTCACTGACATTAGACTCTGTACCAATCCGGTTCTTAGTGCTTGAATGCCCCAACATGAAGCTAAAATCCACCTTGGGTGCACATGCCACTGGTCATTTTAGTATATACCCTGGGGTGTCTTCCTTATGCATCACCAGAGGACTCATCTATGATACAATTACTGACTCTCCAAGTGCTGGCTCAGTGTCTGATAAACCAGAGGCTACAGAGTAAAGAGACAATATATTATGGAAGCATAACAGGTGGTTTAGGTTTCCTCATCCTGGACAGAACCAACCCATCAAATATTTCAAAACTGAATAGGTTTCTTCTGTTTATTGGCTATGTCTGTGTCCTATTAAATTTCTTCATGGCCACCATATTCATGAGAATGAGATTACCAGGTTACCTGATGGGCTAGTGCCTTTAAGGAATTGGTGGGTCCTGGATTTACTCCTATTAACGAAGTTTTAAAGGCTGTACCACTTCCTTGGGCAATGTGGAAAAGAATGAACAGCAGAGTAAACGCAGCATGGAATGACAACCTAGCAGGCACATTTAAGCTGAGACGGGAATCCCTTGTATGGAAGAATTCATTACAGCACTTTTTGTGTCATATTAACTATATCAAGTAGCATTTTCTTCTTAGTTTTTAATTATTATTTCTTAAAGGAAATACACTCCACCTCTAAAACTATAATATTAAATAAAGCGATTTTTTTTCTATCCCCTTGTGATGGCTAATTTTGCTTGTCAACAGGACTACATCTGGAATCAACTAAAACCCAAGCAGCCAGGCACACCTGTGAAGAATTTTTGATGGGATTCTTTGAGGTGAGAAGATCAACCTTAAATCTGGACCACAGCTTCTGTTGTCCACACACATAAAAGGACATGGGAAAAGGAGCTTCTGTTACTTGCCTGCTTGCCGCCCTCTCTCTGGCAAGTTCATCTACCCTGCAGCTACAGCACTCCTTTGCTGGTATTGGGACCTACTTCTCTGGGGTCCCAACATGTACTAAAGACCAAGTGAGAACCCAGCCTTGTGGACTGTGAACACTGTCAGAGTCTTCCTGTCAGGAGACTGCCATTGTTGGCATTCTATCAGTGCTGGGCCTTGAGAATGGTAGTTCTCAACCTGTGGGCCATGACCCCTTTGAAGGCCCCATATCAGCTATTCTGCATATTAGATGTTTACATTATGGTTCAGAACAGTATTAAAATTAGTTATAAAGTAGCAATGAAATAATTTTGTGGTTGGGGGTGGTCACAACATGGGAAACTACATTAAAGGGTCACGGCATTAGGAAGGTTGAGAAGCACTGCTCTAGAGAACCATGACTAACATACCCCCTGACATTTTTGGACATGATATCTCAGATTTTCATAAAGTAAAGTAAATTGAGAAGTAAGAAATTTGGACAGCTGGTCAGTTCCTGCAGTGGTCCTTTTAAACACTGTGTGTGTGTGTGTGTGTGTGTGTGTGTGTGTGTGTGTGTGTGTGTGTGTGTGTGTGTTACTATGCTATTTCAGATACATATGCAAGAGTGTTTACTGGACAATATGATGCACGAAAGGAACAGAAAGAAGTGACTTTTCTAATTGGAAAAAACAAACAAAACTCTGTTAATATGCACAAGACTTGAGTTCAATTACCAGCATGCAGTGACACACAGCTGCATGCTATCCCAGCCTGAGGAGATCTTGATGCCCTTTTTCAGGTCTCCACAGGCACCAACACACATGTGCACATACAGACATTACATAAATTTAAGAAACATTTTTTAAAAAGTTATCTGTGAGGCCAGAAAGATGGCTGAGCTACAGGTCAAAAAACTTGAGCTGCTTGTCATAAAAACTTTGGCAATTAGAATTCAGACTTGTTTTGAGTTTATAATCCCAGCTCCAGACTTCTACAGTGAGATGGGAGGCAGAGACAAGAGAACTGGCTAGAAATTCAGAAGCTGACACACACGCAAATACATGGACACATGCACTATGATATGCACACACACAGATATCCTCAGTCTGGTTAGTCAAGGAGGGTACCTCATTACTTCTCACATTATACAGACAACTAACACAGTTCAAAATAGGCAAGATGAATTTAATGCCAGCAATAAAACTAAAGTTTAAGTTCAACAATTATAATCTTCTAAGTATAACACAGAACAAAGAGTCAAAGCACCATTACACTATCATTAACTGTAAGAGATGGTTTAATTTCTTTGACTCTTTAGGTCTTTAGGAACATTATAAACTCATTCTATTAAAAACACAGTAAGAGAGCTGAAGAGATGGCACAGTAGTTAAGAGTGCTGGCTGCTCTTCCAGAGGACCTGGGTTTAAATCCCAGCACCCACATGAAGACTTACAACTGTCTGTGACTTTAGCTCCAGGGGACCCAGTGCCCTAAGACACTGAATGTGCAGAGTATACAGACATACATGCAGGCAAAATACCCATACACATAACATAAAAATAACATAAAGGTTAAACTTTTTTTTAAATACAATGACAGCAATTTTTTGTTGCTATCAATATAATCATTGTATCTCAGCAATTATCTGAAGTTTTTAAGAGAAAATGAAAATGCTAAAGTTTACCATCATTTTCACAAATAATGATGGATAAGTTGTCAGTAGTTATGCTTAAACTTCAAAGAAATTCTGGAATTTTTGTGAAATACTTGCCTCAAAAAAACTCCAGAGGATATATTTTATGAATATCAGATGTTTTTATAATAATTTACTAAAATTTTATGTTTTTATAAAATAAATACTATCATACAGTATACTTCCAAATCAAACAGAGGTAATGAATCCAGATTTAAATACATCTTTGTCTTTCTTGTCAGTTCCTTCGGTAAGAAACAGCTTCTAGTGCGATGGACACGCTCCATCTTTGCCTGGCACTGCCCTTTGCTGCTCCTCCTCTGCCACAGCAGTGATGAAGAGATGTTGAAGAATATCCTTATCCAAATGTTTACCTGAAAACACAATAAAATAGTGAGTGTGCTTATTAGAAGAAGTGTTCACCTATCAATTCCAAAGTGTTAAATGCAGGCGCTCTCTAGTGATGTATAAAATCAACAGTAACTGTTGAATTGGGATTCCTTCCACAACTTTCTAGTTAAGCCTTAAAACCAAGTTAGTGCTTCAAGTAACCACTGTTCTAAACTGTCTAAAGAGTAAAGTTCTAACAAAATCTCACATTATCCATGACTCAGACAACTAGACAAGCGTACTCAGTTGGTACTGGTTAAGTAGCACACAGTACGTCGTCTCCTTCCAACCTCGTTCTGCACTTTCCTTCAGCAGTCCCTGCTACTCACCAATGAAGACCAGCTGACACGTTCTCTCAGCATCATCCCTCCAGCTCACTAGGCTCTCTTCCAGGTCGTACAGCTCATGGATGCCTTGCACAATCATTTGCTGTGGTTTGTCTTTGATAGACACCAGTCCCTGTGCAAAGAACAATGATCACTCAGCCCTAGCTCAAATTTGCAAGCAGAAATAGTACTTCCAAATTTGAAAATATTACTTTTCAAAAAACAAACTCATAACAGAGCTATAAAAAAATCATTTGACTCAATTATTTGCATATTTTAAGTTCCTCAAAACTTTTAATAATTTTGTGTATACTGACAGCCACCCCCACCCCCACCCCCGAAACAGGGTTTCTCTGTGTAGCCCTGGCTATTCTGGAACTCACTCTGTAGACAAAACTGGACTCAAAACTCAAAAATCTGCCTTCCTTTGCTTCCTGAGTGGTGGGATTAAAGGTGTGAACCACCATGCCTGGCTACTTTTTTAAAATAATGAATTACTTCCTTTTTCTTATTTCTGTCTGTTTTCTTTTGTTTGAGACAGGGTCTTGCTATGAAGCCCTGGCTGCCCTGAAACTTGCTATGCAGGCCAGGCTGGTCTTGAACTTGCAGAGATCTACTTGCCTGACTGTGTACTACTATGCCTGGCAATGGTTCTCTTTTCTAATGATAAAATTAATATATCAGGATTTTTCAGTGTCATTTATCACAACAAAAACCTGATTAGGAGTTTTATACCTCTTTCACAAATTTAACTACAAAATTTGAGAAGTTAAGATATTTTGTTGGTGGGCTGGAGAGATGGCTCAGTGGTTAAGAGCACTGACTGCGCTTCCAAAGGTCCTGAGTTCAATTCCCAGCAACCACACGGTGGCTCACAACCATCTGAAATGGGATCCAATCCCCTCTTCTGGTGTGTCTGATGAAAGCTGAAGTGTACTCATATAATAAATAAATCTTTTTAAAAAAAGATATTTTGTTGGTGAGTCTGTTTCGGAAATGTATTATAATAAATTTAGGCAATGATCAAATAAAAATCTATTATAGTCATGTGAATAAAAAGTTCAATGAAGGGGTGGCAAGGTGGCTGGCTCAGTAGATAAAGAGCTGTACTTACTTCAGAAACTTGACAAACTGAGTTTGATTCCCAGAATACACAGTAGGAGAGAACTGACTCCCAAAAAGCTGTCATCTGACCTCCACCTGCACATTGTGTTATGTGTGTGCCCGAATTCAGACAGACAAGCATAAAAGTATATACACATCCAAGTGTCGAGTGATATGAATGACTTTTCAAAAACTGAACAAAAGAATTCCAGTGTTTTATACCTCTGTATAAAATACGCCAAATGTTTAGTGTCTGATAAACACATCAAGTAACACAAGGTTCAGCAATGGCATAATTTTCAATATCATCTCTGCTAAATGATGCTGTCTTAGAAAAAATAAACCATGTCTCTAAGTGATCAATCTGTGCAGAGAAGAACAGTTTTGACCATGTTAAGCTTGTGAGCCAGATAACTGCTGGGAACACCTGGCAGAGAAGATCCTGGCTAATGATCCAGGTTATTTTAGCTGCAACACTAAATAAGGCTGTGCAAATAAACCATGTGTTTTACAGTGATTTCTAAAGCTCCTTTTCAGCAATGGAAATGATGAAAATAAAGGCTGACAAAGATTATTTGTACTAACCCTAGTGTTTCTGTTTAAAACCAAATATGGCTTTTACATAGCAGCCAAGAAAAGGATACTCTCGCCGAAGTCTGCGAGGACAAACTGCACAGCGTACCTTTAGCCGGATGACCTCCATGCAGCGGCCGTCCTTGTTTTTCACATTCTTTTCCCACAGGAGATTCTGTATCAGGTGACACAATTTCATAAGACCAAGGACTGCTAATGCAACTACTATGCACAAAGCAGCCGATGAATCATTAATCAGTTAAAAATTGCATTCACCTGGATAAATACATTTAGACTCTCTTCCTTTGCACTTCCTGGTACTTCAAATGTGACTGTAACAATACTCTGTAAAGCAAGAGGAAAATCCAGAATTGTTATAGAATCAACCGCTTATTTTTGAAACTATAATCAGTTTTAAGATGAAAAAAGAAAAAGGCCATACTTACAGAGTTTTAGCTGACTAATACTATCAACCATTTCTCTCTTTGTTTTGGTGATTTTGAAATTATCAATTCTATAAAGTACATCAACAGTTTACTATTTACCAACCAACCAACAAACAAAACCTTTCAAGTGGGGGTCCTAAACAAAAAAAGGAATACATTGTATGTATTCTGCCCAGGTCATCCCTTCTCTTCATTTGTTCTTCACAGCAATCCTAGGAAGTGGGGATAACTATTTCATATATAAGTTGGGAAAATGAAGCTTAGAAAAATGAAATACCCTGATCCAGGAGCACTACTCAAAGCAAAAGTGTAATTCTGCTCTCTTAGAAAGAAAGCCATGTTTGTTCGGTCTCTAAATGAGCAAGTGCTATGCTGAGTGAAACGAGTTCTCAACAAGGCTGGCAGCAGTGGCAATTCTGGCTCAGGTCTTTGACAGATTTATTTTTCCTCTTGATCTTGATAGACCTGTCTTCTCTAAAGAAGCTTAAGTTTCCTCTAACAGGTTACATGATTAAAATTCAAGCCTCCCTTTGCTAACAATATGACCCCAAATCTCGAATTCAGCAATGAAAATACACAAAGGCTAATAATATGTATGTTGTTAAAAACACCATGGACAGTAAAATGCCAAGCTCAAAATAATTGTAACAGGAAGAAAGGGGGTACATCTCTGTTTCACTTCTTAGAAATACTCATTTCCCCAAGCATTTTAGAACACCATGTAAGACTGTAGAAGAAAATATAAAAATGCCAGTAGTTTTATTCATTCATTTAATTTTTGTTTCATTGGTTTTGAAACAAGATCCTGCTATGTATCCCAAGCTGGTTTTGAATTCACGTTCCCTGTTTCAACCTTAGCATGCTGGCTTCAGGTGTGTATCAGCATTCAGAATTTTTTTTTTTAATACAAACTTAGACACACTAAAAACATTAAAGATCAATGTAAGACAACAATATGCTGACACTTAATCTTCTGATTTTGTCAATATGCAAAGCGGAGAGTGCTTTCTTACTCAGACATCAGAAGTCAGTTTAAAGAGAGACGTTAACCTCCCCCCACATACATAGTGGTTGTGCAGCTCAGTCTTCATGGAGGTCCTCCAGCAACTGGAGCGGGGGCTGCCCCTAAAGCTGTTGCCTGTCTGTGGAATCTGTTCCCCTGGCTGGTCTGCCTTGTCTGGCCTCAGTGGGAAAGCATGTGCCTAGCCCTGCAGAGGCTTGATGTGCCAGGGTGGGAGGATATGGAGGGGCACCCTCTTAGAGGAGAAAGGAAGAAAGGTAGGGGGAAGGACTGGGGGGACAGCGACTGGGACGTAAAATGAAAAAAATAAATAAATGAGTGGAAAAAAAAATAAAAACAAATAGACATGTTGGACTTTTAAAATGTAAGGCACAAAAAAGCACCCTTATCTGTGGGACCTACAATCCAATAACTGTGGTATGTGTTTGAAACTACAGATAATACTGAGCCATGAGGTAATGCTTTTTGAGTCTTAACTAAGCACTTACATACCATGGTCATAACTTTCATGCTTTGAATCATTCTGCAAAATTAACACAAGTTTCTTTTTCCTCTTTTACAATGTCACAGATATGACTCATTTTGATCATAGATCTTAGCAATCTTGATATATAATTTTTTTTTCCATTTCTTATTAAATCAAGAACTTTCACCTTTTCACACAAAGAAAGAATTCTACAGCTTCTCTTTGACATATCTGTATTGTCACATTATTAGTCTTGTGGTTTGGGAGGTGACTCAGTAGCATAAGGGTCACCTGAATATAAGCATTATGATATGTGACAGTAGATCTGGCAACAGAGATGTCAACTGAATGAACGATGGGCGGGTGCTGTATTCAGCACAGATGTAGCAGACAATGGGATGATTCGCGTGGCTCTCAGGGCACAGCAGATTCATAATGCCACTCAGAACAGCACACAGTTTTATACTGATGAATTATTTATTTCTGGAATTTTTTCCACGTAATTAATATTTTGGACTGCAGTTGGTTACACAGAATAGAAACCATAGATTATTAAAGTTCCACCTGTATTTTGTTACAATAACTAAACCAAAAGCTAGAAATGAGTTCAATGCTCATCAACAAATGAATTTTTAAAAAAGTGATTATGTACATAAAATAGATTATTATTTAGGAAAGAAGGAAGGAAGATCTGCCTTATAGTAAAATGTAAATAAACCCTGAGGATTCTTTGCCAGGTGAAATGAGCCAGGAATGAACAAATATTGTACAATTACACTTGTATTTCCTACTTAAAATAGTTAAGCTTAAAAAAAAAATCAAAAAATAAAATGACAGCTGCTTGGTGCTGTGAAGGCAACACAAGGAGCTGCTGTTGAGTACTGCATGAGTGCCACAAGACACAAAGTTCTGCTGTACAACACACAAAGAGAATTTATGTAAAGGACAGAGATCAGCTTAAGCAGTTTTTGTTGTTTTCCACACAATACAAGGTACTTATACAATGTATCAGTTTCAAAAGAAAGTAATTTTGTCTTTAAAAAAAACCTCATAAATGTATTTCATTATAAATGTATTTCATTCAGGTTGAACAACTTCTGAGAATCTCTCAGCACAGGACTCAATACATTCCCTGCTTCACTGTAGCTTAAAGATATTTATAAGCATTTTTTTCTTTTGCAGATTAGGGACATGACTTTGTGTGGTTAGTTTTTGTTTTCTGAGATAGTCTTGAGTAACCCAGGCTGGCTTTGAACTGCTGATCCTCCTGCATCTACCTCCTCAGAACTGGGAAGACAGGCACTGCAATGCCTTGTTATCCTTAGTATTTTAAAGGATATAATTAACTCCAGCAATAGGTCCAACTGATTCTTGAAATTAAGATAATATACAATAGGGTTCAGGTAGATGATCCTTCTTTTGGAATTGTGGCTTTCCATCCAATTAAACTCTCTTCATATGAGGAAAACTCAAAGATGAAAACTATTCATTATGGTAAAAACTCAGAATATTAAATTCTCTCTACAAACAAAACTAAGCACAGACTATCACGTGGGCTTTCTCATCTATATTCCCACCCCAGCTCATCGTTATTGAGATGAAACAAGGAATGATGGAAAATATAAAAAAGATGAAAGTAAAATTTCTCAGGAATAAAACTTCAATAACTTATATACAGCATATCCCAGGTATTACCAACCTCAGACTAGATCTTGAAACTTAATTTTGCTTTGAACCTAAAACTAAGTGCCTTCTGATGGTTAGTAACACAAAATCAGAAAATGAGGCAATAATTTAGAAAACTAAAGCCTAATAAAGAAATTCCCCTAAAATAAAACTAACAGTAACTCTAGTTTGCTGTTTTGGCTTATTTGCCCATTTAACTCATTATTCTCAGTTTTACACCCTATGCAAACAAGACCTACTATGCAATAACTTCTACATGGTTTCTTTTTCTGAAAAACCAAGCCCAGTAATACCCTCAAACTCAATCCCTCTACCTCTCCCTCCAGCCCTTGACTGTTCTTTGCCTCTGTGGTATTTTCAGCCCCAAGATGCCACGCTGAGCAGGTGGCATTTTCATTCAAATCTCTTTGTCCTGCAGATGTGTCTAAAGTTTTCTAGGTTCCTGTGATTACTCTACATTCCCATCACTCCTCCCCCTTTCTCACTAATGCATATGCAGACAGCTCAGGGATCACCCTGTTGCTACTGCAGGCATTCACCCCATGGGACAGTATCTTCATGCTTGGTCTCTAGAGCCCAAGACAAGTCCTGCTTCTCTAACACTAACAGGCAGTAGTGTGAGTCTTCTTTGCCTTATACATTATAGCTTAGCATCTTCCAGACCTGGCCATCTAATAAGACTTCTGCACTTAAAGCCTGCTTTCCTGGGATGTACGTTTTCACTTTTCAACATCTGGATTGCCTCTTCTCTCTTACTATATCTACCCAAAAATCCAAGCCTGCCAACCAGCCAACAAAACTCTACTAGTTTCTCTTTCATATTCAAGTCAGAATGGCAAATATCCTTTCTTTGACCAGAAGGTGCATAAGGACTTCTCAACATTTTTAGATATACTTATTATATTGATATAATATAATCTGAGTGGGAGATATAAAGATAGGTGTTTATACACATGGATGTATATGTGTGTATGTGTGTTTGTACAGACAGCACTGAATTACACACTGAAACCTGCATGATTTACTTTATATAAAAATATTATCTTTTCTAAAGCTTTCAATGAGGTTCAGGATAGCTATGATGGTTAATCTTCATTGTCAATAACTAGATTGATAAACACTATGGAGGGGCTGGAGAGATGGCTCAGCAGTTAAGGCCATTGAATACTCTTCCAAAGGACTTGAGTTCAATTCCCAGCACCCATCTGGCAGCTCAAAACTGTCTGTGGCTCTGGTTCCAGGGGATCTGACACCCTCACACAGACAAACATGCAGACAAACACCAATGCACATAAAAATAATTAAAAAAAAAAAAAACTATGGAACCACTGATCATGTTTCCAGAAAGGTTTAACTGGTGAAAGACCCACCCTGAATATGGGTGCTACTACCCCATAGGCTGGGGTCTTAGATGAAACAGCTGGTAGAACAAACTGAGCAGTCTCTGCTTTCTTTCTGCAGATGCAATGTGACCAGCTACCTCTGCTCCTGCTGCCATGAATTCCACACCTTAAACTGTGAACCAAAACTCAATCCTTCCTTCTCTAAGTTGCTCTTGTCAGGTATTTTGTTAAAGCAATGAGAAAAGTAACCAGTACAATACTCTAGCCCATTATATAGTACTTTGGCATTTGAGAAACAAGCAGGAAAACCACTCTCACACATAAGTTCATGAACCCTACTTTTTCCTGAAATAGGTCATAAAGCATAGGGCCGATTGTCTGAGCTCTCCCTGTAATAGATACTAAGAATTTCATGTGATAGTGCCAAGAAGGAAAGAATACCCTTATTTGCAGGAGGGGAAGAAGTTCCTGAGTCAAGTGTTGCTGTCAGAGGCACAACCATGTCAAGGACCCATAGCCTCAGGTTCAGAGGAATGGCAACACCTTCTTTGGGGGACCAAGTACAAGTGTTGACAGTGTGTATGCAGAGACTGCCTGTCACTAACCAGAGCTAACTAAGTCTGCTCTACCACAGAGACTTTCCTACCAAGAATAGACAACCTGTCTCCTTGGTCCTGTTGTATACTGCAAATTCTGTCCAACTCTATAAAATAAACACTGAGCTTCTGGTGTGCTGAAGTTTTTTTAGTCAAGAGCCCCAACTACCCAATCCCAGCCTTTCTACATTTCTTTCTGTCCATCTGTGCCTGTCTTTTCTTCATTTTCTTCATTCACCACCTAGTCAGGTCCAAGCCCCTTGAACAGTAGATGGACACAGCACTTACCTCTGAAAATAAAGGACAGACACACACACACCTCTAAACAAATAAGCTTTAGTTAAATCCCTATCTTATTTCTCTATAACTCTCCATTATTCATTAAACCTAATCCAAAAACATTCAGGTTTATCCAGTTGTGAAGGATTTTATCATGACGGCTTCCACATCATATAAATTAACTAGGTAAAATGTTATGATTTCTTCCTGCTGATCTGCCTTGTGATGGTGATCCCTTGTGCCTTCAGCCCTGAACTTGCCACCAGTGGTGAAGAAGACATGTAGTTCCTCCTCTCTAACTCTGATCCACTAAACCCAATGAAAAGGTTCATCCTTGAATCCTAGATCCCTTTTCTGGAATATCATATGCCCTACGTTTATGCATTTAAGGCAGGACAGGGCATCAAAATCTCATGTTGAGTTTTAACAAAAACAGACATGCCTATTTACTAGTGAAATGATGTAACGTCTGGGATTTGCTTCAACATACTATAGCAGAAGTCATGAGTATATACAGGTTTATAGTATATGCTAGTCTACTTTTATGTATGTCTGAAATTTATTATTTTAAAAATATATTTTAAACTCTAGCAAAAGAATGTTGGGAAAATAGATAAAATTGGCAAAATGTTGACACCATTTAAACTTAATGACATATATAAGAAATCCATTTTTGTCTCTTTACTTTTGCACAGCACTGAAAACTTCATATAAAATGTTAAACCATGATTAGTATGTATATACCTAAGCCTCATTTCTGAAGCTTTGAGGGGGAAAGACTATGAGATATCTGAATTTGGACAGCAAGAAAGGAAGAAGGTAGGGATGGCAGGCAGGCAGGATGCTCTAAAAGTGATTCTAAATTACATCACTATTTGAGAATCTCAGCTTTTCTTTCCTGCTATATATATCAAGCCTATGCTACATAAGAAACAATTCTTTTTAAAGAATCTGCAGAGTAATGCAAAGGGGAACCCTGTTAAATCACACTGCCTGATATTATAAATACTGCGATAGGGTACATTCAGGACAACAGGAACACAGATACTGGTCATCATAAAGATGCTTGTGAGGACTCCATTTTCTTCATCTTTTAATCCCAGACTTCTAATGTGATGGATGCCCTGCACCTAGAAGCTCAATATGAATGTGCTTCAATTTTATCCTACATCTGCTCCTAAATATCATATATATTTAATTTCCCTCAAAATTCCACTATCAAGGCTTACTAATTCTCTCATGTACTTGTTTTAGAGGTAATAAGTGCTATATTCTCTGAGAAATGTGCCATGCACATGGTAGTACAGCCCCCTATGAACATAAGCCGAAACAAAGATAAATGTACAAGTGACTGCCGTTAGCTTGGCCTCATTACAAGTGACAATAACTTGAGATACAGAGGAACCAGGCACACAGCTCACTCACGAGAACTCTCACTACTTTAAATGAAAAAGTTACCTTAAAGTTCTACCCACTTTGAATTGCTTAGGAGAAACATGGTTTAGTGAAAATATATCTACTTTGTTCCTAGCATCTTAAATATCAGCCTGGGGAAACACACACACACATACATACACACACACACACACACACACATACACACACGCACACACACACACACAGCCCTGTAGAGTTCAAATTTATAGTGCTACTGAAGGTAAAGTTCAAGGTCAGTTCATATTTAAATAAGCCATCCCTTATTTTCCCTTAGACAGTTAGTTAAATACAATTAAAGCAGAATACAGCTAGAACCCCCAGGTTTCATTTGTGTAGAAATTCTCATCAGAATAAGTTTGAATACAGGATTTTCTAAAATATTAGGAGGAGGATTATAATGCTTAACACATGACAGATTCTTATGCTAAACTAGATCACACAACCTCAAAAACATGTAAAACTCTTAAAACTGTCAACCTAATCTATAAGTAATTTTTTAGAAAGAGATCTAATTAAAAAAAATCCTAAGTAGAACCAACATGGTTAAAAGAGATACTTTAAAATTTTATAAAAAAATTTTTTTTTACCTGATCCAGGTGGGGTGCTGTTGATACATGCTGCAGTTTTTTCTGCAAACTAAGAATAACCAATTACAGATTCAAAGATCCATATATTTCTGATTTAACATTATCTATTACCTAGAGACACAAGGCCAATTAAGGAACAAACATTCCACAAATGAATCTACCCCAAAGTTCCAATTTTAGTTACTCTTCACATTTTTAAAATTTATACATACATGCAATTTATGCATAGAAAAGTTGAGAAATCTAAGATATATGTAGAAAAAAGCTGACGGAGCTAAGTTATTAAAAATGTTTTTAAATGCACAACAATTACAAGTATCATACAATGAAGAGAAAAACTAATGTTTTAGCAACATTCTATTGTTAATTATGTCAGTAATTTCTTTATAATTCCTATAGGTTAATATGATAATTTCAACAGACTTAGAAACATATGCATGGCCTATCTGTAGTATTCTAGGTTTCTTACTTCTCTTCCATGCTTCCTAATATGAAATGTTGGTAGCTTTGAAAAGTTACAAACATGAATTGTCCTTTAAGAGTTTCCCTTTGATGAACATTTCTATTATTTAAGGACAAACAGAGTCCAAGTACAGCTTTCCTATATAGTCAGTTACCAGTTAAGAAAAACAAATAGACCTGCGTGGTCTATATAGTGAATTCCAGGACAGGGAGAGCTGTCTCAAGAAGAAGAAGAAAAAAAAAAAGACAGAAAAAGAAGGAAAGAAAAAACTGAAGTCAGAATCCATTGTTCTGTTAAGAGAAGAGGCAGAAGACCAATCTGCAGAACAAATTACTACCATAACAACTGTAGCACACACTTAGACACTGATGGCGACAAGGCAGAAGGGAGGAGGAAGACTGAAAGCCTTGCAGATGTCCTGTCTTGATGCATGGTGAGGGGTAAATTAGTAACAGCAAGTTTAGGCTGCAAGAACTATTGGAAGGAATGACTCATGCTGGGGGGTCTTAGTAGGGAAAGTGTCACATTAAATCCTTCCCAGCTGGTTGCTTAGGAAAGGATTCTCCTGATTTAACAGCTAAGCAAAAAGAAAGCCATGCAAAGGCCTCATCTACAAGAGACAACATTACACACAAAGTCCTGTGAGTATTACTAAAACATTATAACTGCTCTTCGTCAAAAACAGAATGAGATTAGAAAATTACTGAAAATCACATTTCAGTCTTGTTAGACAGTGAGTACATTCAACTTGCACATACAAGTAAAAAGTTAAAAAAAATTAACAAGAAAACTTTAGGGTTAGTTTATAGCAAGTCTCAGAATTTTGTGCCCTTAATTTAGCCCCTATTATAAAAAGAAAAGAAGCCATACTCTAGTGGAGTGGACAAGCATATAATTATTAGAACCTGAAATTTATTAATCAGAATTTTCTGTGTGAAAAAATAATCAGTGCAATTCCTAAGGATTTTCATATTCCATATGCAACCATCATTAAGTATAAAAAAATTCCTGAGCAAAATGTACAGCAGGAAAAATGGGCCAGGAAGACTTCACACTGTGGAAAGCAACAATCAGATGCTCTGACCATACTGTACTCATACAGCTGTACTTAAATGAGTACATACTGATATGTGATTCACATAGACTAAGAAAAGCACAGATTTTATTCAGGTGCTCCAGAAATGGTCATTTTAATCTGTTACTGGGTTACTCTAAAGTCCAATACCAGAAGCAATGAGTGAAAATATTCTTAACTGAAGACTTAACTTCTGGAATGGCTATTTCTAGCCCTTGACTTGTAGGATGACATATCCACCACTCTGGGTTTCAATTTAAAAAATGAGGAAATAGCTGCCTTGCATATTCCATACCTATATGCACTAAAGTAGTCCTATCTTTAAAAACCACAATAAATGGGTATTAAAATTCTCTTTAAGATAAAGAAGTACAGTATAGCACCATGTCATATCCTTATAGGTTATTTTGGATGCTGTTTTAAAGAGAGAACAATACTAGACAAGAGGCTGGGTATCTACTTGTTTCTCGCAAGCACAAAACCACCACTATGCCTACCCATAAGTAAGACAGCCTTACTAATTCAAAATACTCAGAAAGTATCCATCTTCATGATATTGAGTAGATACAAATGAAACTCTTAAAAGATACTATAAACATTATTCACAATAGCTAACATGTGGAAACAACCTAAATGTTTATTCTTTGGATGAACAGATAAAATAAATGTGTGTTGTGTATATTCATGTTTGCATATATGTAAGTGAACTTTTTTTTTTTTTTTTTTTAAAAGGAAGTCCTACCATCTGTCACTGAAGAGCAAAATATTATGGCCCATAGAAGCAGGCACCTAAATATATTGGTTTCAGAGGGGAAAGCTAAGGACCTGTCATTCAATGAGTTTTAAAGGTCTGTGTTATATATCATCATGCCTAAAGTTAATAATTCTGTATTGTAACCTAAAACCTTATTATGTGAGACCTTATATTATATATTCTTAGTACAAGTAGAAATATAAATAGCTAATTTGGATGTAGTGGTACATGCCTTTAATTCTAGCACTCCAGAGGAAGAGGCAGACAGATCTATGTGAGATGAAGGCCAGCCTGGTCAATATAGCAAATTTCATGCCACCCAAAGCTACATAGCAAAAACCTGTCTCAAAACAACAACAATATCCACTGATATCCAAGAATAATTTTTTCCACCTCTTAACATAAAGATATCTCCAAAATGAGACAGAAAACTATTACTAAAGGAAAGGGAGTTGTCTGTAAGATAAGCCAGTTAATAGGTTTTTCTATATAGTTCATGAATTTTATTTTATTTTATTTTATTTTATTTTCAGAGTGTTATAATGGTTGGCACAGAGATACTGATGAGTTTCCAGGCTTCATTACCATTTAAATTAAAATTTCTATAGAAAAATGCAGTGTGAGTTGCAAACAAGCAGTCAGCACAGCTTTTAATATCATAGTTAGAGATGATCTTGTGAGCCAGGTGTGGTACTGCATGCCTATAATCTCAGTCCTTTGGAAGCTGCGGTAGAGAATCATAAGTTTAAAGGCCAGCCTGGGCTACAAGGTAAGACCATGCTTTAGAAAATAAAACAACAAACTTGAATGGCAAACAAAAACAAAAAACAAAAAAAACCAACATCTTAAATAATGGGAAACTGGAATAAAACACATTACATTAAAAAGGCCAAAATACTGAAAACATACCTTATTCCAGAGAGAATATCATAGGCATGAAGATCTAATATATTTGAGAGATGAACTCTAAAAGGAAGGAAATGCATTTAAACAGTTGAAAATTCTGTGAAATACATCCAATTAATCAAGTATAAAATTTTAAATTAGGTATGGTAGCACAGGACTATAATCTCAGCATTTAAGAGGTAGATAAAAACAATCAGAAGCTCAAGGACATCCTTAGCTACACAGTGAGTTCCAGGCCAGCCTGGGCTATATAGACCTTGTCTTAAAAGGAAAGATCTCTAAGGATCTTTTATCAAAATATGTAAGCATGAAGATTAATCAACCTTGGGTTAAAGAATTTGCTGCTTTTACAGAGGACCTTCTCAGCATCTTTTTGGTGGCTTGCAACTGTCTGAAACTCCAGTTTCAGGAGATCTGATGCCCTCTTCTGGCCTCTATGAGCATTGAGTACACACATGGCACACATACATACTTGCAGGCAAAACACTCACACACAAATTTTTAAAAAGATTAGCCAGCATATTATATTTAGGATGATATATTAAATGACAGGCAAGAAAAAAAAACACTGTAAAGGATTTTTACCTTAAATTCCTAAAAGTAGCTGAATAAGAAAGATCAGGCAAAAAAAAAAAAAAAAAAAAAAAATTCTTGTTACTGCTTAACAAGAAAAAAAAAAGTTTTCTTTCCACTTCTGATTGTCCTTCAATAATAACTCTATAAGCCTTAAAATGCATTATTTTTGAGTTAAAAATCATGTAAAACTTTTCAAATTACCCCAAATATGAACTAAAAGAAGTAACAAATGGATGACAGTTTATACACATTCCAATGCCTCTGGGATTTTCCTAATTCTTTTATACCTTTTCTATGATAAAGAGGTAATATAAAAACACTAGGACTCTACAGCTGAGTGTGGAGGCACAAACCTTAATCCCAGCACTTTTGGAGGCAGAGGCAGGTGGATCTCTGTGATGCCTAGGCCAGCCTGATCACATAATGACTTTTAGGACAGACCTGGAGTACATACTGAGACCTTGTCTCAGGAGAAAAAAAAAAAAAAAAACAGAATTCTGGGGCTGACAGTACAGCACCTTGACAAAGCATGTGTGAGGCTCTGAATCAATCCTAAATGCCAAAAAATCAATTAATATATAAATAAAACCAAAAGGAGTCAACAGCCAGTGTGTGAATTAATATTACTCCCTCTAGAACCTCACATTTAACTTTATTCATACAGAATGAGGGTACAAGTAGAGAGAAGCTTCCCAGTTCACAATGCTGTCAGACCAAATGCTTCTCTGAAAATCAGTGAGGACTGAACCTTATGAGGAATGCAGCAATTCAAATCTCACACACACACACACACACACACACACACACACACATATACAATCACACATGGTTTAACTACATAGAGGTAAATTTACAAAAATGGATGACTGATTTTCAGTTTTAACATAAGCCCACAAAAGAGCAGAAAACTGTGACTTGTAATTAAACTAAAATGAAGGAAATATTTTAAAGAACACAACAAAACTACAATCAAAAGTACAACTTCATTTCAATACCAGACCCAAGCAGCTTGTCAGACATTCGCCACATTCAAGAGGTTTGATTAAGCATACAAATGTAAGTTTAGCTCAGAACTGTCCAGCTGTGCCTGCCTTGTTGACTTGCAGCAGCCAGCCACACTCTCAGGACACCAATCTACAAGATTATGAACGCTTATCTTGGCATAGACAGACAAATTCCCATCTTATTAAACAACAAATATCACAACATTCTACGTTAATATACTATATCAACACTTCAAATTCTGGACATGCTACATGTGCTGAGCCAGGAAAACAATTAAGCAAGGAAGCAAATGGTCTGTGAAGAAATTTCTGAGTATCAATTTACACTAAGAGATCAAAATCCTAGTATTAAGCATACTTCCTTTCCCACCTTAACAGTTAAACAAGTACAAGTTTAAACCATGAATTTATCATCTTCACTTCAGAATAGATTGAAGTCTATAGGTACTAATTCTGTGAACACCCTTCTAAATACACCACTATCTCACTATGACAGTGTCCTTGAGAACGCTACCATTTAAAGATAACTCTGCATTGTAGCAAATCTTTTAGGTACTTCTAAAAATGAAAAGTACCAATAGCAGAGTCATCAAATTCTCAATGGTCAGTATAACAGGATAAGGCATGAGATTCCTTCCACATGGAAGTTTTTATGAACTTTTCCCCAAACTAGCACTGCTTTGGGAAAGGTCTGTTCTCATTTAATACACATCTAGAAAACTTCTCATGGCATTGAGTATGTTTGTTTAATATCTTCCTTCAGTAATAAAAATACCAGATATTTTCTAAGACATTCAAACTGTAGATTGAAAGACCATTACCATTTTAAATTAATATGAAAGTAAATCAAGGGAGAAAAAAAATCTTTCTAAGTTCATTCTTCTCCTATTGTCTTATACAGCCTGCAGATGCTACTTTAGGGAAACTGCCTAATCGCCACCTTTTAAAATCCAATGAGTTGCTCCACAGGTTCACCTAGTTCACACACTTGCTGTTATTTCCAAAAGCTTGGTGCTAAACTCTAGCACTAAATTTCCAAATATTCTTCCGAGTGGATCTAAAACTCAAGTGATTATAAACCCACATTCATCACCCTTCCTAAACCCATGCTCATCCCACTCTCTCCAAGTCTTGCCGACCTTCTTGTATGCCCTGAACTTCAGAGACTAGCCCACAGTGAGGCCACACCTCAAGTCTCTCACTGCTTTAAATCTTCAGTAACTCCTGTTGCCTACATAGAAAATCCTATATATTACGGCATTCATGGTCCTCGGTGAAGACTCGAATACCTTTTCTTTCAGCTACATGCAGTCATGTGACCTAGTCATTCTAAAATATTATCTCTGAAATATTAAGTGAAGATTTTCTTCACTTGAACACTTATCCTGGAAAATTACCAGTACTCCAGGCCATCTGGGAAAATTTTCCCTTCACTGTTCCAGACTAATCCATGATCATTTTTCTAGTTAAGTTTTCCCAACTCTTCATCAGGAAAAATCAAATGGTCATTCTTCTGCTTCTTATTCTTATAGAACGCTGAGCAATTAATTTTTCTGTTGTGATATATTAATAATATTTAAGGTGCTGCTTTTTGCTTATTCACTTCTCAGCTTTCCCCCAAATGATTGATCAATCAAGTGTCTTAAAAGTACTTGTATCTTATCTGTTGCTTAATTCCTGAACCCACGCTGAATGCCTAGAACCAGTGGAAAACTGCAATAGTTAACTTATTATTGACCAGCTATATTTTCATTTTCCTGTTTAATTCACTTGTATCTTTAAAATTTTAAGAAGTCCATAAAAGATAAGAATGCATGCCTTCTAACCTTCCCTCCTACTTCAGTGTCTACAAAGTCCCAGAGAAATTGTATTTGCCTGCCAATCCAATTAAACCTTGCCAGTAGGATAACACCTCACACGATTCTTACTGTTTTACAAAGTCAAGGTGAGCCTTTGCTAATAGCACATTCACTTTCCAACTTTAAAATGCCAATGCGATTAAAATGTTAAAATAAATAATGATTCCAATTATTCTTCTAAGAAATAAATCTCTAGTTTCTAAACTGAGAAGGCCAAGTTGTTGCTTGTGTGTCTCTAGGAATTTGGGAAAATACTTGATATAAGATTCAGGAACCAATAATAAGACTTCTACAGATATCTAATCTTCATGGAAAAGGTCTCTAACTCAACTTCCAAGTTCCCAGCAAGGGCATGTTATTTCAGAGTCTCAGATCCACTGCCAACAGCAGATACTTAAGAAAGAGAAGATAAAGATTTTCTTCACTTGCATACTTATCCTTAAACAAGAAGTACTGTATGGTTAGTATTCCTATAAGAAAGCAAATGTTAGAAATGATAAACAAAATCAATATATAAGTTAATTAAGAGGGAACTTTAGTTATAACATAGATAATTTCAAAGTAGAAACAAAGAAAATATAAACTAAATACATGCTGTCACAACAGAACCACAGTTACTGATAGATATGATTCTCAAAAGCTAATTTAAGTGTTATAGAGTTGTCTGTCATTTGTAAAAGAAAGAAAACCAAGGAGAAAACAAATGTAGACTGTGATAGGAATGAAGACTGAGCAATGGGTTGGAGTATGTGTTAGATTTATCAGGTTTCTACAATGGAACTGGAAAATCTGGGAGTACATTTGCTTGTATAGTGTCTGTAGCAGGCTCACACTAAATTCATCTGTGGCTCCTGCAAACACATACCAAATTCATTTTCCAGCTGCGCCCATGCTCAGAGCAGCTGCTGCTGTTACTGCCTCACACTTCTGGCAGTCTGTCAGCACCTCTAATCTTTGCCATTGCAGACAACCCACTCAGCTAAGACCTCTTCTGCATCTGACAATGGAAGACTCTCTCAGCCAGAGGCTGGGTGGCACTAGGCTGCCAGCTGTGAGTCTGAGTCTGTTGGCTACTAAGCCATTCTTGTCCCCAACATGAACTTAACAAAATATCCCTGCACTGAAGTTTTCTGAAATCATGACACCATTCAACAATAACAACAAAACCAGTTCAATCTACAAAAGTACAGTTCACAGAGGGTTTTGTTGTTTTTTGAAGAGAGTACAAATATTTTAGAAGGTTATGCACATCTTTATGAACAGAAATATAGGTAAGAGGAAGCCACAAAGATGTAAAATATATAAAGAAATGCATTAAAAACTTAAACATAAAAATCTCATGTATTCTTACTCAGGTTTTTTTTTTTTTTTGCAAAAATAAAGTTTTTTTTAAAGTATTAAAAACCTATTTAAAGGCCTTAAATTAACATGCTTTTCCAGATTTATGTATCATAGTTGTGTAGTGTTAACAAAGGTACTAAGTATGGCAAACTAATTTGTAAAGAGCATTCAGACAATATTTAGGTCTTACGTTAATGAGTCTATGTCCTTATTACAGCACAGTTAAGTTACTTATTTTCTGAGACAGGGTTTCTGGCTACCCTGAAACTTGCTCTGTAGATGAGGCTGGGCTTGAATTCAGAGATCTACCTGTCTCTGCCTCCCAGGTGCTGGGATTAAAGGTGTGTACCACCAATGCCTGTACTTCCTAATTTTTAATGTCTATTCTATTTATCTGTTGTTGGTATTAGTAATAGAATTTTTTCCTTTTCTTTCTCCCTCTCCCTAGCCACATGTAGGCCAGGCTGTCCTTGAACTTTATATATAGTCAAGGATGACCTTGAACTTCTGCCTCTGCCTCTATATCAAAAGTGCTGAAAGTATAGTCATGTGCACTATTATAGTTTATGCAGTACTATGGTCAAATTCAGGGCCTTGTGCATATTAGGCAACGATCTCACAACTGACATATACCTCCATTCCTAGTAGTAACTTTAAAAAGTACCTTGATCTCTGAGTTTCTACAACTTTTCCCAGTCCATTTATTGATCTGAAATAAAAAGCAAAAGAAAGGGATTAAAAAGTAAATGGTGATTTTTTTTAAAAAAGCACACAAAAATTATTCCTAAAACAAAAACTAAACAGACACAATATAACAGAACTTGTAAAAATGGAAAACAACTTGCATTTATTCTTTTCTTTCTCTCCCTACCCCACCTTTTGTTTTGTTCTATTTTTTTTGTTGTTGTTGTTAATGGCTTAGAATTCTTTCTCTTCAAACCACAAATCTGGCATAATCTATGTGCATTCAAGAAAACTTGTTACTACAAAAAGAAGAAAGAAAGAAAGAAAGAAAGAAAGAAAGAAAGAAAGAAAGAAAGAAAGAAAGAAAAAAGGAAAACGAGAAAGAGGTCCTTCCTTTAGGAAAAGGATAAGGATATGGCTCAGTGGTTACAGTCCTTGCACAGCATTTGCTTAGTGGTATAGGCTTGATTACCAAATGATGCACCAAAACCACTAAGTTTGACCCCAACATTGCCAAAAAGGAAAAAAAAAAAATTCATAGGAAGCAAGAATTCTTAATGTTCTTGTATACTCAAAACTTTTGCAAGACAGCCAAATTTTATACATGCACATTGTAGAAATGATGAACACAAAACACCAAAATAAAAAAAAATGGTTCCCTTTGTATACCACACACAAAAAAATACTTTAATTCCTTTAAACACTGTGAACATCTATATGTTTTTGTCTTAACTCTCTTTTCTTTACAGATACATGCCCAAAATATGTGCTGATTGTTCAATATGTTCTCATGGGTTCTTTCTGTGTACAGTAATTCTGAGGTAAGTCTAATTTTTGGATGACTAACTGACTACTAACTACTACTAACAAGGGTCTAAATTTTCTCTTCAAAGAAACAAATCTCCATTATAATAGCTCAAGAAGCGCTCACTGACAGGGACTCTGCAAAGCTCACCAGCAGTTTCACAAGTCTCGTGTACTTAAAGCAAACCTGTTTTTGGTTTGTTTGTTTTCTTTGTTTTGTTTTTTTGAGACAGGGTTTCTCTGTATAGCCCTGGCTGTCCTGGAACTCACCCTGTAGACCAGGCTGGCCTCGAACTCAGAAATCTGCCTGCCTCTGCCTCCCAAGTGCTAGGATTAAAGGTGTGCACCACCACTGCCTGGCAAAGCAACTTGTAAGATAGGTTTTTATTCTTGTTTTGCAGATAATATACAAAAAGTTTAAATAAACCCCCTCAGAACAGGGAGAAACAGACCAAGGATTAAAACCAAAGCAGATTTCAATCCCCATATTCCTAAACACTATGCAGTATTATCTGGCTTCTATATAAGAAAGTACTTTTCATAGCAAAATCTAAGGATACTATTATTAAATCAAGAGAAAAATATAGAGAAAAAGTATACATTTCTTTGTAATCATAATCACTAGAAATGACTTAATGAGTTATGAATTTTTGATTCAGTTTTATAGCATATACTATATAAATTAGTGGTACTACAGTCAATATGTGAGGTCAACAGAAATAATGTTAAATATGGTAATGCTAATCCATTATAAAAAGCTCTATAGTCACTAAAAGTGGCCAATAAGAAAAGCTACTAAAATATATAGCAGTGCCAAGTTTAAGTCTTACAAAATAATGCAAAACACAATTTTTGGACTTTACTCTTCATTTGAAAAGTTCACCTTTGGCTTCAAAAGGAATGGGAGTCTCCAAAACAGCCAGCAAAATGACTGTTTGATTATTTATTAATAACATAGTCTCATTCATATTAGTCTATTTTGATTAGCCTTAGGCAATGAAGATATAAAGTAAAGACAAAGGACAGTTGATAACTAAGGAAACCATTAAAATCAAGAAGTGACACAATATGAGCAAGATTTCATTAAGGAATGAGAAGAGAAAACAGGACCTGCAGATGAAAATACATAATATTATATATTATAAAGGAGAGATAGACTCAGAAACTGGTAAGTGAGAAAACAGTAGTTGGGAGCTGGTAAGACACATACGTATAAGAAGTAATAAATTAACTATCTTAGAGAGTTAAAGAGGCTTGCCCTTAGGAAGTGTCAAAGGACAGACAGGAAATAGAAACTCATAAAGAGAGTCAGTGGACCCAGAATATAAGACGAAAAATTCTGAATTATGTTTTGCAAGAGTTGTTGAATTATTTTAGATATTTCTATTTAATTAACAATCAATTAGCCAAGAATAATATATGTGATCCCTTAATGATCCTTGAAATAAGTCAACCTTGGACCTTATCTTATATTCCTATAAAGTCCTAGTTTAAAATATTTTACATATTAAAATTTATACTTGAAGGCATTTAGCATACTTATAATTTCCACTGTTCATTAAAATTAAGCATAGGTTTATTTTTAATTGGCATAAAAAAGCTGTATATAATAATGGGGGCCATGTGACATTTCAGTATGTACAGACCTAGCTCCTCCAACATTTATCACCTCTTAATGGTAAAAACATCAAATATTCTTTCTTCTGGCTTCTAAAGTACAATAGTCAAGTGTACTGTACCTGATAGTTGTTCTTAATTTGTTTAGTTCCTCTTCTGAAACCAAGTCTGTTTTATTGATGAGAATCATGTCTGCCAAAGCAACTTGCCTAAAAGCAAAGAACAAGTGTCAGAAGAAAAATGTTAAGAACTCACAAAACCATAGAAACAATATATTTAAGTCAACATTTCAATTAATAACTAGCTAGGGTTCAGTTTACTCCCAACCTACTCACTCTACAGAAGAATTCCATACATTACTTTGCAAACTCATCCAAAAAGTATTATTTACTGATCCTATAAAGATAAGCCTCCAGAGTTTTAGATCAGAGAATAATTTTCAGTTCGTGGCATGCGTGCATGCGTGCGCGCGCGTGTGTGTGTGTGTGTGTGTGTGTGTGTGTATGTATGTTTGTGTGTGTTATGTTAAAAAAAAGCATAACATTTAGGTATCTACTATGATGGGAATAAAGACAATCTAGTTGATAAAAAATTATAAAATTTATTATAATTTTCAAAGAAATACAAAATTCACTTAACATTAAGTAATTTGCTTTAAAAAACTATACTTCAAAAAAAATCAAGATCTTCATCACTATGAATATGTATTATTGTTGCAAAATAGATACACAGAAATCCCAGTTAAAGAATTCAACTAATAAAATGCTATATAACATAACATTATTTTTCTCAACTCTTCAGGAAATTCTAACCATTGGACTATAATTGTCTAATCCTGTTCCTTTACAGGATTAAGAATAAAATAAATTAAAAAAATAAGGAAAATTGGAGAAAAAAAAACTCCTACAGAATGTATATCATAACCCTACTTTTGTGTAAGTAATCTTACATGGCTAAAACCAGAATGCACATATCTCCAAATCTTTAAATTGGAGATCTTCTATTTACTCTTCCATGTACATTTTCTGATATTTCCTATTTGGCTTATGTATATTTTCTACAATAATCATTTTTTAGTGAGAAAAAGTTACAATCATACTTAAATTCATTTTAGCTTAAATCACAATTGTATAATAACACATTTGGGGAGGACTACAAAAGAATTCAGTAATATTTTCAATAATAAATTGAATTCAATAAACCTCAAGATAACAAATAATCATTTGTCCTCAGTCTTTATCTTCTATCCCAGGAAGCCTCACTTTTAAGCCCAGCAGCATATTTGGTTTCAAAACCTTCATCCCATTAGTGAAAACATACCTAGGGTAAGGAAAGTACTTTAAATACTTGTAAGTCTACAAACAAAACAATTAAGAATTTAAAAGTACTTAAAAACTGTTTTAAGTACCAAGTCAAAAGTATTTCAATATTTGTCCCTCTGTACTGAGTAAGTGAGGAGCAAGGCAATTTTTAAGGGAGCAAATTAACTATCTTCAATTCCAAAGGGGAATAAGAATACAATGCTTCTAAATGTTAAACTCTTCTAAATTCATAGAGATCAGTTAAGTCCCATGTCCACCATTCATTTTATCCCACAATATAAATAGCTTATATAAAATGCTAGTCATGAGTCCATGATGGGTAGACGCAATAATGTGTGGAAGGAAAAGAAAACAAATTTGCCTTAACTATTTTTCTTTCTTTTTTGTTTTTATGTTACTTATCTTCTATTTTCTGGCTGGTTGGCAATCAATATAAGCTTTAAATATAAATACCTAGTAGCTTCATTGACAAGGCCATCAGGTTTTTCTTCAGTTAAATGCTGAACAAAACAAAATTTTTAAAAATTACATCATAATACAACACAAAAATCTAATGTCAACACAAAGGATTTTTATTTTAAAGCTACCTTTCTTGTCTTAATGAGACTTTAAGTTCCATTACTAAATACAAATTTACAGAAAACTTTTGGTTTAGTCAGCTACTTATAATTGACTTAGAAGGTCATGAGGTACTTTTCACCTCCAGAAGCAGACCCTCTCTCAATACATTTATCTCCTGAAGTCATCTATGCCATAAGGGTTACCAGAGGTTGTCTTTTGAAATTCATGTTTTCAACCATATCACTCTCAACTGAGACTCCCTATCACAAGAAAAAACTGGCTACTGGAGACTATAGACAACTAGATTAACACTTCACATTTTAATGGAACTTTATAAATTATTTAATTTTTTTGCAACATTTTAACTCATTTAGACATTATGACAATGAGAAGTAGCTATTTTGATATATATGCTGATATATGTATATACATTGCCCTTACCCATCACAGAATACTGTACGTTTTTACATACCACCACCAGACTATTGTTTAATAAAAGCATGTTTGATAGAAGTAAAATGAACACTATTTAAAATCTTTTTAAAAATCTTTTTATGCCACATACAACCAGTTTTATGGAGGATACAACTTAATTATTGCATAAGAGAATATGTAGAATTACCAACAAGTTACATCATATTTGTCCCACTAGTTTCACAATTCATGGGGAAGTAACTATCATAGCTTAGAACTTAAGACACACTGATGATTATTTAATAGACTTGGTTAAGATTATAGAGGCATTTTTTTTTCTTCTAAAAGTTTAACGAATACTATTTAGGTGCGACAGAACCAAAATCATGACTGTGACATAGTCATTTCATTTTTTTAATACAATTTTATAAATTCAACCACATACTCCCCAATTACAAAGCTTACAGAGCAGGGTTTAATGTTACCATCAATACTTACTCCACGCCAAACAGACCAAATTTAATATTCATGTTTTCATAATTATTCATGGATTCTTACTATTAACAAATCCATTCAGCATAATATACTCTGCATTTAGAGACTAAAGCTATCAGCAGGCCCTGGAATAGTCCATGAATAACTTTGTTTGTTTGTTTGTTTTTTTAAGATTTGTTTATTTTATATATATATATATATATATATATATATATATATATATATATATACTGAAGCTGTCTTCAGACACACCAGAAGAGGGCATCAGATCCCATTACAGATGGCTGTAAACCACCATGTGGTTACTGGGAATTGAACTCAGGACCTTTGGCAGAGCAGTCAGTGCTCTTAACCACTAAGCCATCTCTCCAGCCCCCAAGAATAACTTGTAATTAATACTCCCATTTGTTAACATAAACATATGAATTTTTTTATTTAAAAAATACTATACTACATGTAGCAACACATCTCTTTCCACTGAGCAGTCTATCTACTAAAAAATTATACATCTGCCTCTGGATGATCCTAGTCAACATTCTTTAAAACTGAAATATTTTTTCAAGATGCTCTATTGGAAGCTTCATCTGCACATATATCAAATGATGTATCTGTACTTTGTAACATGTAAAAAAGATATTAAAATTAATGACTTTAATGCTAGGGTGAGGCAGGAGTGGGTGGGTACGTGGGAAAGCACCCTCATAGAAGCAGGGGGAGGGGAAACAGGGTAGGGGCTTTGCAGAGGGAAAACTGGGAAGTAGAATAACATTTGGAATGTAAATAAATAAAATAACCAATAAAAATTTCTTAAATGTAATTTAAAAAAACCTGGAAGTTTCACAAAGCAACTTACAAAGGTTTGAGACATTTATTCAAGAAAAAATTTCATTGAGAGCTAAATGGCACAAACCAAGACTTGATTACCTTTAGACAGATAAGAAATATTAAATACAAAATAACTTAAAATCTCCCAAAATAAATCTGCCAATGTATACAACATGATTACAAATACATGTGAAAATCATAGAAGAGATAAATGCCTTGCCTATGCAATATGAAAGCTCTCTAAACATAAGGAGTAATAAATACATACTAACACTTATGTTTTCTGAGTAGCAGCCCTACATTTCCCTTAGGAAATCCCTACTTCCCGAGCCGAGCTTAGCAGAAACATCAAACCTTGTTTGCAACTCAAAAGTTATTTGGTCATAAATTAGACTTCAATTTATAAAATAAGAACAACAATGTAAATTTTGATGTTCTAATCTACCTATACAGGCATACAATTTAAAAGTTTTATAAAAATTTTTAAAAAGATACTAATCTCCAAAGAATTCCTCTTCTCTGCTAGAGGCCATAGCTCTTTTTATATTTCCAAAACGGCAATAATAAATTTTGATACTGATGAACCCAACAAACCAACATATTCAAAAAATAAAGGTTCAAACTCCCAGTGTGACCTACAACAACAGCAGTAACAACAAAAGGGGTGAGGTGACGGTCAATGGATACAAGCCCTAGTTTCTCAGGAGAAATAAATTCTGTAAATTTATTCTGGTTAGCTAATTCAGCATGGCAACTATAATTATCACTATGGGATGGACTACTAGAAATTTACCGAGTTATTGCACCCTGTAAGCTAGCAAAAACTAGTAACTATGTCAGTGGATGGACAAGGTTAACACTTGCTTGTTCCAAAATGTTTGCACGACATATACACAGGCAGATCAGGGTAGTAAATTGTATGCCTTAAATCTATACGATTTTTATTTGTGAGTTATGGCTCAATAAAGTTGGGAGACACAAAGAAATGATTCAAAATAAATTATTACTATAGTCACAACTTCAAGAAGACCTACAGGAGTTCTTTCCTGCAGAAATAAAGAAAAAAGCAAGACCAAAGAAAATGAATCAAAATGGCTAAAATTTCATTATCTAAGAAAGATCTGTGCTGACCACAGTAGAAACAAATCCAATGTCAAAGATGTCAGACATCAGACAAAGAAAAAGGAGAGAAATAGCAGCATGTATTATTTTTTCTGTTTTGTTTTTGTTCTTTACAAGGACTGACTGGTTAGAAATCTAATGTGGTTTCAGCTTTGAAAAAGAAATATTGCATAATGTCAATCTATTTATTTTCCTGGCCTTCTCCAACCCAAACTGTTTTCTGACTGAATTGTTTCAACCGCTTGTCCAATACAACAGAAGACTCAAAAAGAAAGCTCTTACTTGACCTTTTATGTGTAAACTTTATTCATTGATTCTATTGCATTAAATGCTGTCACATTTGTAGAACTAAAAAGAACAATGTCAGTGCCTAGATGTCAAGCCTTGAGAATAGAGAGCTGTCATTTTAAGTTGTCCAATTCTTTGGCCATGATTAAAAAATGAATATTTCAGATCAATGGGTGACAATCCCATTAGAGTGATAGCCCATGATATCAATTACCACTTCAGTTTCAATTTGGCTGGCTGGCCACAGGGTACCATTTCTCAGCTTTACTTGTGATGGGCTGGCTCTGTGAAGCATGACACCCTTAAATTGCTGCCCATTATCCAACTGTCATTACTTGTACTGCCTCAGAATTCTCTGAATCACAAGCAGCTACTGAGGTCAAGCTTTGCAACCAGAGGAATTGGACAAGTTGGCAAATTCTTTATATAAAGGCAAAGTTATTTATCTGACATATGACTTGGAAAATCTAAAGTTTCCATTATCCTGACAGTATGTCAGTTTTGTGTAGGTATATTGATTTAATAATTTAAGAGGTTTTATCAAGGTGGCAAGGGTTAAAGATATACTACATTTGTATTATTCAGAACACTGCTTTGTTCTGGGGATCTTTATCATGCCAGTAAATAATTGTATTTAATTCCTCTTTCTATCCAACTATAGATATAAAACTATTTCTATAAACATAAAACACTAGAGTTTGACTTTGAATATAGCATGTCAAAACTATACAAAAAAGCAAATACAATGTTCTAGCTGCTATCTTATGTATCTCTCTGTAAGTTGTGAATCAACTTACAGAGGAAATTAATTCAAACATGCCTAAAAAATGTACAAAAGAAGGAATTTGAAATTTTCTGGTGGCTTTTTTTCTATCTCCATTCGCATTTTTAAAAAGTGTTTTGAAAATAGTCATTATGGTGACTCTCAATTTATCTTTAAAAAGGGCACTAGTTAAGAAAGGTGTGGTGGGTGACCCTCAGCTATAATCCCAGCACACAAGAGATCTAAGAAGGAAGATGATGAGTGTGAGGATACACCAAGTTCAGGATTGTATGAGCTAACCAGTAGGACCTTCAGACACACACACAGGCATTAGAATTTTTCTAGCCAAAACTGTAATATTTGCAATCTCCCTTTTATTCCTAGTCTAGTTTAGTTAAAATCTAAACTCTGAACACAATTCAAACATCTCAAATTAGGATACTAAGAGTTGGGGTAGGAAGGGTCAGTAGACTAATAGGACAGACCTGATAAAGTTTCCTAAAATGTAATCTTATTGAAGATTTGGAAGAAAGACTAACATAAAAATTAAGTTTAGATACATCAAGGAGTAAAATATGAAACTAATTTTTAAACACTGAGTTTATACTCCCAAGAAATTTTGTTTGTTTTCGGAGACAGGTTCTTACTATAAAGCACTGGCAGGCCTAGAATTCACTACGTAGATCAAGCTGTCCTCTAACTCACTGACATCTGCCTTTCTCTATCTCCCACTTTCTGAGACAAACAGTGTTAGGTGATCATACCTACCCTCTATGAAAGTAAGTACCAGTTGGTTCCCGATCCATATGCCCAGATAGGTAGTGTGGGCTAGAGGGCTGAGGCTAGGACAGAGGCGAGCTTACTTTCCAAAGCCTTTTGTTTCTTTAAAACTTTTCTCAGTTCACTTGAAAACCTGGGAAGTGCTATTTTATTTTATGCATCAATAAACTTTTAAGATCTTCGTTCATTTTATAAACTGAGACAAACCTTAAAGATCTTAGCAATTAGCAAAAGTATTCACAGAAGAGTATCATTTAACAGAAGAGTCTCTTCTTATATGCACTAATTTTTATTTCTTCAAAATTAAATAAATCAGTATTTTGTTTTAAGAAAAACTAATGTGTAGTTGGTGTTTCCTAACAGTTTATAACAAAAACTAAGATCCCATATATTTTATTAGGCTGGTTTTTTTTTCTATAAAAACCAATAATGGGAATGGATTCTAGTGAGAATAACACATACCCAAACTTTACCTTGAATATGTAACCTTATAAAATACCACAGTAACTCCATTTTTTATCATAATACTCAACAAGACTAAAATAAATACTAAGTTTAAAAGTACACAATAGCCGGGCGGTGGTGAGTTCGAGGCCAGCCTGGTCTACAAAGTGAGTTCCAGGACAGCCAGGGCTACACAGAGAAACCCTGTCTCGAAAAAACAAAAAAAAAAAAAAAAAAAAAAAAAAAAAAAAAAAAAAAAAAAAACCACAATAATAATAATAATAATAATAATAATATACAAAGTGCATCTTGAAAAAGATTTTTCTTAAGAAACGTTTAACAGAAATAGAAAACAATACAACCAACCCCTCTTTCCTATTCCTTGATAATTAGCAAGTTATAGTTGCTCAACTTACTTTTAATCCATATTTTGAATCTACAACAGTTATGATACCTACAAAGAAATAAACATATTAGTCATTCTTTAAAGTTAACAGTATTATGCAACTATACTTGAAAAATTAAAACATCCTTCCGTTCACAAATGCTATTCAATAAAATATTTTTTCTCTAACCAATGTGGCAATTTAACTCAACCTCAAGAATAAGCAAATATGTTTCAAATATATACTAAATGACTAGCTCTGTTTCTAAGAAATTAGAAAATTTATAAAATAAAAATTTAAGTCAACAATAAAGTAAAAATTCTTCAGTGTTTCAAATCCAAACTAAGACAAATTCCATAATACATATTAAACTAAGAAAAATTATACAAGGCAGGTTAATTTTATTTTCACAGTCAAAATAAAGCTTTTCTTAATAAATTATTGCTTAAGAATCGGAGCCATCTTAGGATATTATATTCCTAATCTCTGCTAATACATCTAGCTCACAAAAACAAAGCAGCATAGCAAGTACCTAAGTTCTCAAAAGATCAATTAGCTTAGCAATTTCTGAATATGTCAAATCGTTTTTTTTAAAAATAACAGCAGAATCTGATGATGTCTATGAAATTCAACAAGCTACATGCTATATATATACTACTTCTCAATGAAACACAGCTTCAATAATTGTTATCCTATGGTCTACATGATTGGTTTAAAAGGAGACAACAGGACAAAGTGAATATAGTTGTCACTCTAAGAAAGTAATATCAAGCTTATAAATTTATACAAACTGACAAGAGTTAAGTAGCATATGTGTATTTAGAAGCATTCTTAATTCTTACTTTCAAGGAAAACTGAAAGCAGAGAATGAAAGCTCATTCTTCCCATTGTCTTCCTGACTACCTACAAAGCTCCAGCATTGTACTAACACACCATGGCAACAGAGGACACACACAGTCGTGGAGTGATTTGAAAGGAAAGCCTCAGTAGAAGTCCAGAATCAGAGATGATATCAATAGCTAACCATCTGGTATTATCACTTTCTAAGACTTTAGAATCCCTACGAAGAAAACTTGATTCATCAAAAACTAAACAAGTTTAAAAAGAACTATGGCATAGAAATTAAAACTGCAATATTAACAAAATGAGCCCAACCATAAAATAAATATTACTTTAGAAGAAATTGTTTTAACTTACCATCAAGATAAATATCACTCCCTAACTCAGCATCAACCCAAAACATAGAAGCCACTGCACCTGAAAATACATAGTATAATAATATTCATCAAATAAAGTATTTCTTCAAATTGCAGAACACGATTTTATCTGTCTTAATTTCCACCAGTGGAATTAACTGCTAAGTACACACACAGTAAACTTCTACTTCAGTCTGCTCACGGGAACTCCAGTGAGAGGATGTTTCAAGACTGCAGTCATTCTACTCCCGCCCTGTTTCTAAGCACAGTAAACTCTTAACCCTCATCAAACAATGTTCTTATAGATGCCAAAATAATTTACTCATCAATACTGTGCAACAATTTGGACACAATAGCTGAGTATTCACAGGACATTTTTTCTCATTTTCTGAATATGATTATCATATAGTTCACAAATAATAAATCCCTCCTGAGGAAAAGCAAATAAAATACATTAACTCCAAAAATCATTTGTAAACATAATTTCCAAAAATCACAATAAATTTCACTTGTAATCTTTATAAAAGAAAAGAAAAAGAAAAATTACAAGTTCTCTGGTGGTACTCATTCATCATCATATATTTACTTAGTGCTGGATATAAAATTATTATTCTTAGAAAATAATTTCTAAGAAAAGAATTAAAATTTGTTTTTGACAGGAACTGGTTTAACACAAAACCACACATCCTGATTAGTGTGCTGCAATAGAAAAAAGGAAACTGACAGCAAGGGAAAGTATTTCATTCTTCAAAGTATTACCATCCCAGTTAGTGATGGTGCTGTCTAGAAGAATGAACGCGAGGGCAAACAAGGAGAACTGAACTCATTGCACTGTCTAAAGCTGTCTACCTACTCTGACAAGATGTGGTTCCCTTAAGCATCACTCTGTGTCAACAGTGAAACACCTGTCAGCTGTTTACAGTGATTACTCATGCAAGATATAGCAAGGGCCACAAGATCTAATGGTTTCCTGATACCTATTGATTTTTTCCCAAAAACTTAATAGTTTTCCAATTTGACTGAAATAGGATTTGTGAGTAACAGGAGCAGAATCAATGTCTGTCCTCTTCAAGGAAATTACTTTACCATGACAATTATTTAGCTAAGAACTGGAGAGTGTCAATCTCCTAAGTGAGAAACAACTGAATTGCCAATAAGAATTATTTCCACTTTCTTGGCTAAAAACATGGTTTTAATTAATAAAGGAGAAAAGAGTAAATCTACTGCATCATGACACCAAACACTAATAAAAAACTTATTAATTTCTTCACTTAGCCAAATACATAGGTATGTTAACATCATAGTTTTATAACTTTAAGAACTCATTGCTTTTTATTCAAGTAAATGGCTTTAAGTCTTAATTCTTACCAAGATGAATTGTAAATTTGTATTATGACTTTTATTCTAAACATCATTTCCATGTAATACAATCCTTACGGGATGCACAACAAAGAACCATGTGTAGGTGCTTAGTGGTAGCAAAGATGATGGAATGGAGTATGAGACTCTTTCCCCCAAGGAATATTAGGCAATGTCTGAAGATAATTTCAGTTGCTTCTAGGAATATGCTACTGGTACCTAGTAGGTAGAAGCTAGGGATGCTGTTATACATTCTATAATGCTCAAGATAGCACCCCTCACAGAAGTTAATTGGACAATCTAAAATATTGTGTCAAGCCTGAAAAATTCTGAACTATATTACAGAATCTCCCTTCTTCAAAACCCAATTAAACAACATTTTTAAAAAAAATTTACATGTCAATATTTTATCAGAACCAAATAATAAGAAAATATCAGTTTCCTAACCATAAATTTAGAAGAGTAATAGTTAAAATTAGAAACAAGTTTCTATGTGATTGTGTAGTTTGAATAAGAATGGCCCCCCACAGACTCATATTTGAATGCTTGGTCATTAGGGAATGGTGTTACTCAACAGGGATTAGGAATTGTAGTCTTGTTGGAGTAGATGTGGCCTTGTTGGAGGAATATCTCACAAGAGGTGACCTTTGGGGTTACAAAAGCTCAAGCCAGGTCCTTCCTGTTGCCTTTGGACCTGGATGTAGAACTCTCAACTACCATTATCTGCCTGTGTGCTGCCATGTTCCCTGCCATGAGGATAATGGACTAAACCTCTGAAACTGTGACCAAGCCCCAGCTAAGAGTTTTCCTTTATAAGAGTAGCTGTAGTCAAAGTGTCTCCTCATAGCAACAGAATGCTGACTAAGACAGTGAGTTACTGTGGTCTTTCTCTAACTCAATTCCCACCCCAAAAAGAGGATGTGGAAAAATAGTTTACAAAATCCTACTACTTTAACAGAAACAACTCCTCAAAAGGCAAGACACAAAACTAACTGGAAAGCAATAAAGGGAAAAAAAATCAATGACAACAAATATTTCAAGAATAATTTTTTTAAATTATTTCTATAGTTGGGGGAAATTTCTATAGTAGGACTGAGATAAAAAGAGAGTTCTGAGGTCTAATGATGCCCACAGCAGCCAAGAATTGACTACATTCTACTAGGTGAGTGAACACACCCAAGACAGCCATACTAGGTATTTGAGGGCAGAAACTGATAGCCATAGCTTCCCTCTTTACATGTCCCAGTAATATCCAGCTTTCAAACTGATGCTCAAGAAAAATATGTTTGGGTAAGATACTGAAGTTATTAAGAGTAATTCCCCATCAGTGCACACAGGTAAAGGGACGTCCTCTGACCTTCCCCACACCAAGCACAAATGCATATATGTGGTTACAGCAAAGGAAAATAAATACAGATAAATGTCAGGAAGAAATGGAGAAATTTAATAGGACAGACAAATGTCAAGGAATTCATTCTTCAAGGAAACATCTAAAACATCAAATAAAAGTTTGAAATAGCTCTTTATAAAGAACTTGAAAGTAATACAATACAAAAACAAGCTAGAACACAAGAAGAGAGTAGAGTAATATAAAAAGAAGCACTTTGGAATCAACTTAATAGCATCATTGCTTAACCAATAAATTAATTGATAGTAATAATGAACAGATAAACAAGTATGAGGGGATTACTAACATAAGGAAATGAAGGTTCGTCAGAGTAAATGTAGCTGCACATGACAAATCAGAACAATTAAAACAGGGCTAAGCGCATAGGGCATAGCTTAGTAGCAGAACACATACCTAGCGAGTGCAAGGTACTCAAAAACAGTAAAAACAAAGTGAGATGGCCCAGCAAGCAAGGGTGCACACTGCCAAACCTGATACCTTAGTTCAAGTTCCAGGACCCACATGGTAAAGAGAGAGTCATCCAGCATGGTGGAGAAAGAGAGTTGAGTCCTGCAGGTTGTCCTCTGAACTCTACACTTACACAAATTCATATTCATTCTCATTTATTCATAGTCATTCATTGTTTATCTTCTTCCTCCCTTATCCCCTCTAACCAACTTCCCTTATAAATATATAAACAAATTATATATTTATTTTAATATATAAATTATATATTTATAATTAAAATTAATATAATTTTAAAAAGAAAATTAGACCTAGTTAAAAGACCAAAATAAAATTCATTATAAAAAACTGGTCTCATTAGTATTAGAACAAAATAACTTCAAATGAAAATGTCCTTAAATAAAGCTTAGAAAAAAATGGCTAAAAATAAAACCAAGTTTCCACATTTTTACTAGACCACAATTATTTGGGACCTGACCCTAGTGACTGGAAGAACTGCCAGTGCTCTTAACTGCTGAGCCCTCTCTCCAGCCCCGTGGGGCCTAATCCTTAATGACCAGTGTTGGCCTACTTGATCGCAAGAGCACCCATGTCAGCCAGCTCACAACCACCTAAAACTCCAGTTCCAGGGGACTGAACAGCCACTTATGGCTTCTTTGGGCACCTGAGCACATATGGTACATGCATATACATATATACATATAAAAATAAGTCTTTAAAAAAATCATAACTTATTCCTACCAACAACAAATCAACTGGTACAACTTTAAATTCTATTAACAGCTTAAAAGTCTCAAGAAAGACATTGACGACTCTTCAATGATGCAAGCTAGAATTTCTCTTTCCCTGAACAACAACGAAAATTAAATCCAGTTTTAGGGCTGGTGAAATGGCTCAACAGGTAAAGGGCTTGCTGTGCAAATGTCAAGACTAGATCCAAACTGTTCACATAAAAGCTAGGTAGGCATGCCTACCTACATGTAATTCCATCATGGTGAAGTAAATAAAGAGAATCCAGAAACAGAATCCCTGGCAAGGTGGCTAGCCAAACCAGCCAAAGTGACAAGCTCAGTTCACTGAGAGACCCTACATTATCAATACATAAGGTAGAAAGCAACTGAAGATATGTCAACCTCGAGTCACTGCATGAACAGGCACACACATGGGCCCACACACATTTGAACATGCATACATACCTGGATATACTCCACACAAACATATGCAAAAAAATACTTATTTCAAATATAAGGTCTCAAAAATAAGGTCTCAAAGAAGTATATGTTGGTGTCTAATAAAATCATTTCTTACCAGGATCTGCTAGCCCAGTAGTCTCTAAGAGTATGTAATCAAACTTGCCCTTCTTCTGCATCAGATTCTCTATAGCTCTAAGGCCACTGTCCCTGGAAAATACCAAAAACATAGTAATAACTGATTACCTGAAGATTTTTAAATCTAAAAACATCTTAAAATGTAGTCAACAATACAACACAAAAATATTCTCAAGTACACACAAATTTAAAATTTTTTACAAACTTAAATTTCTTTTTTTTTTTACAAATTTAAATTCTAATAAAATGTCCAATATTTAACAAGAAGAAAATAGGTGCAAATACAGACAGAAATGATACGTAGTAAGTTAATATTTTATTAAAACAAAAAGCAAAAAATGTTATCTAACAAAAGTCAGTATTTATTTTACAGCTTTATAAAAGAAAACTAGTATAAATAATAATAAAATTTATTATCTAGAGTAGTTCAATAAGGAAATTGATTAAACTGAAATTAAAGGAATGTCACTGCATACCATTTAACTCTAGTCTGAATTAGGATTTAATGTAATTTCTGACAGTATCTCACTATGCAGCTCAGCCTGGCCTGGAACTGTCAATCTCCTGCTTCCAGCTCCCAAATGCTGGCATTACAGGCTTTTATTACCTGATTTTTATTCTTAAATAGCAAAAGTAAGGGCAAATATTGAATGCATTGCCTTTTGGTTAAGAAAGGCTTTATAAGTACTTCCTCTTTCCAAAAAGTTTGACTCAGTGTCAAACATCTAAGATCACAAATAACAGGGGAGAAACTTAATTCACTGTTGTATAGAAAAATCAATAGCACATATAGTAATTATGGTAATTTATCCAAGAATTTATTTATCAAATGATTTATCTGAGTTGCTGTTGAATGCCAGGTACGCTTCTAGGACTGATGACAGCTTAGTAAACTAGACAATGCCCATTGAAACTTCTGTTGGGACATAATGTTCTTTCTCTCTGTTTCTGTGTTCATACTAGGATTTGAACGCAGAGCCACACATATGCTAAACAAGCATGCTACTACTTAGCTACATTCCCAGTCTTCTTTTTGCTTTTTTGTTTTGATATAGGATCTCACTTGGTAGCCCAGATACACCTTGAATTTAGGATCCTCCTGTATCAGCCTCTCAAGTAGCTCAAATTATAAGTCTGTGCCATCAGTCTTGGCTGGTCCCCCCCCCACCCCCCTTGTGTGTTTGTAGGTATCGGGTGTGCACATAGAGGACATACCAATGCTGGGTATCTTTCTCACTGGCTTCCTACCTTTTTTTTTTTTTTTCTAACAAGGTCTCTCACTTGAACCGGGAGCTCACCAATCAGCTATCCATCCCTGCCTGGCCAGGGATCTCCAGGGATCTACCAGTCCTAGCCTACCCAGCACTGGGTAACTCACACTACTATCCCTGGCTTTCCATGTTGGCACTGGGGTTTTAAACTTAGGTCTTCGAGCTTGTGTGGGAAGCACTTTACCCACAGAGACATCTCCCAGTCCATGGTTATTCTTTTATTACAGTCATTTTCTTTTTTAAAGGTTGAATACCTAGAGGCTGGAGAGATGGCTCAGTGGGTAAGAGCAATTGCTGATCTTCCAGAGGAACAGAGCTGAATTCATACCAGCCATATGGTGGCTTACAACTGTCTGTAACTCTAATTTCAAAGTGTGCAGCTCTCTCTCTCTGGACTCTGTGCATACCATGCATGAATGTGGTACACAGGCATACATGCAGGCAGAACACTAATACACATAAAAATAAAAATTTTAAGAAGAAAAAAAGAGGTTGAATACTTGGAAATAAGATTGATGATGCATTAAACTCAGAATAATCTTTCTTTATATATAAAATAAGACACTGAAAATGATTTTTAAAAATTCAGTGAAAGAATAAAAACATTAGAACAAATAGAAAATAGCAAGAAACAAAGAAGATATAATCCAATTAAGGTATATCCTACCCCAAAATACAATAGTACAAGCTAGATAAGTAAATTCAGCTAAATCTATAAAGGAAGATTGAAGCTGGAAATACAATCAGCAGACATCTTAAGTCAGCCAACAAGCACAGAGTAAACCCTCTCCTTACTTGACAGAACAGCAGAGGCAACCGTTTCTAAGTTCCAGCCATTCTTCATAGAGTTCTCCACCTTGACTGATGGCTAAGGATTTCTCTACTGCACTCCCTAGAAATATAAACAGACCATTTTTATATTTTGTTCACTATTTTTGTTCAAAAACAAAAAAGGAAACCCAGAGGAGGATATTCAGAAACAGAATTCTGAACAGCAGATTAGAACACAAAAACTATAGCTTAGAACATGTATTCTGCCGGGCGGTGGTGGCGCACGCCTTTAATCCCAGCACTTGGGAGGCAGAGACAGGCGGATTTCTGAGTTCGAGGCTAGCCTGGTCTACAAAGTGAGTTCCAGGACAGCCAGGACTACATAGAGAAACCCTGTCTTGAAAAACCAAAAACAAACAAACAAACAAACAAAAAGAACATGTATTCTTTCCTAACTCTAAATCAATCAATAAAACTCCAAATTTTACTAACAGCTTAAAAGCCTCCAGACTCTTGATGACTCTTCCGTGACGCAAGCCAGGATCCCTTTTCTTCTGAACAATAAAAATCAAACCCAAAGTAAGTATCTAATTCAGTAAATATTTAGATTATGGTATGCTAGATGATTTTTAACTTTTCTTTCTATAAAATTTAAATAGAGCCAGGCATGGTACATACCTGTAATCCCAACACTGAGGAGCCTGAGGCAGAAGGATCTGGAGTTTAAGATACAACTGGACCAAAGCAAGTTTCACACCCGCCTAGGCTCATCAGTGAGACCTTAGCTCAAAGAATGTAAAAAACAAGAGCTGAACAAACACACAGCTGAGTGGTTAAGAGCACTTGCTGCTCTTGCAGAGCACCAGAGTTCAGTTCCCAGAACCACACGGAACAGTGGATGGGTCACAGCTATGACTCCAGCTCTAGGGGATTCAAGGTCCATTCATAACTTCCAAGAACCTGCACACACAAACACACACGCACACAGAAATAAAAATATTTTTAAAAAATTCAATGAATAGAGGCTGAAGAGAGGGCTCAGACGTTAAGAACACTTGTTGGTCTTGCAGAAGACCTAGGTTTGATTCTCAGCACCCACATGGCCGCTCATAACCAGCTATAATTCTAGTTCCAAAGGACCTAACACCATCTTCTGACGTCCATAGTCACCAGGCATTCATGTGTATATAAACATACATGCAGACAAGACCACTTATTTACATAAAATATATTTATAAAATATTAAATAAATAAATTAAGTTCCTAGGAAGACAATTCTAAAACTGATAACTATATCTCCTTCCTCCTTAGGACTCTCACTTTGCCCAGTTCTAGGTTTTTTTGTTTGTTTGTTTGTTTGTTTTTGGTTTTTCGAGACAGGGTTTCTCTGTGTAGTCCTGGCTGTCCTGGAACTCACTCTGTAGACCAGGCTGGCCTCGAACTCAGAAATCCACCTGCCTCTGCCTCCCAAGTGCTGGTATTAAAGGTGTGCACCACCTTAATACCAGCGCCACCGCCCAGCTCCAGTTCTAGTTTTTAATCAAGGAACTACCCTGAAAACATTTTTCTTCTCATCTACTGTTAACTTGCTAAATATACTGAGATACTTTTTTAAACACTGGGTTTCTTATGTTCCTCAGTCTCTTATGAGATTGCTTTTCTTTTAATTCCTTACTAAATTGGTGGTTCCTGTTACAAGATTGTTCAGGATTTTAAATATGTAATAAGACTCGACTTCATTCTCACAAAAGTTTTTGGCCAAAATATCATGTAGCCATTTAAAAATAAAACTTTTATTTAAATAAAAAAGTCTTTTAGTAAGGTTTACCTGAGCCGGGCGGTGTTGGCGCACGCTTTTAATCCCAGCACTTGGGAGGCAGAGACAGGCGGATTTCTGAGTTCGAGGCCAGCCTGGTCTACAGAGTGAGTTCCAGGACAGCCAGGGCTACACAGAAAACCCTGTCTCGAAAAACCAAAAAAAAAAAAAAAAGTTTACCTGGGAAATAAATACACATGAGATGTTTAGCATAAGATTTTAGATGTTTTACATACAATGTACCAATGCCAGGGAAAAGTTTTAAAGAGCAATCAAAACAAAAAATGTATTTTCTATTCATGTTTTAGTTGGGTGATGATAGAGTATTATATAATACTAAGCTATATAAAACATTAATAAAGGGAGCTCCGGAGATGTTGCAAAAAGCAAAAGCCATTAAAACTACAAAATAAAGAAAAACAGTAAGAAATAAAAAGTAAATATAACCAGTATACAATAAAATATCAATTAATAAAAAGGTAGAAAAGCACTATTAGAAATCCTTCCTTTTTTTTAATGGTTGAAAGCATAGGAGAAGTAGAACTTTCTTGGCATTCAGAAAACCTTGCACCACAATCAATCATTCAATCTCTTTAAATGTATTTTACTTATTTGTGTGTGGGAGAGGGGTTGTGTTTGATGCAGATAGACTGTATGTGGAGGTCAAACTTTTGGAAGTTGGTTCTCGCCTGCTGGAGGCAGGGTCTCTCTTATAATCTTTTGCCACTACACTGCAAACTCCAGGCTAGATTAATAAAAAATTAATCCTATTTTTCTGAAACTATTCATAGTAGCCTCATATTATAACACCATCCAATCTTATCCTTAAGTAGAGCACAATCCAGCAGTAAAATAAAGGGTCCCAAACATTATTGTAACACAACAGTTATTGAGCTTCACTTACCTTCTCCAAATTCATTTAAAATCACTGCTATTTTTCTATTATGTTGTTCTGTCAAAATGTAGTTCAGAAGTGTTGTCTTTCCAGCACCTATAAAATACATTAAAGCAACAAAATTTAAAGGCTAATTTTGAGGACACAAAAAGAATGTAAAGTATCTCAGTGTTTCTAAGAATTTATGTGCTATTTTCCATTACTTAAAAACAGTACAGAGGACTTTACAGAAGAGATTAAAAAAATCTTTGAAAAATTTGAAATTATTACATATATATATCTTATAAGTAATTACAATATTACAAGTTGAGTCAGTTTTTCAACTTAATATGACTAAATATCTTCTTCATAACTTATACAGCAATAAAAGTGTCTAAATTTTATATTTAGTAAAAAGTTAATTATGGCTTCTAAAAAATGCCACTTATTTTTTAAAAAGCATGTTGATTTCTTTCACGATGCCCTTTCTTAAGTAAGAATAGTTACTTCCCTAAACTTATCCAACCTATTTCAACATCCATGAACTAGCTATAAATTTAGGTTGACTATATAGCTACTTTTAGTATGCTTAAGCAGTCTATTACTATAAAACTGATTTTATGAAACAGAGTACAGAGGTAGCAAGTATACACAACAGACTATTCAGTAGAGAAATTCCTAAGACTATACTAACTTTATCCAGCAGGTGGCATAACAAACCTAGTTTGTTCATCTCAAGCAGAAGAAAAGCATTAATCTTGTGAACCAAAAATCCCCAAGTATGTTTTTTTTAAATACCTTTAAACAATATCTTAACTGCACAGCACTTCAATTATTGGAATATATCATTCCTTTTTATGTAGGTAGCCATTTTGGTTGTTCCCAATATTTTGCTGTCATAAGCAGTAATGCTAAAATGTTTTTACACATAGTTTGCACATGTCTACTAAAATACATTTGCAAATTTCTTAGGGTATAACCATGAGATATTAAGGGAATATCAGGGGACGAATACCTTCAACATTTTAGGTCATATTCCTTTTAAAAGTTTTTGAAGAGATGACACTTTAAAATGCTTTGGAAGCTCAACCTAACTGGGTAACGTGTAAAAGACAGATTTAAGAGCACAGAACAATGAGGAAATTTTTAAAATAGGAGGCCTGGAACATAATTATGTACAGGCCAATGAGAAAATTAAAAGTCATGAATGTAAGAGATTTCCTCTGAAGAGTTATTAGGGTTTAATAATTACCCACATTATGAAAAGATACTGCAATATAATTCACATTCAATCAAAAGCATGCACTAAATTGAAGTTTCTGCCTCCATGGAGCTTAAAAATATTAAGGGGAAGATGGTAGAGGACTTAGATATAAATTAGATAGCTATTTTATTGCAGGTTGATCATTCAACAGGAGACACACAAAATGCTATGAAGAACTTAAGAGGGCTATCTAGCTAGAGTAGTTACAGGAAGAGGTATTCCGTGCAATACCTCTAAGACAGTAGTTCTCAACCTTTGTGTCCTGACCCCTTTGGTGGGGTCAAATGACTTTCACAGGGATCACCGAAGACCATCCTACATATCAGGTATTTATAATGTGTAACACTAGCAAAATTAGGTATGAAGTAGCAACAGAAATAATTTTATGGTGGGGGGTGTAGGGACGGATTAACCAGAACATGAAGAACTGTATTAAAGGATTACAGTATTTGGAAGGTTGAAAACAGGAACCAGATCACAGAAGTCCTTGAATTCCTGCTAAGGAACCTGAATTCTCATCCAAGTAGAACCTACCAAAGGGTGTGACAATCAAACTAACACTTTGTAGTGAAAAGTAGAGCTAGCACAAAGATATAATAAGGACCAAGGCCAGGAAGTGGTGGCACATGCCTTTAATCCCAGTACTTGGGAGGCAGGCGGATTTTTGAGTCCGAGGCCAGCCTGGTCTACAAAGTGAGTTCCAGGACAGCCAGGGCTACACAGAGAAACCCTGTCTCGAAAAACAAAAAACAAAAACAGAAATATTAAGGAGCAGGAAGACTCAGGACTACTGTAGTTAGGAGAGAATACTGTTAGTGTTGCAGATGGCTGGGAATCTCAGGAGCAGGATTTGAAAAGATATTACTGTCCAGAGTGTTGAACACGTTAATTATGGAAATGCCTGTAAGGCATTAAAATAAAAACTATACAGAAGTGAAACTGAAGGATAGAAGCCAGAGAAATAGGTAGATAAATAAGAACAAAAATGGAGGAGGCCAGTGGGACAGTGCTCCCAGTATTTCAAAATTTTAAAAAAAGGCAAAGGAGGCAAACTGTCCCCTAGGTTCAGTCAGTAACAAGGAGGTTGCTGGAGTCAGTCCTGGGCCCAGAACTTCCGGCCATTACCTGTATTGCTCCTTTTATCTATCAGTAAGCAAAACGTACGAAGGCAAAGGGGCAAGTCTGAAGTATGCTCTTTGAGCACGGAATTTGCTCCACTTCTACAGAGTACTGTCTGAATTAAAAATGTTATTCTTTTATAAAAATGAAGCCCAAGTAAAATCTAGAATATCCTTGGTCTGACTCTAGGAAAAAAAAAAAAAAAAACCAACAACCCTGGTGTTATGGAGGCACCAGTGATTTCTTAGTCGTATGCAAAGGGTTTACCAAGATCCAGCTTGTTTGTTGAAGCACACAGCAACGCGAGTACCACTTGATTCATACTTTTTCCACGATTTTTATTTTTCCACATTTTTAGTCACTTATTTGTTGTTTCGGTCTGTTAACTGTAATGTTTTCAACGGATATTTGTAAACATTTCCAACAAAGCATAAGTACATGAACTGATCTTTAGAAAACTGTACCATGTTTACAAATCTGTGTTTTCAAGAATCCCCTGTGTACCCTCAAGACCCCCAGCTTAGGAAAGTGTCCAAAGCAAAGGTCTTATTCTAGGTCAATCTCTTACATTTTTTTGCAAGCAGCCCTCTAAAGGGAGTCAGTTTAGGACAGTAAATGCTTGACACTAATGGCTGGAAGAGTTTGGTTCCTGTAAAATGGAATCCATTATGCAAGGTGTGAGGCAATCTACAGATGGCATCTTTGTTTTTTGGGTTTTTTTTTTTTTTTTCTTGATCAGGATATCTTTTAATACCAATAGACCGTTTTGTTTTGTCTTGTTTTCGGATGAGAAAACTCAGGTGACTTATTATTTCCATTCTAAACTGAGGGGGATGAGCTGCACAAAGGTAAGACAACTTATCAAGAGGCCATAAAATTAAAAGGTGAGTCTGGGTTTCAAAACCACCTTTGAAAATGCTAGGAGAGACCCCAGCCCCTACCTCGAAGATTTGTCCTCGGCCAGGAGGCCCGGGAGCCAGAGGAGACGCGGCAGCCCCCCGTTAATTACCTAAATACCCGGTGACAATTGTGACTGGAATCTTAATGATGAAGTCAAGATTTTCCTCTTCTTGGTTTTTGGTCTCAATAGGGACCAATTCAGGACAATCCTCCGCGTACTCTTCTTCCGTCTCCACAGTTTTCATAGCAGGTAACATGCCGCCAGCAGCACAGCAACTCTCAGCTAAAAAGCTGCCGCCAGTAGCACTTCCTCGACAGGATTCAGTCGGCGCGGGACTGATGATGTCAACACAACGCGTCGCGTAGCCTGACTCTGAGGAACCAGCCCGCCCTCCAACTACGCCACTATGGAAACTAGACGAGCCTTCCCGGGGAGGCGGGCCCCTACGCAGAGATAGATCCGCCCCCACGCACAATGGGCACGCCCCTTATAGAGCGGGACACACCCCCGGGAGTGATGCACGCTTATAGGGGCGTGTCCTCTGAGGGTGAGCCAAACTGCACTTTGTTGTTTGGACGCTAGGAGTTCCCTTGCCTCGAAGCTCAGTTAGCTACTTGGGCAGCTTCACCACAGGACGGACTTTCTCAAGTTGACATTTTTTTATTCTCATGAAGTCCATCTTTTTTATTCACAAGGAAAAGAGTGATTAATGAAGCCATACTATAAATTGTAATTTTTCTACAATTGTAATTATGTATTATAGCTAGCTCATGTTTTACAATGTAATAATTAGTTTTATTTACTTTTCTTTCTCATGTACTTGGATATAAGGTAAACTCAGATCATTAATTGTATTTGTTGGTTCATAATATTCTCATTAGTCTCTGGACTCCTTTGTATTTGTTTATAATGGACTCCTTAACAATACCCCTAACCCAAAAACATTAAAAATTGCATCTCTTCTTTTCCAGCCTAGAATATTAACTACAATGATGAATCGACTTGGGAATGCTGAACATTCCTTTATGTATTTTTTATGGTTTGTCCTTATACACATGCATATAAATAATGTTGGCCATTGTTTGTTTTTCAATTTCATAGAAGAGAGTACCATTCAATGTATAATCTCTTGGGGTTTGCTGGATTTCCAGCTTCACTACTGAATTTCCTGTCAATTGTTTTCAGGTGTTGCTGTTTTGTTTCATTTTGAGACACTCATACATTTTCCAAACAATGTAAGAGGCCGTATTGGTGTAGCGTCAGTATTAGCAGACATTTATCCTTTGCCAATTAAATACAAAATAGTACCTAAATGTGATCATCAGTTGTATTTTCTTGGATTTGAACAAGACTGAGCATCTTTTTATGTGTTTTCACCATATTTAATTTCAGGCCTTAAGAGGGGCTAGCAAGCATTGCTGTGTGGGCATCAGATGGCATCACAGATGGTTGTAAGCCACCATGTGGTTGCTGGGAATTGAACTCAGGACCTTTGGAAGGGCAGTCCGTGCTCTTAAACGCTGAGCCATCTTTCCAGCCCAACAAACAAAATGTGATATATCCAGACTGGAAAAATTAATTGGTGAGAAACAGGTACAAAGTACTGGTGACCTGTTACCAGGTAAGCATCTCTCAAAGACATGCTAAAAAAAAATAAAGCCATTCATAAAGACTGTACATTATGCAAGTCCATTAATATAGTATGTCCATGACAGGCAAATCTAGAGATACAGAAAACAGGTTAGTGACTCCTAAGGGGTCACTGACTCCTAGGGGTTTAATAGTCACTGCTACTGGGCACCATGTGTTTTTATGGTAGTAAAAATGTTCTAAACTTGACTATCATGATGGTAGAACAACTCTGAATCCACTGAGAAACATTGAATTGGGCACACTAAATTAGTCAATTTTATCTTACATTGACGTTTATCTCTTAACTACTATTTTAGGTAAAGGCAATCGTGTACTCAGATCTTATTCCAGTATTTTTGTTTTGTTTTGTTTTTCACAGAGAGTTGATCATTTTAGCAGTTTAAAGTTCTAACCTCAGGTGCAAACATAAGGCTTATAACTTGGTAAAATTGTTCCTTTTGTCTGTTTGTAGATCCCTTTCCAATAAAATAATTATCCATTGAATGTATGGGGTTGTCATTTTCTTTTCTCACTTTAGTAACTGAGCAGAATTTCAGATGAGCAAGGGTTTCTTTTTCTTTTTCTTTTTCTTTTTCTTCCTTCCTTTCTTTTTTTTTTTTTTTTGCTTTCTTTTTTTAAATTTGTTCATGTTACATCACTGTCTGCCACCCCTCCTAGTGCCCTTCTCCCACAGTCCTTCCCCCATCCTCCATCCCCTTCTCCTTTAAGAGAGTGAAGATGCCCCTGGGTATCCCCTCACCCTGGCACACTAAGTCTCTGCAGGGTTTAGGCACTTCTTCTCCCACTGAAGCCAGACAGGGCAGCCCAGCTAGTAGAACATATCCCAGAGACAGGCAATAGCTTTTGGGATAGCCCCTGCTCCAATTGTTCAGGACCCACATGAAGACTGAGCTACACATGGAAGGGCCAGGCTAGGTCCAGCCTGTGTATACTCGTTGGTTGGTGGTTCAGTCTCTGAGAGCCCGAAGGATCCAGGTTAGTTGAATCTGTTGGTCTTCCTATGGAGTTCCTATCCCGTTCAGGGCCGCAATCCTTGCTCCTGTTCTTCCATAAGAGTCCCCAAGCTTCACCTACTGTTTGGCTGTGGATCTCTGTATCTGTGTGAGTTTGCTGCTGGGTAGAGCCTCTCAGAAGACAGCCATCCTAGGCTCCTGTCTGCAAGCACAGCAGAAGATCAATAGTGTTAGGGATTGGTGCTTGCCCATGGGATGGTTCTCTAGTTGAACCAGTTATTGCTTGGCCATTCCCTCAGTCTCTGCTCCATCCTCCATCCCTGCATTTCTTGTAGGCAGAATAAAGTTTGGCTCAAAAATTTTGTGGATGGGTTGGCATCCCTAAGACTCCATTGGGCTACAGGAGGTGGCCTCTTCAGGTTCCATATCCCCACTGCAGTAAGTCTCAGCTAAGGTCACCCCTATAGATTCTTGGTAGTCTTCTCTATCCCAGGTCTCTGGAACATCCTCAAGATGCCCCCAACACTCACATCCACATCCACACCAGCTGCAGATTTCTATTCATTCTCATGGCCCTCTAGCCATTTCCCCTGTTTCTCCCTACACTGGATCCTGAAAACTTCTCCATTCCCCTCTCATCCCTTTTCCCACCCAGTTCCCTCCCTCCATCTGCCTCCTACAACTATTTTATTCCCCCTTCTAAGTGAGATTCGAACATCCTCACTGTGCCTTCCTTCTTGTTTAGCTTCTTTGGGTGTGGAGTGTAGCATGGGTATCTGGTACTTTATGGCTAATATCCACTTATAAGTGAGTACATACCATGCTTGTGCTTTTGGATCTGGGCTGCCTCACTCAGGTTGATTTTCTCAAGTTCAATCCATTTGCCTGAAAAATTCATGATGTTTTTGTTTTAAATAGCAAATAGTATTCCATTGTGTAGATGTACCAAATTTTCTTTATTTGTTCTTCAGTTGAGTTGTTTCCAGTGTCTGGCTATTATGAATAAAGGTGAAGAGCAAGATTTTAATCTATTTAATATTTAGAGCCTCAGTTCTCCCAAGGTAACTAGATCTGATTCTTTTTTTCTAGATCTTTATTCTAGTATAACAGAAGATTTGCCATTTTTCTAAGTGAGCCTTTATTATTACTGATTCATTGAAAATGTCTTTTAAAGTAGGTAAAAACAATTCCTGCACATAGTATGGTAGAATGTATTGCAGTTATTCATTTATCTTAAACTTTCCTCTACAGATAGCTTTGTTATTTTATTTAATGTCAATGAATTTATGCTAAAACAATAATAATAATATGTGTTGAGTCCTTACTATCTAATGAATATCACATTAGGCATATTAAACATATTTAACTCTAAGCTAAATACTACTTGTATGCCCACTTCATAGACAGGAAACTAAACATAAACAGGAAACTAAAGGACATGAAGTATCATGTTCAAGGTCATAAAATAATGAGTAACAGCTCTGTGGCTCACTCCAGATCTGCCTAACCAGAAATTTCATGTTCTTCCAATCCAGGGATTTGAAAGCATTAAAAAACAAAACACAAACCAGCTAATAAATTCTTTAGGTTTTACAGGCCCAAAAATCTAACACAGGGGAGAATTTGATTATATAATAAAGGAGAAGACAGATTTCTACCACCCTTAAAATTCAGATTTCAGTTTATTAAAAACCGTAAAAACTATTAGTAACTTGCAGTCCATTCAAAAACAAAAGAGGTAGCAGTCTATGGTTTATCAGTTCCTGATGTGATGTAATGTAATATTTTCTTACACTGCAGCAAATATAATTTAGCTCAAAGAACTCCTTACTATCCTGGATTCTATGTTTGGATTCTAAACCACTCAGTATTCCAGCCAGCTCTTGCTCTGCAGCTTCAGATGCACCACAATTACTGTAAGCCTAGTAACCTCCAGAAGAGGGGCTGAAGCTCAGAAATTCTTCCTGCCCTGCTGGGGAGAGACCTCAGCTGAGCAGTATGTGATCTGTACCCAGCAGGATCCCGGCAAGTGAGGGGCAAAACAGCTTTGTGACAGTCACCTTCCTTTTTCAAAATCCTTGGGCATATTCCCGTCACTTCCCATTGTTCCATTTTCTTTTCTTCCTTGAATAGTTATATCCGTCACCAGGAGAAAAAGTAAGTGCTCTGAGCATATCTAAGTCTGAGGGAAAAGAATGCCAACTCGCCTTTTGCCTTTCTTTTTTCTCTCACTTTTTTTTTTTTCAACTTCCTGCATAGGCTCACTCATGGCCAGCAATAGCTCCTGGCTTAGAGAAAAGGAAACAGAGAGTTTCACAATTAGTCCACTTCTTCTATTTAGCAAATAAAACAAACAAAATATTTTAAATAAATATTTAATGTTTACCAGCTTGCTTGCACATGAACATGTGAGGAACATATCAGGAAGGCCTCAGAGTATTGGCAGCTCTTCTTGTGACTGCTTTGGTTAAAGCTGACTATTGGAATTCAGTGCTTGATTATCTTGTGTTAAAATACACAGCCACTCTAAATATATAGATATATATATATTCTTCTCACTAGAATATTGAGAGCAGCCAGCAGATGAAATAGGTACATTTCCATGTTTTAGGCGGCATGACTTTCATTTCAAAGGCTGTTGGCAATACTTTTAGACTTTGTTATCTTGTGGTGATTGAATAATTTTATTAATAATAAGGCTTAGCTTACATGCCAGTCACTTATAAAGCCGGCTTCCTACAAATTCAAAGGCAAAACCAAACACTACGGAAAGCCTGCAGGCAGACTAGATAGAGAGTTGAGCTATTGTCTGTAAAATATAATATTAAGCAAGGAGCTGTATTGAGCAAGACAAAAAAAATGTGAAGTAATTTATGTTGTAATTGCTTAGGGAGATAGTTTAAGCAACATCTTATCAATAACAATTTGAAACTAACATCTGTGGCTTTACATCTTACTGTCTAACATTTATAGTTTTAAGGAAGTATACTCAGAACACACAGGAGAGTTTCTTAAACATAAATAAAAACACAGGGATGAATGAGAGCTCCCCGCCTCTCTCCCTCGTGCTCCTCTCTCTGTTTCCCTTAAAGAGTGTTCATTTTACTGAACAAAGACTGTGCTACCTGAACTGGAGACCTGTGTCTTCTGATTCCTTCAACTCCCTTCGTGTAAGTTCCTCACTGTCTTAGTTCCCGATTATGTTATAACAGAACTCGGGACTGGGGACCTGGCAAGTGACAGAAAACTACTTCATCAAGTTCTAAAGATGGTGAAGTCCAAGGTTAAGGCTTGTGCAGGTTTGTTGTCTGATGAAGGTGTGGATTCTGTGTCCTCCAGAGAAGACATGTGCTGCGTCCTCAGGGGGCAAATGATCAGAAGCCCCTTACACTTTTGTTTTATGAGATCATTAATCTCACCCATGAGGACAAACCTTGTTACTTACTCACCCCTAAAAGCCTCACCTCTTAATACTATCACGTTGGTGATTAAACTTCAACTGTTTTAGCTGTGATTAAATTTAACTGTGATTAAATTCAGGGGACACATTCAGAACACAGCAACCACCAAAAATGTGCTGGTAGAGAAAGATGAATGAAATTTTCCCAAGTTTAATTTCTTTCTTTCTTTCTTTTTTTTTTTTTTTTAATTCAACATTTCCTTCCTGCCCGTGAGTCTCAGTGTGGACTGCTCCAAATTTATAGCAACGTAGATTTTTCAAGCCACTTCCTTCTCTCCACCTCTCTACATCTTTCTTTAAAGAAATTTCTTCAAATTAGCAATTTTCAGCATAGTTTCCTACGTAGTAACTATATTGTTTCAGTGGTACAAAGACAATCTGAACTAATTGGAGAGTTCCTGAGTTAAGGACTCTAGTATATCTCTTCCCCTTATTTACTTAAAAAATAATTGTTGAGAATTTCATTTAAGAGTACACTGTATCTACATCATTCCAAGCCCTCCCTCTCCAAATCCTGCAGTGTCTTCCCTCCCTCAAATTCATGACTTCTTCTGTAATTTGTATTGACGTGCGTGCGTGCGTGCGTGCGTGTGTGTGTGTGTGTGTGTGTGTGTGTGTGTGTACAGCCATTGATTACCTCATCTACGGGTGAGGCTGTATGAAGTTTTCCACCATCCATGTCTACTAGTGTGCTCCTTGTGCAAACCAGGGATAGAAGTTGAGATTCCATGAATATGATATCTTTGTCATATCTAGAAGACACGTTCTCCCAGCAGGCATCCTGGTTCCTTGGCTCTTACAACCTTTCCATCCCCTATTCCCTGATGTTCCCTGAGCCTTGGGTGTTCGTGGTTGGATTGTGTATATATCATTTGGGGATATATATCCTATTGTCACTTATTTTCTGTATTTCTACCAGTGTGGATCTCTGTAGTAGCCTCTGTTTGTGAGAGCTGCACTTACTGAGTACACGTATTTAGTATACAGTACAGTTGGAAGCTAGATTGACTTAAGAAAATGGCAGTAGTATGTTCTCTGCTAGGGTCTATGAAATCTCTGGCCATAAAGTGTTGGCTAGGTTTACAGTCCCAGGTATGAGTTCTGTATTACTTTGCCATCTATTGTTGTGATAAACACCGTGACCAAAAGCAACTTGGGGAGGAAAGAATTTATTTTATTTTACAGCTAATATTCTATTGTGAAAGGAAGTCAGAGTAAGAAGTTGAGGCAAGAACGTGGGGCAGGGCCTGAAACAGACCATGGAGGAGTGCTGATTACTGTATTACTCTTCATGGCTGCCTCAGATTGCTTTTTTATAACACCTAGGACCATCTGCTTAAGGGCGGCACCAGCCACAGTAGGCTAAGCCCTCCCACATCAATTAAGAGAACGTCTCACAGACTTGCCTACTGGCCAATCTGCTGGAGGCATTTTCTCAATTGCAGTTCCTTCTTTGCACTGTGGACTGTGTCAATGTGACCAAGACCTAACCAGCACAGATTCACTCCTACTGAGCTAACTTGAAGTCCAATCTGACAGCTGTTGCTTATCCCCAAGATAAAAATGCCACTGTTGCGTTACACCAATTATTGTTGTGATTTCGGGTTTCACACTGGGTAGGTCCATTGGTAACATCTCTACCTTGGCAGCTTGTGCAGCATCTTCTGATGCTATGAAAGCTAGCCTTCAGGGAAGAAATTTCCAGGTCAGCTTGGTTCCTCCAAGTCCTGTGTCTGAAACAACTGGTGCCTTCAGCAATAGGGTCTTACCTTCAAGTTCTGTGAGGCAAGCAAAGACAATGGCAATTAGCTTATATTGTTTGGGGGACCTTTGGATCCCCCAACAATATAAAGGGAGATGTCTCTTGCCTGGCACTTGGGTTTTTGCTAGTCTATAACTTTTTTGGGGAGCATTATCACCCCATGTGGAATAATCCCCTATAAATGAGATAAATACACACACACACACACACACACACACACACACACACGTTATGTGTATTTTTTAAGTGAGCTTACAAAATAACTTATGTCCCCATGGCTTTTTCAAACACCCCCCAGTGCCATTTATCTTCTCTCTCTTTCTCTCCTTTTGCATACCCCCCTCACCAGTTAACCCCTCATTTGCATACACGCCTAACTTGCTGTTTTCCTCTCCCCCACCCCAGCACAGTTGTCCTACTAACCCCTCCCCTCCTCTAGAGCTCCCCTTAGCCTTCCACCGTCCCAGTTTACTTTCCTGGATTCTGTAGTTATTCCCAGTTATATACTCTGCAGATCTACAAAGAAGAGAAACCATGAAAGCACTCTGTATCCAACTATAGAGACACTTGGTTGTCCACGATCACTGCTGCTCTATTCATGACAGCTAAGAAATGAAAGCTGCCTACACGTCCATACCTAGGGAATGGATAATAAAAACATAGTACGTATATACAATGCACTGTATTAATCTGTAGAGTAAAACTTGAAGGTAAGTAGATGGAACTGGAAAATATTATGCTGAGTGAAGTAATCCAGATCCAGAAAGACAGGTTCTGAATATTCTCTCTTCTTTGCTTCTAAACCCCGATGGTTAAATTATGTGGATGTCTCCCAGAAATGAAGACTGCCCTTCCCCAGTCTCTCTGCATCAATATGTGTCCAAGTGAGAAAAGTCCGGCTATGGGACATATATGCTTGTGGCAACTACCTGGAACCTAGCATCTTTCTTCATTTCTCATTTCATCCTCTTGTCTAGGATGTGGGAGTGATGTTTGCAGCACATCCTGCTTACTGATGAGGAGAGCTACACACAGGAGGAAGTGGAACAGGGACTTGGAAACAGTTCCTACTGTGGTCAGTGCCTCCTGAGGACTGCACTAAACCACAGAAGAGGATAATAGAAATTGCATGTTGTTTACAGTTCTGTTTATGACTCTGAAACTAGTCATAACCAATATGAGGTTTTTATTTGGTTAGCTGTCTTTAGAGTAGCACGTATAACCCCCTAGATAAAATGTTTAAAGAGAACGGAAGTGTTATAATAAAAAACCTTGAGGTGTTTATCACAGCAACAGATGGCAAAGTAAGACAGAACTCATATCTGGGACTGAAACCTAGCCAAGACCTTATAGCCAGAGATATCATAGACCCTAGCAGAGAACCAAACCTTGAGAGGGTCTCTCTCACCACTGTCAGTCTCTTTTCTGTCACTGATACTGAAAAATCCATGTGAGCAGTTTAGTGGATGCCAATACAATTTACATATGTGACCTACAGCTTTGCTGATGCATATTAAGTATTTTAATATGTATCTGTATCTTTTGTTTGTTTTAAAGATTTATTTATTTATATGAGTACACTGCAGCTGTCTTCTGACACACCAGAAAAGGGCACTGGATCCCATTACAGATGGCTGTGAGCCACCATGTGGTTGCTGGGAATTGAACTCAGGACCTCTGGAAGAGCAGGCAATGCTATTAACTGATTAATGCTGTGCCATCTCTTCAGCCACCCTGCATCTTTTGTTTTTAACTTAAATAAGAACGGGTAGGCTTTGTTCTAGAACTTGACTTTCTCACATAAAAATATGCACTGCTGCTGTTTTCTTCTCATAAGAATGAGGCATATGTTCATGGGTGCCATAGTGGTACAAGAATTACATGGCTAACCAACGACTTTCTAATTAGATGTAAGGCCCACTGCACACGTACTTGCTACAATTAATCTGACCAAGACCCCACTATAATTTTCTAAATGGAAATAGCTACATAAATTCAGCTTACATTAGAGTAAGGCTTTGTCTTATAAAAGTTGCTAGAACCAACTTTAATTTTAGCAGCCTCTAAAGGAAAAAGGGTGAGGTAGAAAGATCTCCAACAACTCTCATTGTTTTGGGGGAGATGGAGATTGAACACAGTGCTTCATGCTTGTTAATATACATTCTGTCATTGAACTTCCACCCTAGCCCCCAAAGCATTCTCATTAATGAAAGAACTCACACCGTAAGATGTAAAACATTCATCTGGACCTTAAATACAAACTTAATTTTTATAGCATTCATACCCTATAGATTATAGCAAAATCTAATTTCCTTGACATGCATTTTGTAGTTTTATGGTCATTCCATGATGTAAAGTGAGATTAAATAAAACTCCAAAGTGAATGGTTGACTTGTTCTTTCTCAGTAAACGTTGAGGAAACAACTTAATATATCATAACCAAAAGAGTATGCATTCAACAAACCTATTAGCAGAGCTAGAGTGCCCACCTGGACTTTGACCCCATCTGGATAGTGCTCTTTGTTTATGGTATGTCTGAGACCTCCAGAATGTATACACTCACCCCACTATCTTCTCTGAGAGGGGTTTACACTAGCATTATGCCTTGCTCAAATGCTCTTGGGTGAGAGACTCTGTTTTTTCAGTATTTGCATTAAAGATGCAAATTTAGAGATCAACTATAATATCTTTTAATATTGAGAAAAATCAAATCAAAATGTCAGGTTTCAAACACAAGATTGAGAGCAGACCCTGTACTTCACCTGGGCAGCACAGTAGAGCTGGCCCTGGATGTGGCAGTTGTGGTGAGTCCAGGAGAGCCAGCCCTGTCTCTTGTCTGCTGGGCAGTAGTGTAGACAAGGGGTAGCCACCGTCAACCCCTCCCTCCTCCCTTGTCACCTATGGCAAGCAGAGATCTGGCCCCAGGGTTATCTGAGTGGGAGAACTGGACCTGTTCCTCACTGGCTGCAATACTTGAAAGAGTGGGCCCTGCACCTTGCCTGGGCTGCAGGATAGAGGTATAGGGGTGGTGGGTGAGGGATGGGTAATGGGGAGGGAGGGTAGGGGAGAAGACCTGGGAGAAGGGGCTGGGTTGGGGGTTTCTGGTGAGCCAACCCTGAAGGCATGAGAACTGGAGAGCTGATCAATCAGTCAGATACCTCTCAGGACCAGATCCAGGGCTTTGAATTGGCCCAACCCATGTACGAACAGCTAGAGTGAGTGAAGGGGCAAGTCACTCCAGAATCAAAGCTACAGGATCTCCATGACACAGGCAACAACAGGATATCTGAGAAGAGTCCCAGTGAGATTCCAGTACTGATAGAGTAGCAGAAACCAGAGGCCTCATACCACACACATCCCTTTAATCCCAGGAGACAGAGGCAAGGAGATATCTGAGTTTGAAGCCAGCCTGGTACCAAACAAGTCCCAGGGAAGGGAAAGTTTAAGTTCAGGCAAGTCCAGGCGAGGTGGTACACGCATTTGATCTCAGCATTCAGGAGATCAGCAGTGCAGATATCTGAGTTCACAGTCAGTCTACAGAGCAAATGTCAAGCTTAGGCAGTGCAGGAGTTGGAAAACAGAAAGGTGATGACAATGTAATAGAACAAGGGAGCAGGCCATGTTCAAGCTCTAGCAAGCAGTAGAACTCAGCAGCTTTGGTCATGTGGCTCTGGCTTTATAATCAAGAATAGAAGAGGCCACTGGGACAATTGACACTGGTTAACTAGAGCTAAGAAATTAGCAGTGATTCAGGAGAGATCAGCATCTATGAGGTGAAATCTTCTGGGAAGTGTTTTTCTGAGAGCACAAAGAAACTGTGGTCCATAGGTAGCTAAGGTTGCATTTTTGGGCTGCAACCAGACTTGGTAATATGTAAGAGTCACCCAGGTGATATTGATTTTGAAGGTATCAAGGGGTCATGGTGAGCAGCTGAGGCTTGGCACTGTGAGAGGCCAGGTAAGGCCGTTAGTGAAAGTGTAGCTTCACTTGCAGTTGACAGCCCAAGGCTGAAGGGGTCATGCAAAGAAGCTGAGGTTTGGCAAAAATAAAGGGTGCCTATGAGAGGCTATTGATGAAGCCTAGTTGCAGTGGAAAAAAACCCAGTCAGTGTGTTAAAGATGTCAGTACCCTGGGGTGACCACCAAGAACAGCAGCAGCAGTGAGGTGGAGTCAACCATAGCCTGGAGTGCTACAGAGGACAGAGGTAAGGAAGTGACCCAAGCCCTTTGGAGGAGCCCAGAAGATCATGTGTGAATCTCAAACATTGGAAAAAGAAGCTATGAAGTTAAAGTTGACTTGGAGACCCCAGAATGTTCAAGATGCCAGAACCGTGGGATACCTGCCAAGGAAAGCTGCTATCAGGGAGTGGAACCAACTCAGGAGAAAGAAGTTTATTGATGCTGAATGCCAGATCTGCTAACAGCAGTTAACAAGGATGAAAGATCTGAAGAGCACTTTGACATCTGACATGGAGACATGGAGATGTGGAGTTTGGAGTTTGTCCAGTTGGTTTTTCATCTTGCTTTGGACCAGTATTTCCACACTCTGATGTTTTGAAATGGTAACATATATCCTTTGGTGTTGGAGATATATGTTCTGCATTTTGATTTTATAGATAATTACAGTTAAGTGATTGGATGAATATCAGAAGAGACTTTGGACTTTTAACATTGTTAAGATTGTTATAGACTGTGGGGGACTTCGGAAGTTGGACTAAATGTATTTTGCATTATGCTATGGCTAGGCATGGCCCCCATAGACTCGTGTTTGAACAAGCCTATGGGAGCCAGGGTGTGGAATGTGGTGGTTTGAATACGCTTGACCCAGGGAGTAGCACTATTAGAAGGTATGGCCTTGTTGGAGTAGATGTGGCCTTGTTGGAGGAAGTGTGTCACTGGGAGAAGGCCTTGAGACCCTCCTCCTATCTGCCTGAAAGTCAGTCTTCCCTAGAAGCCTTTATTTAAGTCAAGATGTAGAACTCTGAGCTCCTCCCGTGACATCCCACCTGGACACTGCCATGCTCCCACCTTGATGATAATGGACTGAACTTCAGAGCCTATATAAGCCAGCCCCAATTAAATGTTGTCCTTTATAGGAGTTGCCTTGGTCATGGTGTCTCTTCACAGCAATGGAAACGCTAACCAAGACAGAAGTTGGTACCAGGAGTGGGGTTTGAACCCATGCTGGCATATGTCCATTGGATTGCAGTGTAGGACACACTGTGACACACTACAGATTCTTTTCTCTTTTTTCTGTCTTTTTTTTTGTATGGTCTCTATGTATCTCTGGCTGTCCTCGAACTTACTATGTGTAGAGCAGGCTGGCCTTGAACTCACAGAGATCTGCCTGCCTGTCTCAGCAGTGCTGGGATTAAAGGTGTGTGCCACCATGCCTGTCCCAGGCATTCTTTTTTTCTTTTTTCTTTTTTTTAATTATATGTAAGTACACTGTAGCTGTCTTTAGATACCCCATAAGAGGGCATTAGATCTCATTATGGATGGTTGTGAGTCACCATGTGGTTGCTGGGATTTGAACTCATGACCTCAAGAAGAGTGGTCAGTGCTTTTAACTGCTGAGCTATCTCTCCAGCCCCACACTACAGATTCTACAATGAGATTTTTTTTCTCTGCTGTGTGGGGAGGTGGCAAGGGTGGGATGATTACAAGGGGAGGGGAGATGAGCAGGCCTGGAGTGTATGTTGTGAAATTCACAAAGAACCAATAAAATGTTAGGAAAACCCCCACAAGATTGTTTTTAAAAGAAATACTGTTGTCCCAGGAATGATTAATAGGATTGCATCAAATTAAAAGGCTCTTCATAGTTAAAGATAGAGCAGACTGAAGAAATAGCCTACAGACTGGGAAAAAAACATTACCTGCTTTTCATCTGATAGGACTGTGATACAGAATATATAAATAATTATAAAATTAAACACCTAAAAAACAAATAAGCCAAACAACAAACAGGTGAAAGAACTGAAATGCTCTTACAGGAAAAGAAATGTCCAGAAAAATGAAAGAAGAAAGTACAACTTAAAACTACCTTGAGATTTTTATATCATTCAAGTCAGAATAACTATCATGAAGAAAGGAAAACACACACAGGCTAGGATGGGAGTTGGACCTTTACACCATGTGTGGGAATGTAAATTACTGCTGCAGTGGAAATCAGTGTGAAAACTGCTCAAAACCAAACAAAGAAAAAGCAAAAGAACTACCGCATGACCTAGCTATAGTACTTTTGGGTATATATCTGAAAAAAAAAAATCCAAGTCAGCAAGCAACAAAGATACATCTGGGTTTATTGTGGCCCAGTTCACAGAAGCCAAGGAGTGGAATGAGCCTAAGGACCTATCAGCAGATAAAATGACTTTTACTTAAAGTACCTATACACAGTGCAGTTTTATTTAGCTGTAAGAAGAATAAAAATCTCCATTTTTCCACAACAGTGGATGGAACTGGAGATCGTTGTGCAAAGCAAAATAAGACAAACTCTAGAAGACAAGTGTCACATCCACGAAGTCAGAAAGAAAGCAAAAGAACATGAAAGTACAAGGGAGCAGTGGAGAGTGAGGCAGAGAGGGGAGCAAGAGTCGGGGAGAGGATGGGAAGAGAGGGAGAGATGGGGCAGAGGGGTGCATAATAGGTGTGTGTGTGTGTGAATATGATCAATATACATTATGACTTGTATGAAAATGTCAAGCCCATTAGTTTGTATAATCAGAGTGCTAAAGCAAGAGAGGGCACTGAAGGATTTGGGAATTGTCTATCTCTTGATTTTATTGTTTGCTAGATGCCAGCATCATCAATTAATATACTAAAACTTAGACTATATATACATATGCTATATGTATATATTATATATATACTAAACATATATACTAAATACTATATATACATACATATGTATGTATATATATACATATACACACACATATATATACATACACACACATATATATACTATTAATATCAAATAAACTACTATTTAGAACAAAGTGTTATAAAATATTTTATATAGATTATAAGTTAATACTTTGTAAACATTAGAATAAGGAAATATATTAACTCTAAACCATCTTTAAGCAGAAGGAGAAAAATGCAGCATAGCATGCTTAGTGGTTCCATTTGGAGGAAGAAAGGGAGAGAGAATTGGCTAATTAGCAATATATGTTTTCATCACTTGTCATTTTTCTAAGTTGTTGCTTTCAAAGCAATGGGTAGAACTTTAGTCTACAAAGTCAACATTTGCTTCTCATTATCAAACCACCGCCATTTGCCCAGCTCAAAATGAAACTTTTCTTTATATTTTGACTTTTCACTTCAAAACCTTCAACCTACAAAAGTTACAATTATTTGACAGAGATTCTCCAGTTGCCTTTCATCTTTATCTCCCTGGGTTAATATCTTACAGTTGCTGTACTGTTGCTGAAGGCAGGAGACTAATACTGATAGGTTGCCATTAATTACTTTTTAGACTTTATTTAAATTTTGCTATTTGTCTCAGGAAAGTCCTATTTGTGTCTGGGTTTGATGTTATGTTTCTGAATTCCAAGTTCTGTGGTTAAGCAGATGCAGGATTGTCACAAGTTCAAGACTATCATGGCTTATGTAGCAAATTCCAGGCTAGCCAGGGCTATATAGTGAGGCCCTGTCTCAAAAAAAAAAAAAATTAAAATGCAGGAAAAAAAACCAGAAAAACCAATAAATAAATAATAAGGTAAAATAAATTCCTATTTCTGGGATTTCTGAACTAGAGAACCAACCCAGGAAGCCATGTTGCATATTGCTCTCTTATTTCATTTTAGTCAAGGATTTTTTTTTTCGTTTTTGGTTTTTCGAGTCAGGGTTTCTCTGTGTAGCCTTGGCTGTCCTGGAATTCACTCTGTAGACCAGGCTGGCCTCGAACACAGAAATCTGCCTGCCTCTGCCTCCCAAGTGCTGGGATTAAAGGTGTGTGCCACCACTGCCCGGACTTAGTCAAGGATCTTAATCTCTGTCTTTCCTAATTTTAATGTTCATGGCTTGGCAAGAACATTGGTGAGTTATTCTGTAGAGTGTCTCGACTTGGGTCTGCACTTCATTGTTCATGCGTAAATAAAATTTGGATTACACATTCCTGGCAGGGATGCTTCCAAGTTTACACTGTCCACTTCTCCCTGCTTCGCCTCAGAAAGCACCTGATGTCCACATGTCCCTGACTACTCCTGCTGGCATGGATCCCGTGATTAAAGTGCTTGCCAGCTTTCTCTACCTTAAAGTTACTGTTTCCCCACTGTGGTTAATGAGTCCCTAGTGAAGAGACACTTTAACATTATGCAAATATCATGTGTCTCTCCCCTACCCACCTCCTCTTCAGTGCTGGCTCTTTAACTCAGAATTTTATGCATACTAGGCAAAAGTTCTGCCACTGAGATATATCCCAGGTCTTTGTTTTATTTGTTGGTCCGTGTGTCTGTGTGTCTGTGTGTCTGTGTGTCTCTGTGTCTGTCTGTCTATCACAAGGCCTCCCTGGTGTAGCCCAAGATGACCCTATACTCACTATGCAGCTCAGGATAGTCTCATTCTCACAGTTTTCTTGCCTCTGCTCTGAGTGTTGGAATTACAGGTATGCGTCCCTACAAGTATGCACAACCACTCCCAATACCTCTTGGCTTTGTTGTTTCTGTTGTTGTTGTTTTGTTTTTAACTATACTTTTGTGAGCTACTTTATAATCCATTCTTGTTTCTTAAAATTATAGTTTTGTTGACGCATAATTTACCTAGTACACACTTATGTGCACAATTCAACAGATGTTTAACTGCATTTATACATCTGTGCAAGAAATCACCACAGTATAATTTTAAAACACTTTCATTGTGCCAAAAATCCTTTGGGGGACTGGCAATATGGCTCAGCAGGTAAAGGAGATGGTCGTGTAAGCCTTATGACTTGAGTTTAATCCCCAGAACCCATGTAAAGGTGGAAGGCGGGAACCAACTACTCAAAGCTATTCTCTGATTGACACATGTACTTTTATCGTGGGGGAGGCAGGGACACACCTCCTGCCTCCCCCACGATAAAAATACATTTTTAAAGTTCCTCTGTATCTGTTTACATCAGTCTGCTGTCTACCTCAGGCCCTGGTAACCACTAATCTGCTGTCTGTCTTATCCACACGACTTTTACTCTCGTTTATCACAGTGTTATCAGCATCTTTTGTGAACTTTTGACGTCAAAGACTGTCCTAGTTCGATTCCCATTGCTGGGATAAAGACCATAACCAAAAGCAACTTGGGCAGGACAGAGTTCATTTCAGCTTACAGGGCAGAGGGGAATGGTGCTTACTGGCCCTGGAATCCGTGGCTTGTTCAATGCTCTCTTATACAATCCAGGACCAGCAGCTACCTAGAGGTGGCACTGCCCACAATGGGCTGGGCCTTCCACATCAATCATTAATCAAGAAACTGTCCCACAGACTTGCCTACAGGTAATCTGATGGAGGCATTTTCTCAACTGAGGTTCCCTCTGCAAAGGAGACCCTATGTATACCAAGTCATCAGAAACAACAACAAAAATCAAACTAGCGCAAAGGCATAACCTTCAATCTGTAAAAGCACCTTTGACTATTTTGACTACTCCCAAACCTACCACAGACTCTTAAAGGATTTACACTTTGTTCTTACTCTTCCTAGCTGGATTGGGTTAGCTTCAAGTTCACAGGTACCTCAGATTGTGACTATGTGTGCTGATGAGGCCATTAGAGAAGTAACTAGGGTAACGGGAGGTCATAGAGTTAGGCGTTAATTCAGTGTTAGAGGCCTGATAAGAAGTTTAAGACACAACAGCCAGTGACAATGGGCTTGTGAAAGACAGAGGATGCAATGAGAAAGCAGCTACTTGCAAGCCAGGAAGAACAGCCCTACAAGAGACAAAAGCTCTTTCCCAATCCAGGAGCTCTTGCCAGCTACATCTTCTTGTCTGTGTTTACAGACAGTCAGATATCTCAGGAGGATTTTCTGAATCATAGATTAGAATGGAGGTAAGAGAGTTGGGACTTTATCAAATGTTCTCTAAACACCTTATCCAGACTCTGTCACTGTCAGATTAGCAGAAGTTATAGAATTGTATGGAGTTAAGAACCACTTTTTTTTTTTTTTTTTTTTTTTTGGTTTGTAAAGATTTATTTTTTTATTTATTATATGTGTGTATGGCACACCAGAAGAGGGCATCAGATTCCATTACGGATGGTTGTGAGCCACCATATAGTTGCTGGGAATTGAACTCAGGACCTCTAGAAGAACAGTCAGTGCTCTTAACTGCAGAGCCATCTATCCAGCCCTAAAAACTACTTCTTAGACTTCTCATTTACTCCCGTCCTTCCCCTCACCTTTCTCCCCACTGCTAAAGTGGGTAAGGAGGCCTCTGATGCAACCAGATACTGAGCAGCTATTCCCAGCCAGTTGAAATAGTCCCTCTTGGAAGCAGAAGGGAGACTCCTTAAGACTTAGGAAGTAAATGAAATGTATAAGGGTCATAAAGTCAACAAACCTCAGAAGTCTCTGGAAGCTTCTGAAATTTACCAGAACCACACCCCACACCCCACCCTGCCCCTGGTTGTATAAGCTGTAACAATTGCCAGGGTGAGGCACCCTGCTAGCCTAGCTGCCTGCAAGCTTCATACACCTCTCCAGAGAAAGTTTTGTGAACCATCATTTACCACAGGATGTAGCTGTCATTGGGTTGCTGCTCTGGTAGGTGACCCTCACCCATACTCCTGTGATACCAACACAGTCATGAGTTCATTGAGTTAGGCGTGGGTGTCATCATTTCTTTGGTCTGTCATTGGTGCTCTGTCTCAGGTAGGCAGAAGTTTGTTGACATCTGTGGGGTTCACAGTCAGGTGCCAGAAGAGGATCATTGTGTTAGGAGCGAGTGGGAGCTCAAGAGAGAACCCAGAAGTAGACACACAGGTCTACAGACAAACATGAAGGCAGGCTGGTGAAGGCAAAAAGCTAAGACCTCTGACCCCAGAGCCGTATTTATACAGAATCACACAAAAGTGGCACTCTGCCAAAAGTAATTATATAACAGATTGCATCGCTGTTTCTTTTTGGAGTTTTCAGACATCTGGTGTCTTGGCCATTTTGTGCTGATTCATGCTGCCGCCATGTCCAGTGTTAGCTGACTCAGACAGATACCCTTATTGGTGTCGGTTGTCAAAACATAAGCTAGCCCTTTATATCCTTTTGTTTTTAACATCTCTCAAGGAAAATTCATGTACTAGGCAATCCCCATCTTTCACCAAGACACATCTAGGGGCCATTTTTTCTTAGCAGTTAAGTAAGTTACCTCTTTATCTATGTGGCCTCTCAATTCCAGATCATATTCTTTTTGTCCTCCCAAGTCTTTCTCGTGGTGAGTTTTGACTTCAGACACAGCTCCTTTACTGTTGTTCTGTTTGTTTGTTTAACTAGATCTTGGCAGAGAACCAGACCACATGTCTGTATTTACCTGATCCCTTCTATTTAGAAGTTGAATTTGTATTTGTTCAAGTAAAATAAAAGCTGGCTGGGAGGATGAAGATGAATGGGCAGGCCTGCTTTACAGTTTTGCCAAAGGACACCTCTGCTCTTAACATATCTGATCAAAAACTGTGTCCCTGGAACCAAAAATAACACCTTTGACTCAGACCTGTTCACTTTTTTCACTTTTATAGCTCCTCCGTCGATAGAAGAGGAAACTAGTATTAGCTGTGATTACAACTTACAACTAAAGCGATCCTGTAAAACATCTACCCCCTGACCTTAGCCCTGGAAAGTAGCTCAAGGTTGCTACCTACACTCCAACTGCTGCTTTGTTAGAATGATCCAAGTTTTAAGTGCTCAGTGTGTGGTGGACACCAGCCATGTCATTTCATACGTATTAGCCTATTTAATCCTCCCTTCAAGCTGAGAGTATCCAGGATTTTATATTTTTTAGGTTGAGCAAACTGAGGTTCTGAAAAGATCAAGGGTTTGTGAAATTTTTACTCCCTTTCAGTGGGAGAAGACAGAATTCAAATCCAAATTGGGCGATTCCCCAGCGTGCTGATTTATTCTTTTGAGTTTTGAAACAGGCTTAGGACTCACTAGGTAGCTCAGGCTGTCCTCGAAGTCATAGAGATCCTCCTGCCTCCGCTTCTTGAGTGCTAAGATTACAGGTATGAACCATCACAGTAGGCTCACGGTATTGTCTTAAAGATTAGTGCTTGCTGGGCTTTTGAATGTTCATTTCCATATCCTGGCCCACCTAATTCTTCCTTTCTCCTTCTCCAGTCCAGTACTCTATTATACTGTATGTCCTGTATCACTGAACAATTACAGTTATTTCAGTTCTTTCAAACTCCTGACCTACCTCCATTTTTTGCCCTTCATACACATCACATTTTGGAGAGATTCTATGATAATGTAGGCATCAATTTGGTGCCATTCATGTGCTCATAGAGCACATAAAGAGTCCTCTTTAGCTGGGTTGAAGATGTAACTCAGTTACTAGAGTGTCTGCTTAACTTGCTCAGGGCTGTAGGTTCAAACCTCAGGTTCACCTGTACAAACTAGATATGATGGCATACATACATCTGGGATCCCAGAATTTGGGAGGTGGAGGCAGGGGGAACAGGCTCAATGTTCTCAGCAACATAGTGAGTTTAAGATCAGCTTGGATACATGAGACCCAATGTGAGAGAGGGAGGGAGGGACGGAGGGGGGGAGGGAGCGAGAGAAGGGAGGACAGAAAGTGTGTGTGTGTGTGTGTGAGAGAGAGAGAGAAAGAGGGGGGGGAGAGGGAGAGAGAGAGAGAATGTTCTTTACCAACGCAATAGTCACTGATCTCTTTTTGTAAAAATTACCTACTGGAGATGGTTGAAATGGCTCAGTAGGAAAAGGTACTTGCAGCCATGCCTGAGTTTGATTTTCCAGAAGCCACACAGTGGAAGGGAAGAACCAACTCTGGCAAATGTTCCTCTGACATTACTATGTGCCCTGTGGGAACACACACACACACACACACACACACACAAATGAATAAATGTAAAAAAAATCATTTGTTGGTGTAACAATCCCCTATTATACTAGATCATAGATTCCTGAAAATGGTGCAAATAGTGTTTGTCTTCACGTGACTCTGGGTACCTACTGCTTAGAATAAATAAATGCACAAACTGAGTTTTATATAAACCTCTGGCTGAACTCTGTTATGACTTTAGGCATTTGTTGAGTAGGATGTTATAAAAGTTCTTGATTCCTTTCATTTATTATTCAGAGCATTGCTAATAATTTACTTTGCTTTAAAAACAAAAAAACAAAGAAAAACAAAACCAAGGTTCAGGTCCAGAGCTGTGCTAGACCTCTGTCTTATGTTCTTAGCCTTTGATCCTCTGAGGCAGCATCTAGCCAAATAGCTCAGGTCAGCTTTGACTGCACATTATAGCCGGTCCGACCCATACCTATTGACTGATGGGATTCTAGGTGTAAGACGCCATATCCAGTTTGAACATTTTAAATTTTTCTGTGAACACTAATTTAAAAAATAAATGCTGACATGTTTGAAAATACTGATTTTGTTATGCAACTTTAAAATGTGAATTTTCAACCAAATTAAAACTACAAGGCTGTCTTCATCTCAGAAGATAAGCTGTTATGCATTGAAACATTTCATTTTAACAGAAAACCCCATTACATACTTACAAATGCATCAAACACACTGGGTACACAAATACAATGCAAGAAATATTTAGAAATGAATTTCGGATTTCCAGTTTTTACTTAAGTCGGTTGGTTGCCAGTTTCTGGGGTCTAAGTGATAAAAAGTTCTTATCGCAACTCTCAGGGAACTGGATAGTCATCTGACAGTTACCAGAATTTATGCAGAATGTTTCTCCTCGACATGATTTTCTCCAGCTCAAACACTCAAAAACTCTAAGTCATCCAAATTTAAACCAAAGACTGATGGGATAAAATATAAAGAATGAGGAAAAATAACTCCTCAAATAGCCTACTTCTGTACATACACAGCATTTTTTGTGTGTGTAAAAAGTTCAACTGCTTTGCTCTGACAGGCAACATACATCATTGGAGGGCTTTGAGAATCTTCCTGTGGGTGCTGGGTGGAGTTAAGGAAGGTCTGGGGATGTTGCAGAAAGCCTTCAGGCTACCTTGGAGAAACTCAGTCACTGATTAAATATTAGATGTCCGGGGGGTTTCCACATGACAGCTCCCCAGAAATGAGAACAAATAGTCTCTTCATTGAAGCAACCTTATGAATAAACTTGAGAAACATGCTGGACACAAAAGGTTTCACTTCAAAGAAAAGAGTGGCCTATGGTGTTGATGGTCAGGGTGTTCATTCTGGGGAAACCCAAGCAAGCGTACGTAGGATGTGGCTGCCTGCAGCTGCCAAAGCTCTCTTCCTTGCTCTAGGTCCTCATTATATAGGTAGCTCTATTAGATTCATTTATTTCTGCATACTTGCTTCTCTGATGCCACACATGGAACAAATTTTACTCATAAATAATAGAATTCATTATGGACTGTAGCGCATGGCATTTGTACCCATAAACATAGCATGGATTATCTGTCATTTTCCAATAATTGACTCCTCTCCCAAGAGGCTTCTAATGTAAGGGACAGAATGTGCAAACTGTGACCTCCCTAAATGTGACTTCCTGATAGGACACCTAAAGCTACATTGGAGAAGGGGTACTGAAATACAAGTTGTACCAGAATAACCAGATTTTAAGATTTCCAAAACTGGATCACTATGTGCAGAATTTTTATTAAGGAATTTCTGACTCAGATCCCCACGGATTTTATTTTTAGCATTTCATACATGAATACTGCCCTCCCTTCCATGTCCTCCCTAATAACCCTGTCTCAAGTCCATGTCCTCCTTTTTTCTATAATCATACAAACACACACAAACACACACACTTTGATGGTTTGTATATGCTTGACTCAGGGAGTGGCCGTATTAGGAGGTGTGGCCTTGTTGGAGTAGGTGTGTCACTGTGGGTGTGGGCTTAAGACCCTTAACCTAGCTGCCTGGAAGTCAGTCTTCCACTAGTAGCCTTCAGATGAAGATGTAGAACTCTCAGCTTCTCCTGCACCATACCTGCCTGGATGTTGCCATGTCCCCACCTTGATGATAATGTACTGAACCTCTGAACCTGTGAGCCAGCCCCAATTAAATGTTGACTTTTATAAGACTTGCATTGGTCATGATGTCTGTTCACAGCAGTAAAACCCCAACTAAGACACACACGAACACAGGGACACACACAAACATTCATGAGCACACATACAAACACATACATGCACATATGCTTATGTAAACACACAAACACAGACACACACAAAAATATGCACACATACAATTATGCACACACAAACACACACAATTTGAATGAGTCCAGTTAATGTTGCTTATACATATTTGGCTTAAGGTTGACCACTAGGAAATGAGTAACCTATCCGGAGACAACTTGCCTCTAAAGAAAACTGACCCTCTCTCCCTCAGTACCAACTGCCTATAGCTCTTCATCTGTGGTGGGGCCTTATGTGCCCTTCCCTAATCCATGCTGGGATGTTGACTGGTGTGGTCCTGTTCAGGTAACCATATGGTTGGGGGTTCATGGGTGTGACATCCTTGTCATGATATCCATGTCACAGCAGTCCTCCCAGTCTTCTGACTCATACAAGCTTTCTGTTGTCTCTTCCTGTATGTGCCTTGGCTGAGTGTTGTGTTCTAGGTGTCCCATTGGAGGATGGGCACTCCATAGTCACCTATTTTCTGCACTTGGACCAGTTATGATTCTCTGTAATGGTCTCTGTTTAAAAAAAAAAAAAAAAAAAAGGAGCCTTTAAAGGAAGGATGTGAGGTGGACTTATCTATGGGTATAAAGGTAAGTTTTAGAATGCAGTTAGGAATTGTGCTGACCCAGTCAAGTGGCAGTAGATTCTCTTCTAAGATCAGTGGCCACACTAGCACTGGTTAGTTGGCTAGGCTTTTAGTTCCAGGAATGATATCCCTCTGGCTGAGTGGGCCTTAAATCTGATTGTAGAGATTTAAAACCCATTTTTTAGAACAGAGTTATTTGTTTTCTTGAAGCTCTGGGTTTTTTAGTTCTCTATATGTTCTCAGTCTTAATCCTCTACTGGATGTATCACTGGAAAAAATCTTCTCCCACTCTGTGGGCTCCTTCTTTACTCAGTTAATTCTTTCTTTTCCTGGACATAAACTTTTTCATTTCATTAGGTTCTATGTTTCAATTGCTGGTATGAATTTCTGAGCAAATGGAGTCCTATTGAGAAAGCCTTTATCTTGTTCAATATTTCTTAGACTGTCTTCTACCAGTTTCAGAGTTTGGGATTTAACATCATCCACCACAACCAAGTTAGCTTTCCCAGAAACAAAAGGGTGGCTCAACATTCTCAAGTTGATAAGTGAAATAAAACATAGAAATGGGGGTTAAAGACAAAAATCACATGATCCTCTCAATAAATGCATAAAAGTCCAATGGCAAAGATCTAACATAACTTCATGATAAAAATTCTAGAGAATGTTTTGGCTCTAGAGGGCACATATCTCAGTATAATAAAGGCCCTGGCAAGCCCATAGTAAATGGCATCTTAAATGGAGAAAAACTTGAAGCAATTTTATTAAAATTAGGAACAAGAGAAGACTGTTCCCTACGTTAGCCTCCAGCACTGTCCCTACTCTTTTTCAATGTAGTATCTGAAGCCCTAGCTAGAGCAGTAAGATAAGAAGAGGAAACTAAAGGGGTATAAGTAGGAAAAGGCAAATTGTCCCTATTGTAAATATTGTGCAGATTTTAAAGAGATTCTAGAGACAGTTCAGCAGAATGGAAGGATACACAACTAAATCACAAAAACCAGTAGCTCTTCTCTATGCTAATAACAACATGCTGAGAAAGAAATCATGAAAACAATCCCATTTACAATAACTTCAAACTAGATACATTTACATTCATACACAACCCCACAAAAAGACAAACCTTACAATAAGCCTAACCAAGGAGGTGCAAGACCTCTACAAAGACAATTTTAAATTTCGGAAGGAAGACTGTAGAAGATGGAAAGACTTTCCATGCTCATGGGTTGGTCGAATTAACATCGGCAATGACCACACCTAAAAACAATGTGCAGATTCATGACGTTGCAGCTATCTGGTAATCAACAAAGATGCCAAAAATACAATCAGGAGGACAGAAAGCATTATTAACAAATGGGGCTGGGAAAAATTAGATGTCTACATGAAGAAAAATGAAATTAGACCCTTACCTCTTCCTCTGCACAAAACCAACTCCCATTAGGTCCAAGATGCCAGTGTGAAACCTCAGTCTCTGGAACTCTGCAGACTCTTGGAGAACAATGTTATTCAGGAGAGTCCTCATTCCGATTATAGTGAGATTACTGAGGAAAAGCTGCCACTCCTTCCCCAGGCTTCTAAGACACCTTCCAGAAAGGCTAAAATGACCTTTTTTTTTTTTTTTTACAGTTGCCAGATCCAAAGGATGCTGCCTGACTATGGTTCAGGAAGGTAATGCAACCAGGAAGAGGTAGGGGTGGGGATGGGGAATCAGGCTATAGGATTTTAGTGAAGTTGGTAAGATTACCAGGACCAATGAGCTTTTTTCGTTGGATCAGATGCTGCCCATGTGGAGGAGATGTACTCAGAGAAAGACCCTAACTTCTGGGAACAGAAAGAGAAGCTGTAAGTAGGCTACAAGTTATCCACGGGAGTAGAAATGTATGGACCAGGTAAAACGATCTGTAGGAGAGAAGAGAGAGTAATCTTTCAAATAACCTCCAAAACCCTCAAGAAAGTCAGCTTTGAATGTCCATCAGGCCTGGATAGCCCAACCACCACCACTCCAGTTCTTTAAGAGAGTTGTCATTTGTCATTCCTCATACCACCTCCTCCTCCCCCACCCCACCCTCAGGCTGAAGGAACTGGCCACCAGTTATGGTAGAAGAAGGAAGTGGAGCAAAGTGCAGAAAACAACTTTGCATTCTTCCTCTCCATCCTGCTCCAGCCAGCCAGCCTGGAGGGATAGCCTCTGGGGGCAGACAGATGGAGCCTTGATCCCTATCTCCAGAAGGTATTCTGGTCTCTGATACAAAGCCATGTTTTCAACCAAGGATTTTTACCTTGGAAGGAAAGAATCATGGGAACTTTCACAGGAGCATTTGTATTTTCACACTCTGTTTTGGTTTTTGGGTTTGTTTGGTTGGTTTTTTTTTTTTATGGTTGTTTTTAAGTGATGATTAAATCCTGGAAAGAAGCATTCCAGGGTCCCTGGGCCAGCACAAAGATCCTCTTTGACCTGTATTTTTTTTGTTTCTGAGTTCTAATCCTCATTTTGGCCACCTGGTCTCTCAGATTATCTATTTTGCCTGCCACATCTACAAATTATTCTTCTCCATTCTAGTAAAGAGAAGAATTCAAGCCAAGACTCTACACAATAACATCTTTAAATAGATTTGAGCCTCTACCTTTTAAAAAGATGTATTATTGTTCTGTGTATGTGTGAATAATGTGCACATGGGTGGTTTAGGCCAGGTGAGAAAGTTACAGATGACCACATGCATAAGTCAAGTGACTGGCAGTGACCAAGAGCAGGCTAGAGTCTCCTCTGAAGGACTCTTGACACCAAAGCTCAGAGGTGAAGTATTTTTAAAGGTAAAAATCACAATGACATAATTGTCAGGTAGAGGTCAGGGAACCTGGTAGCATTTCTTTTGGCCATACATCCAGCAAATATTTTGGTTTTGTATCAGGGCCATGGTCAAAGCCATGGAAAGTTCTGAACATACTGTCAAGGTGGACATGACTGTTCAGGGGTAAGGGGCTGAAAAGCACTTGAGCTGACACAAAACAGAGTCAGGGTAAAAGACAGGACAAGATGGCGCTACCCCAGTCACTGCACTGGCACACATGTAGAATTCAGAGGACAAAGGGCTGGCTGTCTCCTTCCACCTTTATACAGGTTCAGAGGACCAAACTCAGGTCTTCATGCTTGGGCTCAAAGCATTTTTATCCACTGAGCCATTTCATCTGCCTGGATAGAAGTTTTTAACCAGATCCTTTGAGAAATTTTCAATGCAGTTGATGGCTCCACCATTGAGAATAATGGTTCTCAAACTGGTTTCTAGCAGAGCCACTCAGGAAACTTGGAAGACATGAGAAGATCTCTGCTTTATTCTACTTCACTGAGTCTGAACCTGTGTGTTCCTAATTACCTCTCCACATATTCTGGACTCCAAAAAATGTTTGAGAACTTTTTCTGCTAATGAATAAGGAATAAGTCCACAGTCATGTCTCCTGTATTCTGCATCCAAAATCCCCCCTTACTCAGCAGCAAATACGTTACATTATGAGAGTCACAGGAACCCCACAGTTAATTACTCCATAGTATGACTACCAGTGTCCTGCCTGGACATTGTGAGCAAGGGCCAGGAGGAACTGAGCCAAGCTAGTCTGGCAGAGACTACCACATGTCTTGCCTTGCCTTCTAGAAACATCCGGGCTTTTTTTTCTTTTTCATAATGCTTAAATTGCTACAGTGACAAGCAGAGGCCTAAGTTGTGGTGACATAGACAGGAAGGAAATTGGCTAATACTAAAATGGGAAAAGGCACTTCTATAGTTCACAAAAAAACATTGACTTAACACTGACAGGCATCAGAGGTCAATAAACATTTTAAAGATTCTGTAAATCTGCCTTATTTCTTATCCTTCAAATGGCTCTGTGTATTTAGGGAGACCATATGCAGCCCAGACTAATAATTTAAAATTTAAAAATGAACATAAATCAAAGAGAACACAAGAGTGTAGTAGACATGCTGACTGAGTGGATACAGTAAACAATACAACTATGGGATGGATGAATAATGATAATTGCATATATGCAGTAATAAAACCCATCACTCTCTATGCTAACTTAAAACTTTAATAAAAAAGAAATTATTAGTCAATGACTTGAAAACTACAACTATGTAGTAAACATGGAAAAATATGCAATTCACCTAATACATAAAAATGTAGTTATGGTCTAGTAAAATGCTCTTAGCCTACTAAAGTAGCAAAGACTTAAAAGAGACAATACTCCATATTAATCTTCCATGATAAAATTGTTTATAACATTGCTTACAAATTGACACAAACCAAAATTATGTTGATAACATTTTACCTTAAACTTTTTCTTTTAAAACTTTATACAGAATCAACCTCTGATTACTTTTCACCAACATTCTCTAATTTTAATTATTTTACATCGTTTTATTTTAATGATATAAATATCAATGAAGACTGTCCAAGAGTAAGCCGTAGGCGTCATTGCACACTTGTATAGCGCTCCTGGTACCCTAATTAACTCGGTATCGCCTATGAATAAGGATATTCTTTTATGTAACTATGGCATGAGCACCTCAGGAAAACTTGGGTGTACATAAATTCACTTCTCCATATATAGACTGTGGTGACTATCTCAATAATTTTCTTTTTCACAGTTTTTCCTACTCCAGTGACCTCACTCCCCCATGATTCCTGGTTGTTTCATTTGCCCTGTGATTTTTAATTGGTGCTAGTTCCCTCTATCCTTTGCTTCTCATGAAAATGATACTTTAAAAAAAGAAGATAAGCAATGAATGTTCCTCAATTTCAACGTGTCTGCTTCCTCACGATTAGATTAAGGCACATTTGGCAGCAGTTTACAACTTTTTGACTTAATTAAATTCTACGTCTGGAATCTGGGAGGAAATAATAATAAACAGGTGAAGAACTGTTGATAAGGCTTTAAAGACACACAGATGACAAACAATAATAAGAGCCGCGGAGACCGCATTTAGAGAGCATGGTCCGCACACAGCAATGTGCTCTCTACTTTGGGTCTCATCGCTAACTTCCTCTGTAAAACCGGAGACAGCAGTCTTTGTTCACTGCCCACACAACTGTACTCTCCTCCTTCCTCTTGTTCTGTCAGCTCCAGAGAATCAATAGTCCCGAGCTAACCACGGTTAGGTTATTCTCTCCCCCAGGGCAGACAGACGCCTTCACAGCAGCTGCAGAGGGGCAACTGACCCACTTTTAGCCAGTAAGCACTCTTGACAGACTTCCTTAACGACTTCTGAAAAAGGCGGAGCCTCCCATGGAGAGAGTCTCTGACTCTCACCTTCTGTTCTCTATTGCTGAGTCAGAGACTCCACTTCAGGGTTTGGTAGTGGTGTTGTTGTTTCTTTGTTTCGTTTTGTTTTATTTTTTCTTTTTCTTTTCTCTTTCAAGACAAAGTTTCTCTGTGTAGCTCTGGTTGTCCTAGAACTCACTCTGTAGACCAGCGGGGCCTAAAACTCAGATATCCGCCTGCCTCTACCTCTCCAGCGCCTACCCCACCCCCCACATACACACACTGGTTGGCTAGATCCCCAGCTTTGATGGCACTGCTGAGCGGTGTACCCAATTCTAGACCATCTTTTTCTGTCCTTCATTTAGACTTTTCTGTCTTGCTGTGGTACAGACATTGCTGGTATAATACCTTGTCACTTGCCCTGAGGACATTGCAGCATTTAATCTTTATAACAATTTTGTGGAAAAGTTACTATATGGGACTGTTTTAGAGATGAGGAAGCTGAGTTACAGAGATATTGCATAATGTTCCAAGAGTTACACAGCCAGTGTGACAGTTTGAATCTAAACTGTCTCCCTAAAACTCTCTTGTCAAAGGCTTGGTTCCCAGCCGGTGGAATCTTTAAGGTAAAAGGAAGCAGTCACTGGAAACACAACCTTGAGGAAAATATAGACAGTATCTTTCTCCCTCCCTCCCAGCACCCCTCCCCACCTCTACCTTCCTGGCAAGTAGATTGGGTAGCTTGGCTCTACATATACCCCCTACCACGATGCTCTGCTCTGCGACAGGCCCCAGAGCAATGGAGTCAGCCGTTGCGCACTGAAACGGTGAGTCAAAAATGCCTTTTCCTCTTTTTAAGTTCCTACATCTCAGGTGTTTGTCATAGCGAGGCAAAGCAGACTGGCCCAGCTAGAAATGCAGAAGCAGGTATGAATCCAGGTGGGTTAATGTCAGAATTCAAATGAAACACACCATTATCCTGCCCCCCCCCAAGCAAAAGTACATTTTCATAAATCATTATGTATATAACCAACAGAAACATATTAAGTATGTAATGAGAAAGAGTAAGCTAACATGCTTGTGAGAAAATGATTAGTTTATGTTCTTTCTTTTCCTCCATTTCATTAGTTATCTCACTGTATCTCACCAATTTAAGCACAATGCCCGTTTCAGAAGGCAGTATGATGTGATTGTCACCAGAACAGCCTTTAGAGCCAAACCTCCCACATTTGAATCCTGTTACAAACAACCAATAACTAACTATGTAGTTGCTTATTCTATGCCTCGGTTTCCTCTTCTTTAAAATGGAGATAATGACCATGCCTATTTGATGTGTTTAAATTCTGGAATTAATTGAAATAATATATTCTTGCCTGGTACGCAAGGCCTATTCAACTGATACTAATTATCTTATTTGCTCACATGACTGAATATGCAAGAATGACCAGAGGTTTTGGTTGGGGGTTTGTCTCCTCCTCTTCACTTGGTAGCTCTGCTTCCCTCCCAGCTTGGGCAGTTCTTTGTGGAGGTAGACAGCCATTGATGGCCACTGCAGCTGCAGAGTTATTCCCTTCCCTATGTCCTTCTCACTGCAATAAGAAAGGCACTCTTCCATGTGGTTGCATTAAGAACTGTGGTCTTGATATCTCCTTTGGCTTAAGCTATGGAGGCAGGGTAGCCCTACTTACTATATATGCCAAGAGAAGACAGAAAGGAAATATTCAAACATGAGATAGCTTTGCTATATGCTGAAGGTGTGAAGAGGCAGGCAGGAGTTTCTCTTTTAGCATTGTAAGACGTCAGGCCAATACAAACTCATAGGACCATAATTATTTCTCCGTGTAGACTTGCTGGGGACAAGGGCATCTCAAGAAGGAAATTATTTTTCCAGAGAAGAATGTCAGCTGAAGCCTGGAATGGGAGTCCATGGAAGTCTATCCCCTAAGCACCCAAATACACAGTGTCTGCTCTGTCTCTCTCTCTGTCTCTCTGTCTCTCTCTCTGTCTCTCTCTCTGTCTCTCTCTCTGTCTCTCTCTCTCTCTCTCTCTGCAGGAACAGAATGAACTGGAGGAGGGGAAGGATTTAGAGGATGCTGGAGAAACTGTTCAAACATAAGAACTAACCAAAGATTCTTTCTTTGGAGAGTCAGGGATGCTGGGAGTCAGAAATGAACAGTGACCCTATAGAACAGGACTTCTTCTTCTTCTTCTTCTTCTTCTTCTTCTTCTTCTTCTTCTTCTTCTTCTTCTTCTTCTTCTTCTTCTTCTTCCTCTTCCTCCTCCTCCTCCTCCTCCTCCTGCTCTTCCTCTTCCTCCTCCTCCTTCTTCCTCCTCTTCCTCTTCTTCCTCCTCCTCTTCCTCTTCCTCCTCCTCCTTCCTCCTCTTCCTCTTCTTCCTCCTCCTCTTCCTCTTCCTCTTCCTCCTCCTCCTTCTTCCTCCTCTTCCTCCTCTTCCTCCTCCTCCTTCTTCCTCCTCTTCCTCCTCTTCCTCCTCCTCCTTCCTCCTCTTCCTCTTCTTCCTCCTCCTCTTCCTCTTCCTCTTCCTCCTCCTCCTTCTTCCTCCTCTTCCTCCTCTTCCTCCTCCTCCTTCTTCCTCCTCTTCCTCCTCTTCCTCCTCCTCCTCTTCCTCTTCTTCTTCCCCCTCCCCCTCCCTTTCCCCTTCCCCTTCTCCTCCTCTTCTTTCTCCTCCTCTTCTTCCTCCTCATTATTATCATTACTAATTTGTTTACTTTACATCCCGATAGTAGCTTCCCCTCATCTCCTTCCAGTCCCTCCCTCTCACCTCACCTCCCCACCATCCTCTCACATTCCCATTCTTTTCAGAAAAGGTTCAGAAAAAGGGAGGCTTCCCATGAATATCAACCTACCTTGGCATAGCAAGGATGAGGAGCATCTTCTACAGAGCTAGACAAGGCAGCCCGGTTAGGGGAAAGGACTCCGAAGGCAGGCAACAGAGTCAGGGACAGCTCCTAGAGCAGGGGTTCTTAACCACAAGGGTCGCATGTCAGATATCCTGCATATCAGACATTTACATTATGACTTATAACAGTAGCAAAGTTACAGTTATGAAGTAGCAATGAAATAATTTTATGGTTGGGAGTCACCAGAGCATGAGGGACTATATTAAAGTGTCACAGCATTAAGAAGTTTGAGAGCCATAGGTACTCCAGGGAGAAGCAGAAGTATCTAGACTAGGGGACCAGCACTATATGATTTTTGGAGCTATGACAGTTAATTGTGACTATAAACTTGATTAGATTAAGAGATATCTATAGCAGTAGAGCTGCCCTGGTGGTGTGGGCGTGGGAGAGCTGATCCTGATGGCTTGAGCCTGAGGGTGAGAGAGCCAGTCCTACCCCTTGCCTGCTGCCACAAGCAGGAGACCTGGCCCCACCCCTCGCCTAGGCAAAGAGAGAGAGTTGGCCCTGGTGGTGCAGGTGCAGGAGAGCTGGCAGGATGAATGAACAACACAACCTCCACCCAGGCCCAGATCCAGGGCCTTGAGTTGGCCCACCCCAGCATCTCCCCCATCTAAAAACTGCTGGAGCACATGAAGGGGCCATTCCTGCAGAACCAAAGCTGCAGGATCTCCATGACACAGGGCAACAACAAGATATCTGAGAGGAGTCCCTGTGAAGAGCCAGTATTGATAGTTTAGCAGAAGCCAGAGACCATTGACTCATTGTAATGAACATTTGCAAGAAAAGCTGTTTGGGCAAAGGGTGTACTGTGTGACACACCATGACACACTATAGCTTCCACAGGGGAAAAATGGTTTTTTTCTCTTTTTTTTGTTTTTATTTTTATTATTTCTATTCATTTTATTTTTATTTGTTTGTTTTCTTTTGCTGGGGAGGTTGCAAAGGCAGAGGGTAGATATGAGGGGGCAGGGAGATAGATGGTATTTAAGATACATGATGTGAAATTCACAAATCAATAAAAAGTTTTGCTTTGTTTTGTTTTGTTTTTGTAAAGGAAATGTCTATAGTATTAGTGAAGCATATCGTTGGTTACATCAGGGGATAATGAACTGAGGGAGAAGACCTACCCTATCTGTGGGCAGTGCCCTCCCCATCCTAGGAAAAGGGAAAAACAAGCGCCAGCATTCTCCTTTCTCTGGTTCCTGATTTGCTCAGGTGTGAGCAAGAGCTCTCACACTTTTACTGCCACGCCCAAAAGCTGGATCCTGCTTCCACGCCCTCCTCACTAGGAAGGGTTGTCACCTCCAACCATGGGCCAAAATGAACTTTCCTCCATAAAGCTGCTTCTTGTCAGTTATTGGTCACAATGGTGAGGAGAGCAGCTAACACGTGAGTATTGTATAAAATATTTCTCAAACAATACACATCCCTTCACTAACAGCAGTGTTTATGTACAAATCAAGAAAAGTTGCCGAAGTAGGAGGCATATTCCCTCACCTCTCGCTGTCCCATAGTCTCCTGGATATCAGTTATTTCTCACTGTGGAATGCCAGGTGGAAAGAGATTTCTCCCAGAGGAATACCCTGCACACGCAAAAAGCAATTTTTATTTGTACACAGGCCCTGTCTGCCAAGGCTTTATTTTTTTTTTTTTCTACTTTGTTTTCTCTGAGAGGACTTTGGTATTGCCTATCTTTCTTGCTTGTGTCGTTCAGTGCTCTTTCTGCCTGAGATAGCCTCAGTAACTCTTCTCTGCCTGCCTAACTTGTCCATTAAGACTCAGTTCCAACATCACTATGGCAACAAAGCCATCGTGTTTGGTGTCAATCTCTCTGCTGCTCTCCCCCTCCCCTCAAGAATAAGTCATTTCCTGCCTGAGCTTCCTCACTCTCCCAGAGTTCCATACAGCAAAGGTTCCTGTGGTATTCCACAGAGCCCAGGCCTCCTTTTCCTTCTCTGTGTGTCTCATTCCTAGACCATGAGTCCTAGGAAGTCAGAGAACAGTATTGTTAATTGTGTTGATCCTTCTGTCACGGGTACAGGACTTGATCTATGGTGACCACTTGGAGAGGGTTTGGAGAATAGTTAGAAAATGTGAGGATAAGGAGGGAGTTTCTTAATGAATGCACTGAAAGTCCTTTTAGTTATAGAACAGAGAACTTTGACTATCTCAACCAAATGCATACCTACATTTGGATACAATCCAAATCTCATAGTGAAAATACTAAAATATATCATATGCTGGTTTGAAATAAATACAAAACAGAGCTGGAAAATCTTCACCAAAGGGCAAATTAAAACACTCAAGAGAGTAACACATACTGATCTTGCTTCCTTCTGAAAGACATGAGAGGAACTTGGCCACTCCTACTCGGGTTCATTTTTACGAGGGGTTAGTGAATGTGAGCCTCCACTTGTTTAATCGAGTACCAGCTACGTGTGAGGCTTTGTTCTAGGCACTGGAAAAATAAACACAGCCAAACAAAACATATGTTCCGTGAAACTTATGTACTATCAGCATGAAGAGTAATAATTTAAAATAAGCAAAATATTCAACGTAGTGATCTCTCATCGTCTGCTTACCTTGTACCATGAAGAGTATGCTGGCCTCTTCCCACACGCTCATCACAGACTCATTTAGCCTGGCAACATTCAAATGTGGTATATCAGCATTAGGGCTATGGAGAAGAACAAAGTTGGAAAAGGAGTCAGGCGGTATCCCGGAAGGTGACATCTGAGTACAATCTGAGGAAATCTTGGGAGGCTGGAAGCTTTTGGAAGAAGGGAAGAGACGTGCCAATGGCCTCAGGTCTCCCTGTAGACCAACCCTGGTGCATCTTGAATTCTAGTAGAATGTGTTTATTGACGGTGAGATAGACTTCCTAACCAATAAAGAAACTGCTGGGAAACTGAGACAGTTTTTATGTCCCTTGTGTGGGACATAAAAACTTGTCTCAAACACTGGAGGATGGAGGGAAACTGGAGGTAATGTAGGCTGAAGAGAGCAGGAGGAATAAGAGATAGGAAAGCCCCAGAAGGAAGAAGACTGTCTTCTCAGCGATGAGTTGTGGGTCTGTTCTGCTTTGACTGAGGCAGGCCTGTCGGTCACTGAGGGGAGGATACACTTGATCATAGAGGCTGCCGAGAAACTACTAAGGGTAGTTGGCAGGGATGTAGACCAGCGGCAGAGACCAATTAGACCAGAATAAGCGAGGGGGTGGAGCAGGGAAGCCATTTAAGGAGTGGTTTTTGTTATCCTGACATGAACTCAGGAGCCAGGATGGAATCAGTGAGAACACTGGTGTGTTTCTGAAGAAGTGATACTTTATACAGAATGCACGGCAGCCCCTGGAAGGTGGTTAGAGCTTAAAGGTAAAGGTGAGGGGGAAGCTACAACTGACACCATGAAGTTCAGACAGCCCCAAGCAGGTGATGCTCTTCCAAGGTGAAGGACTCTGATCCAAAGGTGGTGGTGGCAACTCAAAGCTGAAGCCATAGCCGGGACTTATGGTTTTTCCTCTACTGAGTAACTCCAAAGTTTAAATCCAAGGAATAGGGAAGTATTGCCAACAACAGACATGAGTGATTATCAGGGGGAGAGCCATTAGCTTTGTGGAGCTTGAAGATGATTAAGTGGAAGTGTCCAGTGACAGGCAGAATTTTGGGATATTAGATGGCTCTGTACTCACTGCTCCATGATTTCAGCCAAGTCACTGTAATCCATCAGTTTCCTCAGTTTCCTCTGTTGTAGGGTGGAGATAATGTTATTACTTCGTGGTTATTTTGAATTAGTTAACTGGTTCATTTGTAAAGGGGCTCAAAATGGTGCCCAGTTCAGGTGTCATTTAGTTGTTTGTTAAATAATACAAGCGAGATGCAATTCAAACAAAAATAAAGTTCAGGGAAACCTAAATGAGAAATTAAGATAATTGATTCAGGGATGGCTGGTCGCAGAAGTCAAGAGGAAGATTTTGTGAAAAGGAAAACCAAAGTTGAATGGCACAATGCTATAGAGAAAGAGGAAGGGGCAGAGAGGCCAGCAAAGGAGGAAAGGAGGAAGCCTTGCAGTTAGCTCTGCCAGCCCGCCCGGAGGAATAGAGAGAAGGGCTCAAGTATAGGGCACTGGAGAGGCAGTGAGAATATGCTTGGATGGCTACTCCTGAGGTTTGCTGGTGAACCGTGAATTCGTATAAGAGCAGATAAAGCTCTGGCTAGCTCCATAGATAATACATTCTTGATTTAAGTGACTGTTAAGAAAATGTGGAGTTATCTCTAAGTATAAATGGACAACATGGATACTGGTGCTGGTGATCTAATGGTGATTAGATTAATCTAAGCTCCTTAGTAAGAAATTATACCTTGAATATAGTATAACGTGAGGCAAGGTGTGAGATGTCATGATATTCTCCTGACCAACTCAAATACGTTTCCTTAATGAAAAAAAATCTGAACATTCAAGATATTCTCATTACATTTTACTTAGGTTTGTGTGGAAATCCAAGTATATTTTTGTTCTGTATGAAAGTGCATGCCATAAACATTTAGGAACCCAAGACAAGCCCACCTGTAAGTGGACCAAAGGCTCTGGCAAAAACGTTTCAATGGATTGTTTATCGTTTGCAGATTGAAGATACACAGACACAATTATTCTTTTAATGTTTTCCTATCCAAGTATTTCCCCATAAATTCTATTGTAGCAAATATCTATAGGAGACCTTTGTAAGTCAAAAACAACAGATTTTTTTTTAATTTTATTTTTATTTTTTTATTTTTTTTAGATTTTTTTAAGCCTTGTAAAAAATTGACACTGGGAATGAACCCAGAACCTTGAGAATGTTAGGCCTTGCAGTTACTTTGTAGCACAGGCAGACCTTGAACTTGTGATCCTCTTGCTTCAGCTTTCTGAGTAGCAGATATTACAGGTTTGGATTACAAGTAATAGTTGGTTTTGTTTATTAAAGACTTGTTTTCTTTCAGTCTGTATTTATAGTCTCTGTATTGTTATGCTATATACATTGTCTTACACGCTTAAAGGCGTTGGTATGAGGGAGCAGAGAGTTACCTAACCAGCTCTGAAGATTTACTCAACTACTTACACAAAAGCAGAGGAAGAAGGCGGCCAAGAATAAATAACATATGGTCTGCAAGTATTTTAGTATTAGGTTACAAATTAAGTTGTAGTAGACCAGTGTGCTGTCCAGTAAGAACGCAATGTGCTAGCCAATGTGAGCCAAGGAAGTAATTCTTGCATTTTCTTAATGGGAGCCACATTTTAATATAGGGAAAAACAAACAGGTGAAATTATCTTTAATAATATGTTTCTTCACTTAACAGATTCCAAAGGATTGTTTTTAACTTGCAATCAACACAAAAAAATAAGATATTTTGCATTTTTTCTGTACTGTCTTGGAAATCCAGAGTGTATTTATTTTCCAACCCATCTCACTTCAGACTAACCAAAAATTCAAGTGGTCAACAGCTACATGTGGCTTGTGGCTTCCATATCTAGACTCTGCAGCTTTGAGCCAAAAATATAGCCCTCTCGTGTTTTCGAAGGCAAGTTGACAAGTAGAGACACACAGAGACTTCATGCAGCACAACTTGGACCAAATATATTACTTGAAATAGGCACAGTTTTTTTCCACCCTTTAGGTGGAAAATCGTCCTTTAGGGGATTTTTTTAATTTTAATTTTAATTTTTCCAGATTTCTCCTTTGTGGTTTGGTCAGGTTTCTCCATGTGAAACAGAACTCAGTTGAGATATGGGTGAATCTCAATGCTGTGTATAGTGTTTCCCTTAGGTTGTAAAAAGAAAAAATCATATAGCTCCTAATATTTACTCCTGGGATGGAGCCATTATAATAAAGTGTTCCATGAATGACAGTGCGCCTTCGGCTGGGAAAAAGTTGACTGATGTCCTAAGAGACTGCCTTAAAAAGAAAAATGTTCCCAGGAATGGCGTCAACCCACCGGGTGTCCCCTCCAGACCCCGGCTGGCTGCTTCTGGATCCGGCGCTCGCTGCCCCAGTCGCCCTCCGGCTCGGGGGCCGCCGGCGTTTCCGGCCAGCGCTCGCGGTCCCCGCTCAGCAGCCACCGTGCCCGTCCGTCCCGGGTCAGCGGCGGGAAGCGCGCGTCTGCGGCCGGCGACTCTGAGTATCCGGAGCGCGGTTCGGCGCGGCGTCCACGCCCTCTCCGAGCGCTCGGTGTGTGCCAGGCCGGGCGGCGCCGCGGACGGCGGTGCAGAGCCCTCCCCCCGGGGAGCTGCGCGGCCAAGGTGGAAATGCGGAAGTTTCCTGCGCGCGGCTGACAGATGAGGCTGACGGCGGGCGCGCCGGGCGCTGCAGCGGTTGTGCGTTCGGGTCCCGTCCCCCCGCACCCCCGCGAGCCCAGAAGCCGAAGCCGTGGAGCCGCGCGCGGGCCATGGCCACTCTGCCGAGCGCCGAGCGCCGCGCCTTCGCGCTCAAGATCAACAGGTAAGACCGCACGGTTCCCGGCCAGTCCGCGGCGGGGCGCGCGGCTCCCCATAGCGACAGCGGCGAGCGCTCAGGGACTCAGCCTCGTCCTCAGTCACCGGTGCAGCTCTCCGGAGCAGCGTCTCGCGCCACCTCCCCAACCCCGCGTGGCTCCCACTGCCCTCGCGGTTCTGACAGGTGGCCGGGCCGGGAGGGGCCGCGCTCCAGGACTTGGCTTTAACAAACTGCGCCTTCCTTACAGTCCGGAGACGCGGGGGAAAGAAACTAAGTGGCTGAAATCAGCTCTGCTTTGAAGCAGATCCGTCCCTGGTCCAGGGTTAGGGCTTTTTCAACTCCCTCTTTCCAAAATACATCTTGGCTTCTGATGGCAGCGCTATTTTTATACCTTGGTCCAGAAGGAGCCAGCCATGTAGTGGAAAAAATGATTTTTTAAAAATTCCACCTTTAAATAAGCGAAAGGGAATGGGCTGTAGCTGACGTTTAAAGATTTATAGCACCCCAGCAAAGCGAAGGACACAGGGATTTCCAATTTATAATCAGAGTTGCGCGCGCGCGCACACACACACACACACACACACACACACACACCCTCACATGTCTGTGAGTTGACTGCTCACAAAGTTCTCAGTAGACTTGAGGGGCGGCGGCGTTTCCTCCACTGAAAACTGCTGACAAGTATTCAGGGGGCATTTTTGCCTTGACCTGGGAAATCTAGACTGCCTTGCTAAACGATAATGTGGAAGGGCAATGCTCTGGAGGACTTCCAGGGTTGGTTTTTTTTTTTTTTTTTTTTTTTTTAATTAATTTATTTATTTATTTATTTGAGCCGGTGGGAAGCTGGTCCACAGTAATTCGTCTTTGGGGCTGCTAGTGAGAGAAGCTTGGGTCACTAGGAATCACTGTCCTTGAATAGTGAGCAGTAAGGACTTCAGAGGGTCTATGCAGCGTCACTGGGTAGCTGTGAGCGAGACCTTTCACTTCCTTCACTATTTCATCTGTCAAATTAGTTTAATTATTAATGTGGACTGTATACAAATGCTAAAGGGTGCTACTCTAAAGTCATTAATTATATCATAATTCACAGTCTTCCTATCGGAGCCTTTTCTCTCAGGCTTTCGTGGCTGTGGTGGGGCAGTAGGGGCGTAGGAATTTTTGATGGCTGTCATTGATGGCTGTTATCGTTGCCTAGCTGCTTCTCTTCACTTTGTCTCTGTTATGAAAAAGAAACAAGCCAGGAAACAAGGGACAAGGGCAGGAAGATGTTAGGGATTCCGGAGGGGTGATACTGATCTGAAGTGACTGTCTGGACCTAGCCTAAGCCAGGAGGCACTCTTGCAAGGAGCTCCGGGGTTGGGGGTTGGTATAACCCAAGGGTCAAGGATTAAGGTCTTCAGTCTGAAGTGATGGATTTGCCCATAATCCCAGCCCTCGGGAGGCTGAGACAAGAGGATCAGAAGCTGAATGCCAATGTAGGCTGCACCTTGGACCAAACAAACAAAACAGAAGCAACCACCCAAGCAAAAACACTGTTAGAAAAATCAAGAGCCAAGGTTCATTCAAATTCCCTTACAAAGTTCTGTTGCAAACTAACTGTATACTATTGCAAACTAACTGCACACTATTGGGCATACACATTTTTTTATTTTTCTCATGTTTGATCTCCTTCCCATCCCCCTCTTTCTGCCTCTCCAAGGTCTCACTTTGTATCTCAGACTGGCCTTGAACTCTAAACAGTTCTCCTACTGGGTTGCAACTGTGTACCACCATGCCTAGCTTTTGTGTCAGTGGGAATAATTGTAATATCTGGCCATAGTTTCTCCCTCTTCTGAGTGTTAGGAGGATTAAGTAGAGTAGAGACCGTATTTATGATGCCTGGCTCAGAATAAATGTTAAATAGCTGACACGTCAGTACAGCTGGCTTCATTGTAGTCATTGTCGTCTCTAATATCAACAAATGCGATGACACTAGAGAACCTACAGAGACAAACTAAGAAGGGCAGCTGAAGTTGCAGTATTTTTCAGGCAGAGTCTATTTGGAGCCAGGTATGGGGATGCCAGTGGCTACCTGCAGCTTTCTTGGGGTTATGTCTCTCACGTGTATAACACTGTGCTGAGAACCTCAGACATATTCATTGGAGCAGAATGTTCCAAGAAGTACCCATTTAGGAAAGTAAAATATGTTTTCTGATCTTCTGGAAAGAGTATAAATTGTATTTTTTCTTTTTTGAAATAGTTTTCTTTCCCCCCTTTAAGCCACTTTGTGTATTGGGTGCAAGAATTATGCTAAAGATTTGGCAGGAATAGCTTTCAGAAGAGTAGATTCCTTGGTGTGGATGTAACATTAAAACCTGCCACTTAAAGGTAGAATACGGACTTCCAGATGTTGTACCATCAAAAACCTTAGGACATTCAGTCGTCCTGGACAGATGTGGTGAGCTTTAGTTGTCCACGTGACACAATCCAGAGTCACCTGGGAAAAGAGTCAGAAATGATGGGTTTGCCTTGGGGTTTGCCCGTGGGCATGTCTCTGTTCAATTCTCTTCATTGTTGAGTGATGGAGGAAGATGTAGCCCTGTGTGGGCAGCACCATTTCACAAACTTGATCCTAAGCTGCCTAAGAGTGAAGAAAGTGGACTTAAGCAAGCCAGGGTGTGTGCTCCTTTAGCTCTTGGTTGTGGGTACCGTCAGCTGCTCGAATCCCCACTTTGACTTCCCCAAAATGGTGGGCTGTGACATGAAATTGTAAACCAAATAAACTCTTTTCTCCCCTGAGCTGGAGATATTTTACCCTGGAGAGAGAAATGAAACTAGCTAGAAGGGGAAAGTGAAGCTGGTGGGGCAGTTGTACGAGACTGTGTAATTTGTAACGGCCATAGCTAGTCAACTACGGCAGCCAGGACTACAGACTGCTCTTACGTTGGCCCTCTGCATTCCGCCTATGCGAGTTTGATCTCTGTGTTTAAGAATTTCCTTTAAAAGCAAAGAACTAACTTTTTTAAACAGAAATCATTTTAGTAAACAACATTGACAGTTCTGCCTCTGAGCAGTACCTAGTACGTAAACAAGGTGCTATGCTACAGTGTCAAACATGGAAAAAAAATCTTTTACCTTACACTCTTGGCTATTGGTTTTTAAAATAGATCAGATTCCAAAATTAAGACTGTGTTGAAACGTGGCCATTAGGACTTTTATATTTTCACCTTTCTGTTTAACAATGATATTCCTTAAGATATTTGTTCTTCCTATTAATGAAATATTGTAATCTGACATAATAAAAATTACAGTTGCAAAGAGCTCAGCTCTAGGCCCCAGCCTCAACAAGGAATCAGCAGTGTCTTACATACAGTCTGTGAAAAATGTTCCCCACTGCATGCAAATGTCTGTGGCTTCCTGCAAGCAGCACTGCCCAGTGCAGGGCCAGCGCCAAAGCCAGAGGAAGTTGGAAATGCTGGCAGCAGCTGTCTCCCCATGGTCCTTCTGGCTCTCTGGTGCTCTCATAACTGTATATTCACATGCTAGCAATCATCAGGCAGGACGTGCTAGGAGTATATAGTGTGAATGTATCTCCTATTGGCTATTTTGAAACATTTCTCTAGAACCCGTAGCTCAGGGAGATAGAAGACAAGACTCTACCACTGAATTTTTCTTAGCTAAAATGTCTGGTAGGTTATATGCATTTGTTTTGATTTTAGTTTTTCCCTGACTGTCATGAAGAACAAAGACTAGATCTGAACTAGGTAGTCCCAATAATGTTTATGTTTGGGATTTTAAGGGTCATTCCCTTGTTAATTAGGTCTTTGATGACTGGACTTTGTTGCTATCGTAGATGCTGGAAATGATTACTAATGCTGGGAAGATTCACCTCACAAGACCTTAATTTCTTTTTCCTTTTATGCAGTGTTGGGTATTAAACCTAGGGCCATATGCACTCTAGGCAAATGTCTCACCACTGAGCCCTAGCTCAGCCCACTTGTTTCTGTCAAACACAAAATATTTATAGATCTTGATCAAATGTGAAAGTAAAACAAGAACTTTAGATAAATAAAGGAAATGTATAAATGGTTGTCAGGGTATTAATGACTTTCTGGACACCCAGGATTGAAATAAGTAGACCATAAGATTTACACTTTTATATTTCTTATTATATTAGTTAACTTTTCTGTGGCTGTGACAAAATATCATGACCCAAAACAACTTACACACAGAAGAAAGAATTTAATTTGGTTTATGCTTCCAGAGGGAGAGTCCATGATGGGGGAGGGGGAGGCATGGCAACAAGCTGTCAGAGCAGGAAGCTGAGAGGTCACAACTTCAACTGCCAGCTGCAAACAGAAACAACAGTCTAGAAGTGGGCCAGGGCTGTGGACGTTCAAGCTTGCCCCACATGATAACAGGGGATCAGGTGTTCGAATACTTAAGCTTGTGGGAAGCATTTCTCATTCAAACTACCACACTTAGTATGTGGCAGATGTGGATCTAAATGTTTACATCATAGCTCCCCCACTTGTATGAATTAGGAACAATTGCTGTCTTTGTTTATAACTGGGGAAACGGAACACAGGCAAGTTATGCACATTTTGATTTCACACAGCTAATTAAGATCAGAGCTGAGATGTATATTCAGGCAGTCCATCTCAAGAATCCTGCCCTCCTACTCACTATAGCATGATGCGTCTTGGTTTTGCTTTAAAATAAAGAAGTAGCAATATCTACTATCTACTAAGTACTGTGCCAGACAGCCAAGATTCCGGCACTAGTGAGGGAGGTGCTTTCCAGTCTCCATCCCTTAATGAGGAGCTAGTGGCAGCTGATAGCTACGGGAGCAGGGAGAATCATTCTTGTTTGAGGTTGTTTCCCATACACCAGTGGGTGACCCCACACCCATGTACATGTGGGCAGCACTAATTGGATTTAGTGCAATTAAAAAAGGAAGGCATGGAATGGGAGGGGGACATGTTGAGGGGATATGAGGAGAGTTGGAGGAGGGAAATGAATGTATATGATCATATTTTATTGTAAGTATATGTAAAATTCTCAAAAAGGAAATTATTATAATAAAGAAATGAAAACAGTTGAAAATGCTTATTATTGATTTGATGAGCATACATTGTACATATATTGAAATACCACACTAATACTCAATGAATATGTGGTTATTATTTGCTAGTAATTAAACTAAAACAATTAAAAATTAAAATTTTCTAAAAAGAGAAAGACATGGCAGTGAGATGGCTTGGCTTGTAAAAGCACTTGTCTGATAATGTAGGAGTCTGTCTTGAAAGAGAGACAGAACTAATTCCGTAAGGTCATCCTCTGACCTTCACACATTTGTCATAAACATGCACCCATGCTGATACACACACACACACACACACACCATGCACACATGATAATCATACAATTAAAATTTTTTAAAGCAGAATAAAGCATAAGGCATACCACTCATCATTAGGATGATTTTTTTTTATAGAAGATAAAGCTAGATGCTAAAAAAGAATAAAGTTTCATAAAGGTTTCATTCAAGGATAACCCCCAAAGGTACCAAAAACCTGTAATTCAAGCTATTTGGGAGGCTGAAGCAGGAGGATCACAAGACCAAATCCAGACTTACAGGAGTATATGACTACAGCCAGCTCTCCAGGTCGCCATTCTTTCAATATAGATTTGACATTGCAAGTAGATCACAAGTATGCATGTATGCACATGGGACCCAGGTGCAACTCAAAGAAGTAATACCTTGGGGAGCATAAAGGAGAACAGAAATTATAAGCAGAACAGAAGACACTGTGTGAGCATTTGCATGAGCTGTGCATGAAGATCAGAGGAGAACTAACTTATGGGAGTCAGTTCTTGTCTGCCTTGCTAACCTGGGGTCTCATGTTTCTGCCATAGTGTACTGTAGGCTTGCTGGTTCACTAGCTTCTACTGTCTTTACCTCTCATCTCACCACAGTAAGAGTACTGGGACTACAGATGTGCACCACTACATCTGGCTTTTTCCTTGGGTTGCAGACCTTTTTCTGAACACGGATGATCAGGCTTGTGCAAGTGTTTTTACCTGCTGAGCCATCTCCCTGACCCACATTCCCTTGTAAAATTTAAAAACATCTAAATCAAAAAGTACAACAAAGTAGCAAAGTGTAGTAAACAAAAGAGAAAAAAATACCCACATTTCAACCACTCATAAATTAGTAATACTTGTTAACATTTAGATACACTTCCTTCTAATTTTTACAAAAATAAAATCATCTTGTGCGTGCTATGTTGTAATCTTTAATATATGTCGACAACTCTCCAAGTCAATTAATGTAGGTCTATATTATAAATAATGTATATGCATTATGATTTACTAAAGTAGTTATTATTGGGTACTAAGGTAATTCCCAGTTTTGCAAAATAATGTAGAACTTGAGGGGACAGTCTGAAGCATGTTTTCTGTGCTTCTGCAAAGATTCTCATATGCATTTCTAGTAATAGAATTATCTGTTTAAAAAAATTTAAGTTTTTTTTAGTTGTTTTCTTTTTGGTGTGAATGTAGACATGTGTGTACAGTGTATGTCTGTGTATGCACTCATATATTCATGTAGAAGCCAGAAGAATATTTGGTATGTTCTCGGTTTTTTTGGTTTTGGTTAGACTGGCTGTCTAGAGCTGGGCTTACAGGAACACGCAATCATGCCAACTTTTTACCACGGTGATGGTGTCCACGCTCAGGGCTTTATGACTTTACCCAGCATTAGTTCTGAGCCAGCTTTAGTTCTTCATGCTTTTATTATCATGTTGACTACCAGCATAGGTGCATCACTTTCTGCTCCTGCCTCTAGCCTTGCAAATGCTCACATCCTTACATTCAAATCCTACCATACCCCCAACCATTTACCACTTATTAGAAGTTTATCATTCTCTAAAGTGTTTATTTATTAATTTCTGACTCCTTGCCTTTTTTGTAAACAATGAAAACAGTCATGCATTTCTTCTTTTTGCCTAAAGTACAACCCGAGGTGATGGTCACTGTTACCGGTTTTTCCTTCATCCCACCTTATTCCTTGAATAACTGTTTTTTTTGTTTTTGTTTTTGTTTTTACTTTGCTTATCAGTTTAATTCAGTCAACATCTCCTTTGAGTGTATAGACCCCAACCATTTTAAATAAAATTCTATCACAAAATAAGATTTCAAATCCTTGACTTATTAGATGTTTTCCCTGGGACGAATGAATAGAACATGTTAGTTTTTTTTTTTCATGTTTGTGTGTGTGTGTGTGTGTGTGTGTTTCTTTTCCTGTGGGGTTGGAATCTGGGACAAAACATGTCCCTTTGCTTAGAAACCTCTCAAAGCTCCCTGGCTTCCTCTTTCATTGTTCTCTCGTAACAGAGGTAAAACTTACTGAAACCCAACTACAACTAGATTAAGAAATGCAGAACTGTAATCACCCACAACCTCTTCTTCCCTCTCTCTCTTTTTTCTTCTGCATATGAATGTGTGTATGGTTATGTGTGTTCACATGTAGAGGGGTAAATGTGTGTATGTGTGTGTGTGTGTGTGTGTGTGTGTGTATGTGTGTATACATGTGTGTGGAGTCTCTGGGCTGACATCAGGTGTCACTATCTCTCATTGAACCCCATTGTGTTATTTTGGCTTGTCTAGCTAGCCATTTTGCCCTATGGGTTCTTTGTTTCTGCTTTCCACATGTTGGCATTGTAGGAAGGTCATGAGACCCACCTGGCCACTACCTGTGTCCTGGCTGTCTCAAGTCTCCTCTTACCCTTGCATGGCAACCCATTGAACTGCCTTACCGGACCCTTCTTTCATTCCCTCCCTCTCCCTCTCTCTATCTTTTACATGTATATCTCTATTTTTGGTGTCTTTGTGCATGTATATATGTGGGTACTTGTCTTAATTAGGGTTTTACTGCTGTGAACAGACACCATGACCAAGGTAACTCTTATAAGGATGATATTTAATTGGGTCTGGCTTACAGGTTCAGAGGTTCAGTCCATTATCATCAAGGCAGGAACATGGCAGCATGTGGGCAGGCATGGTGCAGGAGGAGCTGAGAGTTCTACATCTTCATCTGAAGGCTGCTAGCAGAATACTGGCTTCCAGGCAGCTAGGATGAGGGTGGTAAAGCCCACACCAACAGTGACACACCTACTCCAACAAGGTCACACCCACCCCAACAGGGCCACACCTAATAGTGCGACTCCCTGGCCTGAACATATATAAACCATCACAATACTCAAGTGCCATGGTCCATGTGTGATGGTCCCAGGAACACCATGGAGGTTCTAGGGAATCAAACTTGGGTTGTCAGACTTAGCAGCAAAGGTTTTTACCAGCTGAGCCATATTTCTCTTGTCTCTTGATTTTTTTTTTTTTTTTTTTTTTTATAAAGGCTCTTGCTGCAGACCCAGGATTTCCCTGGCAGAACACTTTCTACCAGGGACCCACCCCCAGCAGCCACACAGTCTAAGACAGATGGACCATTTTTTTGTTATACTCTCTGTCTTCCATTCCAATCTCTCTAGTCTCTAGACTGACTTCTAACTCTACTGCAGCCTGTCTGCAAGAGCCATTTCTTCCAGCTAACCTCTACACCCTGGAGACGCTCCCTCTTGCTGCAGACCCTGGTCCCTCTTTCTTGCTGCCCATCTCAGCCCTTCTTCCTAGCCCATTTCCATTCTTTGGTGTCATTGACTGACCTGCAGAAACACTGTACTAAGAACTTCATAGCCAATATATTACATAGTAGCCAGAGTAAACAGTAACCAAAGAGTGGAACACCCATTCAATAAGGACAAGGCCAGATATGTACACCTAAGACATCATAACTCCAGATACCTAAATCTAAGTGCAAAATCACAAACATCAACAGCCCAGGCAATACCCCTCTAGAAGCCAGTATCCCCATTGCAATAAGCCCCGAGAAATGAAATTCAGCTGAAGCATGAGACAAGGACTTCAAAGTATCAATTTTGAATATGTTCATTAAACTTAAAGAGAATGTGAACAAATTAATGAAGACCATTAAAACACAAACAGTTGTTTGAAAGACATGTTATAAGACATGGGAGTGAGAATTTCAGGTCTTGAAGACAGGGTAGAAGAAAGGGATAGTGCAATCAGAGAACATATTAAATATAAAAAGTATATAATTATCAGACATAAGACATGGAGGAAATCCAGGACACTATAAAATGACTAAATCTACACATAATAAATAGGGATAGGGGAAGAAGGAAAAAATAGATCAAAAGCACAGAAAACATTTTTAATAAAATGGTAGAAGAAAATTTCCCCAATCTAAAGAAAAGTGCCAATGGGAGGGGAGGCCCTTGGTCCTGGGAAGGCTCGATGTCCCAGTGTAGGGGAATGCTAGGGCGGTGAGGTGGAAGTGGGTTGGTAGGTGGGAGAACACCCTCATAGAAGCAGGGGAGGGGGATGGATAGGGGGTTTGCAGAGGGGAAATCAGGAAGGGGATAATATTTTGTTGGGGTCCACACTAGCCCCACGTTAGGGCAGCCAAAATAATGTTGGGGTCCACACTAGCCCCACGTTGGGGCAGCCAAAAACGTAGCAGCCCAGGCAAAATGTTGAGGCCTGGGCCGACCCACGTTTGGGCGGCCACTGTATCCCGGCCCAAGCTGCCGCTCCGGTCCGCGGGCCGGGGTTCAGCAAGAGCGAGGGTGAGGGCAGACTCGAAGAATGGAGACCAGACAGGGTGTGATTCAATCCCATTTATTCTTCAGTCTCTCTTCCTCTAAGTGTCTCCTTCTCTGTCTCCTCTGTCTGCTGTGTCTGATTCTGATCTCAGTCTGATTCTGATCTGTTCTGTCTCTGCCTTTTATATGTCTTACTTCTAAGCCACGCCTCTAAGTTACACCTTTAATCATGCCCTTAGGTCTTGTCTCTAACTCTGATCTCTATACTTCTAAGTCATACTCTTAAGTCACACACCTTTAATCTCACACACCTTTAATCTCCTGCACCTTTAATCTCAAGGTATCTAAACCAAGATTATCGGAGTGTGCTCAGCTGTTGTAGGCTATTGTAATCCAAGTCTCATGTCAGGGTATATGGCTCAAGATGGCTGTAAAGCTGATAGCCGCTTTCTGCTAAAAGTCAGCCCCCAACAATATTTGAAATGTAAATAAATAAAATAATAAAAAGAAAAGTGCTTATCAAGGCATAAGTGTACAGAACACCGAATAGACAGGGCCAGAAAAGAAATTTCCTATAACATAATAATCAAAATATTAAATGTACAGAACAAAGAGAGGATAGTAAAAACTTCAAAGAAAAGAGATTTAAGTAACATATAAGGGCTCTCCCAAGAGAATAGCAGCTGACTTCTCAATGGAGACTCTGAAAGCCAGAAGTGTCTGCATGGATGTTCTACATGCTCTAAGGGACCGGGACCAAAGATGGCAGCCCAGACTGATACACCCAGCAAAACATTTAGTCACAATAGATGGAGAAAGAAAAACATGATAAAAGCCAAATTTAAGCAATTTCTACCAACCTAGCTCTACAGAAGGCACTAGAAGGAAAACTTCGGCCTAGGAGGTTAACCACATCCGTGAAAATAGAAGAGTAAGGAATCCCAGACCAGGAAATAAAAAGTGGGGACCTACAGCACAGCAACAAAGTAACAGGAATAAATAAAAACTGTTCATTCATAACTCTCGGTATTAATGGTCTCAATTCTCCAGTGAAAAGACACAGACTAACAAATGAAATTAGAAAACTGGATCCATCTTTCTATTGCATCTAAGAAATACACCTTACCATCAAGGACATATATTACCTTAGCTAAAAGGATGGGGAAAAAGATATTCCAGGAAAATGGACTCATGAAACAAGCATGTAGAGCCATTCTAATATCTGATAAAATAGACCAAACCAAAAACTAATCAGAAGAGACAGGGAAGGACATTACATATTCATCAAAAGAAAATCCACCAAGAGGGCTATGCACCAAAACATAAGGGCACCCAAATTCATAAAAGAAGCCCTAAGGCAGCTAAAGTCACATGTTGAACCTCACACAGTGGTAGTGGATGACTTCAGTACCCCACTCTTGCTAACAGACTGGTCATCCAGGCAAAACCTACACAGAAATGCTGGAGTTAAATAATGTCATAAATCAAAGGGCCTAGCAGTTGATGTATAGAGCATTTCAAGCAAGCATGCATGCACACACTTATACACAGTCACGCATACGCACACTCATACACACATACACACATTTACTTACACTTTCTTCTCAGAAGTTCATGGAACTTTCTTCAAAATTTATCACACACTTGGACACAAAGATAAATTTCTTATAATCAACAAATATAAGAAAATTGAAATAACATCCTACATTCTATCTGACCACCACAGATTGAAACTGAATAGTAACAACAGAAACAGCAGAAAATATACAAACTGGTGGAAATGGAACAACTCACTACTAAATGAAAAATGGGTCAGGACAAAAATCAAGAAGGAAATTAAAACTTTAAAAATAAGTGAATAACAATGAAAACACAACATACCCAAACCTATGCGACACAATGAAGGCAATTCCTAAGAGGCAAGTTCATAGCATGAAGTGCCTACACAAAAATTTGGAGATCTTATATTAGTAACTTAGTAACACCTGAAAGTTTTATAACAACAGAAAGAAATAATCAGACTCAGGAATTAAAGAAATGAAATACAAACAAACTTGTATTATTAAAACTTTAAGGCATCAAAGAAAGAAAGTGAAGAAGACATTGGAAGATGGAAAGAGCTCCCATGTTCATGGACGGGTAGGATTAATGTTTTAAAACAGTCATCTACTAAAAGCAGTCTACAGATTCAATGCAATCCCCATCAAAATTATGACACAGTTCTTCACAGAAGTGAAACACGAACTTCAGCTTCATATAGAAACACACAAAAAAGCAAGACAGTTAAAACAATCCTGAATAATAAAAGAACTGATGGAGTTATCATCTTCCCAGATTTCAATTACTTCATCTCAGGTTTTTTTTGTTACAAAGGTTTAATAAAAACCAGCATGGTATTGACATAAAAACAGGTATATTGATCAGTGGAGTAAAATGGGAGACCTGGACATAAATCCACATCTCTGTTGACACATATTTTTTGACAAAGAAGCCAAAAATATGCAGTAGAGAGAAATACAGCACCCTCACTATATATTGCTGGCCACACTGGATGGCTGCAGGCAGAAGAATGAAAATAGATACATATTCATTATCACCCTGAACAGAAGCCCAAATAGAGCAAGGATTTCAATATAAGATCAGATACCCTGAATCTGATAGAAGAAAAGGCCGGGGGACTAGACTTGAACCCATCAGCACAGGACAAGGTTTTTCTGAGCAGAATACTGATGGCACAGTTACTAAAACCAACAATTCTTAAGCAGCTAAAGCTGAAAGGCTTCTGTATGGCAAATGACACCATCATTAGCAAGGTGATAGCCCTAAGATCTGGAAAAAGATCTTTACCAGTTATGCATCTGATTGAGGACTAGAATCTAGAATGAATGAATGAATGAATGAATGAATAAATAAGTAACCCAATTTAAAAATTGGGTACAGAACCATGCAGAGTTCTCAAAAGATGAAATAAAAATCACCGAGAAACAAAAATGCTCTACACCTTAGCCATCAGGAAAATGTAAGTTATAACTATAAAGTTTATTTTACACCATATAGAACGGCCAAGATCAATATAATAAATAATAGTGCATGCTGGCCAGGGTGAGGGAAAGGAAACACTAATTCATTGCTGGTGGGAGTGCAAACTGGTGCAACCACTGCGGAAGTCAGTGTGGCCGTTCTTCAGGAAGCTGGGAATCCATCTACCTCAAAATCCAATAAACCACTCTTGGACTCTGCGTTCTACTGCAGAGATACGTGCTCATCCAGGCTCATTGCTTCCCTACTCACAATAGGCAGACATTGGAGACAGCAGAGATGTACATGGACTGATGGGTGGATAATGAAAACGGGGAATGTACAGTGCAATGCTAGTCAGCTGTGAAGACAAATGGAATGCCTAGTAAATAGATGAGGCTAGAAAACAAATCATCCTGAGTGAGGTAACCTAGACCCCAAAAGACAGATGTTTTATGTTGTCTCTTACATGTAGATGTTAGCTTTTAAGCTTTCAAAATATGTGGTTTGAACAACCACAAAGGATAACTGCCTAGTAAGGGACTTGGGGTGGGGGAGGTCGCCCAAGGAAAAGAAAATAGAATATATTGTTATGGAGAGACAAAGTAGAAACTAGAACAGAAGGATTAAGTGTGGAGGAGAAGAGAGAGAAAGAAAGGAGAAGGAGAGAATATTCGATAGCTAATACCAGAGGCCATTTGAAAAACCATATAGAAACCCACTACTATAGAAGATTCCTAAAATATATACATATATGAAAGAAATATGAATGGCATCATCAAATATTAGGGGAAACAGTGCCACAACTATGATTTTTAGATGCAAGGGGTAGATGCACAGATGAACTTACAGAGGTTGTGACAGTCCACACAGGATCAAGGCATACTGAGTCTCATCACTGAGAGGGGAAAGTGGGCACCGGTTCTTACCTCTAACCAAGAAGGTATCTGCAGTTGATATCTGCTGGGAGACTGAAAAATCCGTTTTCTCCAGTGGAGTCTCATTAGGTATATCAACTGTACATCAGGGCAGGCCCCGTGGCCAGCAGTACTTGGCTAACCCAAAAGGTACTCAATGGTATTTTTGTGGACTTTTTGTTTCATATTGCTTTGTTTGGACTTTTTAAAAAAAATCTTTCCATCTTTTGTTTGTTTGTTTGTTTTAATTTGGGAATGGTTGTGTTCTTTATTTTGTTTTTTTGAAAGAGGAGAACAAAGTTGGATGGGTAGGGAGATGGGGAAGATCTGGGAGGAATTGGGAGAGAGGAAAAACATAATCAAAATATATTGAGTGTAAAGAATTTTTAAAATTAGTTTTGTGATTCCTAGACCAAGCAATCTGATGCTTTTATACATTCATTCAGTCATTCAGTCACTCATTCCATCCACAGGGTGTTAGATTTTGAGTTCTGGGCTAGACTCTGAAAATACAAAGAAAAATGAGTCATTGGCTTTGCCTTTGATGATCATAGATGCTAACCAAAATTAAGAACCAGAAGAGGAGGGAGCCTCTCTTGCCTTTTGGCCTTTGTCCTGGCCATGCTGTGCTTGCAGAGGGGCCAGCATTGGGTTCGTGGCCCTGGGGATGCTTCAAGTAACATTACCCAAAACATTTCTGGAAATCCTTTCAGAAATACTTGCAGAGATCAGAAAGCACTGCATCTTAGCAACAAGCTCAGTGGTTGTGAGAGCACTTTCCTCGCAAGGAGAACGGGCTCTATTTTTGTCAAAGTGTTCAAAAATATAGAAAGTACAGATAATTTTGTACCAAATACTTGAGAGTTCTCTGGATATAAATGAATAGTTGACTATTAATCAAGCCCTTTACTGCTTTTGCTTTAGAAATTTTAAGTTAGGAAAAGGGAATGTTACTGAAAAAACAAAGTCTCTGATCTGTTCCCTCACATGATCACTTTCAGGAGGCCGAGAGATGTGCGTGTGCGCGTGCGTGCGTGCGTGCGTGCGTGCGTGTGCGCTTGAGCATGCACACATGCATGAATGTGTGTACATAAGCATGCGTATTTATCTATAAGCAGTATATTTTATGTGATCATTAACATTCAAACAGGAAAATTAAATTAGGTATTATCAGCTTGAATTAAGTATTAGAAAGGGGGCTTGGGAGTTTAAGTTCATGGGAGCACTCTTGCTCACTGGCACCTAAGTGAGGCCTCAGGTGCAGTCAGGGAGATGCTATAAAGTCTTGGATCTGTTTGGGGGTGCCTTCTCAAATCTCTCTGAGAACACATGCCAAAAGAAGTTCTGAAAGTGATTTCAGAAAGACGGGTTTATCAGAGTAACTCACGTGGTGCTGCTCACGTGGGGTCATAAAGAACAACAGTCTTTCATGTGATAGGTGCAACCTAATAGTATTTTCCAATCAGTCCCTAAAATTATACGCTTGCTGCTCATTTCCTGGAGTGGCCAGGCAGGACATTTTTTTAAAATACCTTTTTTATTCCTCCCTCAGCTGGCTGAACCACATGATTCATTTTAGATATGTATCAGAGTCACAGTAACATGTTTATTTTTAAATACATGTTTTTAAAAGCACAGAATAAAGGTGTTTGTCTCCAAGCCCTAGGACTTAGAAAAAATATGTCGATTAGCAAAGGGCTTGTGTCTGCTCAGCATGTTTGGATGTTTTGCTTGTGTAACAGAACCATCACCCCTGCGCTCTGGATGTCTGGTCTATCTGATACACCACAGCGTACACCAGAGAAGCTCAGAGGAATGACCATGGGTACAGATGCTTTCTCATAAGGATTCTGCTTTACCTTGCTGCCCTGGACTCCTGTGCTCTGCCCTTAACACATGCCTTTATTAGGCCACTGGAGATTATATATATATGTATATGTATATATGTATATATGTGTCAAAATATGTGTATGTATGTGTATGTATATATACACACACACTCAGGTTTCTGCTGTGTAACATGAATGTTCAGCAGAAGCTGGCCACTCCTCATGAAGATGCTCAGCTGGACCCAGGTTGACTGGGGAGATTGGAGTCCCACAGGCTGAACAATCCTGCACTAATTTACACTACGGTGAGTTCCCTTTTCTTATGTGAGTGGGGACAACTCAGGCTCAAAGTCCACTGGCAAAGCAGCAGTTCATATCCTGCTAGTTAATATAAATGCCTCAGGCCGCCGTTGCAGCTTTTGTTCCTAGGAATGAGACTTTCCCCTTCCTTTTACCATAGGGCTGTTGGGCTTTATCTACTAATATCTTTCATTCCAGATCACCATCACTTTTCACAGTATCCCGTAGAAGGGCAATTGCACTGACCTATTCTGCAGTCAAATCTATTAACTTGTTCTCTGCTTGATACTTCCATTCAGATCAACAGAATTTTTTTTATTGCACATGAGTTTTCTAGACATTATTGGAGATTTGAAAACAAAACAACACATTTCTTTGTAATTCATCTGGATCGGGCAAGTTAACATAAATGAAACATTAGAGAATATAGGCATTGTTGCATTATGCTGCTAGATACAGGTTAAGGGTAGAACCCAGCCTGGGAGAGGCTGTGGCTCTGGGGTGCAAGGACACATTTCTGAAGAGGTGAGGTTTCAGCCAGGCTCTGAATGGCAGAGCTATGGCGGACACTTGGGACAGGTAAGGTGGGAAGGATACTGAGCAGTGTGAGAATGCACTAGGGGCTTCCTGAGTAGGGCAGTAAGGGAGCTGAAGCCATTCTGTGTGAAGAGATGTTTGGGATGAAGAAGGGGACTGATTTATAGACATTGAAAGGGAACCAATGGGGCTTGAGAAGCAACAAAGTGTATATTCAGTCACTCATTTCTGCATGCTGATTCGACAATACCTAGCTCTGTACTAAGAATGGATGGAATTGTAAATAAGCTAGGTTGGGCTCTTGTATTAAAAGAAGAAATATTCCAAAGAGGAGACAATAAACAAAGCATCACCTAAACAAGGATGTATCAGTAAAAGTAAAGGCTGTTCAGAGATATGAAAGGGCGTATGAGGTATAGACACTTTAGACAGCACGCCTATGCTAAAGTCTCTGAGAGAGCACCTCTGGGCGCAGTCAGGCATGAGTCAGTACAGTGTGTCAGAAGACAGACAGGAGGAAGAGGAGGAAAGAGGAGGAGCCGAGCGGAGATGGGCAGAAGCAGATGGCAGCCTTAGAATCACAGAGAGGCCATAGAGGCAGCAGAACAAAGCCCAAGCATTATTAAGTGGAATAGAAGTAAGAAGTGATTGACTTTTGTGCTTAAATGATCAATACAGGGCCTGGGAAGATGGTTCAGTCTGCAAAGCACTTGCTACGCATGCATGAGGACCAAAGTTCAGATCTCCAGGGAAAGCTAGGTGATCATCCTGTAGCCACAGGCCAGGAGGCAAAGACAGGAATTTTTGCAGCAAGCTGCCTAGCCAGTCTAGCAATCAGAGATCCTGCCTCAGTTTATAATGTGTAGCGTGCACACAAAAAGCACCCAGTGTCAACCTGGGGCCTCTAATTTTATCCATGAACATCTGCATCCACACATATGGGAATATGCATACACATACGTACACACACCTCACACAATCTTGGAATGAAAAATACCACTCTGCTACATAGAAAAGCAAGGGATGGAAGCAAAGAGCTTGGGGGAGGAGGAAGTGGTATGGTATAGGTGAAGCTGATAGAGTGAGACCAGAGAACTGCCTGGAGGGAGAGAGAGAGAAGAGGCAGCTGGGGCTGCTGTTTGGTGCAGTGTGGGGCACTTACTGAGAGGAAATCAGAATATCTCCATAGTTGGAGGTATGGGTATATGTTGATAATTTTAAAATATTTATTTATTTTATGTATATAAGTATGAAGTCTGTAGCTGTCTTTCAGACATACCAGAAGAGGGCATCAGATCCCATTACAGATGGTTGTGAGCCACCATGTGATTGCTAGGAATTGAACTCAGGGCCTTTGGAAGAGCAGTCAGTGCTCTTAACCACTGAGCCATCTCTCCAGCCCTATATTGACATTTTTAATAGAGATGAGTAGAAGTAGGTTTGCAGGATGATTAAAAATTGAATTGAAGATGAAAATTCAGCTGACATTGTAGTTCTGTCACTTGGAACACGAAGACAGGAGAATAAGGAGTCAAAGGCCAGCCTGGGCTACACGAGATGCTGTTTGAAAAAAAAAAAAAAAAAACAGAAATGAATTGGGAACACATGAAGTCTAATATGTTTATTGACATTCCTGCCAGGCATTGTTGGCGCACACCTTTAATCCCAGCACATGGGAGGCAGGGGCAGGCGGATTTCTGAGTTCAAGGCCAGCCTTGTCTACAGAGTGAGTTCCAGGACGGCACCAGGACTACACAGAGAAACCCTGTCTTAAAAAACTAAAAACAAACAAACAAAAAAGACATTCTCTGCAGGTTTATTGTATCCAAGAGAGATTATTACTGGATATTTTCATGTGAAAGTCTGCATGTCATATATATTTACACTAACAAAGAAAAGAAAGCTTTAAAAAGACCCTGATAACATTTTAAAAGACCATAAAATTGTATTATGACATTGTTTTATTGAAAAATAAGCATGTACATATGTCTCTGTGGCAATGACCAGATAAATACATATGATAAGGGATGGAAAGGTATGTCATAAGTGTTATCCCTGGCGGGTGAGACTATTCAAGGTTTTGATTTGTATTTGGGGCTTGCAGATATTATGCTCTCAAGGGTTTCTTCAGAGTCCTGTACATTTAATATCAGGATTCCTCTATGGACAAATGAAATAAAGGTGTTATGGATACATTTATGAAATCTTACTTTTAATAATTTAAATTTAAAAGTTATTTTTGAGAGAACGAGTTTGAATTTCTCTTACAGGGCTTTTCTTGAAGAATCCTGCCCTGGTCAATTCAGATGAATGTAAAGTATCTACCATTTCCACAGGGCAGTTTGATACACAGTCTTGGGGTTTGAGACCTAGGTCATGGAAAATATTGATTAGGAAGTCATCTTTGAGGTAGGAATAGGGACTGAAGGATGGGTACATTTTGGGGGACCATTGTTATGGCCCAGCAGGTAAAGGCACTTGCCACCAAATCTGATAAAATGAGTTCAGACTCTAGGATTCTTATGGTAGATAAAAGGAACTGATTCCTGCAATTTTTCTGACTTTCATTGTGATACACATATATCACATGTATACATGTGTGCACGCATGTGCACGCTTGCGCGTGCACACACACACACACACATACACACACCCAGAATAATTTTCTCCTGAAGATGTACAGTAAGAAAAGAAAAAGAATGGACTCAGGACCCGAGTCATACCCAAACTGTGAAGAGGAGGCACAGGGTGGCCAAGGTGTGGCAAACTTGTACATGCTTTAGGAAACGGAGCTGGTGCAGCAGTGTGTGGCCAAATGCCAGATTTCAAGGGTGAAGCAGGAGCACTGGCTTTGGCTTTTTGGTTCATGGAATCTCCAGAGGCAGCAGTTTTAGGAACTGTTCGAGGAAGTCAGGTCTCACAGGGTTAGAGGTTGAGTCAATGCAGAGGAAACAGAGGAAGCTGACAGAGGCCACTCCTTTTAAACATTTGTACAGATAGAAAGAAGTAAGACAACGGTAACCAGAAACTCCAAGGAGGCTGCTACGTTACACAGACAGAGCACCACACAGAAAGGATGTGCGGGACTGAGAGACAGGTTCTTTAGTCCATTAAGTAACTAGGTGTGGATGAAGGTGGTTAGCATACTTGATGCTGGCCAATGAGTAACAAATGCTAGCATTTGTACTAGCATCAAGGCTTTAAAAATCTAGTTGTTTACAGAATACTGGGTCTCATTATGGTGTCTTCAAATGAAGTACAGTGATAACATTGTACTTTGCTCATTACCTTCTCTTGTCTTCTCTCTTCACTTTTGCTTGTCCCCTTCAAACCTCAAGTAGTCTTCCTCTGCTTCCCCTGCCTCTGTCTCTCTGTCTCTCTCTCACCCATATTCTTCACATGAAAGAAAATATGTAATACTTGTCTTTCTTGTTCCAGTACACTCTTGTGTAACCCTCTCTTTGTTCCTTTCTTCCCACACAGCCCCCTTCTACTTTCACAGCATTAAGAGTTCTAACAACAAGTAATAACATTCTACTTACATGTCTTCTACGTAGGAAATTCTGAGACATGACACCTTCATAGACAGCATTGCCTTTAAGAATGTGGTACTCATTTTAGTTTTCTTATGTTTACATTTAACTTCCTGAGTCTGGAGAGATGGCTCAGTGGTTAAGAACCCTGACTGCTCTTCCAGAGGACCTGAGCTTGATTGCCAGAACCCAAGTGGCACCTCACAGTCATCTCTAACTAAAATTCCAGGGTATCTGTCTTGGTTACATCTCAATATGCTGACCAAACACCATGGCCAAGGCAACTTATAGAAGAAAGTATTTAATAGGGTTTGTGGTTGCAGAAGGTTAGAACCTACCGTGGCAGAGCAAAGACACAGTGTCAGAACAGCTCAGAGCTCACATCTTGTTTGAAAAGCAGGAGGCAGAGAGGATACTGGGAATGACACAGTCTTTAGAAACCTTAAACCCAGTGACATGTCTCCATCAACAAAGCCATATCTCCAAATACTTCCCAAACAGTTCCACTAACTGAGGACCAAGTGTTTAAACTTATGAGCCCACAGGATCCAATGCCCTCTTCTGACCTTGGTGGGCACCAGACATAAATGTCATATGCCAGACATACATGGAGGCACAATACTCATAAGAGTAAATAATCTCAAGAAAAAAACCCAATAAACTTATCTTCCTCTGTTTGAAATAGAAAATGACAGTATTTTTCATTCTGCTACACACTTGTGAGTTTACATGTTTGACTGTCAAGAGTCCTGAGTTCTGGAACATGAAATCATTTGATTTAAAGAGAAGTCTTTTTAGATATAATCGAGCTAAAGTTATCCTGTGTAAGGCTAGGTCTCAAGTTCCATCACTGGTATCCCGTGGGAAGAGCCTCGAGGGTGTAGTGGCGGCCACTGGGATGACTGAAGCATAGTGGCTATCCTTCCACAATCCAGGGAATGTCAAGGATGCCAGATAGATGCTACCAGATGCAAGAAGGCTTCTTTGTAGTACCTTCCCAGCAAGCATGGCCTGGCTGACACTTTGTCTTGGCTTTTGGCCTCCAAAGCTGTGAGAGAATAGTGTCTGTCATTTTAGGTCCAATTTGTGGTAAATTTCTGTAGCTGCCCAAGGAAACTAATCTATTGTAAAGTTTTGCAAGTTAAAACAGCAGCTATTTTTGTTTCTCCTGTTGCAGCAGTCTGCCTGTTTGGGTTGCGCCAGCTGCTTAACTCTTCTGCAGGTTTCAGTTGGGGGAGTTATATCACAGCTACCTGGTGGCAGGGGTGAAGTGGGAAGATGGCCTCCTGCAGGAGACTAGGGCCTTGATGCTGACTATTGGGACCCCCTTCCTCCCTCCTGGGGTCTCTTGATCACACCTGGCTTTCTAGCATTTTTACAAGAGCATGAATATTCTGAGAGGACAGGGTAGGGGCTTCCTGAGGCTTATGTCTGGAGCTGAGCTTCAGTAGTCTCAAGACCCAATTAGGATGATGCTATACAATACTTGACCCTTTTGCTTTATCATATATGCTATGGGGGAGTTGATCCTGTCCCTGCCATCACATATGCTAGGGGGGAGTTGATCTTGTCCCCATGACAACCTTCAGGTGGTGTAAGCTGAAGGTCTCACCTTTCCCTGTTCACATCATAGTTCTCATTTTATGGGCAGGAAGATTGAATGGGTGGCATTGACTCCCTTAAAGACACCAGTGAGTCACCCTTTGTGTGAGACTCTTCAGTCCATGGGAGACACCTCTGTGTCTGGAAGAACAGATCACAGCTCTGCCTGGAGGCAGGTGAACGCAGCACTTAATAACTTCTTGGGTTTCTCTTTAACCCCATAATTACCCTGATGGAGCCCAGATTGCCCAGCTGTCTGAAACAGAATGGAGTTTAGGGGCATCAGAGAGAAAGGGGCCTGAGAAGTGCCATAGTCACTCAAAAGATCTGGATATGGGGCAGGATTAGGCTGGAGTTTGGTCAATAGCTGCTGCAAGCAACCATCAGACTGTAGAGAGATTGTCTAGTTTTTCTTCTCATTTTTACTTGTTTGTTTGAGATAGTTTTCTTTTAATGTAGTCCAGGCTGGTCTTGAACTAACTTATAGCTCAGGCTGACCTCAAATTCATAGTGATCCTCCTGAGATTATAAATGTGCTGACATTTTAGGTGTATGCTGCCCTACCTGACTCTGGTTTTTGTTGTTGTTTTGTTTTGTTTTTTTTCTCAGTAAGAATCGCAGTGTTTGGGCCCATGAGATCCCTCAGCAGGTGAAGTTCAATCCCAGGAGATGACAAGAGAAATGACTCCACAGAATTGTCTTCTGACCTCCACACATGGCACACATGCACACGTGCATGCACACGAGTGCATGCACACGTGCACGCACATGAATGGGTGCACATACATACAAGAGCACACACATGGGCACTCGTGTATACACAGTGGGGGGTGGTGAATTCAAATTCAAGCACCTGGCAGTGGGTGTACATATGCATGGTTCATGTGTGGATGTCGAGGACACATTTAGGAAATCTGTCCGCTCCTCCCACAGTGTGGGTATTGCACAGGAGTTATCAAGCTTGAGAGCAGGTACCTTTACCAGCTTCACCATATGGCCAGCCCAGCTGCTTCTGTGTTATGCTCTTCTGTGTCGTTGTGGCTTTCAGGTTACTCTGGCATCATTCAGCAGGTGACTAGGATGGCGATGTAGTTCTTAAATTCCTCAACTCAACTTGGGCTGCTAGTCAGGACTGTTCCTAAGGTCTGTCGATACATGGCATGTATGTACTGGGGAGGAGGTGGGGGATGATGGACGGACAGGGGGCTATGGTACAAGCCTGGCAGCCAGCTCCATCAGCCACTCATCCTTGTGAAGAGAGAACATGGATCTCTGGCAGTCAGGTAGACATCTGTGTCACGGATTACAGTCACAGGAAGGAACAGAGTGTTTCATCATCATGCATAGGCCTCCCTCTGGCTTGCTGTTGGCTGATAGATAACAGTGGTGGTGTCTGCATCACGGGGATCTGAGTCAGGTCTACAAGGGAAGCAGCAATCAGAGAGCCTCGTGGAGACGGTACTGAAGGCGCTAGAAGATAACAGTGAGAATTCAAGATGGAGTTGTAAGTCAGGAGTGGATAACCTGGTTGGGGATGGGGGTTGGGGGGACAGTTCAAGTTTGACTACAGTCAAGAGTACCAGAAGCCCCAAATGTAACAACTGAAAATTGCACCAACTGCTAAGGAACCAGGTGCCTGGCTGTTTTGTTCCGTTTTGTTTTGTTTTGTTTTCCCTTAGAACATCTGGATTTAAAATGTTCCAGGAAACCTCACAACACTGAGATGTTTCTAAAGCAGCTTCTCTGAGATTGATTTTGGGTTCCTACTTGCCAGGAGAGGAAGCCTGGCAGCTCTTCCCGGGGAGGAAGAGGCGTTCTGAAAGTTCGCTCCTGAGTGACTTTTGCTCCAGCCTGTCTCTGGTCTGCAACAAGAGAGCTGAGCTGAGAAGTAGAGTCATTTTTCTCTCCATGACTGGGTCTCCGTGGGTTAGCTGACTCCTGCTTTATTTACAGTTGAGTCACATACTGCTCAGTGTTCCCAGTGAGTGATAGATGTCACAGTAATAGTAACAACCACAGAAAACAGTGTGGCCACCTGAGTCGGAGTCCAGGGTTACAACTGAGATGGAAATAGATGGAATGCTACAGAGCAGAGCTAGTAGGGAGATGTCGTGACTGGCCCTGAGGATAGCAACTGCACAGACAGGCCTACACTGAGACCTGCTTACTTGCCCCCTTCTCTTTAATAAAATGGAAAATATCTTGTTATTCCAAAAGATATGAGTTAGTTACACAACAGGGTGAAGGGAATAGAAACAAAACTTTTTAAAATAAAAATTATTTCCAGTTATTGGACCTAAAGTTCACCACTTTTCACAGCCTTGATATAACACACACACACACATACGTACACACACACACACATACGTACACACACAGATTTTTACAAACTTGGAAGCATGTTCACACAATATTTTCTAACTTGCTTTGTTACTTAAAGATGCAGCAGCAGCCGCTTTTCTTGTCATTCAGTGCTCTTGGCTTACATTTCTAAGGAATGTGAAACATTCTCCTGGGAGGGAGTGCAAACTTCCCCTAACTCTCTATAGAGCTGCATTGGTTTTCAATTAATCATCATTAGAAATGCACTGTGCTAGATACATGTATGCTATTGTCTTTGCTTTGTGTGTGTGTGTGTGTGTGTGTGTGTGTGTGTGTGTAGATAGATGTGTGGGTATAGGTGTACAAGCATGTATGTGCAATGCCTATGGAGGCCAGAGGATAGCCTTGAGTGACATTTCTAAGGTTCCTTCTCCACTCCTTTCTTCTTTTTTTGAGACTGGTCTCTCCTTGATGTGTAACATCAAATAAGCTAGGCTGGTTGGTCAGTGAGACCCAGATATCTGCCTGGCTTCAACTCCCCAGCACGGATTACAAAAGTGAACACTACCTCATACAGCTTTTTGATTTGTTTTGTTTGTTTACCTGGGTTTAGGCGGCCATACTAGTCTTCGTGCTTGCAAAGGCAAGCATTTTAGAAAGCAGCTATCTCCCTGTCCCCTTTACACTCGTCTTTAATGATTCCACAGGGTAAATGCTACATGCTATCTTGGGTTCAGATGTACGCACTGGTGTAGGTGGCTGTTCTGGCCTCCTTTGGAAGGTCTCATGTGGCATATATTTTTAACATGACGTTTAAAGATTTTTTTTTTGATAATTCTGGCCCCTCTAAACGTTGCCTCACTTATTGGGGTAAAAGCCAATTATATTGCCTCAGCCTCCTCCATGTTGGGATTACAAGTCCATGCCACCACACCTGCTGTGTTATGGTGGCTGTCATCCTGATGTTTTTCTATATTTCATTTCCAGTATATTGGCATCCTGAGTTCCACAAAGACCTCAAACTTACAAGCTTCTTGCCTTAGCATTCTAACAGATTCAAAAACAATTATTTTATAGGTATCTTTAGAAGAAATTAACCTCAAAAGTTTAAATGGAAACCATTATGATAATTGAATCAGTCAACCTAAAGGTGTCTTTGATTTAGACAAATACTATTAATTCTCTAAGCTTCCTGATGGCTACAGCCTTTTAAACAAATGCTATTCTGCCTAATCTTGGTTCTATTTGAGGGTGTCTTAGTTTGGGTTTTATTGCAGTGAAGAGACACCATGACCATGGCAACTCTTATAAAGAAAAATATTTAACTGGGGCTGGCTTCCAGTTACAGAGATTTAGTCCATTATCACCACGGGAGGACATAGTGGCGTGCAGCCCAAAATGGTGCTGAAGGAGCTGAGAACTCTACATCTTGATCCACAGCAGCAGAAGGAGACTGTGTGGGCATAACTTGAGCATATGTGACCTCATATATATGCCCACCTCTACAGTGACAAACTTCCTCTAACAAGGCCACACCTCCTCCAATAAGGCCACACACTTCCAAATAGTGCCACTCCCTATGGCCAGGCATTCAGACATATGCATCTATGGGGGCCATTCCTATTCAACCCACCACAGAGGGCATCATATGAATTACTATTCTAGCTATTCCCAAGAATCTACAAAGTAGACATTTGTAGGCAACTTATATATGCTTGAAGAGAATAAAGTTATACAGAATATAAGAGGAGACGAATAATCATCAGCCTAACCTGCTCTGAGCCTTGTAAGCTACAGTAATGACTGGGGTAGCAAGACACGCCCACTGGTGTAATAGTGGCATGGACGTCATGGGAGTAATCAACCATTTTATAATTGGATTTAAGTCCTGCACCACAAGATGAAAACCAAAGCCAGCTCCCCAAACCTGTGACTAGACAAGTCATAGGCTCTAAGGGGAAAGGACACCACTATGATGCTGTTAAATGGGTATGTTATTAAACTGATTCCTAATAACTTACCATTTCACCCACAGACTAATATGTTTCTCAGCCCTCGTTAGAAAAGCTTCTTATTGTAGCAGATGACGATTAGTACAGACCATGGTGCATAGAGTAATAGGCTTAGGAATACTCAGCCCTGAAGGTAACCTCTGGGTCATAACCCCCCCTTTTTCAGGGCTCAGGGAGTATGGCAGAAGAGGATGGGAAGAGCAAAAGCCAGAGACGATGGGTGACTACAAGGAAAGGATGTCTTTTGGATGGATACAGCAGGGCATCCACACATATGAACCCACAGCAGTTATGACAGCATACACAAGACCTGTTCAAGCTCAAACCTGAAAGACAAAATAAAACTAAGCATGGTGAGAGGCCATCAGCAGGACAGTCCACCCCAACTCAGGAACTATTGGCAGTTGATAGGTACTGGGAGGGAGAGGAAGGGTCAGTTTTCCTTAAGGATATAGCCCCAGGTGAGTCAACCACACTGCAGTGGAAGGCCACTAATCCAGGCATATATGGGCTGCATACATTGGACTTGATAGATTTGGGGGGGGGGCAGCACAAAGTTGGGTGGGCAGTGAAGAAGGGTGGGTCTAGGAGGAATTTAGAAGTTAAATATGATCAAAATATATTACATGAAATTCACAAAGAACTAGCTAAAACCACTTAGAAGAACCACTAATTAATTTTGCATAATTTCTTCTTTATAACCAAACCTGCACACTGGTTACATTTAAGCCTGATATCTTCATGGTATTCTTAGTTATCATATTCATTCATGAGAGACTGGCTCCTGAGCACTGATATGTGCCAGACGCTGTTAGAGTTTGATATGGAAAGCTTCTGCTCTCACAGAACTACTTGAGTGGTGACATGTACCCAGTAACAAATCCATACCCAAGGTAATGTCAGGTAATGTCCTTGTTCCTTATCTGTTAACTAGAGAGATAATGTTCTATGAGTTTATATGAGACTTGCACAAGTTATTTACATTGTAAGCTTTTAATGTGTGTTATTAAAGTTATGTAAATCATGTTCTCACATGAGGAAGAAATTAGCAAACTATTTTACATTCAAAGAAAGCTCTCTCTCTCTCTCTCTCTCTCTCTCTCTCTCTCTCTCTCTCTCTCTCTCTCTCTCTCTGCCTCAGCCTCATCTATGTTGTTGTTGAATGCCCAAATTTCAATAAAGGGTTTTTTTTTGTGTGTGTGTTGCTGCTGGTGTTTGTTTGTTTGTTTGTTTGTTAGGGAGAAAGGAAGAGAGACAGACAGACAGACAGACAGACAGACAGAGACAGAGAGACAGAGACAGACAGATAGACAGGCAGGCAGACAGACAGGCAGACAAGAGGATGAGTCTCAGAATGTAGTTCAGGTTGGCCTTGAACTCACAATTCTTTTCCTTAGCTCTGGAGTTATAGGTGAATCCCGCCAGACTCAACTATTAACTGTGACTTTTCAATTTTTTTCTGTTTTACTGAGAAGTGAAAAGGTCAGATGTGGAAAGGTCAATTATACTTTGTCTTCACTGATAGGGAAACCAAATCTAAAACTAAGGAACATTGAAAAAAAAAAAACAGGGGTATAATTCTTATCATCAAAAAGAAACAGATTGAGACATTGAGTAGCTTCGTTACTTTCTTTAAAACCCTACATTTATTGAGGGCTTCTTGTATCCTTGCATGTGCATTACAGTGTGCAATTCATTACAGCCTAAAATGTTATGGATGTTCTCATTCTCCTTTTGGGCAGAGACCCCATCCTACTCAAGACCCAAACACAGCACTGTGGTCAAACCCAGGTGTGACTAGGACAAAGTGAGTTTTTAACAACCCTATTTGCTATCACCAAGTATAGGAATCCAACAGACTTTTTGGCTGAAATGAGTTTTTGTCGAGACTGTCTCTTGTTTGACTGTGAAGTGCCTTTCCTGGGTTCTTCTATCTGAACACTCGGTCTTCAGATGACAGTGTTGTTTGTGAAGATTGTGGAGCCTTTGGGAGGTGGAGCCTTGCTACAGGAAGTGGGTCACTGGGGATGTCCATAAAGTTTTACAGCCAGGCCCCACTTCCCATTCATGCTCTGCTTCTAGCTCTGAGTGCGTACAGCCATACAGCCTCTGACTCCTCTGCCCTGCCTTCTATGCCCTGATGGATTGTATCCCCTGAGGCTGAACGCCACAATAGACCCTTCCTTCCTTAAGTGAGTAACTAATAGCCATGTATGTGCTGAACTTGTCTTTCCAAGTGACAGAAGACTTTCATTTTTACCTCAGATGGTCAGAGGACTAGCTGTGGGGAGAGGTGGACTCCATCCTCTCTGAATGGAGCCAGAGAATCTCACAGCTTCTGTCAGTCTTGGAGAGTTCTCTCCTCATAGGGGCTTGGAAAAAGATCTAAAGCCTTGGACCCAACAGACTTTTTGGCTGAAATGAGTTTTTTATCATGGTTCTCTTTTGTGCTTTGAATGGGAAATGTCCTTCTTACACTCTTGTACTTGAATGCCTTTTTCTCTAGTTGTTGGTGGTGTATGGCTGTGTGAAAAGCAAGTGTTGTCTTGGTTCTTCTATGATATTATCTGTGAATAGCAACAACAAAAATGTGTTTTCAAACTAACAGTCCCTAACCTTCGTCCTACCACATCATCAGACTAGAACAACTGCTTAAAAATACTACTGCTTAGCTTCCAGGGGCACAATCAGTTCAGGGAAATAATGCATGAAGCTAGAGTTTTTGAGATCAGAAAGAAAATGTTTGGGATAGTGGGAAGTCCCATGTCTGCATTTCTGAGTAACAAAAACATCTCCATTTACATCTGACCCTGCATGACCAGGGCACATGTCTGACCCTGAGGGTTGCTAACACTAGGACCCACCCTACAAACCCACTGAGCAAGAGTTACTGGATTGTTGTTGTTTGTTTGTTTGTTTGTTTGTTTGTTTTTATCTCAGAAGACATGATGTGAAAGACATGTCCTAGTTCTCAGAGTTCAGTTCTGGTCTCTCTGTGCCACCAATGCATTACAGTGTACAGAGTTTCAGATGCAAAGAGGATTATAGCAGCACCCTGACAGTTCATTATTTGTTGTTTGACACTGTTTCATCCCAAGAGTCCCTGGGCACCCTAAGGGTAGCACTTGTAGGTCAACCTCTGTGCTGTTTTCTCCTCTTCATCTGATTCCCATTCAAGGGCTCCCGATGAGTATAGGGTATGTAGCACTTATACATAATAGTGCCTGAATCTAGAGAGCTGATACCACATATGTTTCTCACCCTGACCCTTGGAAGCTTTGGGCTTACAAGATCCCATTCTCTCTGCAACTCCCATCCTCAAAGATAATCCATTGGTGCCTCCTACTCCAAACCTTAATTTGATCTTTAATGGTAGCTTTCAACGGTTTATACCACAGGTGATGGAAGAAAATATATTTTATCCAGTTCTCATTCTCTCTCTCCCACCCTTTCTCCCTCCATCACTCCCTCCCTCCTTCCACAAACACACATAGTTTGGAGAACAATATTTAACATATACTATATTCAGTGTACTTTGATTTAATGTCAAAGCTTGTATTTTTCTCTTATACACATAGAATACTCTCTTCTTTACCTTAGTACTTATCTCAAGTTTCGACATGTGACTGGCTACTTAACATCTGTCACTTGCTCCCAGTGAACTGTAAATTTCAGTAGGGTAGAATCTGTTCTACCAGGACAGACAGACCTCCAGAATACACAGGACATCTGGGTTTTCGGGTTACTGGTCTCTTTGCTCACACCAGGCAGGTTTATTGTTCTGGATCATCCTCCCCTCCTGAGGCTGTTTGCCGGTTTCCAGGGTCACGTCTGAGGCCTGGGTGGCCTCTGAACTGTTGCTCTGTTTATAGTGCTATGGGCTATCTTCAGTTAGCAACCTGTATTATGTAACCTTCTAGGATAGATCCTTTTTTAGTAGGTAGCTCATGAAGAATCCAGAATACAACTTTCTGTAATGAAGTCATAGTCTTGAACACTGATGAAGTTGAAAGATCTTTTTTTTTCAAGACCCAGGGAGGCTGACCCCTCCCCTGCTGTAGGCTGACATCATCTGCTGGGTGCTGTGATTGAGGAGGAAACTGATAGCTGAAGCATGTACTCTGTGCAGATTACTATTGTCTGACAAAGCTGCAGAAATAGAAGGAGCAGGAGGATATTTAGGGGATTGCTTCCATATGGTAAGGAGACATTTCTTCAGGATGAGTCCAGTTTCTGAGTGCTCATGCTTTCATATCTGGAGGTATGAGCACGTGACTGATAAACAATTTCTCCATTCCCAGATGAAACCCCCAAGAAGCATAAGAAAGTTTGACAAAAGGTTGTACCATGGAGGAAAACTGAGATTAACGTTGTCATTTCTTTCCCTTTAAGACAAACGTTGACATTAAAAGTCATTAATGACATTGAAAATTTACATGTAAATTGTAGATGTACAAAGTTGAATATTGAATAGTTGGGTTTTTTATGTGTTTTTTTATTTATGTAGCACATAAACATTGTGTGTGCATGTGCGTGTGTGTGTTATGTAGCACATAAACATTGTGTGTGCGTGTGCGTGTGTGCATGTATGAGTGACATCAGGTGTCTTCCTCAGTCACCTTCCACTGTATATTTTTCTTTTGAGACAGTGTCTTCCCCTGAAATTGGAAGTCTCTGACTGGGCTAACCTGGCTTATTTGGCCAATAAGCCCTAAGGATCCCCCTATCTGCCTCCCAGTGCTGGGATTACAGCCTTCCATTATAACACCCAGCTTTTCTTGTGGGTTCCAAGGATATCCTTTTCTGTGTGGCAAACAATTTACCAACTGTTCATCTCTTCAGCTTCTGGTTGGAATTGTTTCAAGAAGGCCTTGCTGTGTAGTATAGACCAGGGTGGTTCAAACTTGCAATCCTGCCTCAGTCTCCTAAACTCTGGCACCATAGACAGATGCCAGCGTTCATGGCCCAAAAAGGTTTTCAATATTTTCCATATTTCCAGTTAGTGATTATTAAAAATATTTTCACATGTAGGTAAAGTAAACTTTTATAAATTATTAAATGTTCACATCTGATAAATGCAGCCAAGTTCTTTTTATTCCCCATACTCTAAACGGGAATTTTCTATCTCATTTTAAATTCTCTTTAAACTCAGGAGAAACAGGAACTAAACTGTTATTTTATGTCTTTACTACTTCCACACTATACTCTTTTAACTCAAAGAACTTTTTTTTCCTACAACATGCCTTTGGCAGTTTTTGTTTTTCATTTAAAAAGTTTAAACTAGTGTTAAAAAGTATGTGTTTGAAAAGTGTGATCTTCTTTGGGGAAATTATTTCCAGTCTAAGTTCAGCTGACAGAGTTGCTGACTGTAAAATACGAGATTTCTAATTGCTTCACTCCCCGTTGTATACAGCACTAAGATTTCTTGAAGTTAAACAAGGAGAGTTGTTTAAGTAAGATGTAAAATCTGTGTTGAAGCTCCAATAGATGCAAGAAAAGAAACTGTATTAAGTACAGTACAGATAATTTGGAGTAGAGAACCTCATTTGAGGTGATGGACGGTTGGACTGTGGTGTCACCTGCTGCCACCTAAACTGTGTTTCCTCAGGGCTCCAGGAGGGTTCAGTGCTCTTGCTTTGTCTCTTTGTCTCTGCTTTCCTTGGCCTGTGCCTCCAACTTTGAACTTTCAGTCATGATGTGGCCTGACTCCTTACTGACTTTAGTTTAAGTTTATCTTCCTTCCTTTCTGTAGCTCCTTTGTTGTTTCTTCTAACCCAGCTCCACTCATCCATCCTTCAGCTTGGTTTGATCTGTGGCTGGTTAATGCATTGTGTTACTGGTCATAGATTTAATTGCATTTTTACTGAGGTCAAGCTGTTACAATAGCAGGGTTGCTGCCTGAGGAAGTAGAGCCAATTCTTCAAGGCAGAGGCTTCTGAGAACATGCTCAACTTGTGGGTGGGCATTTTGGTCTGATAGTACTGCTGAATCCTGGGTAGCCGTGCAAGGTGAGGGCAAACATGGATGCGTACTGTGGGACAAGGATTGCTACTGCAGGAGTGAGTTGGTCACACGAAGCCACTCTGTCCCACACTGAAGCAAGAAACATTTCTCAGTTCTGTCTTTGTACCAGTTATCTTTGTATTGATGTTGCTGCATTAAACACTCCCACTGCCTGGGACTTCATAGGATGCTGGGAAGCTTCCCAGAATCTTGGATCACTGCTAAAGGACTGGCAAACATCCAGGTCCAGAGATAGCCCAGTGACATGAAGTTGGGGGTGGGGAGGGGGTGAGTGCTGCCTGCAGCAGAGCATTCACCCCACCCTCAGCTTGTTACACTGAGTTCCGATGCCTGACAGTGAACCCTCTGAAGCAGTGAAGAAGTCACCATGCAAAGCTCAGCCCTCCTCAGACCACAGAAGACGATTACTCCCCAGAGGTAACTGAAAAGAGAAAACTCTTGTCTTATATACATGTCTTATATACTGCCAGCACCACTCTGATGAAGATTGAATATGTGATATTAAGTCTTTCTTCTCTGTTAGACTTAGTTTGAGTGCATCACATCTGCCAGCCTACATTTAGCCCTTCAAGGATATATGTTTGCCTTTAATTGTGGCATCAAGACAGTCAACATAAAACCACCGTGAAGCAGTAGCAAGCCCAAGGGCCAGTCCTTCATTTTAGAATATAGACCGTGTTAAGGAGAATCTGTGTCCTGAGACCATATGAACGCCTGTCTGTCTTCCACAAATAAATATCTTTTCTTTTGCCATTATGTCCTGGCACAAACATTTACCATGCCTGCAGGAATGTTTGGGGCTCAAGACACGAGGGCACAGGAGGCCTGTGTTGTTTAATATTAAACCAACAGGAAATGACCCAGGCTCATGAGCCTACTGTTTTCACTAGGGCAAATGAGGAGAAGAAATTAATTGCTTGATAGAAATTCCTTTCTGTGTTCTGTAGAGAAAATGTTTCCATTGGACCTCAATGACCAAAAGGAGTAGTTTGGGGCTAAATAGCTTTGACATTGTGCCCTGAAGGAATGAGACAATTAAAGAAACTGACTTCCTCTGAGGAAAAAATATTTATAATAATTTATTTGCACGACATGTTTCTAGACTCATTGGCCTGGATCCCTGAAATTGCCCGTGTGTGTGTGTGTGTGTGTGTGTGTGTGTGTGTGTGTGTGTGTGTGCGCGCGCGCAGGATTTCTCATTAGCTTGGGCTCCCTGATTCTACTAGGTTGATCTTCCTGCCACTGCCTCCCTGGCTCTGGGAATATAGGCACATGCTAGTAAACTGGCTTTTTACACGGATGCTAGGAATCCGAATTAAGGTCCTCATGTTTGCATGGCAAGCACTTTACCCATGTTACCCAGTCCCCTTCGTTTTCTCTTCTGTCTTTTTTTTTTTCTTTAGTGCTTTCTCATGCTTCAGGAACAAGAGTTACCAGGAACCCCATCCCCTCATCCCCAAATTTATGCAAGTACTGCTATTTGAAGAAAAAACAAAACATCTGAAGGACTTAAAGGGGGAGGAAAGTCAACTTAAGAAACAGGGTCACTCAAGAGGCAGAGTTAATAGTTGCAGTATCCTCCCAAGGACGTTTCACAAGGGTTGGAAGCCAACAGCATTTGATGTAACACAAAGTCAAGTCAGAACAAAACCGGACTGTCCAGCAAAAGGTCACCAGTGGTTTTATCTATAACAGCTACTGCAGAAGATTGAAGTGGGGGTGAGGAGGGCAGAGGGGAGTGGAGACAGGCAGGTAGAGGCTGCTTGTCAGGGGAAGTGGGTAATGCTGATTTTGAGGCAGGCTGCCAGTGAAGGAAAGGCATCCCTTTCTTATCAGAGTGGGGGTGATAGTTGTAGGATGCAGAGAGGAGGCTGGGGGAAGAGTGTCTCAAGATAATGTGAGACATGGGTAAGGAGCAATCCAGAGTCGGGCTTGAATGAAATGTCTGCCCTAGGTACCTCCTCTTCCTGCCTTTGCCCACATTCCAGGAAAAGTATTCGCTGTAATAACAGATTATTTTGGACCTCAGAGGGTTCACTGAACTTCATGATGTTTGGCATTTATCCATAGTTGAAACAAGAAGCGACCAAGTTGTACACACAGAGAACATCAGAGCTGCTGAGAAATGAGCCTCCTGTAATTTTTTTTTTGAAGCCTGTGCCCACTGCTGACATGGTGTTTGCATTACCCATGGAGCATATTCCACAGTTACTTACCCATGAAGGATTAATGATACTGAAGCTGGGTTTAATGGCTTAGCAGCAGGCTAAACCTGTTCTTTTCAAGGGTTGGGAAAACCTTCGCATGCCTAGCTCTCTGTCACTGATCTCCCAGGGAAGGAAAATACCAGAAGTCCAGCTCCCGCGACAGGCCTCCCTGAAGTGTTACTGGAATGACCCTCTCCAGTAGGGGTGTCTTCTGCTACCTGCAAAGTCTTGTGCAAGTTTCTTAACCTTTCTTGGCCTCTGTTTCTTCATTTTGCAGAGATGAATCTTTACCCTGTTTAGTGGGTGCAAAGGTTAAATAAGCCCTAGTTAGACAGCAAGTACTCTAGATTCTTTTAAAAGACACTGTTTAACATTTTTTATCTTTTGAAATTAAGAAAATATAATTACATCATTTCCCTCTCCAAACCCTCCATGTACATACCTGTTCTTTCTCAGATTCATGCCTTTTTCTTTAATTACTGTTATATATTACATATAAATATGTATTATGTTTTCATATATTTCCAAAATACATGACTACAGTCTTCTCATCCTGTATGTTATACACACACACACACACACACACACACACACACTATAATTTCAGGGCTGACCACTTGGTATTAGATAATCAGTTGGGGGTCAGGCTTCCCTTGGGAAGACTATTCCACTCCCAGTATTCCTTAGTTGTCCGTAGTTCCTTGTCTGTAACTAGCATTCTTAATTACTGTAATAATAGTAAGGATGTTTGAAGACTCTTCCAATTTATAAACATGATAAATAATCTCATTACTCAGATTATGAGATTCTAAAGTAAACATGGAAAGAAGAAGGGCACTTAGCTAGCTAAGGTCTGCAGCCCCTGGGGCCATTCTTACAACTTGACAGTTGGGGAACGCTCCTGTTCTTCTCTCCTCCATTGCTGGCCCCACTGTGGTCACTTACCACAGGACTCTTCTCACTGACAGGTCCTCCGGCTTTACGGCCTCTGCCTGCTGAGGCTTCTCTGTGTCGCCAGCCTTTCCCCTTGGTCATGTGCTTAGCTGTGCCAACTCCTTTGCCCTAGATGACATATCTGGTAACTGACAAACAGGGTTTGAACAGCAGGTGTTGCTCCTTTCAAATGTAAGTGGTTTGTAAAGTAGTGAGAATGTCGACGATTATTTCTTGCTAGATTTGTTTATTTTACAAAATGCCTTTGTAAAACATCCTTACATAAATTCACAGAAGCTTTGTGACTAATCTGTGTTGGTAGCCAGTGTGCATATAAAGTCCTGTTACTTCCTAATCTAGAGGAAAGTGAAGAGATGGGCAAAGCCAGTTCTAGGGTGTTCTAAAGCACAAAAAGTTTTATTCTGTCCTTGAGATACGGGGTTGATTGAGAATATATTTTTCCCCTTAGACTAGCTTTGAAACTTGATACCACCCTTGTTATTCTGCATTCCTTCTGGTAGAGAACTATACCTCAACTTTGTGTTTACTATTTGGGAACTGCATGGGAGAGCAGTTTAATAATGAAGTGGAGACTAATAGCCATAACGTAATAGTGAGAACCAGGCAGAGTTGCAGGCTCTTGGTGGGTATACTGTTAACTAACAAAGAATACAGATCTCACAGAGATGCAATTCCATTTCATAATTTATTATGGGTTATCCTTCTGTGCTCTCCTAGATTCTGCACGGCTTGTGAGGACACAAAGAAGCACAATTCTTTCTATGCAGTCGCTGGTCAGCGTGTCAGGCTTAGCTGAGCATGCTTTCTGAACGGAACCCTAAAATTAGTCAACGTGTACAGTCCAATTCACTCACTGTTTGAGGAATAAATATTACCTTTCTTTGATTTTCCCCCTCCTTTTTTCTCTTTCTTTACTTTTTACATGTTTTTACTTATTCTTTGAGAATCTCATACAGTAGATGATACAATATTTGATTATATTCACTTCCCTCTCTGAAATCCTCCCAAACTTTTTTCCCACCTCCATACCATCTATGCTATAGTCTCATTTGTATCCCCTCTCTCTGTGTCTCTGTTCCCTCCCTCCCTCTGTAAGGCAAGGGACACTGTCAATAGGATAAAATGGCAACCAACAGATTGGGAAAAGATCTTTACCAATCCCACATTCTATAGAGGGCTAATATCCAATATATACAAAGAACTCAAGAAATTAGACTCCAGACAACCAAATAACCCTATTAAAAATGGGGTACAGAGCTAAACAAAGAATTCCCAACTGAGGAAACTCGAATGGCCGAGAAGCACCTAAAGAAATCCTTAGTCATCAGGGAAATGCAAATCAAAACAACCCTGAGATTCCACCTCACACCAGTCAGAATGGCTAAGATAAAAAAATAAAATTAAAAAAAAAAAAAAAAAAAAACTCAGGTGATAGTAGATGCTGGCGAGGATGTGGAGAAAGAGGAACATTCCTCCATTGTTGGTGGGATTGCAAACTGGTACAACCACTCTGGAAATCAGTCTGGCGGTTCCTCAGAAAATTGGACATAGCTATACCACTCCTGAGCATATACCCAGAAGATGCTCCAACATATAACAAGGACATATATGCTCCATTATGTTCATAGCAGCCTTATTTATAACAGCCAGAAGCTGGAATGAACCCACACATGGCTTTTTCAAAAGGCCTTAGTGTTAGTTATCCCTTCCCATATGTCCTCCCCTCCCCTCCCCTCCTCTCCCATCCTGACCCCATTAAAATCCTTTCTGTTCTAAAGTGCCTTGAAAAACTTGTTTGCATAGTATAAGGAGCAAAACATTTACTTTTAAGGGCATCTCAGGAATTTGACCTTGTTTAATTATGGATCTAACATTTCCATTTTCCTGATTGGGGGAGTGGTGGTGAAGAATCACACACAAAAACAAATGTGTTTGAGTTCTGCTTTTGTCTGTGTGAGGACCAAGTGTGTCTTATTCCCTGAGATTTGAGATTGGCTCAGTGGTAAGGTAGGTTTCTCTGCAAGCCTTCCTCCTGGTGCTGAACCCATAGGGCAGTCTTTTCCTCTTCTCTAAATGTGCATAGCTGTAGGGCACCTGAACCCCTGCAGTCATTAAAGTGCATGTTCTGTCTGTGCTCAGACTGATGAATCACAGTCTCTGGAGAGGAGCCCAGACATCTTCCTTGCTGACTTCCTTGCTCTCTAGCTGACTCTTACATATGCTGTAATTTGAGGATCACTTCCGGGAAGAAGATCCCAGGACAGACGGCAAAGTGAATGTTTAACGTTTGCTAAAGTTAGCCTGTTGATATAGTCTTAGTTTAAATTCTGAGGAGTTTTATGTCTAAGTTCTATTGTCTCGATATATAAAAGGAAAGTGTCATATACATTCCCAACGATACGCTTCTTGCATAATCATCTAGGTGTCTCAGAGCATCTTCAGGTCATCCTACTGACTATGTGACTTCATTGGATGTTTTAAATTTAAGATGGACAATAAGTGGGGAATGAATCAATATAGAAGAAATAACCTTTTTGTATAATCTTCTTACTTGCCAAATGTCTCCTAAAAATGTCCCTATGGTTTTACTACATTGGTCCTCTGAGCACTTACCATTTCTAAATAGTAAGAGTAATTTCTGTGTACTAGTATAATAAGTATGCCATTACTCAAGTATTACACGTGGGGAAAGATACTGCATGAAATATTACTTTCCAAAAGCTTTCAGAAAAAAATTCCGTTGGCTAGGATTCTGGACTTAAAATAACTTCTCTGTCCATAACTCAGACCTTAGGACTTTACCAAAACAAACATAACTGGCATCTTGAATAGCTATTTCATGCACAAACTGTATTTCCATTTGTTAAGTTATTGAAGGGGTTAGTGTGTTATACTAAATGGCCAATACTTTAGTAGCAGTGAGTAAAGAGCCTGTCCTACTAAGGACAGAGGCAGGGTTTTTGCAGAGTGTAGGGGAACAGAATACTTAAGCCCTTTGCCCAGGACGACAGAATGTTTCCACTGATGGTAGTGATATTGTTGCCCTTGGAAGCTCTTGATAGAAATTGAACCTTGCTTTTGGAAAAGGATGTGTGGGAAGCTAAGTTAGTGTAACTATTCCCCAAGAGAGGAAGACTCAGATCCTTAGATCAGTTGCTTGATAACTTAGGAAGATTGAAGTTAAGATAACTTAGAAATGGAAGTTATTTTCAGTTCTGCCTCCCAAGTCCCTGTTCCCAGAAATAAGACTCAGACTCAAAATATATTTACACATACCTTGGACATATAGCTAGATTCTTCTCTGACTAGCTATAACTTAACATATCCCATTTATTCTAGCCTACATTCTGTCATGTGGCTGGTTACCTGTGCTCAGGTACCATGTGTATGGCTAATCACATTTCTCTGCCTCCTTCTCTCCCAGAATTCTTTCTTCTCTCAATGTCTTACCCTCTATTTCCTGCCTAATCCATAGGCCATAGGCTTTTTAATTGGCAGGTGATACAGCTATAGAATACACAAGATGTTCTCTCTACAGTGTAGCTTCTTTGTTTCCATCATTTAAGCTAAAGTATAAGTTTTAAGAAAAGATGGGATTGTTTTGGAACTAGGTCAGACAAGGATGGGGAAAGAGGCTTTAAAAAAAAAAATTCCCCAATCCTCTTTAAATACTTATGGACAAGGCTGTTCCTTGTTTTAAAAGTCTTTCCAACCATTCTGGCGGCTGGGTGTACCAATTTAGTGATACAACTTCATTTACACATGGAAGTCAGAGAGAAGCCTCTGGCTCTGTGGTTTCCTAGAGCAGCTGCTCCTGTAGGCTGTGGTTCTGCTTGTTCCACTTGGAAATTCTCACCATGCTTATCAGTTAGCACCAGAAAGGAGGAGCCCAGAGATCACATAGTCCAGCCCCTCCTGTCTACATGTAATGAAAGCCCAGCCTCATTGACCAGTGTACTTGATCGCAGACAGATGGCAGACAGCACACTCGGGGCTGTTACACACGTTGCACAGACGGCCCAGCAGGCTTGTTAAAATGCTGGAAACAGGCAGGAAGACGCCTGATGTTTAGTGGTCTGACTGCACTGGTCTCCTCTCCACCTGCTAGTGGTTTTAGTCGGAAAACCTGATCAAAGGCTGCCTCACTTCAGGTATTTCCCAGGCACTCCTGGGCCAAGTTATGTCTCTCTGTTGTCTGTTTGAAAGGAACTGTGCACTTTGCTCCATTGTATTTATAATGCTGTGATTAACACACTGTCTGTCTGCCCACCTCTCACTACCCGCTGGATTAGGCTTTCTGAGAACATGAACACATCATCAGCTCCAGTCTGCACTGCTTGGCTGAGGGTACTTTGTTGGTACCTCAGTGTTTGATTAGCAAAGCTGAGCCAGTCATTTTCCTACAGTTTCAGCAAACATTTGACCTTTTTTAGTTGTAAAAACCACTCAAGATTGCTGGCTCAAACTGCCATTTTTTTCAGGCTAGCCCACAAGAGTTGATTCAGAACAGGTGTGTCAAGGTAGCTACACATTTATTAAATAGCTAGCGGGTTGGTAAACATGGTTCAGCAGCTGCTCTGGGCAAGCTCTGTTCTGCAAGTAGTTCATGGAGTCTTGGTCCCAAATGTCTGTCATGGTCATCATTGATCTGTGTGAAAACATAGAGCTTCGTTGCCTACCTATGGCCACCAATCCTTCATCACCATGCTGACTCCCACGAGGGTGACATGTTAGATAAATCCCCAGGCACACTCTAGTTAACTTTAGGAACACAAAGAACCAATGGAACATGCCTTGCCCTTATAAGAATTTTTTTTAGACATGAACTTGAAAGAAAATATTCAAGTGAAGTAGTAACTATACTCTCTTGCTATGATGACCATGAGGATTGCTGGTATATTTCCACACTGTACTGGTGGTTATCAACGTAACAGAAACTAGAGTCACCTGGGAAGAGGGAACCTCAAATGACGAATTTCCTCCATAAGACTGGCCTGTGGGCCTATCTGTGGGGCATTTTCTTGGTTAATGACTGATGAGGGAGAACCCAGACCACTGTGGGCAGTACCATGCCTAGGCAGGTGGTCCCTGAGGATATAAGAAAGCAAAGTAAGCAAGCCACGGAGAGCAAGTCAGTGAGCAGTGTTCTTCCAAGATTTCTGCTTCAAGCTCCTGCCTTGAGTTCCTTCCCCTACTTCTCTCAATGATGGACTATGATGTGGAGGAGTAAGACAAATGAACCCTTTCTTTTTCCAGGTTCATTTCGGGCCATGGTTTATCACAGCATCAGAAAGTTAACTAATACACACACACACACACACACACACACACAGAGGCCATGTTTTATCACAGCACCAGAAAGTAACTAATACAGACACAGAGATTCATGATGACTTGCCTCACACATTTTTTTTTTTTACTTTACAACACTGCAAAAATTATATGTGCTCAGTAAAAAGTATATTTCAAGGTTTGAATTTTGATCCCCCCACTCCCTCCCGGCTAGCAGTAACACTAGGATGCTCTCAGTGCCCCAGAGCAGCACTAGGCTATAGCTCCTACTTGGCTACAGGACCACAAAGAGGGAAATGTTGGTGCTTTATAGTATGCAGTATTGTCAAGCAGTCCTATTTTCTCTCTTAAGGATATTGAACATGATAATCTGGGCAGGTATTGGCTCCAGTGTCTTGAGCATGCTAGGTAAGCACTCTGACATTAAATATATCCCTCGCCACTCTGATTTTTCAGTCTTTAGACAGGAACGGTCTTGAACTTAAACTTCTACTGCCATGGCTTCACAAGTCACTGAGGGTATAGACATGTGTCACTGTGAAATTTTTATCACATTTTTTTAATTAAAAGCTTATGGAAAACCCAGGAGCGTCAACATACTACAGTGGGCTTGGATTTAGTTCCTCATCCTGTTTTGTTGGTTTTTTGTTTGTTTGTTTGTTTGTTTGTTTGTTTTCATCTGTAGATTAAGTCATAGTTCATCTGTAATTGAATTCACGTTTCTGTCATTTTAAATGTCAAAATAATATGCCTTGTATTTTCTGCTGCTATTTGCTCAGTGGTCTCCCTGATGTTGTGTGCTTTGGCTATTTTTGATTCAGAGAGAGTTCTTATATCCACTTATGCATGAGAATCCTACAGGGCATGTTCTCCAAAGTGAGAGCATTTAGATGTAAAAGGAAAGGCAGCTGCATAGTTGTCTTGACTGTTATAGTATAACTTTCCAGAGATAGTGTCCTCCTGTGCCAGCCCCCAGAAGTCTGGGGCATGCTGGGGAAATGTTATCTCTGTGACCTGTTTTAGGAAACGTTATTTCCAAGATTTTTAAGTGCTGGGAAGTCATTCATTTCCTTATAGGATGGCTTATTTTCATATCAAGGACAAACCCGTCCTCTTTATGTTTGAGAGTCATGAAGGTAAGACCCAACTGTGTGGCTGACTCTGTAGGGACAGGAAATAGCATCGTGTTAGGGGTGTTAGGAATGAGAGTTCTTGATGTTGTATAAGAAACACACAACCAGAGAGAAAGTTATCAGGTAAGGCAATCTCTTTTTATAAAAAAGGATGTGCCAGAACCCACACCAGGCATGAGTGGCACAAAAGGCCTCAGTCTTTTATCCCTGATGCAGGTAGTACCTGCATCTCATTCCAATGCCACAGTCTTTATGGTGCAACATGATTGGCTAATGGGGGGGGGGGGAGGGGAACTCTTGTCCAGTTAACTACCTTTGATAGAAGCAACAGATTTCTCACAGGTTAGACTTGAAGTTCCAGGGAAGATCAGTTGTGTGGCCCTGAACCAGGACATTTGGATTTGTTTAAGAACTGAAGAATCCAAGTGTTGCAGCCCGTACTGCCCGTTCCGGTCCGAGGGTCAGGGTCTAGCGAGAGAGAGAGAGAGAGAGAGAGAGAGAGAGAGAGAGAGAGAGAGAGAGAGAGAGGGGATAAAGGGGAAGAGACGCGAAGAATGGAGACAAGACAGAGATTCTGATCAAGTCTCGTTTATTGAAGGGAATTCGGAGCTATTTATAGGCTTTTGCCACGTGCCTTGTAGGCACGTGGATACCACGTGCCTTGCAGGTGTTGATATGACGTAAGCCTTACAGGCGTCTATAGCGTGCAGGCTTGGATAGCACGTGCGCCTTATAAGCATGTATGGCGTAGATAGCACGTGGACAGCACGTGAACTGCATGCCTTGCAGTCGTGACTACCACGTGCACCTTGCAGCTGGGGCCAGTAAACAGCAACACAAAATATGTGGGATATCAGAGTGTGCTTCAGCTGTTGTAGGCTATTGAAAACCAAATCTTTCGTCAGGGTATATGGTTCCAGATGGCTGCAAAGTTGATCTAGCCGCTTTCTGCTAAAGTCGGCTCCCAACATCCAAGCATAATTGTGAACAGTTGTTATCTCAGCTCACTGAAGGCTGAGACAGGAGGATCACCAGAGTTAGTCAGCAGGCTACATAATAAGACTCTATATCAAGAAACAAACAAACAAACAAAAAAGAAACAAACAGAAAACCCAATCAACAGACCTAGAAAGTAGGAACATTCTGATTTTTGTGATAGAAAGAAAGGCTGAGGCTCTGCCATGGACTGCAGCAAGAGTGTGTTGTGGTGGCCCTTCTCCTCCAGAGTGTCGTCTGGTATTCCTGCTTCAGAAACACCACTGAGTTTGATGGAAATGGTGTTGGGACAGCTATGAAACAATAGCATGCAATTTTAGAAGTCTTAGGGGAGGAACTGAAGGCAGAAGTTTCTGAAAAATTTGTATTGTCTGAAAAAGCTCAGCTTGAAGGTCAGAAAAGGTTAGATGAGACTGTTGCCTGGTAGTCTGGGCTCTCCTGTGCCTACAGCCAGCGTCTAAGTGAGTCAGTCCGCGGCTACTGTCCTAATATGAGCTCCTGCAGTGCAAGCACATGCTACGTTAACATTAATGCAAGGTAACTTTTGTTTGGGACAATCTAATCTGATTTTTTAAATCGGTAGCATTACAATTTCTGATTAAAATCAGTTTCCGATTAAAATCGCGTGGAGACAAAACCTGAGTTCCTCCATTTTTACTCTAAACCTGGTCATTTCTGCATCCAGCCTTATTTTGTACTGACACTTGTAACTTTTATCTAGTTCTTCCACTGCTTAGATACGGTGCTTACGCCCCACATGGATTTAATGTACACAACCTGGTGGCTTCTAACGTAATCAGAACTACTGACCAATCAACACAACATTTTAGAACATTTTCATCACTTTAAAAAGAAACCCTGCTCAGAGGCACTTTCCATTACTCTGTGATCCCAGTCACCCTTCCCAGCCACTAATCTACCGTCTTGTCTGTAGATTTTACTATTGGAAATTCATATGAAGCGTAATACGTATGTGGCCTTTAGATTTAGTTTGTTCCCCTTAGGACGATGCTCTTGGGGTTCTCCCAAATAGTACCGTATAGCACTACGTGGTTCCTTTCTTTGCTGCGTATATTTCATTTTATGGTAGATCACTTTCTGTGCATCCGTCAGCTGATGGACACTTGTGTTGTTTCCACCTTTAGACTCCTAAGAATAATGCTGGGGTTTTTGTTTGTTGGTTGGCGGGTTAGGTTTTGGCTTTGTTTATTTGGTTTTATTTGGTTTTGTTGGTTTTTTTCAGGTTTTGTTGTTGTTTTGTTTTGTTTTGTTTTTTGAGACACAGTTTTTCTGTGTAGCCCTGGCTATCCTGGAACTCACTCTGTAGACCAGGCTGGTCTCAAATTCAGAGATCCACCTGCCTCTGCCTCCCAAGTGCTGGGATTAAAGATGCACATTGACAGTCACAACTAGCTGTTGTGGTTTTCGTGATAATACTGGTCTGAATGTTTGTGTTTAACTTTTATATGCACATTTGTTTTTACTTCTCAGGGAGCTGTAGCTACTGGTAGGTTTTGGTATGCATACACACACATACATATATGTATACATACATATATGTATGTATGTATGTATGTATGTATTACATGCTAAGTTTTCTAAGGAACTGCCAAATTGTTTTAAGAGAGAACTATACTATTTGTATCCCTATCAACAATGCATGTGTGTGCTTCTCTGTCACCTGGCAACACTTGTGACTGACAGTCTAGTGCTCTGTTTTAGCCATCATGCTGGTTGCGAAGAGGCATAGTATTATGGTCTGCTATACATTTCTCTGATGACTTACAGAATATAATAGACTGTTCGCTTCTAACACTGTTTTCCTTTACTGTTAAATAAAGACAATGCTCTAGGAACTTAAGGGCAGTTCATACTATCCTGGCTGCTGCCCCTTTCTGTGGAGTTCCATGCTTCACCAGACCTAGTAGAAGGGCCAGCAGGAGTATGAATGCATGCTGGGCAGTCTCTTCTTCCACATGCTGAATGCTAAGAGGCTGATCTGAAGAGCCTGCCTTGGTTTATGTGTCCATCTCATGGTCCATATTTCTGCCTAAGCAGTGCACAGATGAGTAGGGGCATTTTGAAAGAAAATGATGCTTTTGTGGAGAGAGAAGTGATGGCTACAGGTAGCAATCTCTGCCCATCTCTGGGCATCACACAGAAGGCTGGGAATCAAATAATTATGTTCTGTACATTGTCATGGTGAACATTTAAGTCTTAATTATTTATAGCTCCATAGTACATGGAAATGTTTCCGATAACTCTGCTCATGACTCAGCCATAGACTGAATTGTAATTGCAGTGTGTTAGGTTTGTTTAAATAGTCACTTCATGGAGATTTCTTTTTCTATTTTAATTGTAGATATTCATCATCAGAAATAAGGAAGCAGTTTACGCTCCCTCCCAACCTCGGTCAGTACCATCGGCACAGCATCAGTACATCTGGTTTCCCCTCTCTTCAGCTAGTAAGTATGCATTACAGGTTTGATTGGTCAATGGTCAGTGACTGAAGTACCCAGCATCTACACACACACACACCCCAACCGGCCTTAGCTCATTTTGTACCTAGCATTCTCTGCCCACTGCTTTGTAACTCTGCTTGCCTTTAGACGTCAGACATCTCCCTCTGGCATGAGTAGAATGAGACAGCCCAGAACTGATGTTCTCTACTTAGGGGGCTTGCAGGCTACCCCAAACCATCCAAATTATAGTTCATATGTGGGAAGACGAGGTAGCCTAGAAGCTGACCACCATTTTTAGCATATCTTGGTTAGAATTTTTTAATTGAAAAAAATCTCAGAAGCTCAAGGTACAAATCTTTCTTATGGAATAATTTCCTTGGAAGTAGATTTACATACTATGAAATTGATCAATTTGAGGATCACGGTTTTGTAAATATGGGCAATTTATTAGTCACTTAATCTCTTCCCAGACAGAGTCTAGAGCATTTCCCCTCCCACCCTTTTGCATCCCCTCGTTCCCATCCCAGGAGGACACCGAGCCTCACTGTGGTTATAGATGGCCCTGCCTGGAACTTTGCACCAGTGAAATCATTCACAGGGGAATGCAAACCTTTAGGTTTACAACATAACATATCCTCCTTTCAAGGTGCCTTTTAGTTTGACATTAGCTAATCAACTGGAGAGTATGGAGTGCTTGTTACATTATTTGACTAATAATACGTGTATCATATTAGTTAAGGACTGAAGGCCAGATGTGTGTCAGGTGAGGCCAAAGCGTCTTAAAATGAGGCCGTTTGTAACCCAGAAGTGGGTGCCACTTCCTTTGAGCGAGCTGAGCTGCTCTGCCCTCACTTCCTCATACAGCACAGCCCACAGCCACACTCTCTGGCTGATCTAGTGGTTATCTCGAGAAGGTTAGGTTATTTTTTGTTTCTAGTTATTACTTCAAAGCCACTTCTGCTCTTAGAAATTTTGTAACCTTCCCCTGTTTCCTGTAGCCGCCATTTTGTCGCCTGTGACAGTTTACCCATCGCGTTAACTGTGTATCTTCAGGTATGTTTTACTGGAGCGATTTGTGGTTTATTTCAGGCTAGCTTATGGGTTGTGTCATTGATGAGACAGTACTAACAAATATGTAGCACCTTCACTGTGAGAGGTTACCTTGTGGTGACATCTTTTGGAGAACCCTGTTTAGGACTCTGGAGGCTCGCCAGACCTCCCTTTTTATTTGTCTTTTCCTGCCTGCTTCAGGTCAGGTAAAAAGCACAGCAGGTGCATGGTGCCCATGTTCTCGGAGTAAGTAAACTGGGACATGTTACATCTAAGCTTGGCTGGGTGATTTCTGACCCAGGTTGTATTTCAAAATGTGCACAATTTGGTTGAAACGTGATTGAATGTGCTTTAAAATTTTAAACAGTGTGTGGAGCTTTGATGCTTGCCTTCAAAAAGTGTTGAGAATAGAGCTCTCTGTAGTAGCTGCTGGGGAGTAGTGTGGACAGTAAAGAGATTTTCAAGGAGGCTTAACCCTTGTCTCCAGAGCAGCCTTTGTAATAATACCATAGCCTTGAGTTACTGCATGAGAAATCCTGTTAAATGGAAGGTTACAGAGGAAAAAAGCGTGATATTTACAAGTGTCCCTTCAGTAGTTTTCTGCCTCCTTAGGAGGCTTTGGCAAAAGTGAATTTTGACAAGTTGCTTCAATAGCTGGGAAGTCCAATTAACAAGTGGCTTAGCTGTCCATGTTGTAACTAACAGAAAGTATAACGGAAGCCGGAAGGTTAAAATCCGAGCTACAAGAATCACGTCTCCAGCTGTTGTCATTCAAGTCTGATCCTGTTTGTATATGACTGTTCCTCAAATGTTCTTATTCCTGCTCATCCCCATGTGGCTTCCTTGGTCTTCCCCTTCTTCCCTTTCCCCACTTCTCCCTTCCAACTTCAGTACAATCCTGCCTCTATTTCTTCTACCAATGGGAATCAAGACGCCTGATCTACCTTCTAAAAATCTTGTGTTCTGTTTAGAACAACCCAGTGCCTTGGCCTCGGCTGTTCTCCTGTGATGGTGTAGGAATGTGTGGCTGTGCGTCCTCTGTAGTCACCTTCTCAGACAAGGCTCCCAGGAGAAATCACCAGATTACAAGGTGACTTCCCTTCTCCTTGAGACTGTTTCCTTTCCTAAATAGTGGACCATTTCAGTAAGAGTCACTTTTAGCAAGGCACAGGAGCAGCTTAGAAGGGAAAGACTCTCAACCTGCCAGAGCTTTAGAAAATATCTTAAGCCGGAGGCGGCACCTGGACTGCTAGTTGTATTATTTCGGCTAATTAAAAAATAAGACAATGTGTTCTTTTGACTATTTGTTTTGCTTTAAGTAATATAATCATCTCCATAACCTCATACAAGTGGTTGTTAAAATATGGCCAGATTTATTATATATTTAGTTGAAGTCCAGGCATTTAAAGCCACTTATCAAGAAGGCCTTGCCACTTGCAAGAGTAAAGAGTTTGGAGTTAAATGAGCCTAAGGTCAAAGGTGGTTGTCACTTCTTGTCTGTATAACCTGAGAGAAGTCACTTAATCTCTTTGAAGATTTCAGCTCCCTCTCCTGCAAAACAAGCAGTTTATGTTACTTCTCTAGGGTCCATGTAGAATTTTATAGTAGCGCCTGTGTAAATAGTGGGTAATATTGTTGCCTTAGATACTTGGCACTGTAGAGACTCTGTGGATCACTAAAGGTAAGTAGCAGATTTTTTTTTTTTCAGCCCAGGGAGGCTTTGTGATCTATTTGGAAAGACAAGTAATCCATAGGGCCCACTCCTGCTTCAAATTCGATGGGCATTCAGAAGAGAGATCCATAGTGTGAGAGGAAGTGAAGCTTGCTAGAGAATTGAGAAACCCCAGGAGATGGGTCTTCAGCCCTGATGAGCTGTTAGAGACACCTGGCTTGTTCCTATACTTCTAGCCAGGACCCCTGCAGAACAGCGAGGTTGGAACCAACACAGTTTTAACATTGCTGCAGGATGTTGGCAGGTCTCCAGAGACACAGGTTGAGAGTCACCTAAAGATGCTTAGAGGCCTGGGCAAATTCCAAATAGCAGAAAGTATATACAGAGAGGTGGTTCCTTCGGCTCCCCCGAACGCCCTGAGCTGTAGATGTGTGGTAAGCAAGGACCACATGCTACCCCTGTAGGTAATCCTCACAAAATGCAGTGTATTTGATATTGTCTCCTTGTTTTATTAAGGTTTTGTTTTGTTTGATTGGGGGGGGGGTGTGTTGTTATTTTGGTTTTTCGTGACAGGGCTTCTCTGTGTAGCCCTAGCTGGAACTTGTTCTGTACACCAGGCTGACTTCTTGAACTCAGAGATCCACCTACTTCTGTCTCCCAAGTGCTGGGATTAAAGGTGTGTATCACCACTTCCTGGCCAGTTTTTGTTTGTAATGCTAGCTATAAATGCCTGCTACGATGACTTTGTATGCAAATATTTTTAAAATAGATAAGCTACTTTTTTTTTTTTCACTTATTTTGTGTGTGCATGTGTACACATGTGCTATAGCATGCCAGTGGAGGTCAGAGTTCAACCTGCAGAAGCTTGTCCTCTTCTGCCATGTGAACTCTAGAGACTGAACTTAGGTTATCAGGCTTAAGGACAAGTTTCTTCACCCGCTGAGCCATCTCACCAGCTCAATAAACTGCTTTTACATTTTGCATGTTTTAATAAGAAGAATATCTATCATTTAGAATGAGTTTTCCAGCCATGATAGTGGAATGGGTCTGCCTGACACTTATCAGAGGCCTTATAGAACAGATCCAGAGAGACAGGCCTCTGGTCATCTCATGTTCTGGCCTGAGATGCACACCAGCTTTGTCATTCTCTGCTGCCATTGTCATAGGAACAGGTTAACCAGAGATCTATTGCCAGCCATCTATGTAAGCAAACAACTCTACACTTGATGCTTGTCTTAAAAACAAAAACGAAATCAAACAAAAACAACCTGCAAAATGTAAAGCCCTTTTTTCTGGTTATTAAAAGTAGAAAGTACAGTGAGTACCTAAGTGAAAGGGTTGGGATCTGTCTCTCAAGAAGCAAGAGGATTGAAGACCTATGCAGAGGTTAATAACTTTAAGTACATTTTTAATAAAGGAAAATATACTATTTTTTAAAAATAGAAAAGTCTGAAGAGAAAAGGAAGAACAACCAGATCATGATGGCTCTGGGTGAGCTGGAGGATGTAAAAGCCACACCCTGGGCACTCACCTGAGCACCATGGCTACGGGGCCTGTTTATGTGTCTAACATTTGTGGCTTAAAGATGTCTCATGCCCAAGAAGCATTCCTTCTTGTGCACACATTGGCTTCTGTGAAATACAGTACCCTTTTCTTTGCAAGCTAAGGGTGACCTGAGCTCTGGCTCCCTAACTCCCGGGCTCCTTTGTGCCTCAGATGCCATTGTTATTCCTCACTTAATTTCTTCCCAGAGTTGGCTGTTCTGTGTTGTTGACGTACAGGAGGGACATGGCAGAAAAATGCAGCGCTCAGTGCATTCACAGTGCGTTCACAGTGCATTCACAGTGCATTCACAGTACAGATGAGCTAGAAGGTAGGGGAGACATTCTGCATGAAGAGGGGCGCTCAGTTATGGTCACTGTACCCAGGCGTGGAAACAGGCTGAGAGATGGCTCGGTGTGGAAAGTGCTTACCACTCAGGCATGAGGACCTGAGTTTAATCCCCAGAACCCCCATAAAAAGCCAAGTGTGCTGGCACCTACTTATAATCGCAGCACTGGGAAGGTGGAGACAGGAGCATTCCTGGGGCTCACTGGCTATGGCTTGGGGATGCTGCTGTAGCTATGGTCTCCCCTGTTGCCCACTCTGCTTCCAGGCTGGTTCTTCCTTCTGCCTGGAATACCTTCTTTTAGCAAGCTGTCAGACTCATGCTGAGCACTTCCTGGGTATATCCATTCCAGACAGAGGTCCTCAAAGACCACCCTACCTAAAACAGCATCTCAATCTCAATCTGTGTCGCTGTTTCCTTTGCCTGTTTGATTCTTCATAACCCTTTCTGCCCTCATCACAGCTGATGAAAACATTCATTTGTTTACAGCTATCTCCTAGTCTAAAGTGTTCTACGAGAACAAGGGATGGGCCCTTTGTTATATCCATGCCTGTTATCCATAGCGCTTACAGCAGTTGCAGGTACAAACTAAGACCCAGTAAACATTTCCTCAATGAAGAAAAAGGATAGTCACTGCTCTACACTTAGCAAAACTAAAGGCAGAAAGTTTCCTCTGCCTTCAGTGATTTCAAAGTACTTTGTGACATAAAAGAGGCTTGCTTCCCTCCCTCCAGTAACAGAAACCTTCCACTAATGCCACTGTAGATGCTGAGATGGCACCATGACCACCAGTGTGGCTTTTAATAAGTCAGATATGCATGTGCAGGTGCATATCTGTGTCAACCTGAGGTTTTCCTCAGAAGCCATCTGTCTTGCTTTTGGGGGCAGGGGCTCTCCCTAGGACATAGGGCTGTTGGATTAGGCTGGCTAGCCAGTGTGCAGGTAAGAAGAGGAAATTCCTGAGAACACTGGCCTAGGAAAGCCAGACATCCATGGAGCTGGTTGTCAGGGCTCAGGTTGGGAGTGGAGCTGATGCTCTATTTCCTGACCATCCAGAGAGAGAGAGAGAGAGAGAGAGAGAGAGAGAGAGAGAGAGAGAGAGAGAGAGAGAAAGAGTACACATGCATATACCCTCCCCCAACTAAGAAGACTCATGGCTCAGCAGAAGAGAAAGCAGAGTAGTCAAGGAAAGACTTGGAAAGCCAAAGAGCTAAAGATACAGTGTAACTGCTACCTTACTCATGCTCAAACCTCATAGCTCATGCAGTACACTGTAGCTGTAACTCTTTAGTACTTGACAAATGTATGTGTATGTGCACACACACATACTTATGGGCACTGTGTATGCATTTATTACTTCCCATTTGTCTTGACTGTCTCACGGTAAAACCTGCTCATGAGATTAAAACTGTAGATAGTCTAGAGAACAGACCCTTGGTTATTATTGATTGTTTGGTTCCTGGCTATTATTTGAACTTGCAAGAAATAAAACAGCTTGAAAGTCTGTCAAGTTAAGAGAACTTGGAATCTGTACCCATTACCACTGGCAAGGCAAGTTTATATCACACTGGAGTGAGCAGACTCTTTAACTTATTGTTTTTATATAGAAATAAGGAGAGAAGTTAGCACGTGACAGCTGATGTGTTCTAGAGAGGCATGGTCTAGCAATGATCCATCCTACAGTTTAAGCTTACAGCATGTTCCACCTGTGGACTATGTTCAGACATAAAGAGTTTAAGTTTATTGTCTATTTGTGTGTGTGTGTGTGTGTGTGTGTGTGTATGTTTGAGAAGGTTAAACATCATTATCCCATGGCTGATTAGAGGGCAGCCCCATGCTCTCTGTATCTTAGTACCAAATTCAGTAGAGGCTCAGTGAGCAAATTGTATATGATAGGACAGACCACCATTCACTCCTGGTCTTTGGTCTGTCTCTTCTGTAACAATTTCTGAGTTTTCATCTTCATAGCTTCGAGTTTCAGGATGGCTTGGGGTTTTATGTTAGCTAGACTGGCCTTCTTCCCCCAGTGCTCAGTGCTCATTCACTAAGCATAACTGCTCCACAATGCTTAGAAAGCATGCTTCATTCCCCGTGCTTGAGCTCCTCATAATACACCTACACTGGCATTCATTTATTTACTATTATATCTGAGCATCCAATCCCCTGAGAAGTTCTGAGCAGAACTGGTGGGAAGCCGCCGTAAACACAATTTTTACCTGTTTTGATGCACACTTAACTATTACCTTGCACTTCAGTTACTTTAAGAAATATTGATTCTCTGGAAGGCATATATAAGAGAAAAAATAATCAAAATTGTAGTGGTTAAGAACACAGCCTGACTGTATTTGAATTCTAAATGTGCTACTTCCTAGCCATATGGACAACGGTGAATTAAGTCATCTGAAAATGAGGATAATTAACAAGCATATTCCATTGGCTTCTAGTGAGACTGATGTGGAAAGGCCCATGAGTGCTGTGGTCCCTTCCTCAGCTGACTTCAGGCAACAGTCAGAACCAGGGGATGCTTTCCTGTCTTCTTGCCACCTGATGATCAAAGGGAGCTCTTTGCTCTCAGTTCATCCTGTAATCCTCTCTTCTGCCTCCATTGCATCCCGCTGACAGTGAGTGCTGTGTAAGTCAGCCATCTGAAGGAATCTGGGCTAGAAGTAGGGTAGTGGATTTAGTCAGGGTTCCTTAGAGGAGCAGAATTGGTAGAATAAATATCTATTTACTTAAAGGAGGTTATTTAAGTCCCTTACAGGCTAGTCTGGCTAGTCCAACAATGGCTGTCTTCTGACAGAAAGGCTGACAATCCAGCAGTTGCTCAGTCCACAAGGCTGAGTTCTCAACTGGTCTTTAATATACTTTGGAATCCCAAAGAAGTAGGTTCTAATACTGGCGAAGGGATGCCTCGGCAGCAGGAGAGATGAACTTGGCAGAGAGAGGTGAGGACAAGCAGGTAAACAGCAAAAGCCTCCTTCTTCCAGGTCCTTTTCTGTGGGCTGCTACCAGAAGGTGTGGCCCAAATTCATGGTGAGTCATATGACCTCAAGTGATCTGGATTTATGGAGTATATCTTCCTATCTAAAATGATCCAATCAAGAAAAGCCTCTCACAGGTATGCCTGGCTGCTTGAGTTTTAGTTGATTCCAGACGTAGTCAAGTTGACAACTAAGAATTGCCATCACAGACAGCCGTATCTTCTCTCTCAGGAGTAAGGCCTTCCTGTCTTGGGAAAGGGGCAGTGAAAACCATAGTTACATTCTAGAATCCTTTGCCCTTTGCCTCCTCAACAGCAACTATTCCTCCACTTCAGCTTAAAGCCTGCTGGTATGTGGGCTCAAGGGGATGAAAAACCAGTTTTGTCAGCCCTTCCTTCAGGCTGGCCCTCCCATAGGACAAGTCTGGAATCTGGCGCTTTTGTTTTGTGATGCTTTTGGGATTGAGAACACAGTGTTGGCTTGGGCTGAGTCCACACAGTCTGCTGTAAAGGAACACCTCAGAGGGCTGCAGCCTCTACTTTACTGCGATTGTTATTTCTGGGCCAATCTCCTTGATCTAAGTGGCTCTTACTGCCTTAAGGCAGTGGTTCATGGATCTTTGCATTCCACTGGCTAGACGGTATATTTTGTTTAATAGGGGACTGGCAAAATACTATCAACTGAAGAGCAACATTGTTTCAGGTACCCTGGGTTTCTAGCCTGTCTATTCCCTCCCCCACCCCCACCCCCATCTCCTCTGTGGGAGTATGAAATGAAGACCCGCCAGCTTTCTTCAGCAGATCCTCAGGGTTTTTGCTCACCCAGATTCAGTCCTGTGAGTTTCTTCCCAACTAGTAGTGTTTGGAGGTCTCAGCCTTTGAGGGGTTTAGCCACAAGCCTGGCTTCAGGTCAGCTGGGACTGTGTCTAAACTGCTGGCTTTGAGCAGCAGTATATAGACATCTCAGGCCAAGGGAAACACTGAGCCTGCAGCCAGAGGAGTGAGTGCTGCCTTTGCCTGAGTTTCTGGAAAATTGCCTTCTTTTTCTTTTTCCCTGTGTTTGGGTAAACAAAACATAGCCTCAGAGAGCTTTTGCAGGAGAAATTATAAAAATTCCTCAAAGCCTGTGATCTCATTTTGGATCTCCTCAGGATTCCTCATCAAGCTGCAATTAAGCAGAGAAAAATTCTGCCTTGGGGTGTGATTTTAATTACTCATCGTGTTGTGACTTGACTTTCTGCTACTGCCTTTCTTTACCTCTCCTGTCACAATTGCAGTTTGACAGCTTCTCCAGTCGCTTCATTTAGGCTAAAAGTGAAACGCTCAGTTGAAGGGGAGGGCAGGGCAGGTATCCACCGCCTGCGTGCCTGTGTGTCTACTCCACCAGGAAGCCTGGTGGGAACAGCCCTCTCCCCTCCCTTTCCCTCCAGCCTCAGCTTTATGAGCCCGTCGAGCCAGTGGACTTTGAAGGACTCGTGATGACACACTTAAACAGCTTGGATGTGGAGCTGGCCCAGGAGCTGGGGGACCTCACCGATGACGACCTGCATGTGGCCTTCACACCCAAGGAGTGTAGGACGTTGCAGCACTCTCTGCCAGAGGAAGGGTAAAGTATTTTCTGGAAATATGAGAAGGAAAGGGTACTGATTCTGAACCTCTTTCTTTCTTCCTTTCTTCCTTCTTTCTTTCTTTTTATTTTCTTTCTTTCTTTTTTTTTTTCTTATTTTTTTATTTCTTGAAACAGGGTCTTGTCGTGTAGCCTAAGCGGAACTCAGAGTCACAGCCCTCCTGCTCCTGCCTCTAAAGTGCTAGGGTCAAAGGTGTGCAACAGTACGCCCAGCTTCGAAGTACTCTTGAAAAGAAGCAAACTTGAGATTGGGGTGGGGGTAGGGGTGGGGGATGGGCTACAGGGCAATGGTAAAATGTTTGTCTAGCATGTGCAAGGTCTTGGATTTGATCCCTAGAATTACAAAGAAGTTAATAAATTTTTTAATTAAGAGAACATATTAGGCCCGGGCGGTGGTGGCACATGCCTTTAATCCCAGCACTTGGGAGGCAGAGGCAGGTGGATTTCTGAGTTCGAGGCCAGCCTGGTCTACAGAGTGAGTTCCAGGACAGCCAGGGCTACACAGAGAAACCCTGTCTCGAAAAAAACACAAAAAAAGAAAAGAAAAGAAAAGATATTAGGGCCTGAGGAGATGGCATGAGGACCTGAGTGCAGATCCCCAGCACCCACAGAAAAAGCAAGGCATGGTGACATGCATGCACTTTAACTCCAGTGCTAGCAAGGCAGAAGGTATCCCTGGGGCTTGCTGGGGCCAGTCTAGCTAGTTAGTAAGCTCCGGGTTCACTGAGAGACCCTCCCTCAAAACTAAAGAGAAACTGAGAAAGATACCCAACATCTACTTATTGCTTCCACGTGTACCTGTACACATCAGCACACACATACACACACATACACAGATGTATTTTAAAAGAAGCAAAACTACTCAATCCACTAAAATATACAGCACATATAATATTGCTACCTAGATGTAGACAAAGTTTGCTTGCTTGTTTGCTTGTTTGTGGTGCTGAGGACCTAGCACAGGCCTCACACATGGGAAGCAGATATATACGATTTTGAAATTGGCTTAGCCAACGGCTTTGGAAAGCCCTGTGGGAACTAAGACACTGTTTAAGGGATGCAGTGGAACAGGATGGGACAGTCCAAAAGAAGTTAAGATTACAGGGCCTGGGATTAGACTGCTAGATGCCAGCTTAGTGACCATAGGCTAGTCACATGACCTCAAGAAGCCTCACGGTCTCTATTTGCAGTGTCAAGAGTGTTCATAACAAGTATTGAAATGCCTCTCTCAAAAGCATTTTATGGGCCAGTAATGGCTCAGCAGGAAAGACATTTCCTAGAACTGACTCATTCAAGTTGTCCTGTGATTGCCACATATAGGTGTATTTGCATATGTATGCACACACACACACACACACACACACACTTACACATACAAACATACATAAAATAAATGAATGTAAAAAGAATGGTTAAGACCTTTTATTTGTTTCTATACAAAAGCCTGGATCAAATTAGCAAATTAAGTTTCCATGTAAGTTTATTGAACATCTGTTGAGTCCTGAGATTAAAAGATGAGGAAAAGAAACTCCCTTCCTTTACAGAAGTTTCATATAGGGGAGACACAGCAGAAGCGTTGTAAAATGAATATTCAAATGACTATTTAGAGCTGAGTTGCTGAGCGTGGCATGGGCATTAGTGCTCACTGTCCAGCAACCGTGGACTCAGTGTTAATGAAACATGAGCACCTGAAGGACGAACACCCCGTCTCACTGGAGACTTCGAGTGACTTTTATTTTCATTCATTTTTAAACCAAAACACCCCCTCGAACATTTTGAGTCATCTCGTTTCTTCCAAAAAGTCCCAGAAAGGAGAGAATGAGACATGGCGCCTGCTCTCATTGCTCTGAGGTGTTTCTATGTTTGGTTGTGTTTCAGCACAGGTGTGGCCAACTGGGATGTGGGAAGTCCCTTTGTTCACCTCTTGGGTCAGTTTTCCTTCATACAGCCAGCTAGCCATGTGTCCAGCTCTATTTCATATTACAAGAACTCCCAAAAACCAGATCTCTGTCATTATCGGGGACATTTTGCTTACTGTCAGGCCATTTCTTCAAGTGGGGGTTGAATATTAACAACATGTTTTCATCTTTGGTAGAGTTACATTATTTATTTGTGTGAATATTTATCTTTAAATGTGGCCAGCATCTTAGAAGAATTGGTATAAAATACAGGAAGTTTAGAGGTAGGGGGACTTTAAAAACTTTGATAAAGAAGGCAGGTTTTTTTTTCTTTTCTTTTCTTTTTTTTTACAGTTTTTATTGAATATTTTATTTACATTTCAGATGCCATCTCCTTTCCCCATTTTCCCTCCCTAGAAATACCCTATCCCATTCCCCCTTCTCCTTTTTGCTTTTATACAAGTTTTTTTTAATGTTAACCAAAGGCTTTATAAGTTTGGTAATGCTCAATATCAATCAGAAGTGTAACCTAATACCCAACCTAGATATATCAACTATCTTTGACTGGCGGAGACATGTGAACATCTGCCTCCATGTCTGGCCCCCCTCTCTCTTTCTCATCACCTAGCTCCACCTCTCCTCTCCTCCTCTCCTCCTCTTCCTCCTCTCCTTCTCTTCCTTTTCTCCTTATTCCTCCTCTTCCTCTCCATACTCCTCCCACCGTAGCTCCTCCCACATATCACCCTTCCTGTTAAAACTTTTCTCTCAAAATAAAGTTAGAGAATAACTATACCAATTTATGTCAGTAAGGTGCAAGATAGACCTAATACCCAGTCCATCAAGGAAGGCAGGTTTTCCTAGAGCCATTTGGTGAGTGAGATAGCATTTTGTTGTTGTGACTTACAGGGAATGTGTTACCTCTCTGGTGACTTTCAGGGAGTCTGTACTATCTCAGTTGTTGCCAAAGTCTTCTGTAATAAGCAAAACAGGCAAGGAAAGCATTCTGGTTACCATGAGAATAACCACTAGTGACTCTAGGTGATCATCTTGTGATTCACTCAGAACCTAAATTGAGTAGTGGTGGTCATAAGCCTGGACCTGCAGGTCCTGGTTTGGCCACTTGGTCTATGACTTGGATTAATGTCCTTATCACCTCATTCTTCTCTACAACAAGAATAACAGCAGTGCCTGCCCCATTGAATCCATACATGTTAAATGCTTGGGTCGACCCAGCGCATAGTCACCTAAGTCTCAACTAGCACAGAGCTCTTACCATGTGCCAGACACCCTTTTAAGCACTTTGCATGTTAACATCAAATCTTCATCGTGATTCTCTGAAGGAGGCACTCTTATTACATCACCACTTGCTGGTGAAGAAACCGAGACAGAGAAGGGTTGAATGACTGGCATAAAGTTACAGAGTCAGTGAGGAATGGAGCTGGGGATTGGGCAGTCAGGGCCAAGAGATCTCATATCTAGCCTTTGCAGAATTTCACCTTGGACTGATAACAGTTCCATGGGTGAGTTCTGTCCTGTCTCCTTGTGTTAGCCAGTTTCCCTTTACTGTAACAAATATCCATGCCAAATCAACTAAAAAGAAGGAACATTTATTTTGGCCCACAACTTTGAAGATCTCAGCCCCTGACTCTTTGGACTGCATTGCTTTGGTCCAGAGTATTGTGATGAGAGACTATAACAGATAAGTAATTTGTGACCACTTCATGGCCAGGTGCAAAAGACAGAGAGGAAGAGAGCAGTGTCCCACAGTCCCCTTCAGGGCCTTTTATAAGACCCCACATCCTGAAGAGTTACCACTTCTCAATTATGTCATGCCAGAGACTAAGACTTTAACAGGTGGGCCTTTGGAGGACAACCAAGATCCAAATTATACCATCCCTGTTTCACAAATGCAAAATCAAGGTTTATAGTGTAACACGGAAGGGGGAAAAGCCCAGAGGCCTCAACCCTAGACAAAGAACTACAGGCAGCTAAGGAATGCTGAGAACCAGAGACATAATCTTCCCCAGGGAAAAACACACCAATCACTTATTCAATACCAAATGGTCAGCCTTGAAAACACATATATATACAAGTAACACTATATGTACTGAGACTGTTATATTTATGAATATATATGTACACACATATACACATATTTAGGTATATATAGGTTATAGGTTTAACAACAATTAAAGAAAAAGAGGCCATGAGTTTGAATAAAAACATGGGAGAGTTGGAGGAAGGAAAGGAGAAAATGATATAATTATATTATAATTGTAAAAATATTTAAGTAAAAAAAAACTGGTAGCTCTTAGGCCTATTCATTGCTAGAACTAATGTGTTTCTAATAATACCAAAAGCTTTATCACTGTCATCATTTCTGATTTCAAGACTGTGAACCATATGAAGAATATCTCTAATGGTGGACTTCTCAGCAGGTATGACAAGAATATAAAACCTATGTCTTCAAAACCACCAAAGCCCAAAGCAGCTGTTCTCGGCTTTCTAAATGGAAAACACACATGCCCTAACAAAATTGCACAAGAGCAAAGGGAAATTAACTGTTAGAAATAACTTATTTTTCATGTTCAGTGTTTAATTATAGCTGTGTCTCCCTATGAGTCTTAGTGCTTTCAGACATAGATGTACTTTAGCAATCTGTAACAAAGAAACTCAACATAGTATAAACTAACAACATATTTATTTAATCAGAACACAAGTATCATTGCCATAGGAATACCTTATATACTTGAAACAAATGGGCAAGAACATCCCTAATATTCTTATTGATACAGATTTGAAATGGTGTTGTGTCCCTTGATTATGGAAAGGATTTATCTTATCATTTTTGCCCAGTAATAACTTTTTTTTTTATCTTATTTTTCACCTAATTAGAGTTGAACTGGATCCTCACGTCAGGGACTGTGTTCAGACCTATATTCGGGAATGGCTGATTGTAAACCGGAAGTAAGTTTCTCCCCAATTTATATATAAATGCTAATTTATATAAATGTAAATTTTGCATTATTGGTGCAAAAAAATTGGTTTTTTTTTTTTCAAATGAAATGACTTTTTGGAGGAGTTTTAGGATTACAGACAAACTGAATAGAAAGCCTTGAGAGCTCCCATATCCTCTCTCTCAAAGTGTCACTCATGCTGGGCATACACTGGGTAACATCCCCAGTCCTGGCATTGTTTTTTTTTTTGTTTTGTTTTGTTTTTGTTTGTTTTGGTTTGGTTTGGTTTGTTTTGGTTTGGTTTGGTTTTTCAAGACAGAGTTTCTCTGTGTAGCCCTGGCTGTCCTGGAACTCACTCTGTAGACCAGGCTGTCCTCGAACTCAGAAATCTGCTTGCCTCTGCCTCCCAAGGGCTGGGATTAAAGGCATGCGCCACCACTGCCCGGCCCTGGCATTGTTTTTTGAGCTATATATTTGATGGCCTTTGACAAATGCATGACATGCTTTTGGGTTTTGTGGCCATAAGAGTCCCAACGTTCCCCCTGTCTCTGCCCCACCCTCACTGGTCTGTAGCAGTTCTCTTCGTGGTCTTTGATTTCAGCTCGCTTCGTCTTGTCCCATTGTGGCTTCATCCCTTGTTTTCTGTTATCACTGTAAAAAAAATATTGCATTGTTCAGATGTACTATAGTCTGTTCATCTATTCAGCTAGAAAGAAAATCACATTCTAAGCATGAAGAGTAGAGTCTTTTTAGAAGTTATAAATAGAGTTAGTCAGTCAAGAACATACCTACAGTTATAACTAATCAAGAAACTGAAGCAGGAGCATAATTTGAACCTAAACATTCAAAGCCCACCAGAGCAGCATGACAAGACCGTGTCTCATAAAGACAAACAAACAAACTTTTTGTTTCTTTTTTTGTTTATTTGTTTTTTATTTTGATGAACTCCTAGAGAAGAGCTAGTTAATGAATTGAAACCTGGTCTCAGATTCAAAGATGCCATTGGAATTTGTGACCCCACAACAAAGTACTTGCTAGTCTTCCATGGAGACATTTTATCTCTGGGTTAATCAGATATTTTGTGAGTTCTTTTTAGAAGTTTCTGTCTCCATGGTAATGAGCTTCACAGCACAGTCTTTTGAGAAGCATTTGAACACACAGAAATCTATGCCATGTGTCCATGTGCACGTACATGTGCTGGGAAGTAGGCTGCAGGTGTCTACAGACTGAGGCCCATTACACTAGATACGTGTCAGGTAGCCTCCAAGACACAAGCAGCTTGCAGAAGGTAGCCTACCGCTCTCCCTATGCTAGTAGGAATTACTGTTCTCAGGGATAAATAATAAGACTCTTGTCATTGGGTTTTATCCAGTTCCTATACGTGTGCCATTGAATATGTGCTGGGCTTTTGTTTTGTTTTTGTTTTGTTTTTTAGTAAAAAAAAAAAAAAAAAAGTATGCATACTGTTTCCAATAGCCTCGGAGGAAAGAGAATCACTCATAGACAATGGTGACGACAAAGCTACATGCCAGTCTGTGCTCCCTTAGAACTCAAGCGGAAAGCAGAAATTGCCAGCCAGGCAAATAAGATTCTGCCCGTGCTACTAATAAATGAGAGATTTCAGAACAAGTTGTTTTCGGACTCCAAATGTTATAATTAGAGGCCCTTTTCTGGGTTTTTAAAGTTCTTAAAAAAGAAACCCAAGAAGGAACAATAAACAGAAAGGTCTATTGGACTAAATTTGGTCTTCAGATTTATTTTCTGTTTGAAACCCTGTACTTGCCCCTCTTCCTGCCAGCACAGGCTCTCAGGATGCTTTTTCTATCTTCTACGAATTTTATTTAAAAAAAAAAAAAAAATAGACTTTAGAAAGCTCATGGTAGAAATTTTAGAAACTATAGAGAAACAAAACCAAAATGAATGGATTTCATTCTTTGTAGATAACCATACTTGAAAGTGATGTGCCGGCCTTGAATCAAATCTCTTTGTTGTGTATGTTTATATAAATACTACATCAGACTCTAGTACTATTTTTTAGCCTGAATTTTCAATAGGAAGGGAGGATTCGCTATCTTTATTTTTAATTATTCTTCCTCAACACAGTAACTAATGATTGCTTGATGCATGTGTATGACATGTTCAGGCAAATCTTATTTTTTTGTTTTTGTACAGTACAGCAGTGTCCTTCTCCCTTAAGCCCTGTGAACGTTTATTACTTTTTTTCCTATGGGGTAAAACTATAATTTCTGTGCCTAAGATATACGCACAAATTCAAGACTTAATAATAGATCAGAGATTTAATCAGCATGTGAATTAAAATTTGAATGTTAGCAAATATAAAATACTCCATTTTGTGAAAGAGTTGTGATATTTGACATTTTCTTTGACTATCTGATTGAACATTTTTTCTCATATATTTGTCAGCCACCAGTAATTTTTTCCTTGATGTACTACTTTAGAAATTTCTACAATTCTATTGAGCTATTTTGTTTGTAAAACTTTAGATAACCTTTTTTCCTGTTTTGGGCAGTGATGGTACATGCCTCTAATCCTAGCACTTGGGAGGCAGCGGCAGATTAGTCTCTGTGAGTTCAAGGCCAGCCTGATCTACTGTGTGAGTTCCAGGATAGCCAGGCTACATAGAGAAACCCTGTCTCAAAAAAAAAAAATCAAAAAACAAAACAACAACAACAAAAAAAACCCAAACCCCAAAATAGAACACAGTCATTTTTCCCTTTTAATGATGGGTGTTTGTGTGTATGTATGTTTGGGGGGTGTAGGGTGTGTGTGCGCATGTTTGTATGTGTGTATGTGTGTGTGCATGTTTGTATGCATGTGTGTGTGTGTGTGTCTGTATGGAAGCACAATGTTGGTGTTAGGAATCTTCCTTGATTATTTGTTCACCTTATACATTGAAGCAGAGTCACTCAGTCAAACCCAGAGTTTACAAACATGGCCAGTGTCACTAGCTTACTTAAGGAATTCCCCTGTCCTCACCTTCTGAGGCTTTTAGGTGGATTCTGGGGATCTGAGCACTGATTTTCTTTCCTGCACAGCAAATGCTCTGATCACTGAGTAATCTCTCCAGCACTAGAACACTATTATTTAAAGTTAAATATATTAACCTTTCTACCATATAAGTTCATTGCCCAGTATATTTTAAATATTGATTATATTTTAACCTGTAGAATGATTTATGTAATTAAATCTATATTGGTATTTTCCTTAAGATTTTTGTCTTCAGTGTCATGTTTAAGTGTCTGGTTTGGGGTTAAAATATGGGTCTTGACCTTTCACCACTTGACTGTTGTTTCTGTCCCCATGTGTGTCCCGTTTCTTTTTTGGAAATAATGATGATCCATGCAGTTATCTCTTATGAAAACACTCTTTGTTTCTATTATGTCAAGCAGACTGGAGATGGAGATTAGCATTGGCTGACCTCTCAGCACACTCATATCATGGATGAGTTTCCTACCCGAATAATCTAATGGGCAGAGACAAGCCTCCAGCCCTGACACTCACTGACAGTCTCTGACAAGCTTTGACTAGTGTCTTACAGAAGGACAGTTTTTCTACCCCTATATTTGATTCTCTGGCACTATGAATCTGAAATGCTGAGTATGAAAATTACATTCCTCATACTCAACTTCATCTGACACGTGCTTCCCCCAGGAGTCATTCATTTGCTGTGTGTATCCATTATGCTTCATTCACAGGGAAAATCCAGGCACCCTTCATCACCCGTCAGCTACTATGTTTTCAATACAGGTTTTAAAACAACATATTTTTATTTATTCTTTGGTAATGTATGGTCAAACATGTATACAATGTAACTTGATCATATTCATTCCTTATTCCCCCAGGAATAATATAATTCCACACACACACCCCCAACAAAACCTTGTTCAACTTTTATTCCTTTCTTTTTCTTTTTCTCTAATTACCACTGAGTCTAGTCAGTGCTGCTGGCCTGCATATGGATGTGGGTTGATCACCCAGCTTGGGCAATGTACCAGCCACAACATCCCTGAGAAAAAATGATTCTCTCTTTTCCAGCAGTCAACAACTATAGTAGTTCCTCTGCTAAGAGTAGGGCTTCATGAGACCCTTCGTGTCCATAGCACAGAGAAATGGCTCAGCAGTTAAGAATACTTGTGCTCTTCAGAGGACCTGTGTTTGGTTCCCAGCACCTGTTAAGCATCTCATGGCCACCTGGAACTTAAGCTTCAGGGTTCTTGAGGCTTCCTTTTGGCCTCAAGGCATTCATACACACGTGCAGGACACACACACACTAGAATATTTTTGAGATTTTAATATAGTTGCAACATTTCTCCCTTTCTTTTCCTCCCTCCAAAACCTCCCATATTCCCAATCCTGCTCTCCTTCAAATTCTTGGCCTCTTTTTTCATTACCATTATAAGCATATATGTATGTAGATGTATATGAAAACATATAACCAGCTGATGTGTTCTGTTCTCAGCCCTTCTTAGCTGCCTGTAGCGCTCCCTGTGGGTGTGGCCTGTGGGTTCCTCCCTCTCCCCCAGCCCCCATACACTTTGGCATGCCTACTGCTGTCATTGTCAGCTCATGTTTAGGCAGTCATGCTGGTGAGACTTTATGGGAGTGCTCTGACATTACTAAGAGATAAAATTTTATAGCAAATCCCCTGATCTCTGGCTTTTACGTCTTTTCATCCTCACCCCCTTTGAAATGTTCCCTGAGCATTAGGTGTGGGAGTTGTTCTGTAGATATATCCATTGGAGCTGGATTTCACAACTCTGTGTTTTGACTGGTTGTGGTTTGTCTCCATCATCTCCATGGATTCCACCTGTAGTCCTCATGTCTCACTGATGTCTGTCTTTTTGTAAGTTATAAGCATGCATCATAGTTTTCAATAATGTCTTTGAGATCATCTTGTTTCAGAGCACTTTTTTTTTTGAAAAGCTGCCTTGATTTCCTCAGAGGAAAGGAATGTCCCATGAGTTATAGTTCTTTCTCTGTTGATGAATATGTAATTGTCTCCTCTTTCCATAATGAAAAATTGCAGAACATTTGCTCTACACGTGACTGTGACTATTTCTGAAGGTAGAAATGAGACCTGCGCATCTAATATGTTCTGATTACTTCTACCAAATCATTCTGCAGAAAAGCTCTGCTAATACACCTCATGATCAGCTCAACATGGAACTACCCCTTTCATCAATTTTCTTGCTGATGCTGGGTATTATTAATAAAAATGAGTTACATTTCCCCAGTCTTGTTCAATTGTCATTTTGAACTGTGGGATGTTATTTCCTATTTTCTGAATGCTAATTTAGATATTCAAATTTTATTCCCTTAGTCTAAAAAGCCCAACTATATATACATATTTATGTAAATGTAAAATATTTATATACGCACATAACCCCAGTATATACCATGAAGTCCCATCTCGAGGGATTTGAATAAATGAAACAAAAACCTATGTTCATATTAAAGTCTCTATGCAAATAAATACTTAACAACATTTTTATTCGTAGGTGCCAACATTACAAATAACACTGAATGTATTCAATAGGGTAATGAGAAAACAAACTCTGGTAAGTGCATACAATGGTACTACTCAGCAAGATGATGGAATTTTTAAGCTACTGCACAGACAACACCAGATTCATTATGCTAAGTAAAATAAGCCAGCCGGTAAATAATTTCACTTATATGACATTCTAAAAAAAAAAAAAAAAAAAAAAAAAAAAAAAAAAAAAAAAGACTCCAATTAGTGTGTCAAAGGAATAACCCTCAGACTACACCATATATTTTCCTGAGCTTTGGGGATGGGTGGCAGCCTGCTTTCTGCAGAGGTCTGATCTTAATGAAGCTATTTTGCCTTCCATAAACACGTCCTTGTCATCTAAAACCACGCAGTCAAGCACTGATTTCGTCAGCTCCTTTATCCCTCAATCATCTCCTGGCTGCTATTACATTTCTCTGTAATATCTAGAGATAGTTTTTTATGCCCTTGTTCTCTGTGGTAATGGCTTTGAATTCCACTTAATGGGCAGAGGTGTGGGGTAATGGCCGCTTGCACTCCTCCCCCTCTCCTCATTTTGTGGGCATTTGCCACTCAAGTCCTGTCGTTGGTGTGTTTAAATCAGATAGATAGTGCTGCTGTGAAGGACAAAAGAGAGGTCTAGCCTTATTTTTATCACTCAAAAAGGAAATATTGAATTATGTAAAATGGCACCATCTCTTTTTGTAGAAATATTTTTTTTATGTTTTTTACACATGTGCACGTGCATGTGTGTCTGTGTGTGTACATTTGTGTGCATACACATATATGGAAGTCAGTCAGAGCAACTTGCAGAAAGAAGCTTTTCCTTCCACCATGTGGGCCCAGGGCATTGAACTCAGGTGGTCAAGCTTAGCAGCAAGCACCTTTACCTACTGTGCTATCTCACAAGCCTAGAAAAATATATTCTTTTCCTTGAGCTATTTACCTGTGATTCTTAGACTACACGGACTCCTTGCATAGAGCTCTTTCTATGTTTCACGCCTATACTGCCATGTTTGTGTGAACATAACAGTTTTTCAGTCCTTTTTGTGTTGTGTGCTTTGACAGTAGGTACAGATGGGATGATTCATGTGGGGCTGTGTTCACCTCTTACCCCGTTCTCACATGCCTTCATAATTTTATGCAGATTCATGTTTGATAGCATCCTTTGGGGGTGGATAGTAAGGATTTTAAGCACAATTTTCCCTGTCGTTTTCTCTAAATGAAGCCGGGGTGACTAACTTCAGAATGTTTTCGTGTCTTGGTAGTGAGTCAAACTCTCCAGTGATTAAATGTGTTTATGTGCTATTTATTTTTGGTGCATTATCCATAGCGACAGTGAAACATTTCATGGGTGTTATGGGCAGCATCATAAAAGTCCCCGGACTTTATCTTTCATCCCCAGTGATTAAGACGATTCTGCAAGAAGGTCATGCTCAAGGAGAGTGGGCATCTCAAGGAACAGGGTATCATCTGTTTTATTGCTCCACTTTTACTCCCAGTGAGCTGGTAAACAATTAAAAATTGAACACATCAGTGCATATAATTCAGTTACTCCCAAAACACCATAAAAATGTCTCCCTGATCAATAATTGCTTATTATGACACACATTTGTTGTGCCGGCTGTCAAGGTGCTCTGCTTTCTGAAAGCATGGAGAGCAAGCCAGGCTCAACAGCCTACATGGTAACAAGCAGTAACCTGGCTGGGAACGTCAGCACAGCCTGCTCTAGACCTCCTTTGCAGAGGCCCTGGTCAAAGGCTTCTACCAAGCCTTCCGTGGTGTGGCCAGAAACTGCCATAGCCTTCTGTGAGTTTTTAAAACATCTTGATATATTTCTGGAAGCTTTTGTGTCAATGTCCATCAAGTTCTAGTTACCTGTGCCCTCCCTGGTAATTGTGGCATCTTTTATAGTAGACTGACTTCACTGGGGCCAGGTGCTCTCAGCTCTATGTATTCTCCTCGGTGCCTTATTCCCAAGAGAATCAAAGTTAGAAACATTTCATATGAAAGAATGGAGGAAACTTAACAAGCAAGTATCCACCTCATATTTCAGACCACAGCCTTAGCAGTACATGTAGGATGAGGATCCCATTAAAAGCTGGAGCAGCAGGGTGCCATGAGTTTAATCTGACAGCAGACTCATTCAGGGCTTTGTAGCATCCCACAAATGGAATGCTAAAATGAGTTCTTTGCAGAGCTCTAGCTTTTGACAGCTAAGTATAGTTCCTCTCCAAAACCAATGTCATTCTGCAGAAATATTAGAAGCCTTTAAGTTCAGTGTATTTGTAAAGTTAGTGTCTGGACTTAAGAGTGCATTCATCGACATAGCATGGGACAGTGTTATCACTGATGCTAATGAAGACAGCTGCCATGTAACTGCCTTTGTTGCTACCCTAGAAGCAGAAGCTGGGGCAGGGATACAGATGCCTGTGGTTTTCAAGAGTTGGTCTTTAGAAAAAAATCTGGGGTGGAGTCTGCTGAGGACAGGGGTGGGTCTCAGATCATATTTAGCCTTGGGCTGCATCCGTTGTGAAGAAAAAAGCCAGACTGTAAAGTTGTCTTGCTGTCCTACTCAGAAGTATGGGACTATTATGTTCCAATGGCAAACTTTATAACTACCATGGAGCCAAAGTAATGGGTTGGCATGGGGGACAGGAAGGTAAGATGAGTTGACAATCCCTATGATCACAGCAGCTGGAGAACTGTGCATGTGTTGGTAAAGGGGACTTGATTGGGGTCCCAGTAGTTTCTACCACAGTGCCAAGTGTCTGACACACTGCTTTCCTTATATTTGGAGACAACCTCAAATTTGTAGAAATAAATTTGAATATAGAACAAAGGCCTCCGCCGCCTTCTTACCACTAACCATGTGAGACCTGGTTCCCTACCTGATTTCTCCATCGTCCTGCCTACATTAGTGTGTAATTGTTACAAACAAGTACATTTGCCATTATATAGTTGCCATATAACCCCCACATTCTGAAAATAAATATTAATGTTTCATTACCACTAATCTTCAGATTTCACTTTTCATCAAATGGCCAAAGAATGTGCTTGCAGGGATCCAGTTCCTAGTTGTATACCGCGCTTACGTAGCCCACACCCTTAGCCTTGCTCATGCTAGAAAACCGTCCCAGTGTATATTTCTACATCGCTGCCTAATGAAGTTATGGGTCAGCTAGTTTATAGAATGGTTCTCCCTTGGGGTTTAATTGTCATGATATCCCATTCCTTATCAAACCTTCAGTTTATTTCTATCAATATGGATCTATAATTTCCCATTTTACTGAATGATTGAACTCGTCTGTTGCTTATTTCGATGTTCAAATTGTCTTCAGTTTGGCTAGAGTCGTTCTCTTTGACTTTCTCTTTATGTCTTTTTTTCCATGGCCTTAGCAGTCATTAATGACACTCTTGCTCTCTGACACAAGATATTCCAGGAACTCGTAGATTTCCCCTTCCTCCTCCTGGAATTAGCCGTGGCTCTCAGATGCTGCCACGCGGTAGTGGACTGTGATACTCAGCAGCCAAGCTGCATGTGTCAAGTGTGCTCCGTTTTACTAAGGTATTGCTCCTCACGTCCTTTCAGGGAACAGAGTGAAAACCATGAGTTCTTGTTGGCCTGGGCATTGACTTCACAGTGTTTGCTCTAGCATTCTCCCTTTGAGATTTTAATTCCTTTATTTGACAAAATATGACTCCCATGTCCTTCATGTTTCTACTAAGTTGTCTAATCCTCCTGTGTGTACCCATTACCCATATTCTCCTCCACCCCAGTCAGCCTCCTCCTCCTATTCTGGTTCTGACACCAGGCTTGCCGCTCCTACCCAGATGAGCCTCTTCTTGCACTGGCACAATCCCAGGATGTCCCTTAGTACTTGGGGCCGTGTCACTGAGCCCAAGCCCGACATCTCATGTCAGCTGTCCCTTCTTATAAATGCTTCTTTATTAAACTCAGGCTCAGTGATGATCATGTTCCTGGCTGCCCTGCTTGGATATCTTCCTTGCACCGTTTGGGCTCCAATTCACCCCTCTGTGAGAGTAGCACTGTCATAATAAATGCTTTCCTTATCCTATCCTGGATTCGAGTTCCAGTTCTGGATTTTTCCAGGCTCCTCTCCATCCCCCAAGATATAGATGGCTGCCTTTTTCCAATGAATCTTAAGGTTTTAACACCTAGTTGTATAGGAAGAGGAGGAAAGAAAGAGGGGAATGTTTGAGAAATGGGAAGGAAAGGGAGAGGGGAAGAAACGGGACATGAGAGAAGAGAAGGACACTACTATTCTCTGATCCTCACAATAAACTCTTAAGATGAACTTCGGTCGTCCCCTTTTCCATACCTGAGGAAACTGTGGCTCAGCATGAGCCACCTGCCCAAACCAGCATCTGAGTTCAGGCCCTTCTCACTCAGCCAGATTCTACGTGATGCATATTCTGGCCTCTATAGAGAATGCTTTCAAGAAGTCTTTGGTTTGGGGGTGTTCCTGGGTATAAAGAAGGTGTTTAAGACAGAGTTTGGCAAACAATGGCTGTATTCATATTGTGTGGACAGTTGTTCTCTCAGTCTGCCTGTTTCCCCATCTTCCTTGTGTCTTCACATGGGCTCAATGGGAACTAGGCTTTGTTTGAGTCGGTTGCCAGGGTGGGGCAACTAGGCTGAGATGCCTGTACCCAGAGGCAGTAAACCACCGGTCTCACTACCTACTCAGTGGTGGCTTCTTCCATGCTGGCACTTCTGGAATGAGTCACCTCTGTGCTTGCCAGCCCCTGCCTCTCCCCAGCCAGCAATACCCGTGCTTCCAAGAAGAACACGAAGAACACTGTGATTTTCTGAGATTTTAAGATGGGGAAGTGGATGCTAAAGGGTATGAGGAAGGCGAGAAAAGTTTCTCTGACTCCAATATGGGCACAATAGTCTTACTGCTTTCCAAAGTACAAGTCCCAAAGGCTAAAGTGTGTGTGTGTGTGTGTGTGTGTGTGTGTGTGTGTGTGTGTGTGTGTTTGCTTGCTTGCTTATAAGTATACACTCTTGATTTTTTTCTAAGTATTTATTCTTATATGTTTATGGCCATTTTGTTCTTTTTAATTCCTAATTCAGCATGCTTTTTACCCAGCCTTATTACTATAGATTGGGCTGGGCACACAAATGGCCAAGGGACACTGAAGCTGGCCAGTCACAGTAACCCAGGCTTAGAATAGTTGCCAGGCTGCTCTTGCAGAGAGTTTCCAGGCTCTTTTTTTTTTTTTTTTTTTTTTCTTCTGAGCACTGTAAAATCAAGAGAAGTCCTGGCCTCCCTGCCAAAGGCTCTGGGGTGTCTCCTGCCTCCTTAACTAATACAGTGAGCTACCATGCCTTCAGTACCTGCTATGTGTGCCTCACTCTTCTGGCAATGACCCTCCCTTTCAGAGACTTATAAAGGGTGTTTGAATCATTACTGGCTTCCTGCTGGTCTCCTTTTACCTGTAGGCCATTTGAGCTGCCTAATAGACTGTAACCTCACTGCATGTCCCTTTACCAGCTGGCACAGTGGTCTTTACAGTAAAAGCAGAAAGCACGCGAATTAGGTGTGTGTACACTTTGTAACATGTTTTCCAAGAAGCCTTTCAGTAAGAAACATAGAGAATGTGCATTGTTGGTTTCTATAGCTATGAAATGACAAATTAGAGCTCCTGCTTTCTCCATTATGGTCTTCCGTCCCCAGTGATTGCCTTGGCCACTCTATTTTAGACTCCTCCCAGAGTGAGAGAGGGGGGTAGGGGAGAGACAGACAGACAGACAGAAGAAAGATAGACAGATATATAGAGAGACAGAGAAACAGACAGGGAGGAGAAAAGAGAGAGGGAGGGAAGGAAAGAAGGAGGGAGGGATGTAGGAAGGGAGGGAGGATGAGAACACTCACCAGTGAGTCTAGGCCCTCATTCATGCTGGGCAAGAGCTTGACCACTGACCTATATTCCCATCCCTTTGACAGCGTTCTCCTGAAGTTTCCAGAGTGGGTCTGTGAGTGTTAGCAAAGAATGTTGGTATATACATTATTTTTGTATATTTTTTCTTCACAGTATCCTGCTTTTCTTACTCATTATTAAGAACATTGATGTGAGCCGGGCAGTGGTGGCACACACCTTTAATCCCAGCACTTGGGAGGCAGAGTCAGGTGGATTTCTGAGTTCAAGGCCAGCCTGGTCTACAGAGTGAGTTCCAGGATAGCCAGGGATATACAGAGAAACCCTGTCTCAAATAAATAAATAAATAAATAAATAAATAATAAAAATAAAAACAAAAAAAGAACATTGATGTGGAGTTAAAATGGCTTCCTCTATATTTTTATCTTCAAAAGATCTCTGTTTGCTGCTTCTACACATTGCTAGAGTTATTTCAGCCTCTTACACTGCAGTCACAATTTGGCTTCAGCTTTGAGCCAAGTGCCCACAGCTGAAGTGACCACACCTCTGCAAATGGCATTTTCCCAGGCCTTTCATAATGGGCCAGCCAGGAGGCCAGTTCCTATGTCGCTACAACAGAGCCTTGTGTGAGGGCTGGGAGGGTCATTAGATGGAGACATTACAGTTGTCCTCTGTGCAGCCTCCTCCGCCGCTTTCCCCTAGTGTCCTGACTTTATTTTTAATCTAATGCATTACCTCTTTCTCCCTCTCTCCGGCTCCCCATCTGCCTCCAAATCAAATCATGTCAACAATGAAAGAAACCAAGGAAGTTCAGAGTTTTGCAGCTTTAAAAAGACTGGATCTCGCAGAGATTTTCACAAGACGCTTCAGAAACAGACGTTTGAGTCAGAAACCTTGGAGTGCAGTGAACCGGCCACTCAGGTACTTCCTGTCAGCAAACATGGTTACCAGGTGACAGGCGGCTCTGCCCAAGGCATGCTGTCAACTTTTTAAAAACTAGAATAAAAGTCAGACTCAGAATGTTCTAGTAGGAGGAGCTTTATCATTGAGTCAGTGACTATTTTCCTCAAAGTGGTTTGTAACTCGCCGCAGAAACCAGGATTCAAATAGAAACCCCACGCACAGTAATTAAAATGAAAAAAGTGAAGGGGCTGTAGTTGGGGAAGGGACTGACAGTAGGCCCCCTCCCTGTCAGAGCCAGGATGACTCAAAGCCCTCACCTTCAGATTGCCTGACCTTTCTTTGTGACCCCCCAGGCTCTGTCATTCACCCCTCTGGGTTTTAGTTTTCTTCCCTGGAAACCAAGGATGATACTAAGTATCTCATGAGATGAGTATTGAGTGAGTCAGAATGTGTAAATTTAATAACGCCAGCTTCACTTAGTCTCCAATAATAATACTATCATTGTGGTTGCTATTTCTTTCATAAAGTGGTTGTAATTGATTAAGTCAATGCATATACCCATGTCCACAGAAACATTACTCCCGGTAGCCAAAAGATAGAAGCAATCACATGTCCATTGTGGAAGACTGGGGCATCAAGCGTGGTTGCCTGGCAACTGGGGAGGAATGGGGAGTAAGTATTTAGTGAGTACAGAGTTTCAGTTTTGCAAGATGTAAAAAATAGTATGGAAAGTAAGGATGAAAGTACTTTACCAAAAGATGACCGGATGATGTGTTTTAGGCACTGTGTATTTTAGAACAGAAATGGAGAAGAGCTAGTGATGATGCACTGTTTTTAAGTTGGTGTGCTCATCCCTCAGGCTGATGTTGCAGGTGAGAAAACAGAGGTGGATGAGTTCCCCTTGCACCTAGAAGCTGTTGCTGAGCCGGTGTGGTTTTTCTTTGATGCTTGCTCCCATAACCATTACTAAAATCCCATGATAAGTGTATCCCAATCCCCTAGGTCTCTATTTGTAAATGTAACACTTGGCTTTAGAGTATATATACATTTTTTTGAAGGCTCCTTAGAGTTTGTCTTGTTTTCTAGTCTCAAAACTCAAGCTCTGAAATTGATTAGAAAAATGTCCCTCCATTCGAAGTCCAGGCTTTTTTGTGCTATATTTTGTCCCGGCTCTGTTTGCTCCCGCATGAGATGTGAGCATGGTTCCCAAGAGACTTGGCTTCAGACAGTAACTGATGGGAACACAGTGACTTTTTTTCAAGTCCCTGCTCGGGACTGGCTTACCTAACTGGTGAGGAATGACCTGCTTCCAGGGGAGAAAGAGCACCTCACTTGAGGATAGTCCCACCAGAAAGCCAAGAACAGTCTTCCCAAGACCTCAGTTTGTTCAAACAAACAAACATTCCTGGAGACTGGTGGTTCTGTAGAGCCCAGCTGGAGTCGTCTTGAGATATCCCTGAGTCTAGTTCTCATTGACAAATCATAAAGACCGATTGTTTTCTCTAACAGACAGGACCCCGTCGTCCCTTAAATGTGCTGTGTGACGTGTCTGGGAAGGGCCCCCTCACTTCTTGCGACTTCGACCTCCGCAGCCTGCATCCTGATGAGCGGCTGGAGAACCTGCTTCAGCTCATGAGCGCTGAGGACTTTGAGAAGGAGAAAGAGGAGGCCCGCAAGACCAATCGGCCTGCTGAGCTCTTTGCCCTCTATCCGTCCGTGGATGAGGTGGGTGCAGGTTTCCATAGGGGAGGATATTGGTGACAACGGGGAATCCAAGTATTTTTCTGCTCTCTGCCACTGTAGAACAGCGTAAATATCAGGATGCTTACTGCGAGGCTCTTTTTCAGTTAAGCACACTTGTATTATGGGAGAGCCACTTATCGATCATCATACCGATAGGATTTCTATAGCAATAACTAGAATTTTCATAGTACTTTAATCTCCTGAACATTTCAAGGGTCTGTGTACAGTTTATCACTCAGAGCCAACCATCCAGTTACTTGGGGATATGTTTCACAAGTAATCCAACAGAAACACATTGTTAACTTAAAGCTTGGTGTTATTAGGGGCTTTGTTAAGCTGTTTCCCCCGTGGCCCTAATGAGCAAGTGGAGACATCTGCTTTGAATGGGCTCTCGGCAGAGATAATCACAGCCATGCTCCTAGTGTGTGAAGCTTTCAAATCCTGTTTTCCCACCTCTTCATTTACTGAAGCTGGCCCAGAGCAATTTAGACCTTGCCTGCAGTTACTTGCTGGAGCGCTTTGGATGTCATGAGAGGTAGTCATCATTCCAGCCTTATGTGTGTTGACTCCTTGTGTGTTATGTGCTCTTTTCAGCCTTTACCTTTGTCTGTCAGGACCCCTACACTCCCAGGTCTCACCAGAACAGACAGTTGTCCTATCTCCTCTGCTGTTCACGTTTTTATATAAAGTTCAGTTGCAAGAACCAAGATGAGGGGAGGGACTGGAGAGATGGCTCAGTGGACAAGAGTACTTCCCAGGCAAACCTGGGGACCTGAGTTTGATCCCCAGATTCACACAGAAGTGATGGGAGAGAACTGATTCCACAGAATGGTCCTCTCACCTCCACATTCCCTGAGGCACTCACCTGCCCAGGTGTCCTTATATAATAAACATGCATGGGCAAATAATAAAAACGAATAGGATTTGGGGAAATTTTGCATGAAAGATAATGTACCTGTCTAGAGATGTAAATCTTTGAAGTTTGGTCCCTGGACCAAGCAAGACATCAGAAAGCCTGAGCCTGCTCTTCTGCAGCTGCTGCTCCTGCGACCTTGTAGCTCCCATTCCTCCCCCACCCCACTGGCCTTGATTTCCTTCCCACTGACCTGTAAGGAGACAACATGAAGCAGCAGGAAGGAGAT